>NW_026712299.1:8049319-8769319 GCF_030504385.1 Musca domestica
TCCAATACCAGACTATATTCCTTCACTCTATACCAAATGTAATATATATGGAACCACTTAGTACTTTTCGTACAATTATAGTACACATTCCCGAACCACATCCATATTTCCAGACAACACATGAACAGATACCATGATACCTTAATACCAAATTTCAGATTACAAACACTATCTGTTAACCCAAAACCAAATTGTACGAAAAAGTACTATTTAGTACTTTTCGTTCACTTATAGTCCACATTTCAAAAAACCACCTTTATATATCACAAACCTATCACCAACAAAATTTCAAAATTTCATCTTCGCTCAAACCAAACTTTTCTGAATTTAGTACCATTTAGTACAGTTCGCACACTTAGTACTCATTTCCAAAACCACCTTCATAGCCGTTCGCATAATACCAAATGGTACCATTTTAGACGTTTCAAACCATTTTAGAACTTTTTGTAACCTTTAACTTCGAATTTCTAAAAACCCTTTGGTATATCTATCCCGCTCTCCATCAGAGACCCTCATGACTTTTCGTATCCTTTTAGTACGAATTTCTTGCAATAATTTTTGTATAATTTTTTGATTAAGAAAATTCAAAATTATTTTTGTAACATTTTTCTCTTCCATTTAAGCCAACCACGCTTGGGAAAAACCCTGGACCTAGTTGTCAAGTCGTCCGTGGATATACCCTATTTGGTGTACACAATTATGGGTCATTCGAATATCATTCATGCCGATCGAATTGAATTGCCAGCCGGTCAACGCAGCTACACCATTCAGCTGACACCGTCCATTGAAATGGTGCCCTACGCCTTTGTCTATGTTCACTACATCCGCGATGGAGTTTTGCGCTATGAAGAAATAAAGCTGACATTTCCCTTGGAGTTTGAAAATCTGGTAACTCTGGCATCATTGAATGTTGTCATGTTGTCAAAATTCCTAAAAAAAATTTTACTTTAAGGTTGCAGTCCGGGCACCCAAACAAGTCAAGCCCGGCCAAGAAGTCACTTTGGAATTGAAAGCTCAGCCCAAGTCGCTTGTCGGCATACTGGCCGTTGATTTGGGCGTGTATCTATTGGATCCATCGTATGACCTCCAACGTGATGATATTTTGAAATCATTAATGGATGATGTTTCGTCGGTGCCCTTCCGAGCTCTGGTCTATCCGGGCCTACTATCGGGTGTTATTACCTTCACAAATGCCCATTATGAATATGTACCTCTAACTTGTGAGATTTTACGAATTTATTTGTTGGTGTTTTAGATGGCTTAAAAATGTTTACTTTATGTTTTAGCTCACACTGCAGTCAGCCCCGTCGGCGTTAGTCCTCTCAAATTTCGGCAAAAGTTTCCCGAAACCTGGATTTTTCAAAATTATGAAATGTAAGTTTGCAATGCAATTGGAATGTACATGGGGTATTCTGTCCATGAAATGTCCCTTAAAAATGTATTTCTCCAAAAAAGACCTCAGAGAGGAAGACCCTTTCGTGGACTCTTCTACCTAAATAGGATATTTTTTGCTTTAAAAGGAAAAACATCTCAGGGCGACTTAAAACTCAAGCCGTCCTTCCCATTTAAGGTATCCTCAAGGGTTCTAATCTCCTCAAAATTACCCTTTCCAGTATCTTTTCGAATATGGGCAATATTGAAATTGACCTGTAATTTGAATAATCTGCCTTAGTGCCGCCTTTGTATATGGGTCTGATAATTGATTTTATTAGCATATGCGGTATGGAAGTTTCGCTCATGCTTTGGATTATTAATTTTGTGACCGTGGGTGTGAGAAATTCTGCGCCGTTTTTACTCTCTCATCCTCATGTCTAGGGTATACATCATTTGATACGGCCAAAACGAGTTTCTTAGGAATAACGGTTTCAGACCCTAGGTGTCTTTGGACCAAATCCGCTTTATGACATTTGGAGTCGATCTAGCGATGTCCGTCTGCCTGTCTGTCTGGACGGTGCGCACGATAACTCTCAAAGGGAGTATCCGATTTTGTCTAAACTTGGTACATCGTAATATTATTATAAAACTTAGATCGAGTTCGGAAATGGGCTTTATCGGTCTACTCCTGGACATCTCCCACAAAAAGTCGAAATTAAAAAATATATATATTTTGCTGCAGAGAAAGAGAAAGGATAATCCGATTGGGCTCGCAATATTATTTTCAAATTTAGATCGAGTTCGGAGATTGGTAATATCGGACCACTCCTTTTGGTACCTCTCTCACAAAAAGTCGAAATTAAAAAAAAATACTGCAGAGAAAGAGAAAGGATAATCCGTTTATGCTCCAACTTGGCAAATCCTAATATTTGCTTTAGTGCTTTAGATGGCAGATATCGAAACATCTCTTTTGGTACCTTCCCCACAAAGGGTTAAAGTTAGGAGTAATCAAAACGATTATAAAATCCGAAATAAGCATTTGGTTCTCTTTATATTTCACATATCCCATTATTTCCACTAAGACAAGATCTGCTCTGAAGATGGAATATGTCGGTCCACTTCTTCTGGTACCTCCCCCACAAAGGGTCAACATTTTGAATGTCCAAGAGGCTCTTTAAAGGCGAAATAAACATCCGTTTCTGTTCAGATTTGGCACATCTCAATATTTCTATCAACAAGAGATCTGCTATAAATATTGTAGTGATCGGACCATTCCTTCTGGTACCTCCCCCACAAAGGGTCGAAGTTTTGAATAACCAAAACGATTATAAAATCCAAAATAAGCATTTGGTTCTCTTCGTATTTCACATATCCCATTATTTCTACTAACACAAGATCTAATGTGAAGATGAAATATATCGGTCCACTCCTTCTGGTACCACCCCCACAAAGGGTCAATATTTTGAATGTCCATGAAACTCATAAAACGCGAAATTAACATCCGATTCCATTCAGACTTGGAACATGTCAATATTTCCATCAAGGCAAGATCTGTTATAAAGATGGAAGAAATCGGACTACAATTTCTTCTGGTACCTCCCCCGACAAAGGGTCGAAGTTTTGAATAACCAAAACTTTTATAAAATCCCAAATAAGCATCAGCTGCTCTGCATATTTCACCCGTCCTGTTATTTTTAATAACACAAGATCTACTGTGAATATGTGATATATCGGTCCACTCCTTCTGGTACCTCCCCCACAAAGGGTCAAAAATTTGAATATCCGTGAGGTCTGAGGGTATACATCTATCGGCTAAACCGACTGATACTCTTTAACTTGTTTTTAATTGGTTTAAATGTGAAAAACTTTATTTCTATTTTCCAGTACCGACGACATAACCAACTTAAAATTGGAAATTCCCGAAACCATTACCACCTGGCGTATAACGGCATTTTCGATAAATGAACAGACCGGCTTCGGCATTGTTGATGGCCCAACAGATGTAACAACCATCCAACCGTTCTTCATAAGTCTCGATCTGCCGTATGCGGTGAAACGTGGTGAAATTGTTGCCATACCGGTGCTGGTGCACAACTATCTTGCCACGGAAGTTGACTCAGAAATTACCCTTTTCAATGATGCCGGAGAATTCTATTTTATGGATTCAACAATTTTCAATGCCAAACGTGGTTCCGAGGCTGAGAAACGGATGAAGAGTCTTAAGGTGCCTGCCAATAGTGTTGAAAGTACGGTATTCCTGATAAATCCCAAACAAGTTGGAGAGTTGAGTTTACGTGTGGCCGCGAAAAATCCTCTTGCCGAGGATGGTGTCATACAAAAGCTGCGCGTTGAGCCCGAGGGAATGATTCGGCGTCACAATAAGCCGTTGTACATCAATGCTTTTCCCGGTGAGAAAACTCATGCAACAATCCACATAAGCGTTCCCCACGATGCGGTGCCCCAGTCTGAGTTCATATCGCTCTCGGTGAGCGGCAGCAATTTGGCTCCAACTCTAAAGAATCTCAACGCTTTGGTGCTCATGCCCACCGGATGTGGCGAACAGAATATGGTGAATTTTGCTCCGAATGTTTTGGTCCTACAATATCTAAGGGCCACAGGGAAATATTTCAAAGAGAAGCAGTTGGTGACAAAGGCGAGAGGCTACATTGAAATTGGCTATCAGCAGCAGCTGTCATTTCGTCATGCCAATGGTGGTTACAGTGTCTTCGGCCAGGAGAATGACGAAGAGCCGAGTACATGGCTAACAGCTTATGTTTTGCGATTTTTCATCAAGGCTACCAAATATTTGCCAATGATGGAGGCCAATATCATTGAAAAGGGGTTGATGTATTTGGCTGGCGCCCAACGTATGGATGGCAGTTTTCCCTATACCGGTTATCTTTTCTATCCGGCGCAACAGAATCGTTTCGGATTTACGGCCTTTGTTTTGATGACATTCCTGGAGGATAAGGTAAGAGTCAATCCACCACTCCTTTCCCCGTCGGTAGTGGTTAAAGGTAAGACCTCAATGAAATATTTTCGAGAGACATAAAATGTTTGAGTCACATTCTGGGTATAAAAGACCCTACAGGAGGCCTTGTATAGATTTTATAGGGATATGATGCCCCTTCTTCACCGTTAGATGTCTTCTATAGATGGAATGCCTCTAGAGTACATCCCTTGAGAGGATTTTTTAGATAAAAGATAGATATAAGACTATGTGGGAGATCTTCTATGGATAAAAGACCCCTCGAGTATTTTTCTATGGATGAAAGGTGCCTTGAGAGGTCTTCTTTGGATAAAAACCCCGCCAAAAATATTCTACATATAAAAGACTCCTTGAGATATCCTCTGTGTAAATAAGACCCCTTGAGTAGTCCTATATAGAGAGAGGAGTCTTTGAAAGGGTTTCTATTGATTGAAGGCCAACCTGGAGACAGAGAACTTATTAAGGCGTCTCTTATACACATTAGAGCCCTTCTTTATATAGAGGGCCCCTCAATTAGTCCTCCATAGGGCTTATATAAGTTCAAGACCTACCTGCAAGACTTTCGAAGATATAAGACTTCCGGGGGGATCTTTTATGCATTAAAGAGCCCTTGAGAGGCCTTCTTTTTGGAAAACCCCTTGAATCCTATATAGAGAGAGGAGTCTTTGAAAGGGTTTCTATTGTTTGAAGGCCAACCTGGAGACATTCTTAAGACAGAGAATTTATTAAGACGTCTCTTATACATATAAGAGCCCCTCTTTATAGATGACACCTCGAGAGACCTTCTTTATATAGAGGGCTCCTCAATTAGTCCTCCATAGGGCTTATATAAGTTAAAGACCTACATACAAGACTTTCGAAGATATAAGACTTCCGGGGGGGATCTTTTATGCATTAAAGAGGCCTTGAGAGGTCTTCTTTTTAGAAACCCCCTCGAGAGATCTTTTTTAGATAGAGAACCTCTCTAATAGTCCTCTATATACAGCAGAGCCAATTGCATTGACTCACCAACAGGACTTTTACAGATGCAGAACTTTCTGAGGAGGTCTGTTATATAACACTATTTGAGGTGCTCTCTTATATAAAGGTCTTGAAAGGTATTCTATGGCTAGAAGGTTTCTAAAGGGTCTCTCATACATATAAGTGTCTTCTACAAAGGGGGGCTCTTTTCAGTAGGTCTCCTATGCATATAAGAGCTCTTGAGAGGTTTTCTATAGATAGAATATATACAATATAAAGGGTATCTCTTATACGTATAAGATTTCTTGAGAGGTATTCTATTCTATATAAGATTTTTTGAGGTGCTGTCTTATATATATCAAAGTCTTGGGAGGTTTTCTATAGATATAATATTTTCTGAGAGAGAGGTTTTCTATAGGTAGGAGACATTTGAGGAGGTCTCTTATACATATAAGAGATCTTAAGGGGTATAAGACTTTTTGTAGGGTCTGTTATGCATATAAGAGCTTTTCTATAGAATGAATATGTTTGAGGGGATATCTTATACACAGAAGACTTTTTGAGGGTATATCCTATACGTATAAGATCTTTTAAGAGGTCTTCTATAGACATATATAAGAACTCTTGAGTGGTGTTCTGGAGATATAAGACTGTTTGAGGGGGTCTCAAGAGTTCTGGAGAGGCTGCTTTAGATATAAGATATTTTGGGGAGTGCTCTTATACATATAAGAGCTGGTGAGATAGATGGAAGATATTTGTAGGGAGTCTCTTGTAAATATACATTCTACAGATAAGAGACTTTTTGTGGGGATCTCTTATACCTATGGGAGTACCTGAGAGGTCTTACATAAATAGAAGACTTTCTGCGAGGATATCTTATACATATAAGAGTTCTTTAGAGGTCGTCTTTAGATAGAAGAGTTTTTGAGGGGATCTCTTATATAGAAAGGAGCTCTTGAGAAGTCATCTATGTATAGAATATAGTTTGAGGGGATCTCTTATACAAAAAGAGAGGAGCCCATGAGAGGTCTGATCTTTTATATATAAAAGAGCTCTTGAAAGGTTTTCTTTATAGAAAAGATTTCTCTTATAAATAAAACACATCTTTAGGGATAGAAGATCTCTAATGTAGATTAATGACTCAATATGAGATCTTTTTATAGATAAAAGAGCCTAGGGGGATTTTGGTAGATTGGAGATCACTTGAGGAGTTTTCTTCACATAATGAACCGCCTGTAGATCGGCCTATGATGCAGTGCCCTTTTGGGAGTTGAAAAAAATCCTTTGATAGCTTCACGGTACTTTGAGATTTCTTATAATCAAATCAAAACGTTTATTTTCAGAAATTTGTCCAAAAATATAAGTCGAACATTGATAGAGGTCTAAAATTCCTCCACGATAATTTGGATGCCAATAATGATATTTACTCCCTTGCCATAACCGCTGTGGCAATGCAAATGGCTCAACATGCCGGCTCTGCAAAGGTCCTGGAAAAACTTCTACCACGGAAACAGAGAACCGACGAATACATATGGTGGTCACAAAGTGATCGGGATCATGCCAAAGATGTTGAGATTACTGCCTATGTTCTAATGGCACTGATGTCCGAAAAGCAAAGCCGTAATGCTCGGGAGGAGCAGCGCATCTTCAAATGGCTCACGGAACAGCGCAATGAACGTGGTGGTTTCAAGTCCACACATGATACTGTGGTGGGCTTAGAGGCATTGGTGAAATTTTCCGAGAAATATAATTCCTTGGATTCGCTGAATTTGCATGTGAAATATTTTGCCACAGATTTACGAAAGCAGAAATTGAAAAGTGGAGAATTACAGGTGGATGGCAATAATTTGCTGATCTTACAAACCGAGGAGGTGAGGGGAGATATTTGAGTTGTTTTATATTTTTATTTGTAATTTGGATTTCCAGTTCCCCAAGTCAACCCGCTGCATTGACATTGAGGCCATGGGCTCGGGCAATGCCTTGTTGGAGTTATACTATCACTATTACACCATTTCCGAGGAAAACTTCAAACATTTCCTCATCAAACCCAAGGCGAAAATGCAGAATCCCGAAGAATTACTTTTGGAAATATGTTTGACATATCGTCAAGAGGCGAATTCCATGACTAGTGCAACAAACATGATCATCGTGGAGGCAAATTTACCCTCTGGTTTTGCCACCAATCAAGAGTATGGCAATGAATTGCTGGACAATGAACTGATCGATCGCATCGAATTGAAAAATTCCGATACCACGCTGGTTATGTATTTTGAAAAGTTATCACCAAATGTTGATAATTGTTTCAGCTTTGTGGCTGACAAGCTCAACGATGTGCTGCAGCGTAAGCCGGCCTCTGTGGCGGTCTATGATTATTACAATATAAGTCGTCACGATACGGCGTTCTATAGTATTTGAAATATGTACAATAAAGTTTGTAATAAATAGAAATGTGAAATATATGTGTACATATATATTTTGCAAGAGATAAGCAGAAATAGCTGGGATTTTCTTTAACCTTTGGAATTGCTTGGGAACTAGAGGGATGGGATAATTTATTGGCTTCGGCGTTCATATATATCAATATATACAGAACAAACTATAAATATTTAAAAAATATGTGATGCTGAAATCGATTGATAACACTGAAACCACAAGCCCACATCCCACTTTAGAACATCTATGGTTAATCATTCGAGAATCTCAAAAAGAAATATATATACAGGGTGAGATGAAAAAACTGCAAAAAAGTCAAACCCTATGATTTTTAAATGTTTTTCAAATTTTATTGAATGAAAGCAAAAAAATGGAAATAGCATTAAATTTTAGAATAAGTTTAGATTTGTTCGAATTGGTAACCTTTGGCACAAATTATGGCAAACGGCCAATGAAACCGTCACACGCTGCCCGAATGTTGCTCTACGGTATTTTGGCCCATTTTCGGCGAAGCGCTTGCTTGAGGTGAGGGACACTTTGGTATTTTTTTGGTGGCAAAATTGCTTTCCAAAATAATCCAGACACAATAGTCCAAGTGGATTGGTATCCGGAGATTTTGGTGGCCGTTGTTCGCTGGAAATGAAGTTAGGAACCTCATTTTAAAAGCATTCTTGGGTGGCGCGTACTGAGTTCTGTTGGAATGTCTAAGGTCTGCGGCGAAAATGTTTGCGTGCCAAAGGCTTTAATAACCCTCCAGTATACCTTCGCAATAATATTCGACATTTATTCTGATGCCACGGTCGACTAATACGAGAGGATAGCGCCCATCGGCTGTTATGGCGGCCCCACCATCACCATGACCGGCGCTTGAGTTCTGATGGCCAACCAATGATGAACATTTTCAGCTGACCTCTCTGGCAAGTAAACACGATCATTTTGTTTGTTTACAAACTGCTGGACAACGAATGTTTTCTCATCGGAGGAATCCAAATTCGGCAGATGAAAAAACTGCAACCAACTTCAGACTGCTATCATTTCTAAGCCACTCGTCCGACAGCATTTCAAATTATTTCACTGACAGCTCATTATATTTTTTACAAGCATACAAAAGCATTTTGGTGAGCTGGAAAACCACAAGTGGCTATCGTTAGAGCACTCCAACATTTAAATGTGAATAAATATTTTGTGTTTCGTACCATCGCTCGTAACCATCATAGTGGTAGCGTAGCTCGACGTAAGGAAGTGGACGGAAGAAAACAGCAACATCAGCAGAAATGGTTCGAAACCCGAGTCCCAGTGGCCGAAAAATGGCTAGTGAGCTGAACATATCCCAATATTCCATTCGGCAAATATTGAAAAATGAGCTCGGGGTAAAGCCATTGAAATTCCAAAAAGTGCAAGAACTTACACCGCAACAGAAAGAAAGTAGACTCAAAAGAACTAAAAAGTTGCTTCGCTTGGTCGAAGGTGGTGAACTGACGAATTTGGTTTTTTTCCGTCTCCGTTGTCCAGCAGTTTGTAAACGAACAAAATGATCGTGCTTATTTGCCAAAGAGGTCAGCTGAAAATGTGCACCTTCGGTTGGCCGGCCATGGTGATGGTGTGGGCCGCCATAACAGCCGATGATCGCTCTTCGCTCGTATTAATCGAGGTTCCTCGCTTCATTTCCATCACACAATGGCCACCAAAATCTTCGGATACCAATCCGTTGAACTATTGTGTCTGGAAAGCAAGGTTGGCACTAAAAAATGCCAAAGTGTCGATCACATCAAGCAAGCGTTTCGCCGGGAATGGACCAAACTACCGCAGAGCAACATTCGGGCAGCGTGTGACTATTTCATTGGCCGTTTGGAGGCCAAAATTCGTGCCAAAGGTGACAAATTCGAACAAATCTAAACTTATTCTAAAATTTGATGCTATTTCCGACATTTTTTGCTTTCATTCAATAAAATTAAACAAAAAAAAAAAAAAAAATTTATAAATTATGACGTTTGACTTTGTTACAATTTTTTTTTTGATCGCACCCTGTATAGATAGTGCCAATTAGTACTTTTCCTACAAATATTGTACAAAATTTTAGGATTTCAGCTCAATCCCTTTATCCAATACCAAATTTAGTACCACTTTGTACTTTTTGTACAAACATAGTACACATTACCAAAACTACCGCTATACCTCAACCACAGACACCAACAGCGACATCTATATCTAATTTCACGGTTTCAGCTCCGCCCCTTCACTCAATACTAAATTTAGTACTATTTCGTACTTTTAGTACAGTTAATGTACATATTTCCAAAATCACCTCCATTTCTTAATCACAGACACCAACAGTGACATCAATATAAATTTTCAGGACTCCAGCTCTATGCCTTCACCGAATACCAAATTAAGTACCACTTAGTACTTTTCGTAGAATTATAGTACACATCTCAAAAACCACCTCCACATCTCAATTACAGACACCAACAGAGACCTCAATGTCAAATTTAGGGATCCCAGCCCTATCGTTCCGCATTGCCAAATTCGATACCATTTATTGCTTTCCGAAGCCACCTTCATGTCTTAACTACAGACACTATCAGCGATATCCAAATACCAAATTTATGCTCTATTCCTTCACCCATTGTATCATTTCCTTAATACCACATTTAGTACTATTTAGTACATTTCGTAAAATTAAAGAATATATTTCCAAAATCATCGCCATATGTCCAGGCTACATATGAACATCGACTCTAATACCAAACTCAAGAGTTCCAGTTCACTCAATACCAAATATTACTAAACATAGTACTATTTAGTACCCTTCGTGCATAGCAGTACACATATCCGAAACAATCTCTCTATCGAATCCTACCACTAACAGGAATCCCAATATAAAATTTCAAAATCCTAGCTTCATCCCTTCACCATAAACCAAATTTTGCACCACTTAGTACTTTTCGTCAAATTATTGTACATATTTCCAAAACCACCTCCATATCTTAATAACAGACACAACAGTGACATATGTATCAAATTTTGGGATTTCAGCTCTAACCCTTTAGCCAATTCCAAATTTAGTACCTTTCGTACATGTATAGTAAACATTTCCAAAACTACCTTCATATATTAACTACTGACATCAACAGAGGACTCAGTATCAAATTTCGGAATTCCACCTCTATCAATTCACAGAATACCAAATTTAGCACCATTTAGTACTTTTCGTATATATATATTCCGGACGGTTTTCGAAAGCACCGCCAAATCCTCTAAACATCAAATTTCAGAATTTTATCTCCATCCCTTCTCCCAATGCCATATATATTACCATTTAGTACTTTTCGTACAATTATAGCACACATTTCCGAAACCACCTCCAAATAACAACCCCGGATACCCACCGTGTTCTGAATATCAAATTTCAAAATTTTCCAAATCACTTAGTACTTTTCGTACAATTATGGTACACATTTCCGGAACCTTCTTCATGCCTCATCCATAGACACCAATAATGGAATCTATACTAAATTTCTGGATTTCAGCTCTATCTCTTCATCCAATATCAAATTTAGTACAATTCAGTACTTTTCGTACAATTATGGCGTACATATCTGATATCACTTCTAGGATACACATGATTGGAGAATCTAATACAAAATTTCAGATTTCAAGCATTATCTGTTCACCCAATACCAAATTGTACCAAATATAGTACTTTTTAGTACTTTTCGTACAAAGTGTAAAAAATGTGTACCACACAAATTTCATTTGTGAAAACTTACCACCAACTTGAACCCCAATACAAAATTTCAAAATCCCGGCTCCCGGCCCCAAAACCAAACTGTTCCATATTTAGTACCATTTAGTACAGTTGGCACACATAGTACACATTTCCAAAACCACCTTCATGCATCAAACTTACTTTCCAACCTTGATTCTCATAACAAATGTAATTTTTTTTTGTAGCTCAGTTCGTTTATAAAATGCCAAATGGTAACATTTTCTACGTTTAGTACAATTTTAGAACTTTTTGTAACTTTAGACTTTGAATCTCCAAAAAGCTTTTTGTACATTTATCATGCTCTTCATCAGGTTATATCATTCCAAATTTCAGAATTCAAGCCCATTCCAATACAAAGTATGGAGTTTTTGTACATTTTAGTACTTTTCATACCTATTAAAAAAACACAAACTTTCCAAAGGACAGTATGTTTGTGGTAAGAATTTAGAGCAAAGTTTTTAGTCTTTTCCCAACCGAAGAGAGGTTAGGAGAAAATTGTCTTTTACTACGAATCAGAACGTGCTCTAATTTACATCGCTCTATCTCTCTTCTCTGGGTAATGCAATCGAGGTGCCTGCAATGGCTTTTTCTTATCAGACATTTTTACTGAATTAATCAGTTGAATTCTGCCACTCAAAGTGTTAAGATGTGTAATCGCACCCATTGTCGAATAGTTCTACTGATATTTCTTCAGTTTTACGTACTTCTGGTACAATGCGAAAGGTAATGCCCTTAGGCGAAAATTAACTCTTTTAATTTTGAAAATCCATTCTTTATTTTTCCTATAGTCATTATACAATAATTGCTCCTGGCACCATACGCTCCAATCGCAATTACACCGTTTGCGTTGCCCTGCACAATGCCAGCGAGGAGGCCCACATTAAACTGGACATATTATCCATGGATAGTTCGTTGCATTTGAGTCAAGAAGTCACAGTTCGTCCAAACGAAAGTATATTGACGGATTTTGTAATACCTCAACTTTTCAAACGATTCAGATATCAATTAAGAGCGGAGGGTATCAAGGGCTTGATTTTTAGCGAGAGAAGAAATTTACTTGCTAAGGATACTGGCGGGCCACGGATATATTTGGAAAGTGATAAGGGAACATACAAACCCGGTGATGTGGTACAATTTCGGGTTGTCATACTCAGTGAGCATTTGAAAATGATGAGGATTGTGGAACCGATTCGTGTACAGATACTGGTGAGTGTTGCCTGGCCTTCTGATTTGATCTCTTAATCTATATTTTTTAAAGATCAACAGAAACGTGGATTTTTAAAGAATAATTTTTTCAAGGATCAACAGAAACGTGGAGTTTTTAAAGAATATTTTTTCAAGGATCAACAGAAACGTGGATTTTTTAAAGAATATTTTTTCAAGGATCAACAGAAACGTGGATTTTTTAAAGAATATTTTTTCAAGGATCAACAGAAACGTGGATTTTTTAAAGAATTTTTTTTCAAGGATCAACAGAAACGTGGATTTTTTAAAGAATATTTTTTCAAGGATCAACAGAAACGTGGATTTTTTAAAGAATATTTTTTCAAAGGATAAATAGAAACGTGGATTTTTTAAAGAATATTTTTTCAAAGGATAAATAGAAACGTGGATTTTTTAAAGAATATTTTTTCAAAGGATAAATAGAAACGTGGATTTTTTAAAGAATATTTTTTCAAAGGATAAATAGAAACGTGGATTTTTTAAAGAATATTTTTTCAAAGGATAAATAGAAACGTGGATTTTTTAAAGAATATTTTTTCAAAGGATAAATAGAAACGTGGATTTTTTAAAGAATATTTTTTCAAAGGATAAATAGAAACGTGGATTTTTTAAAGAATATTTTTTCAAAGGATAAATAGAAACGTGGATTTTTTAAAGAATATTTTTTCAAAGGATAAATAGAAACGTGGATTTTTTAAAGAATATTTTTTCAAAGGATAAATAGAAACGTGGATTTTTTAAAGAATATTTTTTCAAGGATCAACAGAAACGTGGATTTTTAAAGAATATTTTTTTCAAGGATCAACAGAAACGTGGATTTTTTAAAGAATATTTTTTCAAGGATCAACAGAAACGTGGAGTTTTTAAAGAATATTTTTTCAAGGATCAACAGAAACGTGGATTTTTTAAAGAATATTTTTTCAAGGATCAACAGAAACGTGGATTTTTTAAAGAATATTTTTTCAAGGATCAACAGAAACGTGGATTTTTTAAAGAATATTTTTTCAAGGATCAACAGAAACGTGGATTTTTTAAAGAATATTTTCAAGGATCAACAGAAACGTGGATTTTTTAAAGAATATTTTTTCAAGGATCAACAGAAACGTGGATTTTTTAAAGAATATTTTTTCAAGGATCAACAGAAACGTGGATTTTTTAAAGAATATTTTTTCAAGGATCAACAGAAACGTGGATTTTTTAAAGAATATTTTCAAGGATCAACAGAAACGTGGATTTTTTAAAGAATATTTTTTCAAGGATCAACAGAAACGTGGATTTTTTAAAGAATATTTTTTCAAGGATCAACAGAAACGTGGATTTTTTAAAGAATATTTTTTCAAGGATCAACAGAAACGTGGATTTTTTAAAGAATATTTTCAAGGATCAACAGAAACGTGGATTTTTTAAAGAATATTTTTTCAAGGATCAACAGAAACGTGGATTTTTTAAAGAATATTTTTTCAAGGATCAACAGAAACGTGGATTTTTTAAAGAATATTTTTTCAAGGATCAACAGAAACGTGGATTTTTTAAAGAATATTTTTAAGGATCAACAGAAACGTGGATTTTATTAAGGAATTTTATTTTTTCCTTTTTAGGACCCTCTAGGCAATCGCGTGAAACAATTCAAAGATATACAACTGAATCGTGGTATATTTACCGGGAAATTCCAACTGTCACAGCAACCTCTGGCGGGTACCTGGTCCATATTGGTTCACATCAGCGGCAAATACAACCAGGATAAGAAGTACACATTTCAAGTGGAACGATATGTTTTGCCAAAATTTAGTGTGCACCTGGAAGCACCAAAAGATTTAGTGGAATCGGAACGTTTTTTGCCGATTACCGTTTACGGAAAATATACCTACGGCCGTTATGTTAAAGGCACGGTGAAAATTGTCGGAACCATACATGACACAACCATTGCAGAGGGAATTGTCATTGACGAAGATTCTAAAGCCGAACTGAAGATTGATTTGGAAAAACTGACCCTCACTCGTTACGATCTCAATTTGGCATTGAAAGCTTTTCTGGAGGAAAAATATACGAACATTACGGCCGAGGCCAAAAGAGTTGTGAATATTCGCAAGACACGTTACAAGATGAACATTTTAGATCGCGACATTGAATTTCGCAATGGAAAACCGTATCGTATTGGGGTGCATGTCGAGCATTGGAATAATAGTATTGTCAGAGATATGAGCAACCCCGTTGTTATGGAATTTAAAGGTGTCAATTATACTTCGTTTTTGACCGAAAATGGGGTGGCTAGATTTACACTCCAGAATGATGCCGGAGAAGATGATATGTTCCAATTTTGGTATAAGGATACGGGAAAAACCTATCCGAGTGTAGACATTGTACCTCCGCAACCGATGAGTTGTGTTCTTCAAACGGATACGGATAAGTAAGTTTTTTTTTTATTAAGAAATAGTGAAATGTAGGGTCTTCAAGGTCTTTTGGAGACCATAGAAGACCTTAAGGTCTTCTAGAGACCGTAGAATAAATCAAGGTCTCCTAGAGGAGTTCTAGAGACTGTAGAAGTGCTTAAGGTCTTCTGGAGACCATAAAAGACCTCAGGGTCTTCTAGAGACCATAGAAGACCTCAAGTTTTTCTGGAGACGACAGTAGATATATTTGGTCTCTTAGAGGCCAAAGAAAATCTCAGGCTCTTATAGAGACCATAGAAGACATCAAGGTTTTCTAGATACAGTAGAAGACTTGAAGGTCTTCTAGAAACCATATAAGACCTCAATCTTTTCTAGAGACCATATAAGACCTCAATCTCTTCTAGAGACAATAGAAGACCTCAAGCTTTTCTAGAGACCATAGAAGATCTCAAGCTCTTCTAGAGCCAATAGAAGACCTCAAGCTCTTCTATCGACCATAGAAGACCTCAAGTTCTTCTATCGACCATAGAAGACCTCAAGCTATTCTATAGACCATAGAAGACCACAAGCTCTTCTAGAGACCATAGAAGACCTTAACCTTTTCTAGCAACCATAGAAGATCTCAAGCTCTTCTAGAGACCATAGAAGACCTCAAGCTCTTCTAGGACCTCAGGAAACTTCAAGCTCTTCTAGGATCTCAGGAGACCTCAAGTTTTTGTAAAGACCACCGAAGACCTCAAGCTCTTCTATTGACCAAAGAAGACCTCAAGTAGCATGACATCTGAAGTTCTTCTATTTTCTATAGAAGACGATAATATCATCTATGGACAGTAAGAGTCCTCAAGAATATCTATGGACTTCAGGCGGCCCTGTGTCTTTTTTGGTATATTTTTTCCATGTCCTTTATCCTCTTGCAGCTTTAAAGATTTCAGTAAACCTCTCGAAATCAATGTTACATCAAATGATCCCATGCCATTTCTAATGTACACTTTAACTGGTCATGGAAATATTGTACGACAGGAAAAGCTCCAATTGCAGGACCAAGTCAAATCCCATATCATCAAAATTAGACCCTCAATTGAAATGATACCCAATTCACAACTCTTGGTTTTCTATATCGACAAGGGCCTTTTCAAATATTGTGAAATGACAATTCATTTGCCGAAGACATTCGAAAATAAGGTAAGTCTTGCCATAAGTGATTCCAATACAAGCCACGTTTGCATTTCGAACTCCTTTCAGTTATCCCTTGTGGGACCAACACGCATAAAACCTGGCCAGAACATTACCCTGAATTTGAAAGCCCAGCCGAATTCTCTCGTCTCAATAACAGCTGTCGATAAAAGTGTTCTGCTCCTCAATTCGAAGAATATCCTACAAAAGGATATCATTATGAATGATTTATTGGATGATAAGTCATATACATCGCCTGTTATTAGGGGAAGTACCTCCGCTCTGTCTTCGCCGGATGTCCAAACCGGTTTAGTGATTTTAACGAATGCGAAACATGAGAAATATAGCTTTTGTGAGTAGAACGAATAAGTTGAACATTATTTTTACAACAGTTACATTTATTAATTTAAGTGGAAATTGAGAAAAGTTCTCTGGATCAGATGTATTATCGTGTTGATTTCCCGGAGACCTGGCTTTATAAAGATCTTGAAATGTAAGTAGACCCTCATCGAAAATTCATTTAAAAACTTTACTTAAGACCTCAAACTGTTTTATGCACGATAGAAGACCTCAAGTTCTTCTATGGCCGATAGCAGACCTCATGTTCTTCGATAGCAGCCCTCTAGCTCTTCCATGGCCCATAGAAAACCTCACAGCTCCTCTATGGGCGATAGAAAACCTCACAGCTCCTCTATGGGCGATAGAAAACCTCACAGCTCCTCTATGGGCGATAGAAGACCTTAAGCTTTTCTAGAGACCATAGAAGACGTCAAGGTCTTCTAGAGACCATAGAAGACCTCAAGGTCTTCTAGAGATGATAGAAGACCTCAAGGTCTCCTAGAGGTGATAGAAGACCTCAAGCTCTTCTAGACCCATGGAAGACCTCAAGCTCTTCTAAACACCATAGAAGACATCAAGATCTTCTAGAGACCATAGCAGACCTCAAACTCTTCTAGAGACCATAGAAGACCTCAAGCTCTTCTAGAGACCATAGAAGACCTCAAGCTCTTCTAGAGACCATATAAGACCTCAAGCACTTCTAGAGACCATACAAAACCTCAAGCTCTTCTAGAGACCATAGAAGACCTCAAGATCTTTTAGAGACCATAGAAGACCTCAAGCTCTTCTGGGGACCATAGAAGATTTCAAGCTCTTCTAGAGACCTCAGGGTCTTCTATAGACCATATAAGGGGTCCAGGTCTTCTAGATATCATTGAAGACCTCAAGCTTTTCTATCGGCCATAGAAGACCTCAAACTTCTCTAGATACCATAGAAAGCTTCAATATCTTCTATAGGCCACAGAAGACCTTCTCCGCTCTTCTATGAGCGATAGAAGACCTCATAGCTCTACTATGGACGATAGAAGACCTCACTGCTCTTCTATGACGATAGAAGACCTCACAGCTCTTCTATGGATGATATAAGACCTCACAGCTCTTCTATGGTCGATGGAAGACCTCGCAGCTCTTGTATGGGCGATAGAAGACCCCATAGCTCTTCTATGGGCGATAGAAGACCTCGCAGCTCTTCTATGGGCGATTGAAGACCTCACAGCTCTTCTATGGGCGATAGAAGACCTCAGGCACTTCTATGGCCGATGGGAGACCTCAGGCACTTCTATGGACAATAGAAGATCACAAGCTCTTTTTTTGAAATAAATGTTAATTTCCCTTAGCACCCAACCCAACACCCCTCTGACCGTTAAAGTTCTCGACACCGTCACCACCTGGGAACTAAGAGCATTCTCTGTTAACGACGAGACTGGCTTTGGCATGTTAGAAGAAAATCTGGAAATCGAAGCTTTTCAACCATTTTTCATCAGTGTCAATCTTCCGTATGCGGTTAAGCGGGGTGAGACGGTTAAGGTACCCGTGACAATATTCAATTATTTAAGAGAGCAACTCCAGAGCAATGTATCAATGATTGGGCGGAGTAAGGATTTTGAATTTGTTAATGAGGGAAATGTTGCAGGTGCTGAGCAAAATGAAACCAAAAGATCCTTGATGCTGGACATTCCGGCTAATAATGCCAGAAGTGGCATCTTTATGATACGCCCCCAAAGAGTTGGCCTCATTGACATTGAAATAACAGCTACCAGTGGTGTCGTATCCGATCGTGTGCTACACAAGTTAAAAGTTGAACCCGAAGGTGTGGTACACAATCGTAAACAGGAAGTACTGATATCCTTGTCACAGATAAAATCGAATCAGACCACATTTCAGGCTGAAATACCTGCCGACATTGTACCCGACTCGGAGTATTTACAATTGACCGTGAGTGGTGATGTCATGGGTAGCACTTTGGAAAATTTAGATAATCTGGTACAAAAGCCCAAGGGATGTGGGGAACAGAATATGATTTATTTGGCACCGAATATTTTAATAATGGACCATCTCCAGTCGCTGGAGGAGCGGATGATGGCGACTAATGCTAGCAGTGGTTTAATGGAAAAGGCGAAACAATTTCTCGATGTTGGCTACCAACAGCAGTTGGCATATCGCCATTCGACGGGAGGCTATAGTGTTTTTGGTCCCGACTCCAGTACGGAAAGTAATTGGCTGACGGCCTACACCACCCGTTTCTTTATCAAGGGTCAACAGTATTCGGCCATTGAAAATGTTTACATTGAAGATGCCCTCAAATATCTGAGCCAGCAGCAGCTGGACGATGGTAGTTTTCCTCATCGGGGGTTTCTTTTCGAACCAGCCCACCAGAATCGATTTGGCTTCGCGGCCTTTGTCCTGCTGACTTTTCTGGAGAGTCCGGTGGGGAATCTATGATTTTCAATTTTGGCATAATTTAAAAAAACTCTTCCTTTTTTTCAGAAATATGCCCGGAAATATCGCAGTACAATACAAAAAGGAATGACATTTTTAAATGAAAATTTCAAGGATGTACAGGATGTGTACTCTTTGGCAATAATGGCAAATGCCTTTCAAAAGGCTGGCAATAGTAGCAATGCCTCTGAGATTCTGCAGAAATTGAAATCTCTATCCCAGCAGCGCAATGGATTGATGTGGTGGACCAACAATCTAAAATCGGAAGAAAGTGCCAATGATGTGGAATTGACTTCGTACATCTTGATGGCCATGTTGGAGACATCACCGGCCCGAGATTGTTTGCCCATATTTAATTGGCCTACGTTGTGGGCCTACAGGCCTTAATAAAATACGATTCTTTGATGGGGAAATCTGGTGATAGCGTAGAGACCCAACTGAAGATACATTATGTGGCCAAGACCGCCCAAGGATCTGTGGCAAAGGAAGGTATATTTGGCATTGAAACTGGCAATGAAATTATACTTCAAAAACAAGAGGTAAGGACGTGTGGAAGATCGATTAAAAAATATTCCTAAGAACTATTCACCACTCTATAATCCTTTAAAAATAAAAAAAAATGAAAAGACCTAAAAGTACCTTCATTAGAAAACCACAAGTCTTGACCTTGAAAAAACCTTGAAAAATATTTTAAAAAATATATTTTTCTTTTATTTTCAAGCAACCTCTAAAAATATTACAAAAAAATATATATTTTATACCTTTATTTTCCAGCTACCTAATAATGTGCGCTCTGTTGATGTAGAGGTGATGGGCCAGGGTCGTGCCTTTCTTCAATTCAACTACCAGTATTATACATCAAATCTAACCTCTCCAGCCACCACCATCGTTCACCCACCCCTTCACCCTTCCACTACCCAACGACCAATCCAACCGAAAGAATCAAACGCCATACCCCAAACCCTAGCCCGAGTTGTTCATGAATATTTCAACATAACCGCCAGTGGCAACATAACCTCAAAGGTCACCATGTCCCTGGATGTATGTTTCAGCTATAAACCTCAAACGGAAGAAGAAAAGGAGTCGAATATGGTCATACTCCAAATCAATCTGCCATCCGGATACATTGCCAACAATGACAGGACCATGAAATTGAAAGACTCGGTGGAAATTATTAGTAAAATTGATATACAACAGTCGGGAACTCTGCTGGAAATATATTTTGAAAAACTTGAGGCCGATGAAGAGCAATGCCTCGTTTTAAATGCGGATAAAAGTCAGGATGTTGGAGAACTTAAGCCGACGTTAATTGAGATCTACGATTATTACAACGATCGGCGGCGTACAAGGATATTTTATGAACTGAAAGGATGAGGGAGGCTGGATTAGGGGAAAATTCACATTTGGAATAATTCAATTTTTTGAAATAATGAAATAAAATTAAAAAAAATATATATATAAAAGACCGGTAGATCATGAAAAAATATTTTAAAAAAAATCTACCAGACTCGTAGATCATTGAAATAAAAATTCCAAATTTATAAAAAAATCTGATAAACTTTGGATTTTCTTTTTTTTTTTAAATCCCATTAAATTCACATGTCTCGAAAATCATTAATAAATATTTTAAAGAATCCGTGAAACTGGCCCACCTGAAAACATTTAAATAAATATAAAAAAATATAGGACTCTAGCGGTTTTGCCAAATTTTGGCATACAGGGTTGCCCATATTCGACGGACCCATCTGGCAACGCCATAACTTTTGACAGAGATGTCACATCGCTTAATGACATACCGCGTTTGAAGCGTCAGTCCAAGCAGATTTTTAGTTGAAATTTACAAGAAGTCAATTGTGAAAACTCAACGTGCTTTTAAAACATTAAAAAATGTGAGAAGTGCGTCTTCTAAGAACACCATTAAGCGTTTATAGGAAAAATTTTCGACTGGTAAGGCTCTTTCTAATCCAAAGAGGCCATATAAAAGTCGACAAAGGCAATCGGCCGAGAATATCGCTGCCGTACGACCTAGTGTTTAGAGGTCCCCAAGAACATCCCAAAAACGCCGTTCTCAGCAGTTGGGCATGGCTCGGTTCACTTTACATCGGATTATTCGCATTGATTTGCATTTGTTCCCGTACAAAATTCAATTGACGCAAAGAATGTTGCCTGCGGACAAGCCTCGTCGATTGGAATGGGCCCAAAGGTCCGTCGAATATGAAAAAAGACCTCAAAATCAAATTTAACGATTTATGCCCTATCCCTTTACCCAATATCAAATTTAGTATAATTTTGTTACTTTTCGTACAAATATAGGAAGCATTTCCGAAACCAACTCCAAATCTCATTCCAGGTACCAACAGAGATCTCAATATCCAATTTCGGGATTCCAACCCTATCCCTTTACCCAATACCCAATTTCATACCATTTAGTACTTTTCGTACAGTTATAATACAGATTTCAAAAAACGCCACCAGATACAAACAGAGACATCAATTCAAGATTTCAAGCCCCATCCATTTTCCCAATAAGAAATTTAGCACCATTTAGTACTTTTCGCACAAAAAAAATGTATTTTCAATCCACCGCTAAATCTCAGACGCAGATTCCATCAGTAATCTAAATATAAATGTTATCTCTATCCTGTCACTCAATCCCAAATGTAGTACCATTTAGTACTTTTCTTTCAATTATGGTACACATTTTAAAAATCACCTCTATATCTCAATCCCAGATACCAACATAGATTTCAATATCGAATTTCAGGATTTCAGCTCTATTCCTTCACCCAATACCAAATTTAGGACTATTTAGTACTTTTCGTACAATTATAGTACACATTTCCGAAACCAGTTCCAAATCTCAATCCCAGGGACCTCCATATCAAATTTGAGGATTAAAGTGCCATTCCTAGACCAAACAACAAATTTAGTACCATTGGGTACTTTTCGTACAATTATAGGAAGCATTCCCAAAACCACCTCCATATCTTAACGACAGACACCAACATCTTTATCAAATTTTCACATTTCAGCCCTATCTTTTCACCCAATACCAAATTTAGTACTATTTAGTACTTTTCGTACAATTATAGTACATGTTTCCGCAACCACTTCTAAATCTCAATCCCAGGTACCAACAGAGACATTAATATCAAATTAAAGGATTTAAGTCCCATCAAATCACCCAATAATAAATTTAGTACCATATAATACTTTTCGAACAAATATCTGACGCATTTCCGAAAACCAACTCCAAATCTCAGATACTGATGCCACCAGTAATCTAAATATAAATTGTATCTTTATCCCGTCACCCAATACCAAATATTGTAACATTCAGTAATTTTTGTACAATTATAGGACACATTCCCATAACCACCGCACTATCTTAACGACAGGCACCAACTGTGATACCTATATCCAATTTTATAATTCTATCTCTATTTGTTCCCCCAATACCAAATATAGTACCATTTCCGAAACCAGCTTCATATTTCCAGGCTACACATGAACAACAAACCTGGTACATTTTTAAGAACTATCTGTTCACCCAATACCAAATTGTAACATATATAGTACGATTTTGTACTTTTCGTACACTCGTAGTAGGTATTTGCAAAACCAGCTTTTTATCACAAAGCTATCATCAACAGGGACCCCACTACAAATTTTCAAAATTCCAGCTAAATCCGTTCAACCTTAACCAAACTGTTTCAAATTTAGTACCATTTAGTACAGTTCCCTCACTTAGTATACATTTCCAAAACCATCTTCATATATCAAACCTACTTTTCATCCTCCGTTCACATAATACCAAATGGTACCATTTTTAAGTTGAGTAACATTTTCCAAATTTGAAGTTGAATTTTCAATAACCCTTTGATGCCTTTATCCCTCCATCAGTGATTCTTATTACTAATTTCAGAATTCCAGTTCCATCGGTTCAACACAATTCCAATTTTTATCAAATTAAGTACGATTTAGTACACATAAGTACGAATTACCTTCCTACATATCCCAATGGTATACTCCAACAGTAATCTCAATTCTTAAGCTTAGGACTCCACCCCTTTTGGTTCGCCGAATACAAATTGTACTTTATTTAGTACATATAAGTACATACTTCCAAAACTACTTACATATCACAATCCTATACAAAGAGAGTAATCTTATTTCCAACTTTCAGGAAATATTCACAATTACCTCCATCATACAGTCCAAAATTTACATTGTACCAAATGTAGTACCATTTAGTGCACACAAGTACGAATTTCCAAAATATCATACATACCCCAATCCTACATTCCCACAGTAATCCAATTCCAATTTTAAAATTCCTTCTCTCTTGGTTCGCCCAAATGCCAATTGTACTTTATTTAGTACATTGTAGTACATATAAGCACAAAATTTCAAAACTACCTACATATCCCAATAATACACTCCGACTATAATCTTATTTCCAATTTTCATAATACCATTGGTTCACCTCAATCCAAATTGTATAAAATTTAGTACCATTTAGTACACTCAAGTGCAAATTTTCACAACTACCGCCATCATACCTTATAAATAATAATCTTATTTTCAAATTTCAGAATTCCAACACGACTGGTTGACCCAAAATTTAAATTGTATCAAATTTAGTCCCCCTTAGTTCCACAATGCATTAGTAATTCTATTTCAGGATTCCAGCTCTAATGGTTCAAAAATACAACATATTAAGTACACACATTTCCATAAGAATGTGCACTGTACAACCCGGATTACAGCCCTATTGGTTTACCCAAATCCAAATTGTACCATATTAAGCATTATTTAGTACACATAATTACGAATATCCAAAGTTCACACATACCCCAATCCTACACTCACACTGAAATCCCCGTTCCAAAGTTTAGCATTCCATCCGTATCGGTTCGTCTAAATACGAAGTGTACCAAATTTAGTACCATTTGGTACATCATACGTACGAATTTCCAAAACTACCTACATTTCTCAATCCTATAATCTTATGTTTAAATTTCAGAATTCCAAATCTATTGGTTCTCCCAAAATCGAAATTGTACCAAATTTAGTACCATTTAGTACTTTTCGTACACATAAGTACAAATTTCAAAAACTTTCAGCATATCCCAATCCGCTACACTCCGCCAGTAATGTTAGCTCCAAATTTCAGTATTCCAATTCCATCCGTTCCTCCAAATTCAAATTGTACTAAATTTAGTACCGTTTAGTGTTTTTCGTATACATGAGTACACACTTCCAAAACAACCTCCTTACATCGACTCTATTCCTCAACCATGATTTTCATTCCAAATTTCAAATTTTTAGCTCTTAGCGTTCACATGATACAAAATGGCACGATATATGGTACATTTTGGTACTTTTCGTACACTTATAGTGCGAATTTCCAAAAATCCTTTGGTACATCTATCATACACTCCATCCTTGACCCTAATTGCAAATTAAATAGTTCTACCTCTACTGTTTCCTCAAATGTAAAGGGTACTGTATTTAGTACAATTTAGTACTTTTTGTACTTTTAGTACGTAATTGCCAAAAATCCAGCCTTATCTGACCCTTTGGGACCCAGAATGACCCTCAGCCAAAATTTCATGATTCTATCTTCAGCCGTTTTGTCTGGACTTTAATGAATCTTTAAGTCTGTCAGTCAGTTAGTTACTTTACTCTCTTTTAATACCCTCCACCATACATACTCGTAGTATGGAGGGTATAAAAAGTTCGTCATTCCGTTTGTAACTCATAGAAATAATCATTTTAGACATAACAAAGAATATATATTCTTGATCAGCGTAAAATTAAGAAACTATTTAGCCCGGTCCGTCTGTCTGTCTGTTCGTCTGTTGTAATCACGCTAGAGTCAAAGCAAATAAAGATAGGAAGCTAAAATTTTGTACAGATCAGTCTTTTTTCTGCAGACAGGTCGAGTTGAAAGATGGGATATATCGGTCCACCATATCATATGGCCTCCATGTTACTGTACCCCCGTTATTCAGTATTTTGATGATTGCAGCTAATTCGGTACTCGGTATTTTGATGATTTTAGGGACATTATTCATCGGAGTTGTTTCAAATTTCGTATTTAGAGTTCGTTAAGGGTACTACAGCCTATGACAAAAAAAAATCGTATGCAGGTCCACGTTTTTTTTATAGCCCCCGCATATCGGTACCTACCCATATTCGGAATTTTGCGGATTTTAGCGACATTCTTCACTTGAATTGTTTTACAGATTGTGACGGAAAATTGTCTATGCAAGTCCAGGTCTTCGTTTAGACCCGATAGCCCCTCCCTATATTTGGTATTTTGACGATTCACCGGAGTTGTTTAAAATTTTGTATTTAGAGTTCGTAATGGGTACTACAGTCTATGACAAAAAATTGCCTATGCAGGTCCAGGTCTTCGCATTGCCCCCAAACATATCGGTACCTACCCATATTCGGAATTTTGCTGATTTCTTCATCGAAATTCTTTCAAATTTCGTATTTGAAGTTCCCAATAGGTACTACAGCCTGTGACGGAAAATTGTCTATGCAGGTCCAGGTCTCCGTATATTCGCGATATGACGGTACCTCCCTATATTCGGTATTTTGCTGATTTCAGCGACATTCTTCACCGGATTTTGTTTCAAGTTTCGTATTTGAATATTGTAATGGCTTATGACAAATTTGCCTATGCAGGTTCGTGTCTTCGTATAGACCCCAATATTATGGCTATAATCGCTTTTTTTTAGATTTTAACAGAATTTTTAACGGATTTTATTTTATTTTTTTTTTTTTTTTTTTGAATATTTACTAATTCCTTCAAAATTGTGGAGGGTATTCAAAGTTCAGCCTGGCCGAGCTTTCTGCTTTTTCACTTGTTAATATAGATATAGCTTTAATTTTTTACATCGAAATTATATACATATACATTGATACATACAATCATTATTTCAACTCATACAAGATCGTTGTTCGACGCTTATCATTATAGAAATCATACATGTCGATTTTTGTCGGCTTAAGGCCGGCAACATCGTGGACCTTGTCGGCCACAGCCGTCAGACACTGTTCATCGTTGGCCGAGAGCTTTTCAAAATAAATCGCTATCAATGTTTCCGAATTTTGACTATCGACACGACTGACTTGCTCTTCATCTCGCAGACGGTCAAGATTTTCTCCATTTGCAATATATCCCGATGGGAAGGTGATCTCCAGAATAACCATATTGGTGAGCTTTTCCTCCTCGGTATAGGGTCGATAGGAGTAGCATATTTCCAAGGACATGGCATTGGGCGACGAAATTTTTGCCTGGGGTTTTATATTGAAATATTTATGGACCAAAGCGGATGCGAGGGGAGGTTGTGCGCCGCTACCAAGATGTGATGCTAAAGCTGGTATGCGAGAAGATCCGCTGGTGGGTTCACCCATACGTGGACGATAGAATATGGGTGTTCGTTCAGATGTTAGGGGTGGTTGGCGAGAAGTTCCGCTGGTGTGTTCAATCATACGTGGGGGAAAGGATATGGGTGTTCGTTCAGATTCTCCCGTCGCTAAGGTTCCACCGGGTCCTGTAACGTCTTGGGATGTGTAATATCTATAGGAAAGTTGTACATAAACGCGACCATTGCCCCTGATTTCAACTGCCACAGAGCGTATGTTGCGGGGTAACTGTTAAAGAGAGAAAGAGAGAGAAAAAACAATTGGGTGCCATTTGAAAATAAAATTAGCAATTCTTACCTCTTCCTTTTGCAATATTAGCTCATTATCTAATCCCACCGTGAAAGTGCCTTCCTTACGCGTCTTCCCCTCCCCACACTTTGCCACAAAGTAAACTTTAATGTCGGTGTTTTGAATCTGTGACGATTTCTCAATGAATTTAATGAGAGCCTGCAGACCAACAACTGTGTCTTGTGTGGACCCAAAACCCCCATTGGCGTTGCGTTGTTTCAACAACCAATTGTATATGGCTGTGCTGTCTTCCTGGGACGATGACTCAAGCAGGGCCATTAGGATATACGAGGTAATTTCAACATCATTGGCACTTTCTTCGTTTTTATTGTTTTTTGTCCACCATTTAAGGTCGTTGTCTTGACGTGCTATTCGCTTTAATTTTTCCAGTATGGTATTGGCATCACTGCTGCTACCAGCCTTTTGAAATGTATTCGCCATAATTGCCAGGGAATAGGTGTCCTTCACCTTATTCAGGTTATTTTTCAAGTAGGTTATTCCTTTTTGGATAAGAGAGTTGTATTTTTTGGAATATTTCTGAAAAAAAAAAATGAATTAAATAAAAAATAAAAAAATTAATAAAATGAATTAATGAAATGGTCTGCAAATATTTTTTGCAGAATCTTGAATAACACTTTGCCAAAAAAAAAAAAAAAACAAGTAAGCAAAGGCTACAGTCGAGCGGGGCCGACCGTTGAATACCCTACAACACTATAATAAACCATACAGTTTATATAGGCGAAATACTCGACAAATAATAAAAGAAAACCATCAGGCTTCGTTCTCTATTTTTCGAATAATAGCGACTTTAACTAATGTGCTAATTTCCAATTTATTGGTAGATGTTGCACGTAAATGGTCTTCCTAGATCTGGAATCAATATTTCCCAAAGACCCATAATCTCTCAGAAGTGGCAAAAGATTAACATTTATTGTTGGTTTTTGACTGAAACGCATCTATATGAGATACAGACATTTGACTATATTCTTCAACGAAATCAGCGTTAACGAAATAGTCGGAAGTGTGTATTTCCTGTATTTGTGAATTCCCCAAAAAGTCACTGGAATGGACATTTTCGTATTTTGTCTATAAAAGTTGCAAACTCCTTCACACATTGAATATTTTTGGATGGCCATCCGAAACTGCTTGGCTTTTGCAATGTGCGGTAACCCCCATTTAAATGTGCGTGAGGATTGGGCGACAATTTTGCAGTTTTTTGGTCCATTTCAACCCCTAAATATATGGCGATCATCTCCAAAAAGAGTAGGCTTCTATTCTGACCCTCATCTTATCCCCATGCAAATGAGATCGTAAGGATCGGGTCATAAATGAGATCTGTATATGATATCCTGATATCCTAACTACTAAGTTTTGTTAGCTGTCGAAATATTACCAAATGTTTAATTCAAAATGAAAATATGCCAAAAATATGACAAAATTGAAAAAATATGAGAAAATTTTACAAAATCAATATTTTCATCATTAGAGAGATATTTTTATGCGATTTTTTAGGCGTTTTTTCTTTCCTGCCAAGAGGCCATTCTGAATTAATGAGAACTGTCGAAATCAGTTCAGCCGTTCTCCACATATAAGAGATCTTTCAAGCATATCTTCATTTGATATACATATATATGGCACATATTTTGTTATATATCCGATTTGTTGGATAATAACATCAATGTAAAGGTCAGAAGTAACCTTGTGATGGCTTTGTGATTTCGCCGGGATTTAATATATTCACGGTTTAATGAAAAATTTTGATTTTTTTCAACACAAAAGATGGTCTATTTTACCCGCTAAATATTATCCGATGACCACCCAAATTAGTAGGCTTCTTCCCCGCCCTAAACTCTATCTACACGCGAAATTTCGCGTCGATTGGTCTATAATTGCGACCTGTATAGCTACTGCAAAATCCGAAATTTTTCCAGTATTTGGTCCATTTCAACCCCTAAACATTTGGCGATCATCTCCAAAAGAAATAGGGTTCTATTCTGGTCCAAGCCCCACCTACATTCTAAATTTCGTGAAGATCGGGCCATAATTACGACCTGTAGAGTGATTACAAATTAACATGGACAGAAGGACAGACGGACGGACGGACATACATAGCTAGATCGACTCAGCTCGGCGAGCTAGGAAGATCCATATATACTTTCCTATGTGGGAAATCAATTTTTCGAGGCGTTACATAATTTTTGGCCCAATCAAAATTATAATACCCCCAACACATAGTGTTGTAGGGTATAAAAATGAAAAATAAGAGGAGATCTTAACTTTGGTTGGAAATGTGTGAAAATAAAAGTGAAAAATAATATTCGAAAGTACTTTTTTTAAAAACTATTGTACCTAGATATGTGGTTTATTATGAGATTAATAGTGAAATTTTGTTTAGAAGATTTCTTCTCTGGACATCTTCCGGCTAAAATGAAATTTTGTGGCACTTTCAGGAGTCAACTCGAAAAAAAGTCCGAGAAAAAAATTATCAAAAAATTAGGAAATATTTTTATTTTTTTTTTTGACAAAACTGATGTAAATATTTTTTGATATGCAACGAAATAAGATACTTATTTTCTTCGGTGACTTATAGTGAAATTTGATGAGGAGTGTTTTTGTCTTTGAGGTCATTTTTTTAAATAATGCTGTGATAGAGATTTTTGACCAAACTCGCATAAAGTACGGCTTTAATCCTAAAATGTGTTTCGGATGCATATGAATTCCTGGTGTTTAGGTTAGATTTAGACTTTTGACGTCTTCTAGGACCTACAGTCAAATTTCATGACAAATAATTTTGTAAAATATTTTGACTTGCTGTGATGCCGTTTTAAGGGAGTTTTCAACAATATTTAAAGAATGACCAAAAAATATCCCTTTT
This sequence comes from Musca domestica, assembly GCF_030504385.1. Taxonomy (NCBI): domain Eukaryota; kingdom Metazoa; phylum Arthropoda; class Insecta; order Diptera; family Muscidae; genus Musca; species Musca domestica. Next base: position 8,079,016 of record NW_026712299.1, read on the forward strand.
TTGACTTGTTTGAGGATTAAAAAGCAGTAAGTTCGGCCAGACAGAACTTTGAATACCCTCCACCATTTGGAGCAAATTTGGATATTTTCAAAAAATAAAATCCGTTAAAATACCGAAATAGCCGTAATATTGGGGTCTATACGACGTGGTCCTACATGGGCATTGTTTGTTGTAAGCCATTACCATATTCATATTCGAAACTTGAAATAAACGGTGAATAATGTAGCTAAAACCATCAAAATACGGTATATAGGGAGGTACCGTTATATCGGAGCTATAGGAAGATCTGGACCTGCAATTTCACACAATGTCACAGGCTGTGGCATCCATTACGAACTTCAAAAACGACATCTCAAACAATTTCGGTGAAAAATGTCGCTAAAATCATCAAAATACCGAATATAGGGAGGTACTGATATATGGGGGCTATACGAAGACGTGGAACTGCACAGTAATTTTTCTGTCTTAGGCTATACTAACCCTTTGGAACTTCAAATATCAAATTTGAAACAATTCCGGTGAATAATGCCGCAAAAATCATCAAAATAGCGAATATTGGGAGGAACCATTATATGGGGGCTATACGAAGACGTGGGCCTGCATATACAATTTTCTGTCTTAGGCTGTAGTATCCATTTTGAACTTTAAATACCTAATTTGAAACAATACGGGTGAAAATGTCGATAAAAACATTAAAATACCGAATATCGGGAGGTACCTTTATATGGGGGTTATATGAAAACGTGGACCTACATGGCCCATTTACGAACTTAGCCTGCCTAATAAACATTTGTGCAAAATTTTAGCCTTCTATCTCAATTCGTTCGAAAGATTGATTACAATAGACAGACGGACAGACAGACGGACATGGGATCATGGGAGACAGACGAGAGGATCGGACGATAATTGCAATCTGAATATAATAATCCTTACCTTTGTTATAAAGTGAAAATATTACAAAATGAACACTTAAAAATTTTATAAGTCATATTTAAAAATAAAAACGAAAAAATAAAAAAATGTCACAAAATACTTGAATATTTATATTAACATCATTATTGGCATCTTTTTATGCGATATTTTTAGATTTTGTACTTTTATGCCAAGAAGGCATTCTGAATTGACAAAATTTGTCAAAATCGGTGCAACTATTCTTGAGATATAAGCATTCTTGCTAACAACTCCTTCCTTTGTATGTACACATTGCATATATTTCGCTATCCGATATATTTAATAGCGGCATCTACGTAATGGTCAGAACTGACCTGTTTGTCTATTTGTGATTTCGCCGGAATAAAAAATGTTCGCGGTTTAATGGAAAACTTGACTTTTATTTAACACAAATGTTATGGTCTATTTCATCCACTAAATAAATGACCATCCAAATTGGAAGGCTTCTACTCAGCCCTAAGATCAAGCCTAATGCTAACTTCCGTTCTGTAGAGCAACTGCAAAATTAGGTAATTATTCAGTTTTTGGTCCATTTCAACCCCTAAATATTATGTGATAACCTCCAAAAGCAATAGGGTACTATTCCGGCTCTAGTCCCACCTCCATTCTAAATTTCGTGAAGACCGGGCCATAATTGCGACCTGTAGAGTGATTAAAAATTAACGTCGAGAGCCGGACAGACGGACGGACATACAAAGCTAGATCGACTCTGCTCGGCGAGATAGGAAGATCCATATATATTTTTCTATGTGGGAAACCAATATTTCGAGGTGTTACATAATTTTTGGCCAATCAAACTTATAATACCCCCAACACATAGTGTTGTAGGGTATAAAAATGGCAAAAAATACTCCTTTTCTTGAGTTGCTTGAGGAATATCATTTTCTATCAAAACAATTCTTTGCAATATTGCCAAAAACACTATGTATCTAAAATGCACGGATTCAGAGGAATCTCAATCCGATAATTGCCAAAAGTGTTAAGAGGGGGTTTCTTTTGCTGATATTTTTTCAAAGTTTTTCAAATTGTGGAATTTTTTAAAGTATTTGTTCAGAGTCATATAACGTCGTAATAACGACTTTAAAAATTCTTCGTGAATAGAAAAAAACGTTGAAAGCTCTTCTATAGATAGAAGAAGCATTTAAAGTTTCCCCCGAATAAAAGACATTTTGAAGTTCTTCTTCAAGCCTTTCATAGCTTTCTATGCTGTTCTTCTTCCTATAGCTGACATTTGAATGTACTTCTTTGAAGAAAAACGACTTTTAAAAGCTTCGACATTTCAAAGCTCTTCTATCCACCAAGTACATCCTAACTCTCTTACATGAACAAAAGACTTCTGAAAGCTCTACCTTGGTTAAAAAACAGATTCAGTCTCCACTGTGGATAGAAGACTTTTGAAAGTCCTACTATGAATAGAAGACCATTTTAAGTTCTTTAAGAGTAATAAAATTCCATGGAAAAATATGTATTTAAATCTCTTCTTTGGATAGAAGATTTTGAAGAAAGCTCTACTATAGATGGAAGACTTTGCAACTCTATTATAGATAGAAGACCTTTCCTAACGCTCTTGTATGGAGAGATGACCTTTCAAAGCTCTGCTATGGATAGAAACACTGAAAAGCTGTAATATGGATTTGTAATACTTTAAAGCTCTACTTCTCTAAACGTTCGACTATGGGAAGTTCAGAGTTTTTTATGTATAGTCTTTTAAAGCTCTTTCATAGAGTTCTATTTTAAAGTGTTTCCATAAATAGGACCCCTTCCAAAAATTTACTATGGAGAGCTTTAAATGGTCTTCAACTTGCAGTAGAGCTTTAAAGTTGTAAAAAAAATAATTAAAATTGACTTCTATTTACATAAGAGTATTTCAAAGTAGTGGTGTTCATAGAAGAGCTTTTAAGTCCCATATCAATAAAATAAAGCTCTTATGCGGATGCTTCTAAAAGCTCTGCTGTGAATATATGAAAATTTAAAGCTTTTCTGTAAACTCTTTTTTGGACGGAAGATTTTATTTTAATTTCTTCTGTAAATTGAGACAATTTTAAGCTTCTCTATGAGTGAAAGACTTTTGAAAGCTTTTCTGGCAATAAGGTATTTTAAAATCTCGTCTGAGAATAGAAAATAATTTTAAGCTCTTCTATGAAGAGCTCTTCTGTGAATAGAAGACATTAGAAAGGTCTTCTGTTCTTAGAAGTTTATTTACAGCTTATGATTATAAGACTTTTAAAAGTTCTTCTGGGAATAAAATACTATTAAAAGATTTTCTATGAATATAAAATAATTGAAAGCTCCTCTATGAATATAAACATTTTGAAAATTCTTCTGTAAATGGAAGTTAGTTTAAAGCTTTACTTTTATCGTTGGCGGACTCGTTAAAGCTCTTCTGTGTACAGATGACTTTTTGGAATCTCTTCTGTAAATAGAGGCTATTTAAAGCTTCTATATGAAAAAATAATTTTAAACTATTCTATGAAGAGCTCTTCTGCTGATAGAAGATTTTTGATAGCTCTTCTGTGCATAGAAGTCCATGTAAAGCTCTATATTTATGAAGATTGGATTTTTAAAGGCTTTTCTGGGAGTTCTTCTATTGATAGAAACATTTTGAAAATTCATGTGTTAATGGAAGCACGCTTAAAGCTCTACTTGTATGGTTTATGGACTCCTTAAAGCTCTTCTGTCTAAAGAAGACTTTTGAAAACTCAAAACTCAGATATTTTTGAGAAAAAATTTAAAGCTCTTCTATGAAGAGCTCTTCTGTGGATAGAAGATTTTTGGAAGCTCATCTGAGCATAGAAGCTCATGTAAAGCTCTAAAAATAGAAGATAATTTAAAGTTCTTCTTTTGATAGAAACATTTTGAAAATTCATCTGCTAATAGAAGCTCGTTTAAAGCTCTACTTCTATGTTTGATGGACTCGTTAACACTCTTCTGGCTAAAGAAGACTTTTGAAAACTCAAAACTCAGATATTTTTGAGAAAAAAATTTAAAGCTCTTCTATGAAGAGCTCTTCTGTGGATAGAAGATTTTTGGAAGCTCATCTGAGCATAGAAGCTCATGTAAAGCTCTACTTTTATGAATATTGGATTTCAAAAACTTTTCTGGGAATACGATACTATTAAAAGCTTTTCTAAAATTAGAAGATAATTTAAAGTTCTTCTTTTGATAGAAACATTTTGAAAGCTCATCTGTGAATGGAAGTTCGTTTAAAGCTCTACTTCTACGGTTGATGGACTTGTTAAAGCTCTTCGGTCTAAAGAAGACTTTTGAAAACTCAAAACTCAGACATTTTTGAGAAAAAAAATTAAAGCTCTTCTATGAAGAGCTCTTCTGTAGAGAGAATATTTTTGAAAGCTCTTCTGTGCATAGAAGTTAATGTAAAGGTTTACATTTATGAAAGTAGGATTTTTAAAAGCTCTTCTGGGTTACAATGCTATTAAAAGCTTTTCTAAAAATTTAAGTAATTTAAAGTTCTTCTTTTGATAGAAACATTTTGAAAGTTCATCTGTGAATGGAAGTTCGTTTAAAGCTTTACTCTATGGTTGGAAGTCTTGTAAAAGCTCTTCGGTAAAAAAGCTCTTTGGAAGCTCTTGAGTCGATTTCAAGTTCTACTATGTATGGAAAGTCTTTTAAAACTTTACTCTGGCAAGAAGATCTTTCGAAAATCTTCTATTATAGAATTTTCAAAGCTCTTCTATGGATTTAAGATATTCTGGCGATCTTCCATGAATAGAGGAGTCTTTTGAAGCTCCCTGTACAGCTTATTCAATTCTCCATCCCCCCCCCCCCCCCCCCCCCATCACTTACCGGATCCTCCAAAAATGTCAGCAGGCAAAAAGCTGTAAATCCATATTCATTTTGATGTGAGGGATCAAAGAGAAATCCACGATGTGGAAAACTGCCATCATCCAATTGCTGGCCACTTAAGTACTCCAGTCCGCTTTCAATGATACGCCCCTCAATGGCTGAGTATTTTTGACCTTTGATGAAAAATCTTGTCACATAGGCCGTAAGCCAATTGTTTTCGGTGCTCGATGAGGGGCCGAATACACTGTACGCACCATTCGGGTGACGAAAAGACAATTCCCGTTGATAACCGGTGTCGATGAAATTCTTGGCTCTCTCCACCAAAGTGGTTTTATTTTTGTATTGACTTAAGGTTTTCAAATAGTCCAGTATTAAGATATTCGGTACCATATTGATCATATTCTGTTCACCACAGCCGGAGGGTTTCTGCACCAACTTGCCGAGATTTTCAACAGTGGTGGCCATGACATCACCACTTATGGTGAGTACCAAATATTCCGAGTCGGGTACAATGTTCGTTGGTATTTTGGCCTCAAATGTCCGTTTCGTTGATTTATCATGCAACACCGTAAGCAGTTCATCCTGGTTGCCCTCATGACCTATGCCCTCCGGTTCAACTTTGAGTTGGTGTATAACCGTGTCGGAGGTAATCGAGTTTCTGGCCTCAATATAGATTTCAGTGTGACCGATTTTCTGTGGTGCTATTGTAAAGGAGGTACTGCCACCACCGTTGGGCGGAATAGTTAATTTTCGCATTTCTTCCTTTATTTGCAATGGCTGCTGGTGATGATTTGTAAATTGGAATTCTTCTTTGGTATTTAACATTTTCACTTCTGTCTCGAGTTGTTCCGATAAATAATTGAAAATTGTAACGGGTATTGTGAAGATTTCTCCACGCTTTACAGCATATGGTAGATTGACGCTGATAAAGAACGGCTGAAAAGCTTCAATGTCCAAACTGTCGTCCAGCATGCCAAAGCCGCTGTCATCGTTCACCGAGAATGCCCGAACTATCCAGGTGGTTATGGTATCGGGAACTTTAAAGGTCAGGGCGGTGATGGGCTCAAAACTGCAAGAGAAAGACATGAAAGAGCCAATGGTAGTAGACGATTTTTTGGGGAGGAACAAAAAAGCAAAAGAGAAATTAGGATGCTCACACATCGATATCCTTGAAAATCCATGTTTCGGGAAAAACTTGTCTCTTATAGTCGGGCAGATACGAAGGCAGTGGTTCTATGGGAATATCTGAGGAAAATTGGGAAATTTAGTTTCATTTTTTTTTTGTTACGAATGTAGAGAGAAATAGGGAGAGACTGCGAGAGAAGGATAACCTACTGAATGTATGTATTTTATATTTGGCATTTGTAAAGATTATCAGTCCCGATGTATGACCCGGTGTATACTCATAGACATGAGGATTTGGATACTGTTGTCGATAGGCTTTGTCAATGCGTAGATCTCGCATCACCGTCCCCTTTCTTAGAATATTTCTAGCACTGAGCAACATAACACTTTTATCGACCGCCACTATCGATACCCTTGACCTCGGTTGACCTTTTATATTGAAGGTTATATTCTGGCCGGGTTTGACATTTCTCGGTGCATCAATGGTTAACTGAAAATATAGGAAAATTCAATAGAAGTCAGTTTGATTCTGTACTTCAATGGTTACCTGCAAATTAAATAAAAATCAATTGTCTGTGGGGGGAGTACTATTCTGAATTTACCTGATTTTCAAATAGTTCCGGCAAGCGCAGTGTGTGTTCACAATAATGCAAGTCTCCATTAACAATATAATACACAAAGAGATAGGAATTCGGCACCATGGCTATTGTTGGTGTTATTGTAATTTTCAGTGATTTTCGAGGTGTTTCCAGCGGGGGAATATACTTCTGATCAATTATATTACCATGACTTGTTAGGGTATAAATGGCGTAGGGGATGTTTTCATTGGAAGTGATCACAATTTCAAGGGGATCCTTCAAGTCAAGGGAGCTGCAGGGCAGAGCAAAAGAAAAAAGATTATTTAAACAATTTTAAATATTTTTTAATTTTTTTTTTTTGAGTTAACAAACCTGGATATTAATTTAAATTTTTAATTTTTTTTTTTTCAAAAAATAGCTGTCTTTGTTTTTTTTAAATAATTTTTGAAATTAAGTTGGTTTGTGGATATTTTTTTTTAATTTAGCGGAATTGTGATTTTTATACCCTACACCACAAGGTGGTCAGGGTATTATGTCTTTGTGCATTTGACCCATAGTTCCTTTTGATGATATGCATAGAATCACATTCTGAGTCGATTTATGCATGTCCGTCTGTCTTCTGTCTTTTATTGTGCACCAAACGTGTAGTATCAGTCCGAATAGTATGGATTTTTGCACATACGATCAGATTGGACTTGATAATAAGTATGCCAAATTTGATCGAAATCGGTTCAGATATAGGTATAGCTCCCATATATATTCTTCATCGGATTTGCTACTTTTGTCCTCCGCAGCCGTAATATGCACCCTGTAACAACAATATTTGGGGAAATATATCGAATACAGCTCAGAAATACATTTGCTAAATTTTATATATAACTTCGTCCGATTTACCTTTGATTGTGCACGAAACGTCTAATATTTGGCCATATTGGATGAAATTTGGCACTTACGACCGAATTGTGAGTCTAGAAGCTAGTATGTCAAATTTGGTGAAGATCGGTTCAGATATAGCTATAGCTCCCATATATCCGATTTGTCATATTTGTTACCCACAGCCGTAATATGCACTCCAACAAGTGCATACACACGATAATTGGGGAAATATATCAAATACAGCTCAGAAATATCTTTGCCAAATTTTATCGCGTTCGGTTCCGATTTGGATATAGCTGCCATATATATTTTTATCCGATTTAAAATTAATTGTGCACCAAATTGGCAATACAAGTCCGAATTTAAAAGATACAAATGCTTGGGCATATTTAGTTCTTTGAACTTTAAATTATAATTATAATCGTAGCGTGTATGATTGAATTCTCACATAAAAACGTTTAATTGTTATGCGCAGCTCTACTAAATTAGCAAAGTGGTGTAGGGTATCATAAAGTCGGCCCCGCCGACTTTAAGACTTTCTTTACTGGTTTAAAATATTTTTGGCGAAGTCTAGGAGACTAGTGAATTTCAGAGAAAACCATTGCACAATGGACCCACTACCATATATTCTGTCCCTAGCAACCAACAGTGGCTTCAATATCAAAATTCAGAATTCAAGCTCCATCCCCAAACACTTACTCAAAAAAATCTACATATCTTTATCCTAATAGTACTCCTTAGTACTTTTAAAGCAATTATAGCAGACATTTGCAAAACAACCGCCAGATCTCTACACCAGATACCAACAGAGACCTTAATATTGAATTCCGAGATTCCAGCTCTATCCCTTCACCCAGTATCATTTGTACTATTTGTACAAATATATGTAGTACTCATTTTCAAGACCACCTCCATATCAATCCCGTATACCAACAGAGACCTCAATGTAGAATTTGGGGATTAGAGTCATATCCCTTCACTAAATAGCAAATATAGTAACATTCAGTACTTTTCGTACATTTCAGATTTCATGTACTATCTGTTCACCCAATACCAAATTTTGTTACCATTTAGTACTTTTTCGTACAAATAAAGGATGCATTTCGAAACTACTGCCAAATATCAAACACAGCTACACAAATATCAAATTTCGAAATTTTATCTCAATCCCTTCACTGAATAGTGCAAGACCATCTCCATACTTGAAATATTGATGTGGTTTCATATGAACATGGAACATAATACCAAATTTCAGATTTCAAACACTATCTGTTCACCCAATACAAAATTGTACCAAATATAGTACACTTTAGTAATTTTCGTACACATTTTTAATTAGATCTTAAATTTACATCCATCCACCAACAGGGATCCGAATACCAAATCTTTGAAATTCCAGCTCCCTACATCCAATATCAAATTTAGTACTTTTTGTACATTTCCAAAACCACCCCCATATCTCAATCCCAGATACTAACAGAGACTTCAATATCAAATTTAAGAATTTCAGCCCTATCCCTTCGCCCAATACCAAATTTAGTATCATTTAGTACTTTTTCGTACAAATAAAGGACGCATTTCGAAACTACTGTCAAATCTCAAACACAGCTACACAGATATCAAATTTCGAAATTTTATATCTATCCCTTCACTGTATAGCAAATATAGTACCATTTCGTACTTTTTGTACTATTATAGTACACATTTGCAAAATCAACTCCATACTGCACATATGGAGGTGTTTTCACCTGAACAGCGAACATAATATCAAATTTCCGATTTCAAGCACTTTCTGTCCACCCAATACAAAATATTACACTTTAGTAATTTTCGTACACATTTTTAAATTAGATCTTAAACCTACAACCAACAGAGATCCCAATGCCAAACCTTTGAAATTCCAGCACTATTCCTTCAACCAATACCAAATTTAGTACTATTTAGTACTTTTCGTACAGTTATGAAAACATTTCCTTAATGTAAAATTTGAGGATACCAAATATCAAATTTAGTACTATTTAGTAGTTTTCGTATAGTTAAGACCACATTTCCAAATTCACCTCCACATTTCAATCCCAGATACCAACAGAGCCTTCAATATTAAATTTGATGATTGGGTGAAGGAAGTGGCTAATCCTTCACCCAACACCAAATATAGTACCAATTCGTACATTTCATACAAATATAGATCACATTTCCCAACCATCGCCCATTATGAAGCACAGATACCAACAGTAATCCCTTTTCCAAAACCACCTCTTTATTACGAACCTACTATCAGCGGGGATCCCAATACAAAAGTTCAAAATGTCAGCTTCATCCGTTCACACTAAACTAAACTGTTCCAAAATTAGTACCATTCAGCACAGTTCCCTCACCTAGTACACATTTCCAAAACCACCTTTATATATTAAAACATACTTTCCAATCTTGATTCTCATTCAAAATTTCAAGTTTTTAGCTTTATTCCTTCGCATAATGCCAAATGGTACTATTTTAGAAATTTTGGTAACATTTTAGAACATTTATCAAATTTAAAGATCGAATATCCAACTACACTTTGGTGCATCTATCATGCACTCCAACAGTGATGCTCATACCTAATTCCTGAATTCCAGCTCCATCTGTTCATCACAATTCCAATTTGTACCAAATTTAGTACTATTTAGTACACATAAGCACGAATTTCCAAAGCTTCCGAAACATACCAATCCTACATTTCCACAATAACCCCAATTCGAAATTTTAGGATTTCACCCCTCTTTTTTCGCCCATATACAAATTGTACTTTATTTAGTACATTTTAGTACACATAAGTATAAATTTTCAAAATAACCTACATATCCCAAACCCACATTCCGACAGTATTTTTTTTTTAAATTTTCAGGATATCATCTCTATTGTTTCACCCAAATATAAATTATACCAAATTTAGTACCATTTAGTACACTTAAGTTCAAATTTTCATAACTGTCTACATCATATGGTCCAATAGAAATCTTATTTTCAAATTTCAGTATTCGACCTTAACTGGTTCACCCCAAAATTTAAATTTAGTCCCATTTAGTATACAAAAGTACGAATTTCAAAACTACCTACATATCCCAATCCCAAATTCCGACAATAGTCTTATTTCGAATTTACAGGATACCAACTCTATTGCTTCACCCAAATCCAAATTGTACCAAATCTATTACGATTTAGTACACTTAAATACAAATTTTCATAACTCCCTAAATCATACAGTCCAAAAGAAATCTTATTTCCAATTTTCTGGATTCCAACTCTATTGGCTCTTCCAAAATTTAAATTGTACAAAATGTGGTACCAATTAGTACCATTTAATTACGAATTCCCAAAAATACCTACATACCAGGCATTAGTAATCTTATTTCAGCACTATTGGTTCACCTAACTCCAAAATTCCTCAAATATATAGTACTATGTAGAGTACACTTAAGTACGAATTTCCAAAGTTCCTGCATACCCCAATCCTACAAACCCACAGGAATTCCAATACCAAAGTTCAGTATTACATTCTTATCGCCGGTTCGCCTAAATACAATTTGTACCAAATGTAGTGCCATTTAGTATTATGTCGTTCCAAAATTGCCTAAATTCCTCAGTCCTAGAAAGCAATCGTAAACTTATTTCTAAATTTCAGAATCCTAGCCCTATTGGTTCATCCGAATCGAAATTGTAGCAAATTTTGTACCATTTAGTACTTTTCGCGCACATAGGTACAATTTTCGAAAACTTCCTCCAACATCCCAATCCTATACTCCGCCAGTAATGTTAATTTCCAGCTCCATCCGTTCCTCCAAATTCAAGTTGTACTAAATTTAGTACCGTTTAGTATTTTTCGTACACCTGAGAATACACTACCAAAACTACCTCCTTACATCGATTTTACTGCTCAACCTTGATTCTCATTCCAAATTTCAAGTTTTTAGCCCTAACCGTTTACATGATACAAAATGGTACCAAATTTAGTACATTTTAGTACTTTTCGTAAAATGCTAATTTCGAACAAAAACCCTTTGGTACGTCTATTATACACTCCATAAGTGACCCTTATTCCATATTTAATAGTTCTTGCTCTACTGCTTCCTCAAATACAATGGGTACTATATTTAGTACCCTTTAGTACTCTTAGTACAAATTTCCAAAAACCCTGACTTATCTGACCCATTGGAACCCAGAATGACCCTAACCCATAATTTCAAGATTCTAGCTTTAGCTGTTTCGTCTGGACGAATTTTTAAGATAGCCAGTCAGTTGGTCAGTCAATCAGTCGGTTAGCCAGTAAACCAGTAATTTAGTCAGTCTGTCAATTACTTTTCTCTTTTATTAATACTGATATATTTAATCTGAATTTCGTTGCACTTACCCCCTTGGCAGCACCTTAATTTTGCAATTCGATTCGTCATAAACGTAGCTATGCTCCTCCCCAAACATGCTATTCAACCGAAGTATTGCCTCTTTATATTCAAATCTATAATTCGAAACATTATCTGCATCCACTTGAAATCGGGCCACACCATTTTCATTTAGCACAGAACTATATTTCTTCTCATTGATAAACATGTCCACGGTCGTCTGGGAGTCCTTCACTGGCGTACCATTCCACTGCTCAACGTGAACATTAAAACGATAAGGTTTTCCTTGGCGAAATTCAATTTCAGAATGCGGCAAAAATATATTATATGGATCACGCTGTAGGATCACCTGGCTATCGGCTTGAGCTGTTACATTGCTATGACGCTCCCTTAGCTGAGCTCGTACATAGAGCAATCCGGCATAAGATAGTTCGTCTATGTCGAGCAAAACTTCTGCCTTGACATCACCCGGTCCAATGTGGGCCGTAATATTGCTGGCCGTATAACCAATTCTATCTTCCAGATAAACATCAACTATGCCCTCAACATAACGGCCATAGGTGTACTTGCCATAAATTGTGACCGGAAGGAAGCGTTCCTTTGTCACCATATTTGTGGCATGTTCAATGTGAACACTAAACTTGGGCAGAACATATTTTTGCACTTTGAAGTAGTATTCATTGTTCATGTTGTATTTGCCACTGATGAACACAGAAATGGTCCATTCGCCCCATGTGGGTTGTTGCGATATTTGGAATTTACCAGCGTAGATGCCACGATCCAGTTGTATGTCCTTGAATTGTTTAACGCGATTCTTCTCGGGGTCCTAAATGCAGGGAGAGAGAGAGAGTGAGAGAAGAATATTACATTACAAAATGGTAAGCAAAAATTATAAAGGGTGATTTTTTGGCTATTATATATTTGGTTTCGTTGTTGTTGTTGTTGTAGCAGTAGTACATGCATCTGTTGGCGTTCTGCTAATCTGGTTCCAGCTCCAGGTTTAAAAATTCGCCTACTTTAATGGCCTGTAGCCAGAGATCTTCTGGAGTGAGTTGGGTAAGTTTGGCTGTGCATTTAAAGAGGTGCAGCGTATTGTGCGGGCCTGTATCACACGCCGGGCAGGCGTCACGCACATCTTCATCAATTCGTGCCCAATACGAATTGAGACGACTACACCATCCTGAACGTAATTGCGCCAAAACTACCCTGGTTTGTCTAGGCAGCTGACGTTCTTCAGCTACAATGGATGGGGGGTGGACTCCGAGGACGGCATTCATTTTATAACTGCTAGCAGCATCTGCGACTGCATCGGTATGAATGCCACTCAGACCTTGTTTCACTGTCAAGCATCTTCAGTTTGGTCTAAAATTTATACATGAATCGTCTTACAAAAGAACGACGCTTTAAAAATATCTGATGGCTGAAGGTAGAATCTTGAAATTTTGCGTGAGGGTCACTCCTGGACCCAAGGGGTCAGATAAGGCTGGGTTTTTGGAAAATCAAACTAGAATGGTACGAAAAATATTTAAAGGTACTAAGTATGGTACCCTTTGTTTTTTAGGAAGCTGTAGAGTTAGAACTCTTAAATTTGGAATGGGGGTCACTGATGCGGTGTATGATAGATGTACCAAAGGGTTTTTGGAAATTTGCACCATAAGTGTACGAAATGTTCTACATTTGGTACCATTTCGTATCATGTGAACGGTTAGAACTAAAAACTTGAAATTTAGAATGGGAATCAAGGTTGAGGAGTAGAGCTGATGTAGGAAGGTAGTTTTGGAAGTATGAGTACACATACATACGAAAAGTACTAAACCGTACTAAATTTAGTACATTTTATATTTGTGAACGTATGGAGCTGGAATTCTGAAATTTGAAATTAACATTACTGGCGGAGTTAAGGATTGGCATATGGAGGTACTTTTCGTTATTTGTGCTTAGGTGCACGAAAAATAGTAAATGGTAATATATTTGGTACAATTTCGATTTGGGTGAACGGTACTAAATTTAGTACAATTAAAATTTGAAGGAACGGATGGAGCTTTATTTATTTGATATTAACATTAGTGGCGGAGTGTACGATTGGGATATGGAGGTACTTTTCGAAATTTGTGCTTATCTGCATGAAAAGTAGTAAATGGTACAAAATTTGATACAATTTCGATTTAGGTGAACCGATAGGGCTGTAATCCTGAAATTTAGAATTGGGGTTACTGTGGTAGTGTAGGATTGTGTTATGTAGTAAGCTTTGGAAATTCGTACTTATGTGTAGTAAATAGTACTAAATTTGATACAATTACGATTTGGGTGAACCGATAGAGCGAGAATTCAGAAATTTAGAAATAAGATTACACTTGTATTCTAGGACCAGGGAATGTAGTTAGTTTTAGTTAATAGTAAATGGTACTAAATTTGGTAGAATTTAAATTTTGGGGGAACTCATAGAGTTGGAATACTGAAATTTTGAAAATAGGATAAATAATGCATTGTAGGACTGCATATGTAGGTAGCTTTGAAAATTCGTACTTATGTGTATTAAGTGGTACTAACGTAAATTTGGTACAAAGTAAATTTTGGGGGAACTCATAGAGTTGGAATCCTGAAATTTGGAAAAGGATTAATAATGCTTCGTAGGGCTGACGTTTGTAGGAAATTTTGGAAATTTGTACTTGATGGTGCTAAACTTGGTACAGATCAAATTTTGGGTGAACCGGTAGAGTTGGAATCGTGAAATTTGAAAATATGATCTCTATTGGATTGTATGATGTAGCTAGTTATGAGAATTTGTTCTCTATGTGAACTAAATGGTACTAGATTTTGTACAATTTGAATTTGGGGGAACCAATAGGGCTGGTATCCTGAAAATTGGAAATAAGATTACTATCGGAGTGTAGGATTGGTATATGTAGGTAGTTTTGGAAACTTCTAATTATGTTCTAAAATGTACTAAATAAAGTACAATTTGTATGTGGGCGAAACAAGAGGGCTGTAATCCAAAAATTTGGAATTGGGATTCCTGTGGGAGTGTAGGACAGAGGTATGTAGGATGCTTTGTGAATTCGTACTTATGTGTACTAAATGGTACTATATTTGGTACAAAATAGAAATTGTGATGAACCGATGGAGCTGGAATTTTGAGATTTGGAATGAGAGTCACTGATGGAGTGCATGGATAAATGCACCAAAGGGTTATTGATAATTCAAACTTTTAATTAAGGAAATGTTCAAAAATGTTAGTAAACCTCTAAAATGGTGCCACACACAATACCAATGTGAACGGATAAAGCTAAAAATGTTTGATATATGAAGGTGGTTTTGGAAATGTGTACTAAGTAAGGGAACTGTACTAAATGGCATTAAATTTGACAGTTTTGTTTAGGGTGAATGAATGAAGCTGGAAATTTTGTACTGGGGCCCCTGTTGGTGGTAGGTTTGTGATAAAGAGGTAGTTTTGTACTATATTTGGTATAATTTGCTAGTTGGTGGACAGATAGTCCTCAAATTCTGAAATTTGGTATTAGGGTCCCCATTGATGTGTAAACTGGACATGTGGAGTGGATTCGAAAATGTATACCAAAATGTATACGAAGAGTTCTGAATGGTACTATGTCTGGTATTTGGTGAAGAGATAAAGACAAAATTGGGAAATTTTATATTTAGATAACTGAGGGTATCTGTGTTTGAGATTTGGTGGTTACCGACAGCTATTAAAATTATTCCAGTGGCAGCTCATTAAATTGTTAACAAGTGTACAAAATTTGGTAAGAATTGTCCAGAAAAAAAGTTATTCGTGATGGAATTCAAGCGTGATAGTGTGATTTCTTTATATTTGGCTGGAAGACCACAAGTGCCTATCGTTAGAACACTCCAGCATTTAAATGTGAATTAAATGTGTCTCGTACCATCACTCGTTACCGTGATACTGGTAGCGTAGCCCGACGTCAAGGAAGTGGACGGAAGAAAACAGCAACATCAGGAGAAATGGTTCGAAAAGTAAAGAAACGACTTGATCGAAACCCGTACCGCAGTGGCCGAAAAATTGTTCGTGAGCTGAACATATCGCAATATTCCATTCGGCAAATATTGAGAAATAAGCTCCGGATAAAGCCGTGGAAATTCCAAAAAGTACAAGAACTTACCCTGCAACAGGAAGAAAATAGACTCAAAAGAGCTAAAGAGTTCCTTCGCTTGGCCGAAAGTGGTGAACTGCTGAATTTGGTTTTTTCCCGATGAGAAAACATTCGTTGTCCAGCAGAGCAGTTTGTAAACGAACAAAATGATCGTGTTTGCTTGCCAAAGAGGCCAGCTGAAAATGTGCACCTTCGGTTGGCCAGCACAACTCAAGCGCCGGTCATGGTGATGGTGTGGATCGCCATAACAGCCGATGGTCGCTCTGCGCTCGTATTAATTGACCGTGGCATCAGAATAAATGCCGAATATTATCGCGAAGATATTCTGCAGGGTGTATTAAAGCCTCAGGCACACAAACATTTCGGCCGCAGACCTTGGACCTTCCAACAGGACTCAGCACCTTTGCACTCTGCACGCGCCACCCAAGAATGGTTAAAAAATGAGGTACCTCGTTTTATTTCGTGCGCACAATGGCCACCAAAATCACTGGAGTATTTTGAAAAGCAAGGTTGGCACTAAAAAATACCAAAGTGTCGATCACCTCAACCAAGCTCTTCGCCGGGAATGGGGCAAAATACCGCAGAGCAACATTCGGCCACTATGTGACGGTTTCATTGGCCGGTTGAAGGCCATAATTCACGCCAAGGGTGACCAATTCGTAATCTAAACTTATTCTAAAAGATGATGCTATTTCCGAACTTTTTTGCTTTCATACAATAAAATTAAAAAAAATGTAAAAATTATGGCGTTTGACTTTGTTGCAGTTTTTTTTATCTCACCTTGTATTATACCTGGGTTTATAGTTAATTTTGAGACTTATGATAAAATTTCGTGTAGAATATTTTCTTCTTCAAGATCTTTTATCTTACATGAAGTTTTAGGTTACTTACATGCCTCAACTCAAAAAAATACCTAAGAGAGATCCATGAAAAAAGAAAATATTTTCCGAATTCAAAAAAGGTTGTTTTTTAACCCACAATTTTTATGGTAAATATTAAGTTTAGACATTTCATTTGTTCCGAGACGTATAATGAAATTTGATCTAGAATAGTTCTTCCTTTAACACTTTCCGCATAAAATCACATATTAAAGTAGAATTTGTCTCAGAATAAAAACTTATTATATTAACAGTAAAAAACGTGGCCACATAATTTTCACTTTTAAAAGACATATTTTGAATGTAATTTTCTTAAAAACTATTATACCCAGATATATAGTTTATTCCGAGACTTATGCTGAAATTTTATGTAGAGGATTTCTTTCTTTAAGATTTTTTCCTAAAATGAAATTTTATGTTACTTCCATGCCTAATGTGACCATTTATATTTTTCGTCAGAGCGGGAGGCCTGCGGAATTTTGTAAAAAAAAAATTATGCATTTAAAAAAAATTTTATTCAAAAACGGATAGAATACGTATAAATCTAATTTATGAAATTAATCTTATGTCTAAGTATTTGTTTTATATTTGTCAGCTGAGCAAATTAGTTTTAAAATATCGGGTCTAGTTTTCAAATAGGAATGGAGCTGATTACATTGTTTGTTGATGTTAGTCTTAGTAATTAAAATAGCCTTTAAAACTGTCACACTTAACTGCGTTTTTTCACTTGTCCATATTTTATTCATTAGGGAAAAAACTCTTTCGACAGGTGCGTTACTTCCAGGCATACATAAAACATACTCAATAATTGTGCGAAAGTTTGTGCAGTTGAGATTATTAGCACGGAAGTGTTTAAACAGCTCCACCCAACGGTCTTCAGTAGCAACATTCTCATCGTTCCAGCTTTTGATTTTTTCAACTGTGACGTAACTAGAAATAAGCGAAAACTCATCGAACACCTCCGTATCTTGGCTACTGCTAAGAAATCTTTGTGTGATCAGCAAATCCGTCACATTCTGTACGTCTTCCCAAGTAGGGACTTTTCTCAAATTTGAATGGTCAAATACTGGTAGTTGTGCATTGAACTGGCACCACTGTTCCAAGTATTCTTTACTTGTCTTATAAAAATCCGCTGCCGCAGTTTTCACATTCTGCTCATCAACAGCAATTTGTAATTTTACCAGTAGATTGCGGACGGAATGAGGAAGGAAAATCGAATTCTCGTTAAGTTCTAAGTTATCTCGGAGACGATTAATTTCATTCGCAGACTCTATTGCGGACACGTTTTGTCCCTCGATTTTCAACACGGCTTGATGAAAAATCGCTGTCTGTGCGTGCAAAAAATATAACCACAATTCAGAGCTGGGATTTTCGAAAAACGTTTTTAAAATAGTAAGGCATTTATCTATGCTCAGAAAATAGGTTTTCAAAGGCTGAAACATTTTTAAAATTCTCTGAAGCGCCGGCATTAAAGCAAGCCACCTTGTTTTACTGTAGCCCAACAGTTTCTGATACTCTGTGTCGGTGGAATCACAGAACTCTTTCAGAACTTCTACCCAAATGCTGTAGATGTAGAAGAATGAATAAATTTTCACAATGATGCATTCGAAGTCAACAGGGAGACAATCTGCGGCTGTTTTGATAGCATTATGAATTATATGGGCTCCACACCCAATCCCAATGAGCTGCCTTCCGACGGATAGGTTCAATTTCGCGTAAACATTATTTATCCCTTTTCTATTCTTTCCTCCGAAATTGCAGTTTGTATTGTCTGCACAAAATGCCACAATTTTCTTATTCAAATCATTGCAAGATAATACTTCTTTCAAATAATCCACAATTATATCAGATGATTCGCCTGGCTGCTTTTGAAACTCTAAAATCCTGACTCTCACGCCTTCGTATGGTACAAAATAGCGAACTAAAACAGGGAATAATTTTATTGAGCCATGATTGGAAGCATCGGTTAATAAAGATATGCAGTGGGCTTCGTGAAGGTGTTCTTTCAATTCGTCCATCGCCATAGGTGCCAGCACATTTACAACTATAGCTTGTGATTTTGTACGGGCACATCTAAATTTTTGCTCAAAACATGTTTGTATTAGATTTGAAGCACAGTCATTCGAACGAAGACTGTGGTTTTCTTGCACTGTGTGGTACGCCCACGCACCCTCCGCTGCAGCTATATCCAAGTCTTTGGAAGCCAAATTTGTTCTTTTAAAAAAAGAAAGCATTGACGAGCTTGAAGCGGCAGCTTGATCAGAAAGCTTGTGTTTTTCCGATTTTAAATGCTTCTCAATATCACTGGCACCACCATGTTCAACACTAAAATCAGTACGACATTTTTCACACGTAACGTCTGATTCACCACTTCTTTGTTTTATAAATGGATACTAATTTTGCAAAGAAATGTTAAAAGTACACTTGCGTTTAGGCATTATTGTAATGTTACAATCACTAACATTGAAAATAAATTGTTTGACTTTGCTCGCCTTCTCCGACTCCGCGATGAAAAGATACCAGAACAATTTAGAGCGTCTATGCTTAGGGTACTGGCAGAGTGACAGAAACTTTTTCTGTTTTTATAAGCATTTTTAATTTGGTGATTTCCCTTGTTATGCTGGAGTTAATGCCAACGCCGTCGACGACGCCGAAAAATGTTGAAACAGATTGAACTTTTTTGGCTTCGAATTTCTTACGGCGTTAAGATTAACTGCTCTCATAAAATTTCATACGATTCAATTTTTTTGACATTTGACGCCGTCGTCGACATTAACTCCAGCATTAGCATTACAAAATCTTTCGAGTTAATTTTAATGTTAATGTTGCTTGAAAAAAAACTATGCAAATAAATTATATGTTCACGGGGAAAAAAATAACTCATGTATTTTTCATCAATATCAATATCCAGTATTTTCGAAAGCGGGACATTTTTGCTCTCGCTGGGGACAGCGGGACAGATAACCTCAAAGCGGGACGTATGGTCACGTTATCCATGCCTCAACTCGAAGAAAGCCTGAAGAAAATCCATGAAAAAAGTTAAAATATTTTCGAATATTTTTGCAAAAATTGATGCTAATATTTTCTTGACATATAGCGGAAATAGAGATTTTCTTTCTTCGGTGACTTATAGTGAAATTTGATGGAAAATATTTTTGTCTTTGACGTCATCCATGTACAATGATCCTTTGTAGGTGAATTTGGCATAAACTCAGATAGAGCATGTTTTTAACCCTAAAATGTGTTTTAAATATATTTCTAAATTTCTGTCTTTGAGACAAGATTTAATTTTATAGCAAATAATTTTATTGGATATTTTGACTTTTTTTAAGAGAGCTTTAAATCATTATTTAAAAAAAATTACCGAAAATACCGCTTTGGTGACCCACTTGAGGGTTAAAAATTTTTACTCAAATATTGCCGAATATAGCATATATTATTTATACCTGGCTACAGAGGGTATTTATCATTTGATACGGCCAAAACGTGCCTCATCGAAATAACGGTTTTAGACCCTAGGTGTCTTTGGACCATATCAGTTTCAGGACATTTGAAGTCGATCTAGCGATGTCCGTCAGTCCGTCCGTCTATCTGGATAGTGCCCACTATAACTCTCGTAGGGAGTATCCGATTTGATCCAAACTTGGTACATCGTAATATTATTGTCAAACTTAGATCGAGTTCGGAGACGGGCAAAAATCGGTCCACTCTTTCTGATACCTCTCCCACAATATGTCGAAATTTTCAAAGAAAATAATTTACTGCACAGACGGGGAAAAGATAATCCGATTTTGCTCCAAATTCGAAAATCCTAATATTTGCATCAGTGCTAGATCAGGTGCGAAAATGGACAATATCGGTCCACTCCATTAGGTACCACCCCCACAAATGGTCAACATTTTGAATAATTACAACTCTCATAAAATGTGATGTAAGATTCCGATTATCTTCAAATTTCACACATCTCAATGTTTACATTAACCCAAGGTCGGGTGTTAAGATGGAATATATCGGTTCGCTCCTTCTGGTACCTCCCCCACAAATGGTAGACATTTTCAAAAAAAAAAAACATATTTTTTGCACAGAAAGAAAAACGATAATCCGATTTTGCTCCAACTTTGCATATCCTAATATTTGCGTCAGTGCTCGGCCAGCTCCTTCTGGTACCTTCCTCACAAATGCTCAAAATTTTGAATATCCATGAAGCTCATAAAAAGCGAAATTAACATCGGATTCCATTCCAGACATGATATATCTAAAATATTTCCATCAATACAAGATCTGTTAAAGATGGTTGAGATCGGACCATTTCTTTTGCTACCTGCTCCACATAGGGTTCAAGATTTTGAAAAACAAAACGCTCAAAGAAAGCGGAATGAGAATACAAATCTCTTTAAATTTCACACATACAAACATTTTAGCTTACACAAGATCTGTTGTGAAGATGCTAAATATATGCGAATCCCCTTTGGTACCTCAGCCACAAACGGACACAATTTTCAATACTTTTATCTGTCATAAATTGCGAAACAACTTAGAAGTTGGCATTCTTTCAAAACCCACTTCAGTTTGAAAATTCATAACAGAAGTCAAAATATTTTTAAATAATCGAACATTGGCTGAGGGTATACATCTGTCGGCAAAACCGACCGATACTTTTTTACTAGTTTTATATATATTTATATATTTTATATATTTTTTTTAATATTTGATCTTATTCTCCTTTTTTCTCACTTACCAAAATTTGAATACGTATCGGTTCGAATATTTTAGTGATTTTCAAATGTTCATCCAAAATGACAACACGAAACTGGACGGTGTCATTGGGTTTGTAGAATGCCTTATCACTTTCAATGTACACCCTTGGTCCACCATATTCCAAAGAATACAATCCCTTACTCTCACTTAGCGTTATGCCCTTAATACCCTCCACCTTTAACTCATATTGGAATTGATCATATAGTCGTGGTGGCATAAAGTTAATCAGACGACTTTCGTACGGTTGTACAGTCACCTCCTCACTCAGGTGCATGGAACTCGATAGGGAACGTATGCTGAGGCGAAGAGTGGCCGCTGTCGCAGCATCGTGCAGGGTAACACACACCGAGTAGTTGCGATTCGAACGAATTGTACCCGGAGCGACTATTGAATAGTGGCTGAAAACAAAAATATGATTTAAATAAAATGCTTCCCACTTCGACCGCAAATCAATTGCCAGCTGGTTAGAGATTACAATATTACCTCTGACTTGTAATTGGAACTATGGCAATTTGTACAGCTGCCAGTACGTAGAATATCAAGCGAGAGTGATGCATCGCCGTGCGTTGTTCACCACTCGCCAAAGGCAACTGAGGCCAATGGAATTGTGTATTTCTTTTTATGGATTAGATTTTTCTGAGAATCAAAATCAAGAATGCATTGCGCTTTAGTAATCTAAGCCGATTACAATGTACCTATCAAGAGGAAATTGCAAGCATAACACGCCAAAGTGAATTATTTTAGATTTATCGAGGAGTAATTTCGATTTGAATTTGTATTGAAGGTAAAAGGAATTTAGCTATTTTATTGTAATCCAAAAGCAGTGAAAATTTTGATTTTTTCCCCATAGAGACTTTATTTTTGGGCAATGCGGAATATTAGATACTCAACACAGAGATAATATTGAGACCATTCGAATTAAAAATTATAGCGTGGCGATAAAACAATATTCTCCTAGGTTGCGTTACAAAGCCCTCCGAGTAACATAAACTTCAAACAATTTATTGCGTACCGTCAAAGTAGTTAACATATTTCTAACACTCTATTGTACATCAAGAGCGAGAAAAATATTAAAAGAGAAAATTTATGAGGGAGAGAGAGAGCTCGAAATAAATATTTCTCCATATTTTAAAATTTATATAAATTTTATACATGAATTGTAAAATTAATAATTGAATAGTTAAATAAATTAAAATTTAAAATAAATGAGTAAATTATGTAATGGATAAACCGGTGAATATATAAAAACAAGTATCAGTCGGCTTAGCTGAGAGATGTATACCCTCAGCCAATGTTCGATTATTTAAATATTTTTGACTGCTGTAAGAGTAGGTTCCGAAGGAATGAGCCAATATTGTCAATTTCGTATCGAACCTAGAGGGTCAGATGAACAATAAGTCAAACGCCAAAATTTTTACATATTCTTTTCTAAATTTTATTGCATGAAAGCAAACAAGCATTAAGTTCGGCTGGGCCAAAATTTTAATACCCTCCACCTTAGGGTAAAGGAAACATTAGAAGAAATGTGGCAAAAACTATTAAAATGCCGAATATCGGGGGGTACCGTTATATGGGGGCTATATCAAATCGTGGACCTACACATAGACCTAAGACCCATTATGATCTACAACTACCAATTTTCAGACAAATCCGTGAAAAAATGTGGCAAAAATTATCAAATTACCGAATATCGGGAGGTATCGTTATATGGGAGCTATACCAAAACGTGGACCTATAATTACAATGACTCGCCACACGAATTGTGACCCATTATGAGCTACAACTACCAATTTTCAGAGAAATTCGTAAAAAAAATGTGTAAAAAATCATCAAAATACCGAATATTGGGAGGTACCGTTAAATGGGGGCTATACCAAAACGTGGACCTATAATTACAATGACTCGCCACACTAACTGGGACTCATTCTGATCTACAACTAACAATTTTTAGACAAATCAGTGAATAAATGTGCCAAAAACCATCAAAATACCGAATATCGGGAGGTACCATTATATGGGGGCTATACCAAACATGCAAAGTTTCGCCACCGGAGCTGGAACCATTATAACCAACAAATACCAATTTTTAGACAAATCCGTGAAAAAATGTGGCAAAAATAATCAAAATACCGAATATCGGGAGGTACCTTTATATGGGGGCTATACCAGAACGTGGACCGATATATCTCATTTTCAATACCAACCATCCTAGACACAATGCAAATAGCTCTGCTAAATTTTGGAGCTCTACGTCAAATAATGTGATTTCAACGGACAGACAGACAGACTGTATCGTGATTTCAACAGACAGACAGATGGGGTCTACGACGAATATTTAAGGATGTTACAAACGGAATGACAAAGTTAATATACCCTCCTTTCCAAGGTGGAGGGTATAAAAATGTCGGAAATAGTATCAAATTTTAGAATAAAGTTAGATTTATTCGAATTGGTCAACTTTGGCACGAATTATGGCCTTCAAACGGCCAATGAAACCGTCACATGCTGCCCGAATGTTGCTCTGCGGTATTTCGGCCCATTCCCGGCGAAGCGAATGCTTGAGGTTATCGACACGTTGGTATTTTTTAGTGCCAACCTTACTTTCCAAAGTACTCCAGACAAAATAGTCTAACGGATTGGCATCCGGAGATTATGATAGTCATTTCGCAACCATTCTTGGGTGGCGCGTGTTGAGTACGATGGTGCTGAGTCCTCTTGAAATGTCCAAGGTCTGCGGCCAAAATGTTTGGGTGCCCAAGGCTTTAATACTCCCTCCAGAATATTTTTGCGATAATATTCCGCATTTACTCTCATGCCACGGTCGATTAATACGAGCGGAGAGCGACCATCGGCTGTTATGGTGGCCCACACCATAAGCATGGTCGGCGCTTGAGATCTGTTGGTCAACCGAAGGAGCACATTTTCAGCTGACCTCTTTGGCAAGTAAACACGATTATTTTGTTTGTTTACAATTTGCAGGACAACGAATGTTTTCTCATCGAAGAAAACCAAATTCGGCTGTTCACCACTTTCGGCCAAGCGAAGTAACTCTGTAGCAGATTTGAGTCTATTTTCTTTCTGTTGCGGTGTAAGTTCTTGCACTTGTTGGAATTTCAATGGCTTTACACCGAGCTCCTTTTTTTAATATTTGCCGAATGGAATTTTGCGATATGTTCAGCTCACGAGCCATTTTTCGGCCACTGCGACGCGGGTTTCGATCAAGTCGGTTCTTGTCTTTTCGAACCTTTTCTGCTGATGTTGCTATCTCCTTGACGTCGGGCTACGCTACCAGCGATGGTACGACACACAAAAGATTTATTCACATTTACATGGTGGAGTGCTCTAACGATATCCACTTGTGGTTTTCCTGCCAAATATAAAGAAGTCACACTATCTCGCTTGAATTCCATCACGAATAACTTTTTTTCAGGAAAATTCTCACCAAAATGTTTTTGTAAGCTTGTAAACAATATAATGAGCTGTCACTGAAATAATTTTAACAGCTGTCGGAGGAGTGGTTTAGAAATGACAGCAGTCTGAAATTGGTTGTTTTTTCATCTCATCTTGTAATTAAGAGTTTACGTTTTTGTTTACTAGCAGCCATATGGCTACTGAGGGTATGTATCATTTGATACGGCCAAAACTTTCCATATCGAAATGTCTTAGACGATTTAGCCATGTCTGTCTGTCTGTTGTAATCACGCTATCTTTCGAACAAATTGAGATAGAAGGCTAAATTTTTGCAGACGTGTATATTTTGCCAGTAGGCAGGTTAAGTTCGTAAATGGGCCATGTAGGTCCAAGTTATCATATAGCTCCCATAAATTAGCGACATTATTTAACGGAATTGTTTGAAATTTGGCATTTGAAGTTCGTAATGGATACTACCGCCTAAGACAGAAAATTATCTGTGCAGGTCCACGTCTTCGTATAGCCCTCATATAACGGTACCCCCCGACATTCGGTATTTTGATGATGTTAGCGACATTATTTAACGGAATCATTCCAAATTTGGTATTTGAAGTTTGTAATAGACACTGCAGCATAAAACAGTAAATGGACCATGTAGGTCCACGTCTTCGTATAGCCCCCATATACCGTACTATTGCTATTTTTTTTTTGGGTAAATAGTAAGTTTAGACATTTAATTTGTTCAGAGGCTCATAATAAAATCTGATGAGGAATATTTCTTTCTTCAACGCTTTCTGAAAAAATTAAAATTTAAAGGTAGAATTTGAGAAAGTAAAACACCCTTATTTTTATATTTTTTTAATTTTATTGAATGAAAGCAAAAAATGTCGGAAATACCATTAAATTTTAGAATAAGTTCAGATTTGTTCGAATTGGTCACCTTTGGCACGAATTATGGCCTTTAAACGGCCAATGAAATCGTCACACGTTGCCCGAATGTTGCTCTATTTAAAAAGTGATCACAAATAACGGCTAAACACGCCGAAAAGTCAATATTTAAGGAGATATGGCCATTTTAAAATATTTAACAAATCAAGCTTTAAAAAGTGATCACAAATAATGGTTAGAAACACCGAAAACTCAATATTTAAGGAGTTTTTAAATATTCAATAAATCAGGCTTTAAAAAGTGATCACAAATAACACCTAAAACGCCGAAAAAGTCAATATTTAAGGAGTTATGGTCATTTTAAAATATTCAATAAATCATGCTTATTTTGGCCCATTCCCGCCGAAGCGCTTGCTTGAGTTGATCGACACTTTGGTATTTTTTAGTGCCAACCTAGCTTTCCAAAATACTATAGACACAATAGTCCAACGGATTTCTGCTGGTGTTGCTGTTTTCTTTCGTCCACTTCCTTGACGTCGGGCTAAGCAACCAGTATCACGGTAACGGTAACGAGCGATGGTACGAGACCAGATTTATTCACATTAAATGCTGGAGTGCTCTATCGAATGCCACTTGCGGTTTTCCAACCAAATAAAAAGAAATCACACTATCAAGCTTAAATTCCATCACGAATAATATTTTTTTTTTTGGAAAATTCTCACCAAAATGCTTTGGTAACTTATACTGAAATTTGATGCTTTGTAGGTGAATTTGTCATAAACTGACATAGAGCATATCTTTAACCCTAAAATGTGTTTTACATTTATTTTTTTAATTTTTGGCTTTTAGACAAGATTCATTTTATATTGCAAAAATTTTTCTTGGATATTTTGAATTCTCTAAACAGAGAGATTAAAAGATCATTATTTGAAAAAAAAAAAAAAAACAGTAAAGAAAGTCTTAAAGACAAATGTTAGACGTTTGATGCACAATACAAGGTAAATCGGACGAAGTTATATATGAGAGCTATATCCAAATCTGAACCGATCTCGATAATATTTGGTAAATGTATTTCTGAGCTGTATTTGATATATTTCCCCAAATATTGTTGTTGCAGAGTGCATATTACGGCTGCGGAGGACAAAAATAACAAATCGGATGAACAATATATATGGAAGCTATAGCTATATCTGAACCGATTTCGATCAAATTTGGCATACTTATTTTCAGGTGTATATGCAAAATTCCATATGATTCGGGCTGATATTACACGTTTAGTGCACAATAAAAGGCAAATCGGACGAAGATATATATGGGAGCTATATCTAAATTTTTACCGATTATCTCCAATTTCAATAGGGTTCGTCCTTGGGCCTAACAAATGATCTGTGCAAAATTTCATCTGGATCGGGCAATAAATGCGACCTGAACTTTGTTTACAAAAATACATGGACAGACGGACGTACGGACCGACGAGCATAAATCGACTCAGAATGTGATTCTATGCAGATTATCAAAAGGAACTATGGGTCTATCTCGGTTCCTTTTGCCTGTTACAAACAAATGCACAAAGACATAATACCTGACAACTTTGTGGTGTAGGGTATAATTACCAAAAATACCGATTTTATGACTCACTTGAGGGTTAACATTTTCAACTCAAACTTTGCCGATATCTATTTTTATATATATTTATATATTATATAGATTATATATTTTTTTTAATATTTGATCTTATTCTCCTTTTTCTCACTTACCAAAATTTGAATACGTATCGGTTCGAAAATTTTAGTGATTTTCAAATGTTCATCCAAAATGACAACACGAAACTGGACGGTGTCATTGGGCTTGTAGAACGCCTTATCACTTTCAATGTACACCCTTGGTCCACCATATTCCAAAGAATACAATCCCTTACTCTCACTTAGCGTTATGCCCTTAATACCCTCCACCTTTAACTCATATTGGAATTGATCATATAGTCGTGGTGGCATAAAGTTAATCAGACGACTTTCGTACGGTTGTACAGTCACCTCCTCACTCAGGTGCATGGAACTCGATAGGGAACGTATGCTGAGGCGAAGAGTGGCCGCTGTCGCAGCATCGTGCAGGGTAACACACACCGAGTAGTTGCGATTCGAACGAATTGTACCCGGAGCGACTATTGAATAGTGGCTGAAAACAAAAATATGATTTAAATAAAATGCTTCCCACTTCGACCGCAAATCAATTGCCAGCTGGTTAGAGATTACAATATTACCTCTGACTTGTAATTGGAACTATGGCAATTTGTACAGCTGCCAGTACGTAGAATATCAAGCGAGAGTGATGCATCGCCGTGCGTTGTTCACCACTCGCCAAAGGCAACTGAGGCCAATGGAATTGTGTATTTCTTTTTATGGATTAGATTTTTCTGAGAATCAAAATCAAGAATGCATTGCGCTTTAGTAATCTAAGCCGATTACAATGTACCTATCAAGAGGAAATTGCAAGCATAACACGCCAAAGTGAATTATTTTAGATTTATCGAGGAGTAATTTCGATTTGAATTTGTATTGAAGGTAAAAGGAATTTAGCTATTTTATTGTAATCCAAAAGCAGTGAAAATTTTGATAGAGACTTTATTTTTGGGCAATGCGGAATATTAGATACTCAACACAGAGATAATATTGAGACCATTCGAATTAAAAATTATAGCGTGGCGATAAAAAGTTGTTAACATATTTCTAACACTCTATTGAACATCAAGAGCGAGGAGAATATTTAAAGAGAAAATTTAAGAGAGAGAGAGAGAGGGAGAGGGCTCGAAATAAATATTTCTTTATATTTTAAAATTTATACAATTTTTATACATGAATTGTAAAATTAATAATTGAATAGTTAAATAAATTAAAATTTCAAAAAATGAGTAAATGATGTAATGGGTAAACCGATGAATATATAAAAACAAGTATCAGTCGGCTTAGCTGAGAGATGTTCGATTACTTAAATATTTTTGACTGCTGTAAGATTAGTTTCCGAAGGAATAGGCCAATATTGTCCATTTCGTATCGAACCTAGAGGGTCAGATAAACAACAAGTCAAACACCAACATTTTTACATATTATTTTCTAAATTTTATTGCATGAAAGCAAACAAGCATTAAGTTCGGCCGGACCAAACTTTTAATACCCACCACCTTAGGGTAAAGGAAACATTAGAAGAAATGTGGCAAAAACCATTAAAATGCCGAATATCGGGAGGTACAGTTATATGGGGGCTATACCAAATCGTGGACCAACACATAGACCTAAGACCCATTATGACCTACAAATACCAATTTTCAGACGAATCCGTAAAAAAATATACCAAAACGTGGACCTGTAATTACAATGACTCGCCACACGAACTGGAACCCATTATGATCTACAACTACCAATTTTCAGACAAATCAGTGAAAAAAGGTGGCAGAAACCATCAAAATACCGAATATTGGGAGGTACCGTTATATGGGGGCTATACCAAATCGTGGACCCATACATGTAATGTTTCTCCACCGGAGCTGGAACCCATTATGATTAAAAAAATACCAATTTTTAGACAAATCCGTGAAAATGTGGCATAAATCATTAAAATACCGAATATCGGGAGGTACCATTATATGGGGACTATACCAGAACAGATGGACAGATATATCTCATTTTCAATACCAACCATCCTAGACACAATATAAATTGCTGTCCTAAATTTTGTAGCTCTATGTCAAATAATGTGGACTGTATCGTGATTTCAACAGACAGACAGATGGGGTCTACGACGAATATTTAAGGATGTTACAAACGGAATGACAAAGTTAATATACCCTCCTTTCCAAGGTGGAGGGTATAAAAATGTCGGAAATAGTATCAAATTTTAGAATAAAGTTAGATTTATTCGAATTGGTCAACTTTGGCACGAATTATGGCCTTCAAACGGCCAATGAAACCGTCACATGCTGCCCGAATGTTGCTCTGCGGTATTTCGGCCCATTCCCGGCGAAGCGAATGCTTGAGGTTATCGACACGTTGGTATTTTTTAGTGCCAACCTTACTTTCCAAAGTACTCCAGACAAAATAGTCTAACGGATTGGCATCCGGAGATTATGATAGTCATTTCGCAACCATTCTTGGGTGGCGCGTGTTGAGTACGATGGTGCTGAGTCCTCTTGAAATGTCCAAGGTCTGCGGCCAAAATGTTTGGGTGCCCAAGGCTTTAATACTCCCTCCAGAATATTTTTGCGATAATATTCCGCATTTACTCTCATGCCACGGTCGATTAATACGAGCGGAGAGCGACCATCGGCTGTTATGGTGGCCCACACCATAAGCATGGTCGGCGCTTGAGATCTGTTGGTCAACCGAAGGAGCACATTTTCAGCTGACCTCTTTGGCAAGTAAACACGATTATTTTGTTTGTTTACAATTTGCAGGACAACGAATGTTTTCTCATCGAAGAAAACCAAATTCGGCTGTTCACCACTTTCGGCCAAGCGAAGTAACTCTGTAGCAGATTTGAGTCTATTTTCTTTCTGTTGCGGTGTAAGTTCTTGCACTTGTTGGAATTTCAATGGCTTTACACCGAGCTCCTTTTTTTAATATTTGCCGAATGGAATTTTGCGATATGTTCAGCTCACGAGCCATTTTTCGGCCACTGCGACGCGGGTTTCGATCAAGTCGGTTCTTGTCTTTTCGAACCTTTTCTGCTGATGTTGCTATCTCCTTGACGTCGGGCTACGCTACCAGCGATGGTACGACACACAAAAGATTTATTCACATTTACATGGTGGAGTGCTCTAACGATATCCACTTGTGGTTTTCCTGCCAAATATAAAGAAGTCACACTATCTCGCTTGAATTCCATCACGAATAACTTTTTTTCAGGAAAATTCTCACCAAAATGTTTTTGTAAGCTTGTAAACAATATAATGAGCTGTCACTGAAATAATTTTAACAGCTGTCGGAGGAGTGGTTTAGAAATGACAGCAGTCTGAAATTGGTTGTTTTTTCATCTCATCTTGTAATTAAGAGTTTACGTTTTTGTTTACTAGCAGCCATATGGCTACTGAGGGTATGTATCATTTGATACGGCCAAAACTTTCCATATCGAAATGTCGGTTTTAGGCCCTAGTTTCTTTGGATTTTGGAATATTTCTGGACATTTGGGGTCGATATAGGGGTGCCCGTCCGTCTATCTGTCTGTCTGTCTGGCTGATGCGCACGATAACTCTCGAAGGAAGTATCTGAGTTGGTCCACAAGTGATATATCGTAATATTATTGTCAAACTTAGGAGATGGGCAATATTGATTCTGGTATCTTATCAACACACCGCCAGCCCCTCCTCCATCCAAGAAAAAGGTAAAAATTTTCACACAAAACAATTTATATCATACAACAAGAAAACTCATCCAATTTTGTCCAAACTTTACAAATTCCAATATTTTAATCCGTGCAGTGTATCAGTACATAGCGCACTCCATCAATAACCTCCTCCTCAAAAGGTCAAAATTTTTAATTAATACAAAATGTGAAATAAGTTTCCGATTGTCTTCAAATTCCGCACATCCCAATATTTTTACAAACACTAGTTATGGTATGAAGAACCTATAAAACGGAGCACTCCTTTTGGTACCTCCCCCACAAAATGAAATAGACGACAAAACGAAGTAGTCGGCAAAACTATCTCATAATTTTTAACTTGTTGTGTTCCTTCATTGGAGACAAAATCTTTAAAACCCAGAAAAAATGGACCAGCGACAAGGGTTGCTTCAACTAGTAATTTCTATATATCAGATGGTTTTTCCAACAGGCCAGATTGTGGTCGATACGGGCAATTACAAACACTTGTGTGTATTTGTAAGTGGGTGTGTTTGTGTTTTCACATTATCTATAGCAGCAGGTTTTCCCCATCAAAAAAAATCATTAAAAAAAATTATATTCGTTTGATTTTCAAAATCCTTATCTATATATATATATATATATATATGAAAAAATAGAGGGTTGACTGAGTGACTGAGTGATTCATCAACGCCCATGCGAAATGGCTAAGCTAGAAATGTGTACTGCAATTGTAAAAAACAAGTAAAAAAGCTGTAAGTTCGGCCGGGTCAAACCTTGAATACCCTCCACCATTTCGATGGAATTTAGCAATTTTCAAAAAATAAAATCCGTTAAAAATTCTTTTAAAATCTTAAAAGTGCCGAATATAGCTGTTATAATAACAAAACTTGGAAAAAAATCAGTGAATAATGTCGCTAAAATCACCAAAATACCGAATATCGGGAGGTACCGTTCTATGGGGAGGTACGAAGACGTGAACCTGCACAGACAATTTTTTGTCTTAAGCTGTAGTATCCATTACGAACTTCAAATACCAAATTATGTAGCTAAAATTATCAAAATACCGAATATCGGGAGGTACCGTTATATGGGGGCTATACCAAAACGTAGACGAACATGGGCCATTTTCAATGCCAAAAGTCCTGCAGACATAATATACATTTGAGTAAAATGCATACTATGGTGGAGGGTATACAAAAAGTATTAGATGAGATGAAAAAACTGCAACCAACTTCAGATTGCTGTCATTTCTAAGCCACTCGTCCGACAGCTGTTAAAATTATTCAAGTGACAGCTCAATATATTGTTTACAAGCGTACAAAGGCATTTTGGTGAGAATTGTCCACAAATAAAGTTTTTCGTGATGGAATTCAAGCGTGATATTGTGATTTCTTTAAATTTGACTGGAATACCATAAGTGGCTATCGTTCGAGCACTCCAGCATTTAAATGTGAATAAATCTTTTGTGTCTCGTACCATCGCGCGTTACCGTGATACTGGTAGCGTAGCCCAACGTCAAGGATGTAGACGGGAGAAAACAGCAACATCAGCAGAAATGGTTCGAAAAGTCTCGCGCGTCGCAGTGGCCTAAAAATGGCTCGTGAGCTCAACATACCGCAATAAAATAATGAAAAATGAGCTCGGGGTAAAGCCATTGAAATTCCAAAAAGTGTAAGAACTTACACTGCAACAAAAAGAAAACAGACTCAAAAGAGCTAAAGAGTTGCTTGGCCGAAAGTGGTGAACTGCCGAATTTGGTTTTCTCCGATGAGAAAACATTCGTTGTCCAGCGGGTTGTAAACAAACAAAATAATCGTGTTTACTTACCAAAGAGGTCAGCTGAAAATGTGCACCTTCGGTTGGCCACCAGAACCCAAGCGCCGACCATGCTGATGCTGTGGGCCACCATAACAGCCGATGGTCTCTCTCCGCTCGTATTAATCGACCGTGGCATTAGAATAAATGCCGAATATTCTCGCAAAAATATTCCTGGGCACGCAAAAATTTTGGCCACAGACCTTGGACTTTCCAACAGGACTCAGCACCATCGTACTCAACACGCGCCACCTAAGAATGGTTACAAAATGAGGTTCTTCGCTTCATTTCCAGCGCACAGTGACCACCAAAATCTTCGGATACCAATCCGTTGGACTATTGTGTCTGAAGTATTTTGGAAAGCAAGATTGGCATTAAAAAATACCAAAGTGTCGATCTCCTCAGGCAAGTGCTTCGGCGGTAATGGGCCAAAATACCGCAGAGTAACATTCGGGCAGCGTGTGACGGTTTCATTGGCCGTTTGAAGGCCATAATTCGTTCCAAAGGTGACGAATTCGAAAAAATCTAAACTTATTCTAAAATTTTATGCTATTTCCAACATTTTTTGCTTTCATTATGGCGTTTGACTATGTTGCAGTTTTTTGTCTCACCCTGTACATATCGGGTTTGGTGCATGAAATATGTGAAATTCGTCCAAAATATAAATGGAAGGTATATCCAAATCTGAATCGATTTCAATATAGTTTTGCAATTTTTTTTGGTACAAAATTTTGTGACCCATTTAGAATTTTGATTGGAATCGGATATTTTTGGCGCATCAAAAATCTGAAACCAAATCAGAACCGATTTTAATATAATTTAGCAAATTTATTTCTGTACCAAATTCCGTTACACATTTCAAGTTTGAAGTCTGTATCTCTAACCGATCGATGTGCATACAAAATCTCATTTTTTTGGAAATACCTCCGATTCTGATGCTGATCTTCAGTTCCAAGTGGAATTTCGAAGATTTATATAACCTATGTTCAAGGGGATGCTGTGTTATATTTAGAAATTCTCAGGATAATCTGTTTACCGGGTTTTGATTGACTTGCTTTGTATATTATAAGGGTTATAATTATTCAAAATGTTGACACCTTGTGAGGGTGTACCAGAAGGAGAGACATATTTGGATAAACCAAGTTTGAAAAGAATCGCTGACATGTTTCGCATGTTGCGAGAAATATAATTATTCTACATTTTGACCCTCTGTGGGGAAGATACTGGAAGGAGTGAACCGATATATTCTATCTTCACAGCAGATCTTATGTTAATAGAAATAATGGGATGTGTGAAATATGCCGAGAACCGGATGCTTGTTTCGGATTTTATAATCGTTTTGATTATTCAAAACTTTGACCTGTTGTGGGGGAGTTACCAAAAGTAATGGACCGATCTCTACCATCTTGATAACAGATCTTGTATTGATAGAAATATTGAGATGTGCCAAGTCTGAATGGATGTTAGCTTCGCGTTTTATGAGCTTCATGGATATTCAAAATTTTGACCCTTAGTGGGGTAGGTACTTGATGGAGTGGATCGATATTGGCTATTTTCACAACTGCCCTATCACTGAGGCGAATATTAGGATTTGCAAAGATGGAGCAATTTTGGATTAGCCTTTCTTTTTTGTGTAGTAAAATATTTTTTTTTGAAAATTTTGAAAGACACCTGGGCCTAAAACCGTTGTTTTGATGAGGAAGGTTTTAGCTGTATCAAATGATGAAAAAGAACCTCCATCTTTGTACGTCTTTCTAGTTATAAAAATCTTGAATTTTCGATTAAAATTCGTCAAGAGAATGACTGTGAAATTGTCATTTATATTTCGTATTTAGCACCTTCCAACAACATACCCGTACACATATAAAACATGTTTATGGCGTTGAATGTATTCTCAGTTGATCGATTGATTGTTTCTATCAAAGTCACACTCAAAATTAATTACACACTCAACCATTTTAGTTGATTGGGCACTTTAAATTTGTCACTTCGTTTGGAACATCTCAAAATGTTACCGCAAAACCCTAAATGGATATCGTGGGCATCATACTTAAGTGTTTATTTTTTTATTAAAAAATTTCTGATTTTATTTTGGTCGTAGTGTGGACATTATGTCCGCTTCCAAAAACGAACATCATCTCCATGAGGAGTATGACCGTTTGCTGGGGGGGAAGAAACTATGGCTCGGGCAGTCGGAGGAGAGGATAAAATCTCAAACCACGACCAAAGTCCGGCTTCTTACAAAATTTATTTCATGATTTTATCACTAATATCTTCCGAACTACAAGAGATGTCAGCACATTTGGCACCATTTTGGTGAGGCGTATGGAGAGGAGTATGGGCTATAATGTAGTTTGTGGATCTAAATACCCCATAATCGGTCCATTTTCGACTTTTTAAGAGTTATTCAAAAAGTTCCTGTAAATAAAATACCAATTTTCGTGTATTACTCCGGAATCGGTTCAAGCAACCCCATCGTAAGACCACTCGTAAGATAGATATTTCCACATGCTTTCAAATGAAACTCATTTTGTTGAGCCGGATAAAACCCGCATTTTGTATCCGAACTGTCGGATTGAAAAACCGGGTAACCAGGTATTTCTCCCAAGAAAAAATTACTTTGCCCTAATCAGGTTAAAAATACGTAACCCATATTGGGTGCCTGTTGGTATAATATAATTTATAGTTTTTATACCCTACACCAGGCAAAAGGAAGCGAGATAGACCCATACTTACTTCTGAGGATATTCATAGAATCACTGAGCCGATTTATGCATGTCAGTCTGTCCGTCCTTCCGTTCGTCCATGTATTCTTGTGAACAAAAAGCAGGACGCATTTATAATCCGATTGAGATGAAATTTTGTTAACAATATTTGTTTGATCCAAGGACGAATCGTATCAAAATTGGTGAGAATAAGATCAAATTTAGATATAGCTCCCATATATCTTCAACCGATTTTGTGTTAATTGTGCACTAAATGCCCAATATCAGTCCAAATGACCTCTATTTTGGCACATCCGACCGAATTCAGTGTAGAAAAAAGTACATCATATTGGGAAAAAAAATCGGTTCAGATATAGCTATAGCTCCCATATATATGTTTCATCCGATTTGGGGGTTTTAAGTCCCTCATATGAATAATATGAACTCCAGAAGAATGATATTTGGTGCCGAACATTAGATACTGCTCCAAAATACCTCTGTCAAATTTTATCGAGATCGGTTCCGATTAGGATATACCTCCTATATATAAGTCTTTATCCGATATCAGGTTTATTGTGCACCAAATGGCTAATATCAGCCCAAATAGACTGAATTTTGGCAATTACGACTGAACTCATACTAGAATCTAGCACTTCAAATATAGATATAGCTATAGCTCCCTTATATATATTTTATCCGATTTGGGGTTTAAAGTCTCTCACAAGCGTAATATGCATTCCACAACAATGATCTTTGGTACCAGATATCAGATACAGCTCTGAAATAAGTGTATAAATTTTTGTCAAGATCGGTTCAGATTTGGATATAACTCCCATATATATCTTCAACGGATTTCGGGTTAATTGTGCACCAAATAGCCAATATCAGTTCAAATAACCTGAATTTTGGCACATCTGACCGAATTCAGTCTAGAAGCAAGTACACCAAATATGATGAAAATCGGTTCGGATATAGCTATAACTTCCGTGGATATGTTTCATCCGATTTGGTTTTTAAGTAACTCATATTCGTAATATGCATTCGACAACCATGATATTTGGTACCAGATATCTTATAGAGCTTAAAAATACTCTTGAAAATTTTTATAGCGAACGGCTAAGACTTAGATATAGCTCCCTCATATATTCTTAATCCGATTTCAGGTTTATTGTGCAAATATTGGCTTATATCAGTCCAAATAAAGTGCATTTCGAAACGTATGTTTCCATTTGGCGGAACTCGGCTCCGATAAATATTTTTTAAATATAATCCGTCTCCGATAGCAATATTATTTGGCGAAAAATATAAAAATGTCTTCGTCAAATTTAGTGAAAATCGTTTCAGAATTGGATATGCCTCCCATATATTAGTTCCTTCTGAAACCAAACTATAACTGCTCTAAAGCCAAATGTTGATAGATGGTATGATATCTCGAAAATTTGATTAGCTATCGGAAAACAAAACACAAAATTCAGACAATTCTTACCGCAAAATTATAGAAACTAGCTTTAACGCAAACTGACCCCCCCACCAAAAAAAAACTTTCAGTCTTAGGTTCCTCGTGATCTAATCTCTATTTGCCTTATTGAGCAGGACGCACAAAATTCAACGCCGCCAATCTTGACATCATATTCACTTGTTTATCATTTTAAACTCTTGTTATACCCTCCACCATAGTATGGAGGGTGTATTAAGTTTGTCACTCCGTTTGTAACACCTCGAAATATACATTTAAGATCCCACAAAGTATATATATTCTTGATCAGCATAAAATTCTACGACGATTTATCAATGTCCGTCCATCTGGGCTCTGTGGAAATCACTCTAGCTTCAGAACGAAATGAAGTAGGTTTATAAAATTTTACTCAAATGTGTACTATATCTGCAGGACTTTTGGTATTGAAAATGGCCCATGTAGGTCCACGTCTTCGTATAGCCCCCATATAACAGTACCTCCCGATATGCGGTATTTTCATGATTATAGCGTCATTTTCTACCGGAAGTGTTTCAGATTTTGTATTTGAAGTTCGTAATGAATACTATAGCCTGTGCAGGTCCACGTTTTGGTATAGCCCCCATATAACTGTACCGATATGCCGCATTGTGATGATTTTAGCGACATTATTTACCGGAAGTGTTTCAAATTTTGTATTTGAAGTTCATGATGGATGCTACAGTCTATGACAGAAAATTGTCTGTGCAGGTCTACGCCTTCGTATAGCCCCCATATAACGGTACCTCCCGATATTCGGTATTTTGATGATTTTAGCGACATTATTTACCGGAAGTGTTTCAAATTTTGTATTTGAAGTTCGTGATGGATGTTACAGCCTATGACAGAAAATTGTCTGTGCAGGTCTACGCCTTCGTATAGCCCCCATATAACGGTACCCCCGATATTCGGTATTTTAATAATTTTAGCGACTTTATTTACCGGAATTGTTTCAAATTTCGCATTTGAAGTTCGTAATGGATACTACAGCCTGTGACAGAAAATTGTCTGTGCAGATCCACGTATTATAACCACCACGGTACCTCCCTATATTCGGTATTTTGATGATTTTTCCTACATTATAAACAGATTTTTTCCTTTCAAGTTTCGCATTTGAATATTGTAATAGCTTGTGGCAAAAGTTGCCTATGTAGGTCCACGTCGTCGTATAGACTCTAAATTTGCACCAAATGGTGGAGGGTATTCAAAGTTCGGCCCGGCCGAACTTACAGCTTTTTTACTTGTAGTAATTAATTCTGCGAATTCATTCAATTAGCAATTGATTCGAATACTCACATGTGGGCTTTGAAAAAAAAAAAATGGAATAAACAAAAACAAGTTGTCATTTTATTTCAATATTTTTTTCAAGAATAGTTTCCGTAATTTATTAATTTAATAAAACAAAACGTGTCCAAATACCAGAATGATGGGCTAGTCGAAGATGCGGGAAGGTGAGTACACGTTTCTAAAGAAATATTCAAATTTATTAATGGACATCATTGGTACGAGCCGTAGAGAGGATCAAGATGAAGATAACGGGATAGATCGAAAATAATTGTTTTGAAGACATGTGATCGCTGCAGTAAATAGAAGACTTGTGATGGGGTATTTTTTTAGAGATAAAAACTGTGAGTTCATCTATTGAGAGAAAACCTTTAAGGTTTTATATACATTCATTTCACAATTTTCACAATTTTCTGTATTCATTACGAACTTCAAATACCAAATTTGAAATAGTTCCGGTAAATAATGTCTCTAAAATCATCAAAATACCGAATATCGGGACGTACCGTTATATGGGGGCTATACGAAGACGTGGACACGCAGAGACAATTTTCTGAGATAGGCTGTAGTATCCATTACGAACTTCAAATACCAAATTTGAAACAATTCTGGTAAATAATGTCGCTAAAATCGTCAAAATACCGAATATCGGGAGGCACCGTTATATGGGGGCTATACGAAGACGTGAACCTACATGGCCCATTCAATACCAAAAATCCTGCAGACATAATACAAATTTGAGTAAATTTTTATCAACCTACTTCATTTCGTTCGGAAGCTAGAGTGATTTCCACAGACGGATAGCCAGATGGGCATCGCTAGATCGTTTTAGAATTTTACGCTGATCAAGAATATATTTATACTTTGTGCGGTCTAAAATGTATATTTCGAGGTGTTACAAACGGATTGACAAACTTAATATACCCTCCATACTATGATGGAGGGTATAAAAATTAATGTTTTTGATGCTCCATGGACGGAATAGCTGTATGGTCTTCTGTGGAAGAATTTCCTTGAGAGGTCGTATGTATGTAGATAATTTTCTACAGATGAAATAACCCTGTACCTTATTAGGACGTCAGATCTTTTAAATCTTCTAAGCATAAGACTTTTAACGCCTTCCAAAATTAAACGAATGTAATCAGGTATTCTTTGGTCAAAGAGGACATTTAAGACTTATATGGATAATAGAAATCCTTAAAGGTATTCTATGGTATGGGAAGATCTTTGAGATCTTCAATGGTTACAAGACTTTTGAGGTCTCCTATGCCGGTTGAGTTCTTCTATTATTAGAAAAACATTGACTGATTCTATTGTTCGAAGGATATCTATGGCTATTGAGGGTTTCCTGTGTTCTCCTATAGACAAAAAATGTCGGGATATTCCACCGACATAAGACCTAGAAGGTCCTCTATATAAAGAAGGACTGTGAGTCCTTCTGTGGGT
This sequence comes from Musca domestica, assembly GCF_030504385.1. NCBI lineage: Eukaryota > Metazoa > Arthropoda > Insecta > Diptera > Muscidae > Musca > Musca domestica. The sequence continues at coordinate 8,118,891 of NW_026712299.1, forward strand.
GGATCTTTGGGTCTTTTTTTGGATAAAAATTTTTGAGAACTTTAAAGTATTTTTGAGGTTTCCTATGGATAGGAGACCCTTGGTTTTTTATACCCTTTAGCATACAATGTAGGGTATATTAACTTTGTCATTTCGTTCGTAACTCCTCGAAATACTCATGCAAGACCCAACAAAGTACAAAATATTCTTCGTAAAATTCTATGTCGATTTAGCGATGTCCGTCTGTCTGTTGTAATCACACTATCCTTCGAACGAATCGAGATAGAAGGCTAAAATTTTACAAACATGTCCATTTTGCCAGAAGACAGGATAAGTTCGTAAATGGGCCATGCAGGTCCACGTTTTTATATAGCCCCCATATAACGGAACCTCCCGATATTCGGTATTTTGATGATTTTAGCGACATTATCCACCGGAATTGTTTCAAATTTGGTATTTGAAGTTCCAAAGGGATACTACAGTGTAAGTCAGAAAATTGACTCTGCAGGTCCACGTCTTCGTATAGCCCCCATATAACGCTACCTCCCGATATTCGGTATTTTGATTATTTTAGCGACATTATTCACCGGAATTGTTTCAGAGTTGACATTTGAAGTTCGTAATGGATACTACAGCCTACGACAGAAAGTTGTCTTGGCAGATCCAGGTCTTAGTATAGGCCCCATATATCAATACCTCCTTATATTCGGTATTTTGACGATTTTAGATACAATACTCCACGAAAATGTTTGATATGTCGTATTTAAAGTTCGTAATGGATGCTACAGGTTGTAACAGAAAATTGTCTATGCAAGTCCAGGTCTCCGTTGTAACGGCACTCTCTTATTAACGGTATGTTCATGGTTTTAGATACATTATTCACCGTTTATTTCAAGTTTCGAATATGATAATGGCTTATGACTACAATCCCTATGTAGGTCCACGTCGTATAGACCCCAATATAACGACTATATTCGGTATTTTTAAGATTTTAAAAGAACTTTTTTACGGATTTTATTTTTTGAAAAATTCTAAATTCGTTCAAATGCTGGAGGGTATTCAAAGTTCGGCCCAGACTGCTTTTTAACTTGTTATTGAATAGAAGGCCTTTGAGATATCCTTCTGAGAGGACCTACATGACCTATTTTCTGTTTTATGCTGCAGTATCTATTACAAACTTCAAATACGAAATTTGGAATGATTCCGTTAAATAATATCGCTAAAATCATGAAAATACCGAATATTGGGGGGTACCGTTATATGGGGGCTATATGAAGACGTGGATCTACATGGCTCATTTTTTGATTTAGGATGTAGCATCCATTACGAACTTCAAATACCAAATTTGAAACGATTCCGGTAAATAATGTCGCTAAAATCATCAAAATACCGAATATCGGGGGGTACGGTTATATGGGGGCTATACGAAGACGTGAACCTGCACAGATAATTTTCTGTCTTAGGCGGTAGTATCCATTACGAACTTCAAATGCCAAATTTCAAACAATTCCGTTAAATAATGTCGCTAAATTCATCAAAATACCGAATATCGGGAGGTACCGTTATATGGGGGCTATATGATAACGTGGACCTACATGGCCCATTTACGAACTTAACCTACCTACTGGCAAAATATACACGTCTGCAAAAATTTAGCCTTCTATATCAATTTGTTCGAAAGATAGCGTGATTACAACAGACAGACGGACAGACAGACGGACGGACATGGCTAAATCGACTTAGAATTTTACGCTGATCAAGAATATATACTTTGTTGGGTCTGACATGAGTATTTCGAGGAGTTACAAACGGAATGACAAAATTAATATACCCTCCATAGTATGGTGGAGGGTATAAAAATAGCTATTGTTATATAAATCCGTTGTCTTTGGTTTATCACCTTTGGGGTATATGCAACTTCTTTTTCATGGAAATAATTCGATTCTACTATTATCCCTTGTTACCACATATATGTTACCACACATGTATATGCATATCAATATTTGCGAAATGAAAATTGAAGACATACTCATAAAAATTTTCGCTTCGGGGAAAAACTGAATTTTCGATGACACAATATATTTTCTCGCTAATTGGAAAATTGAATCTTTGGGATTTTACGTGTTTTATGGGCAGTGTCAGAGATAACGATGCACATTAAATTTGTCCTACATATTTGCAAAGAAAAAATCTTAAAAAGTTTTCGCTCGAAAACCATTAAAAATCATTTGCCGACAGATGTATACCCCCAGCCAATGTTCGATGATTCAAATATATTTTGACTTCTATTATGATTATTCAAATTGTTGACCCTCTATGGCCTAGGTTCCGAGGGAATGGGCCAATATTGTCCATTTGGTATCGGACCTAAATAAATATGCTATAAATATTGCGACTGCCTTTACTTTATATGGGATATGTCATAATTTTTAGAAAATGTAAAAATGTACCTGAGATGTCAGATATAGTCGACCGAAGTTTTCCATTTTTATACCCTCCACCATACATAGTATGGAGGGTATATTAAGTTCGTCATTCCGTTTGTAACTCATCGAAATAATCATTTTAGACCCAACAAAGTATATATATTCTTGATCAGCGTAAAATTCTAAGACGAATTAGCCCTGCCCGTCCGCCCGTCCGAATTAAGATAGGAAGCTAAAATTTTGCACAGATCTCTTTTTTGTATGCAGGCAGGTCAAGTTCGAAGATGGGCTATGTCGGTCCACGATATCGTATAGCCCCCATATAACGGTACCTCCCGATATTAGGTATTTTGATGATTTTACCCACATTTTTCAACGGAATTGTCTGAAAATCCACACAAGGAGTTCTTTGTGGGTACTTTATTCCTCGGCAGAGAATTCTCTATATAGGTTATCGATATCGTATAGCACCCATATAACGGTACCCCCCGATATTCGGTATTTTGATGATTTTAGCCACATTTCCAATCGTATTGTCTTAAAATCCACACAAGTAATTCCTTGTGAGTACTTTACCACCTGAGAGGGAATTGTCTATATAGGTCCACGATATCGTATATCCTTCCATATATCGGCACCTTCCTATATTAGATATTTAAAAGATTTTAAAAGAATTTTTATTGGACTTTATTTTTTTTTTTTGAAAATTTTCTAATTCGTTCCAAATGGTGGAGGGTATTCAAAGTTCGACCTGGCTGAACTTACTGTTTTTTTACTTGTCATACTTCATCTAATACAGATAAAAATGTTGGTATTTGTAAAATTACAAGGAATTCGAACATATATGTCCAATAAGACTTATTTCGCGTGGTTTGACAGAAAAAAGTATTGAAAATTGAAAATTGTCATTGTTTAGGTACCAGAAGGTGATCGCAGATATATATCTTTTTCTTAACAGATCATGTGTTAGAAAAAATGTTTGTGTGTGTGTGAAATTTGAAGAGAGTTGGATGCTTATTTCGTTTTCTTTTGGATGCTTATTTCGTTTTCTTTCCTACGCCACATAGTGGTAAAGGTATTGTGCCTTTGAGCATTTGTGTGCAGCAGGGATAAGGAAGAGAGATAGATCCAGAGTTCTTTTGAGGATCTTCATAGAATCACTTTCTGAGTCGATTTAAGCATACCAGACTGTCTGTCCATGTATTCTTGTGAACAAATTGCAGGCCGCATTTATTATCCGATAAAATTTTCCAAACAATTTTTCTTTGGCCTTGTGACGAACCCTATTGAATTTGATGAGAATCGGTTTTGATTTACATATAGTTCCTATATATATTTTCAACCGATTTCGAGTTAATTGAGCACCAAATGGCCAGTATCAGTCCAAATGACCTGGATTTTGGCACTTCCGACCGAATTCAGTCTAGAAGAAAGCACATCAAATTTGGTGAAAATCGGTTCAGATATAGCCATAGCTCCCATATATATTTTTCATCCGATTTGGTATTTAAGACCCTCACAACAATGATTGTTGGTACCAGATATCTTATAGAGCTCGAAAATACTTTTGCCAAATTTTATGGAAATGGGCTCAGATTTGAATATAGCTCCCAGATATATCCTTTATGCAATTTCAGGTTATCGTAAAAAAAGATAAAAATGTATCTGTCAAATTTGGTTAAAATCGATACAAATTATAACTGCTCTAAAGCCAAATGTTGGTAGGTGGTATTATCTACTTCAAATAAATTATTTTGTTGCTGGAGTTCTACTAAATATGCAGAGTGGTGTAGGGTATCATATAGTCGGACCTGACCGACTTTTGACTTTTCCTTACTGGTTCTATTTCAATATCTTGAACCCTATGTTGAGCAGGTACAAGAAGAAATGGTCCGATCTCTACCATATTTATAACAGATCTTGTGTTGTTGGAAATATTGAGATGCGCCAATTCTGAATGGAATTGGATGTAAATTTCGCATTTTATAGAATTCATAAATATTCAAAATTTCGACCCTTTTGGGGGAGGGGGGGGGGGGGTGGGAGCTACCAGATGGAATGGACCATTATATGCCATCTTCATAGCATTTCTTGTGTTAGTAGAAATAATGGGATGTGTGAAATGTGAAGAGAATCGGATGCTTGTTTCGGATTTAATAACCGCTTTGTTTAATCAAAACTTTGACCCTTTGTGGGGCAGGTACTAGAAGGAATGGTCCGATCTCCACCATCTTTATAACACATCTTGTGTTGATGGAAATATTGAGATGTACCATGTCTGAATGGAATCGGAAGTTAATTTCGCGTTTTATGAGCTTCATGATTATTTTAAATGTTGATCCTTTGTGAGAAAGGTACCAGACGGAGTGGGCCGATACATCGTATCTTGACATCAGATCTTGTGTTAGTAGAAATAATGGGATGTGTGTGAAATATGAGGAGAACCAGATGATAACTTCGGATTTTATAATCGCTTTGGTTATTCAAAACTATGACCCTGTGTGTGGGAGGTACAAAAGGTACTGTCCGATCCCAACCATCTTTATTACAGATCTTGTGTTAATAAAAATATTGGCATATGACAAGTCTGAATGGAACCGGTTGTTTATTTCGCGTTTTATGAGCTTCATGGATATTCAACATTTTGACCATTTGTTCGGGAGGTAATGTATGGAGTGGGCCGATATATCGCATCTTCACAGCAGATCTTGTGTAGAAGTAGAAATAATGGGATATGTGAAATATGAGCATAACCGAATGCTTATTGCGGATTTTATAATATTTTGGTTATTCTGAATTTTGACCCTTTGTGTGGAAGGTACTTGATGGAGTTGACCGATATTGTCCATGTTCGAACCTGATATAGCACTGATGCAAATATTAGGATTTGCTAAGTTGGAGGAAAATCGGATTATCCTCCCTCTTTCTGCACAGTAAAATATATATAATTTTTTTTTTTTTTTTGAAAATTCCGACTTTTTGTGAAGGAGGTGCCAGAAGGAGTGCACCTATATTGCCCATCTCCGAACTCGATCTAAGTGTGATAATAATGTGACGATGTACCAAGTTTGGGACAAATCAGACTTTCCCTTGGATAGACAGACAGCCGGGAAAGCGGATGGACGGACACCTCTAGATTGACTCCAAATGTTCTGAAACGAATTTGGTCGAAAGGGACCTTTGGTTTAAAACCATTATTTCGATGAGGCCATATGTAGCCATATGGCTGAAGGCATAAAAATGCAGGCATGCAATGCAGAAAGCCATAAGGCATACTTTCAATGACTAGGAGAAACAAGTAAAAAAGCAGCTATGTTCGGCCGGACCTTTTTATACCCTCAACCATTCAGAAGGAATTTAAACAATTAAAAAAAATTGTCGGAAAATACCTCTTAAACAAAAACCTTTATATGGGTGCTATACGAAGACGAGGTGCTGGATAAGTAATTTTTTGTCATAGGCTGTAGTAACGATTCCGAACTTCAAATAAGAAATTCGACACAATTCTGGTAAATAATGTCGCTAATGTCATCAAAATACCGAATAAAGGGAGGTCCCGTTATATGGGGGCTATACTAAGACGTGGACCTGCAAAGACAATTTCCGTCGTAGGTTATAGTACCCATTACGAACTTTAAATATGAAATTTGACCCAATTCCGGTGAATAATGTTGCAAAAATCCTGGAAATACCGAATATCTGGGGGTAGCGTTATATGGGTGCTATACTAAGAAAATTCCGTTCCAGGGAGTAAAGAACTCAGAGGGAATTTCCTGTGTAGAATTTTAGACAATGCCATTGAAAAATTTGACTGAAATTATCAATATATCGAATGTCGGAAGGTACAGTTATGTGGGGGATATACGATATCGTGGACGTTTATAGACAACTCTCTTTCAGGGGGTAAAGTACTCACAGAGAACTTCTTGTGTAGAATTTCAGACAATTCCATTATAAAATGTAATTAAAATCGTCAAAACACCGAATATCGGCATGTACAGTTATTTGAGGGATATGCGATATCGTGGACTGATATAGCTTATCTTCGAAGTTAACTCGGAGGAAGACGGGCATTTCGAAGGTGTATAATATCAATGGTCTTGCTTATTTTTAAGACCTAAAAAGACCTATCATATCTTTTGAGGATTTCCAATATAACGTAGAAGAAATAAATCATAATTAAAAGGAACATAAGGATAGTCTGAAGATTCGAAATGAATCATCAAAAGTTTTCAAAGAAATTTCTTAAATTTCGACAAACTCCAATTTCCAGCGGGGACCTTGAGGATGGAAAAAGTCTACTACTCCCCGATCACATTCTCTTCTCAAATGTGGTCAAAAATATCCTATTATGGATTCCTGCCCTCACCTACTGTGAAGACCCCGTTCGCCCCTGCAAACCAATCTGCAAGAAGAAGGCATTTAAAATCCCCCCTTTTGGAAATAAAAAATTCTCACATCGTTATCCCTATTCTCGATGGCCACTAAAGTGTGGTCGTCATATCAATTCTAGTGCCATGTCTGAGTGAGGTCTGGCGGCCGGCCTGCATGGCGTTGAAGATGAAGCGACACTGACACTGAAAGCAACACAAACAATAACTTATGGAAAATAAAAGAAAACAATAACACAAAATGCGCAACCTTTGTTGACACTCCGACGATAGTGGGTAAGTGACAAAAAAAAAATCGGTACAAAACCGGCAACTCACATACAAATAGCGATGCATATGTATGTACGAATGTGACAGGCAAACAAACAAACAAACTGGAAGGTGGGAGATTCAGAGCCCCACAACCAGCTCCATACAATTACGTCAGTGTCATCGGCGGTGTGGATTTCTGGGGAATCACTTGTTGATAGCTGACACAAAGAAAACACACTGCCTGGGGTGTTCTTCTGAAAAGACAAAACAAAAAAGAAAAACCGGCATTTAACTAACATGTTTATGTGGTTAGTTGTCGTTGTTGTGGTCGCTAGTGGGTAGTTTATTTCAGCACCTAGTTATATACTCTTTAAATGTTCAGAGAAACTCTTAGCGCCAAGCCGGCTTTACAGCGAACTCTCTCTCTCTCTCTCTCTCTCTCTTTGAATGTAAACATACCCACACATTCAAAGAATCAATGGAAAAAGATCGATTGATCCAACTATTGGTAGATTGAGCTTATGTGCGAGAGCGCTTTGAAACAAACTCTTCGGTTTCTTATCAGCCAGCTGTGTTGGAAATGCTGTAATACGTACGAACTATTTTTAGTGCGAAAAAAAGACCTGTTACGTTCTATGGAAAAATTAAATGTCCGATATAAAGAAGATTTTCTTTTGTTAGACATATCTTACTGAGGGATTAAATTTATTTTTTAGGAGATAATGAAAGGAAAGGTAAAAATGGAAGACTCATGCATCGGCGTTTTGAAAGTTTACACCACTAAGTAACCTAAATAGAGGGGTGGAAAAGTTCCTCCCTCTTCTACACTTTGGAAATATGTATGCGGTTAGAAATTCTAAGGTATACAGTGTCTTCGGCCATATTGTAGATAAAACCAGTAAAGAAAGTCCTAAAGCCGGGCGGGGCCGACTTTATGATACCCTACACCACTTTGCTAATTTAGTAGAGCTCGGCATAACAATTAAAAGTTCTTATGGGAGAATTCAATCATACACGCTAGGATTATAATTATAATTTAAAGTTCAATGGACTAAATATGCCGAAGCATTTGTATCTTTTATATTCGGGCTTGTATGGCCCATTTGGTGCACAATTAATTTGAAATCGGATAAAAATATATATGGGAGCTATATCCAAATCGGAACCGATCTCGATAAAATTTGGCAAAGATATTTCTGAGCTGTATTTGATATATTTCCCTGAATATCGTTGTTACGGAGTGCATATAACGGCTGCGGAGGACAAAAATAACAAATCGGATGAACAATATATATGGGAGCTATAGCTATATCTGAACCGATCTTCACCAAATTTGACATACTAGCTTCTAGACTCAATTTGGTCGTAAGTTCCAAATTTCATCCCATTTGTGCAAATATTAGACGTTTGATGCACAATAAAAGGTAAATCGGACGAAGTTATATATGGGAGCTATATACAAATCTGAACCGATCTCGATAAAATTTAGGAAAGGTATTTCTGAGCTGCATTTGATATATTTCCCCAAATATTGTTGTTACAGAGTGCATATTACGGCTGCGGAGGACAAAAATAACAAATCCGATGAACAATATATATGGGAGCTATAGCTATATCTGAACCGATTTCGATCAAATTTGGCATACTTATTTTTAGGTCCTTATTTTTAGGTCCAATCCATTCTATTCGGACTGATATTACACGTTTGGTGCACAATAAAAGGCAAATCGGACGAAGATATATATGGGAGCTATATCTAAATTTTGACCGATTATCTCCAATTTCAATAGGGTTCATCCTTGGCCCAAACAAATGATTTGTGTAAAATTTCATGTGAATAGGGCAATAAGTGCGAACTGTATTTCGTTTACAAAAATACATGGACAGACGGACGGACATGCATAAATTGGCTCTACATGGACAGACGGATGGACATGCATAAATCGGCTCTGGGTAAAGCAATTGAAATTCCAAAAAGTGCAAGAACTTACACCGCAACAGAAAGAAAATAAACTCAAAAGATCTAAAGAGTTGCTTCGCTTTGCCGAAAGTGGTAAACTGCCGAATTTGGTTTTCTCCGATGAGAAAACATTCGTTGTCCAGCAGTTTGTAAACAAACAAAATGATCGTGTTTACTTGCCAAAGAGGTCAGCTGAAAATATGCACCTTCGGTTGGCCACCAGCCTCCAGAAATCAAGCGCCGGCCATGGTGATGGTGTGGGCCACCATAACAGCCAATAGTCGCTCCCCGCTTGTATTGATCGACCGTGACATCAGAATAAATGCCGAATATTTTATCGCGAAAATATTCTGGAGGATGTATTAAGGCCTTGGGCACGCAAATATTTTGGCCGCAGACCTTGCACATTCCAACAGAACGCAGCACCATCGCACTCAAGACGCGCCACCCAAGAATGGTTACATAATGAGGTTCCTGGCTTCATTTCCAGCGCAAAATGGCCACCCAAAATCTCCCGATATCAATCCGTTGGACTATTGTGTCTGGAGTATTTTGGAAATCAAGGTTGGCACTAAAAATACCAAAGTGTCGAACATCCCAAGCAAGCGCTTCGCTGGGAATGGGCCAAAATACCGCAGAGCAACATTCGGACAGCGTGTGACTGCTTCATTGGCCGTTTGAAGGCCATAATTCGTGTCAAAGGTGACCAATTCGAACAAATCTAAACTTATTCTAAAATTTGATGCTACTTCCGACATTTTTTGCTTTCATTTAACAATATTTAAAAAGAGTGTAAAAATTATGACGTCTGACTTTGTTGCATTTTTTTATCTGACCCTGTACTTTTCGTTTCCCAAAAAAAGTAAAATTTTTCAAAAATTCGCCATTTGCCACCTTACCATACCACAGCTGATTCTAGTGGAAAAAACCTTCGTCTTTTATGGACCGTTCAATGATAATATTGCATATGCTGTACCTTTTAGTACTTTCATACCATTTCAGTACAAATTGTCCGAAATTACGATGTCACCAACATTTTGATTCCCTCGCTAAATTTTAAAGCTACAGCTCTTACTGAGTACCTAATATTTTGGCGTTAAGATTTTGTACTTTTTAGTACTTTTCGTACCCCAGATGTGAAAGTCGCCAATTTATCTTTTAATGTCACTCCGAGGCAGGGAGGATTATCCTCATACAATATTTTTTTAAATCATAACTTTCATCGGTAGCTTTAAAACAATATTGTACCATTTTAGATTTTCGGTCCTGTTTATTCCCTTAAAGTACGTTTAACTGAAAAGCCCAACTCAACACCAGTAATGGCCCACATACAAATTTTCATGTTATAATTCATATCGATCGATTTTCAAAATCTGGCGTTATTTCATCCCAGCATATCAAATGTGATTCCTGCCGAATTTTTAATAGCTGTACTTTTTACGCATAGTTGAAAAACAATGTTGGACAAACTTGTACGTTCTATTTCTTTTCGTGCCCTTAAAGCAGAATTTTCCAAAAATTTCGTTGAAAAATCCCGTTGTTTCTTTCACACGAAGAATGTTTTTTTTTTTTCCAAAATTTCGAAACTATAGCCCTTGCAGATCGCTCAATAACATTTTGTACCTGTTAGTACATTTTGTTCCCTTAATATATGAAGTTTTACAATTATCTCTTAATGTAGGATCGCCATGCAAAATTTGGCAACTCTACCTCTCCCGGATTCCCGTAACATGCTGACCCTTTTGGTACATATTGTACCCTTAAAGGATGAAATCTTAAAATTCTTTTATGTTAATCCTAGTCATGGAGGATGTCCCTCCCATAGTTTTTAAGTTATGGCTCTTGTTTTACATTTTGTGCCTTTTCGAACTTTTTAGTACTTTTGAACATTCTGACTCTTTGCTACATATGTATTGTACCCTTAAAGGATGAAATCTTAAAATTCTTTTTCTGTCAATCCTGGGCATGGAGGATGATCCACCCATTTTTTTAAGGTCTAGCTCTTATCTTACATTTTCGTGCGTTTTTGAACTTTTTAGTACTTTCGAACACTTTTAGTACGTTTTGTATCCTTAAAGTACAAAGTTTTAAAATTCTCTCTTTATGTCTCCCCTGGACATGGAGGAAGACCCTCATAAAATAGGTTTCAAGTTCTAGTATTTATTGTACCCCTTTTTAATATTCGTACCCTTTAAAATAAAGAATCCCAATATAGTACGCCTAATACCCTCATCTCATCACTGTCATCACTATCTTGGCACTCGCACTCACTCGTCGCTGTATTCAAATGAGCTTCACCACCGCCATTCGGCATTCAGTCTTACTTTAGCTTAGGTCCGCTTCAGTTCGTCGCCGTGTTTTTCTACTTCTCGTCTTAACGAATTTCGGGTAAAAAAAAAAAACAAAAGTTTAGTTTCTGTTCAAACCCGACTTGGTCATCATAGCTCATCCGCAAATATGAGGCGGACAATTAGCTTTGCTTTTGTGTTTTTACAAATTTTGTTACTCGTCAATGCTACTGGGTAAGTGAGGTGCATTTTTTTGTTTGTTTGGATTTCCCAGAAAAGTGATTTTTACAATGTAATGGGTAGCCCCGCCACCCCTCACACTCTTTGAATTCGACTGAATTTAAAGGAATTGATCACGTTTGGCCATAACTCAAATTGTGGCCGTGTAAACAATTATTTGAATTGAATTATTGAATATTTTTATTTTTTTATTTGTTGTTATTTTGAAAATAAATAAAAATTACAAAAAAATGATGGGCAATTGAAAAAAAGTGTTTACTTTTGTGCTTCGCTTCAATAGCTCGGTGCTAATTAATTTATTTACAAAAAATATTTAACGGAATTGAAAATGGCTAGAGATATGGTGCACAAACATTTCGCGTGTAGTGGCTGATGAATAAAAATAAATGTGAATGCATTTATTTTTAGGAAGATATCATCGTCCTAAGATCGATACGAAGAGTTTAGCATGAATAAAAAAATTGACTAAACACCACTTAGAAATTAAGTCAAAGATATAAAACTATTTACGGAGTTAATCTGATTTGCATTTTTTTTTTAAGAGTATCTCAAATTTTTGAATGTTCCTCATTCTATTTCTCTGTTTTACAACTCAAATTTCGTTATATCCTTCTCCAAATTTTATCTTGTGTCCCTAACAAATTTTGTATCTGCCCAGGGGCAACTTAAGAGCTATATAATCCACTGTGTGATATCTTTTGCATTGCCAAAAGGTTAAAAATAATGGGTTATTCCTGCAACAAAAAAAAAAAAAAAAAAAAAAAAAAAAAAAAAAAAAAAAACAAGTAAAAAAGCAGCTAAGTTCCGAAGCCGAACTTTTAATATCCTCCACAATTTTCAAGTTACTTGAAAATTTTCAAAAAAAAAAAAAAAAAATAAATAAATAAATAAATAAATCCGGAAACTATCAATTAAATGAAAACTGTTATGTGGAGACTATACGAATATGTGGGCCTGTATACGAAATTTTTTGTCATAGACTATAGTATCCATTACGAACTTCAAATACCAAATTTGAAACAATTCCGGAGACATTATTCACTAAAATCATCAAAATAACGAGTATCGGGAGGTACCGTCATATGAGGGCTATACGAAGACGTGGACCTGCATACAAAAATGTTTGCCACAGGCTGCAGCACCCATTACAAACTTCAAGTACGAAATTTTAAAAAAGTCCGGTAAATAATTCGCTAAAATCTTGAAAATATCGAATACGGGGAGGTACTGTATATAGGGGCTATACGAAGACGTGGACTCACAGATTGTGTGAGTCGAACTACAAAACTCCATAGTGAGACTCGGTGTTGGCAGCGATGAGGAAAAATACTCATTACCAATGTGCTTACCCATCCACCCATTATTTGTACAAGGTCGGGTAGCACGAAATTAGTGGTCGAAAAGTCAATTTAATAAGTGCTTATTTATCCGCTTTGTTTTCAAAATCCAATTTGGTTGGTCATCGAATATTATTTTCTTTTTGTAGGGTATCACATGATCGGCCCCGCACGAAAATAGCCTTGTTCACTTGTTATACCCTTAGCCATATGACTACAGCGGGTATACATCATTCGATAAGACCTAGGGCTTAGGCCCTAGGTCTCTTTGAACCAAATCAGTTTAAGGACATTTTAAGTCGATCTAGCGATGTCCGTCCATGCATCTGTCTGTCTGGCTGGCAAGTGCGCACAATAACTCCCGAAGGAAGAATCCGATTTGGTCCCAACTTTGTACATCGTAATATTATTATCAAACCTAGATCGAGCTCAGAGATGGGCAACATCGGTCTACTCCTTCTGGTACCTCGCCAACAAAAGGTCGACATTTTGAATATTAATGCAACTTATAAAATGCGAAATTATCATACGATTCCATTCAGACTTGGCACGTCTCAATATTTCCATCAACACAAGATCTGGTATAAAGATGGTAGAGATCGAACCATTCCTTCTGGTACCTCCGCCACAGAAGGTCAAAGTTTTGAATAAGCAAAATAAGAATATAAAATCCGAAATAAGCATCCGGTTCTTTTCATATTGCACACATCCCATTATTTCTACGAACACACGATCTGCTGTGAAGATATAATATATCGACCTACTCCTCCTGGTACCTAGCCCACAAAGGGTCAAAATTTTGAGTATCTTTGAAGCTCATAAAGCGCGAAATTTACATTATTTCCATCAACACAAAATCTGTTGTAAAGAGATAGGACCATTTCTTCTGGCACCTCCCCCACATAGCGTTCAAGATTTGGAAAAGAAAACGCTCATAGAAATAATCATCCACTTCTCTTAACATTTCACACATACAAACATTTTTCCTAAAACATGATCTGTTGTGAAGATGATATATACCTGCGAACACTTCTAGTACCTCATGCAGAAAGGGTCACAAGTTTCAATATTTTTATTTGTCATAACTTGCGAAACAAGTCAGAGATATTTTATAACTTGCTTTATCTGAAAAGGTTCATAGTTGGTATGATCTATTTCACATAAATTCTCAATATGAACTTATTTGTTACGGAAGCTCTAATAAATGCGCATAGTGGTGTAGGGTTTTCCTCATTGGTTATATTTAGTGTAACGGTTACATATATAGGTGATAATTCCTCATCATTACTCTTTCCATTTATTATTTTTTATTTTCATTTCTTAAAATTAATTAAAAAGTATCCAAAAATATGATTTTCAGAAATGCACCTCTCAAATGGAGGGGGAGGAGAACTTTTAGTGGGTGGATTTTTTTCTTAACTACTCTATCTACCTACACAAAAATTTGTTTATACTTATACCCTTTTCATATTGAATATTTTTTATTCCCTCCACCATACACCGTATGGAGTTCGTCATTCCGTTTGTGACTCATCGAAATAATAATTTTGGACCCAACAAGGCATATATATTCTTGATCAGCGCAAAAATTCTAAGAGGAGATTGCCCTGTCCTTCTGTTGTAATCACGCTACAATCAAAACGAATTAAGATAGGAAGCTAAAATTTAGCACAGATCTGTCTTTTGTCTGCAGGCAGGTCAGTTCGAAGATGGGCCCCCATACAACGGTACTCCCTGGTATTCGGTATTTTGATGATTTTAGCTTAAGTTTTCAATGCCATTTTCAGAAATTCTACACAAGGAGTTCTTTATGAGAGAATTGTCAATATAGGTCCAAGATATCGTATAGCCCCCATATAAAGGTATGCCCCGATATTCTGTATTTTGATGATTTCAGCCAATTTTTTTTGTTTCAAATGTCGTATATAAAGTTCGGAACAGTTATTACAGCCTACGACACAAATAATTTATAAAGGACCACGTCTTCGTATTGTCACATTTAACGGCTTTCATTTGAGCGATATTTTCCGACGGATTTTTTTTTTTTTTTTTTGAAAATTTTCTAATTCGTTTCAAATGGTGGAGGGTATTCAAAGTTCGGCCCGGCCGTACTTACTGCTTCTTTACATGTTTTTAATGATGTTTTTACTGTTAGAACTTATTAAGGGTATAAATCTGTCAACTAATACCTTCTTAATTATTTATCTATGAAATGGAGAAGTTGAATCGGGTAAACTAAGGAATGAAAATATCATTGCCCGAAGTAAGGTTTTTTAGGACAGCGACTTCAAAACCCTACTTCATTTGAATCAACCTTTATTGAATAACCAATAGACACTGGTCTGGTAATAATTAAATAGTTCTACAGCAAAAATATTTTTTTATGTGGTTTTCTATAGAAGATCGTCCGAATAATTATATTTGGTGATAATTGAACAACCACCTTTTTTACCATTCTATGGATGACAATTTCAAAAAAAAAAAAAAAAAAAAAACTCTTCTGGTCCTCCATTGCATTCTATTCTCGGGTGGAATACCCCCCATTAGAGATGTCCAGTGAAAGTTATTTACCCATATATAATCGTTCCCAAACATTTATAAAATTAATTCAAACCCTCATTATTTGTTGACAACACCGGTTAAGCTAATACTACAAAACCTTTCTTTTGATTTTTGTTAATTTTATAAGAAAGTATAAATTAACATTTTTCATGTTTTGTTTTTTTTTTTTTTATCGTATGACGTGCGCTCCGCAAAAGATTTATTCATAATTAACTATTTAAAACAAAATCGATGAATGTCGAATTGATTGGTTAGTCTTATCACCACCAGTAGCTGAGGTGGAACTGTAGCAGATGTGAATTAAGAAAAAAAAAAAAAAAAACAAAAACTTTTTTTGAAAAAAAAAAAACGCTTGAACCTGTTTGTGTTCATTGGGTTTTCCGTTCTTTTTTTCGTATAACTTAGAATTACACAAACAACAAAAGCACATAATTTTAACCTTATTTTATTGATGGGTCAGAAAATTGTTGATAATCTCAATATTGAAATGGGTATGGTTGAAAAAAAAAATATTTAATTTTTTTTCCATAACAATTCGAAGAAATTGTCATCTTGCCGAGATTTAAGTGTGACACGATTACATTGTGTGAAATAAAAAAACAACTTCATGTAAACCATTTGTAATTTTCTCAATTACTTGGAACTTTTTTCGAGTGTGTTTTTGTCTGGCATTACACAAAAGTATATATGTCGTCGTTGTTATGCTTAAGTGTGCCGTATGCTATAAAATACAGGGGGAAATCAAAAGTTTTTCCGTATGTTCTTTCTGAGATATAATACGCAACACTCCGTCAGACAGGCAGACAGAGAGACGGTTGGACGGAAAGGTTCATGCTGTTAAAACGACTCCAAATGTCCTGAAGTGGACTTTTTCTTGAAAAACATGGGACTTTAAAGTTGGGCTTTTAATATTTTTGTGGATATTTGAAGATACTCCGCGGGACTCGAAACGTGGTGTTTTTTTCTAAAGATCCCAATGGCCTTTAGACGTGAATTTTTTAGAGAATACAAAGGACGTCGAACATGAGCTATTTAAAGATTTTAAGAGACCCAAAGACCTTTAAATTTAGCCTTAAAACGTGGATTTTTCTAAAGATTTTTTAGAGACCCTAAAGGTCTTCAAACGTCAATTTTTCTAAAGATTTTCTTAGAGACTCCAAAGACCTTGAAACCTGGACTTTTCTTAAAATTTTTTCACATACCCCAAAGGCCTTAAAACGTGGACTTTTCTAAGGATTTTTTTTAGAGATCCCAAAGGACTTGATATTTGGATTTTTCAAAAGATTTTTGCAAAGACCCCAAAGGCCTTCAAACGTGGATTTTTTTGATTTTTTTTTTTTCCGAAACCCCAAAGGCCTTAAAACGTGGATTTTTTTCAGATACCCCAAAGGCATTCAAAGTTTTTTTTTTCCAAAAGCCTTGAAAAGTGAACTTTTCTCAAGAATTTTTAGAGACCCCAAATACTTTGGAACGTGGATTTTTCTAAAGATTTTTTTAGAAACCCCATAGGAGTTCAATCGTGGATTTTTCTAAATATTTTTTTAGAAACCCCATAGGAGTTCAATCGTGGATTTTTCTAAAGATTTTTCCAAAAGCCTTGAAAAGTGAACTTTTCTCAAGATTTTTTAGAGACCCCAAATATTTTGGAAAGTGGATTTTTCTAAAGATTTTTTTAGAAACCCCATAGGAGTTCAATCGTGGATTTTTCTAAACATCAGAGAGGGTTCCAATTAAAATGTGGATTTTCTAAAGATTTTTTTAAAGAAGGTTGCACTTGAAACCTGAATTTTTTCTAAAGATTTTTTGAGAGGTCCCAAAGGCCTTAAAACGTGGATTTTTCTAAAGATTTTTTCAGAAGTTCCAAAGGCCTTAAAACGTGGATTTTTCTAAAATTTTTTTCAGAGGTCCCAAAGGCCTTAAAACGTGGATTTTTCTAAAAATTTTGTCACAGGTCTCAAGGGCCTTAAAACTTGGATTTTTCTAATGATTTTTTCAGGGGTCCCGGGAGATTTAGAATTTTTTTTTTTTAGATTTTTTTTTAGAGAATTCAAGGTTTTGAAACGTGAATTTTTCTACAATTTTTTTTGAGACCCCAAAGGTCTTGGAACGTGGGATTCAAGGCTTTTATCTATTGAAGAAACTTGAGTTTTACAGACCTGAAAAGCGGATTTTTTAAAGTTTTTAAACTTAGATGTCAAATATCGGGTTTTAAGGGTTTTTGGAGTGATCTTTCTAAATTTTTTATATCCTTTTTCCGATATTTGTTTTAATTTCCAAGATACCCACCTTAAAATGCCATTTGTAGAGGTTTGTGTTGTTAAATAAATTCTGCAGTAGGAAAATCTATCAGAGGTCTTCTAGCGACAGAAGAGCTTCAATGGTTTTTTATAATGGTAAGGCAAAAATAATTTCACAAAAAAGGTTCATGGGCGAGAGATCTTTCCGATGGCAGAAGACCATTTAGGAGTCTTCTGTATATGAAATATCTTTCAGTAGTTTTCGTTAGATTAGATGCCTTCTAAAGGTACTTTAGAGACCGAAGACCTTTCGCACATTTTATATAGACCCAAGACCTTTCAGATGACTCTTAGAGGTAAAAGACCTCACTGAAGTCTTTAGAGACTTGACGGGTCTTCTATAGTCAAAAGACCGTTTAAAGTCCCTCCATACCCGTAAGACCTTTTAAAAGTCTTCTCGAAAATAATATCTATCAGAGGTATTCTATATATTTGAGACCATTCAGATATTTCATGAGGCTTTTAGGTCGTACATAAACAGAACACAATTCGGGGGTATTTTATATACAGAAGACCACTCAGAGTTATTTTATCGGGAGAATACCTCTCTGCTGTCGTCTATAGACAAACACCTCTCAGAAGTATTTTCTAGAGATAGACTATCTCTAAGATAATCCCTATATGCAGAAGTTTTCACAGATCTTTTTTTATAGGCAGAATACTTGTTAAAGGTCTTCTATGGACAAGACAAGTTTTTATATTTCAGAGTCAAAAAGGTATCAAAAGTATCTTGAGAAGAAAAAAACATTCAGAAGTTTTCTGAAGGCAAAGAAATTTTCAGTGGTCTTCTATGGCCCGTCCAATGGTTTCCTATAGTCTAATAAACTTCTTTTATATACATGAGTGCATTCAGAGATCTTCTCTCAGAGGTCTCCTATGGACATACGATTTCTCAGAGATCCTTTCGACACCGAAAATCTTCATTAATCCTTCTTTAGACAGAAGGCCTGTATGGTGTCTTTTTGGAGACAGAAAAATTCTAGGGAGAGAGAGAGAGAGAGAGAGGAAGTGCCAAAAGTCAACAGCTCGACAAGATGTTAATATTCTCCAGAGACAGAAAACCTCACAGAAAGTCTACGGTCTTCTTGGAACAGAGGTCCTATGAGATGAGACAGACTTCTAGGGTCCACATGACACAGAAGGTTCCTGAGAGATCTTTTCCGAAACAGAATACTTCTTAGGGGATTTCGGGAGAAGCCACGTCTTTCTCAGCCACGTATCTCTCTCTCACAGGGCTTCTGGAGACAGGCAACTTCTCAGTAGTCAAGTCAAGTACGATCCGAAGACCTTTCAAACGACTTCTAGGGACAGAAGACCTCTGAGAGGACTTTTTGAGACAGCGGACATCTCGGAGATCCATTTGGCATAGAAATTCTCTAAGAAGTCTTTAATAGAGAGAAGGCCGTCTTTCAGAGGATTTCGAGGAATTCAAGATCTCGAAGAGGCCTTCTATAAATAGACGTCTGATCCGAGGTCCTCTAGAGGCAGACGACTTCTGGAGTCCCGGAGACACCCCTAAAGCTAGAAGTACGTCCAGAGGTCTCTCAGAAGTGATGGAACTTTCAGACAAATACTATAGACAGATGACTTTTTTAAGACAGAAGTCTCACAAAGGACTTCTCATAGTTGTACATAAACAGAGAACCTTTCAACAGACTTTTGTAGGCAAAAGGCAAAGTTCGCCTAAAGATATTCGAAGTTTCTGAGATCTTCCATAGATGGAAAACCCGTCAGAGGCCTTATTTACGATCAAGAGTTATAATTCAAAACATTTTAATTGCAATTCGATAATTTTATTTGTAAAACATCATTTTGGAAAACTCCAATTACTAATGAAAAAATCGGAATACAAATGAATATTATGAATTACAAATGGAGTTCTCGAAATTACAACTTCTGGAATAGGTTTAGAAATTACTCCTTTCCAGGTCTGCTTTAGACGAAAACCTTTAAGAGATCAAAAGACCAGTCTGAGGTTCTAAGTGGTCAAAAACCCACTTACAGGTACTTTATAGATCAGAGATATTTCAGAGGGGTTCTAATGATAAAATACTTTTCATAAGTCCTATAGAGAACAAGGCCTTAAGAAATCTTCCACAGAATTGCTTTCTCAGATCATATTTCGACAGACACACTTCCACATGTCTTCCGTAGATAAATAAAGACCCACAGATGTTCAACGGAATTTTTGGCAGATTTTCCTTACGAAGAGAAATATTTTACAGATATTCTTTAGAAGAGAGGCCTTTATAAGTTATCTATAGACAGAAGGTGCTCTACAGTTCTTCAATGCATTAAAAACCTTTCAAAGGTCTTTAGAAGAAGATCCCACCCTATATTTGAAAAATAGTCCCGTTCTTAGGTCTTTTGTCAAAAAATCTCTTAGGTTCTAACAACCGTGTCGAATCAACACATATTTCAATATTTGATACTTTTTTAAGACAAATTTATAACAAAAATCCCGTGGCGTATTGGCGCATACGTGTTGGCAGCACTTATACGCAACAGTAGCAGCAATTTTTTCCATGCAACCATTTCATTTACGTCTCCATATTTTTTTTTTTACTTTTTCAGATTCTATACCATTGTAGCGCCCGGAACCATTCAATCCAATTATGAATACGATGTCAGTGTTACCCTGCACGACAGCCCTGAACCGGCAAAAATTAAAGTGGGAATAACGGGTAAAAAATATAATAACACCCAAACCGTCAATGTGGCCAGTGGTGAGACAAAAGTTGTACACTTCGACATAACCCAGCTAGAAGATGGTGACTATAAACTGGAAACCGAGGGCGTTAAGGGTTTAACCTTTAAGAACTCCACTGAGTTGGTCTATAAAAATGAAGGACCCAAGGTCTATATACAAACGGACAAGGCCGTCTATAAACCTGGTGATTTGGTACAGTATCGCATTCTTGCACTCGATGAAAATACCAGACCCGCTAAGTTGCACGAACCCCTAAATGTGGGCATACGTGATGGGGCCGGAAACCACATCAAACAACTGAACGATATTCAAATGACCAAGGGTGTATATGCCGGCGAATTCCAACTATCCGAACAACCTGTCTTGGGTAACTGGGTTTTGGACGTTACCGCTGGCAAGGAGAACAAAGCCAAGACAGAGAAAAATTTCGAAGTGGCCAAATATGTTTTGCCCAAATTTAGTGTGGAAATTGAAACGGCCAAGGATGTGGCCATCTATGATGGTGTCATCAAGATTACAGTGCGGTCCAAATACACCTATGGCAAGCCTGTGAAGGGTAAGGCCACCGTTAGCATTGCCTCTTCATCTCGCACTCAGGCGGCGGAAAAGACCATCGATGTTGATGGCAAAGGCCATTTGGAATTTGATATGGTCAAGGATCTGAAATTGGACAGAAGTCAGTTCGATAGCATGTCTCAAAATCAATTCCGCTACTACGGCTATTTGCCACCGTTGGAAGTCTTGGCCGTCGTCACCGAAGGCTATACGGGAAATTCCCAGAATAAGACTACCTCAATTAATTTGGAACCGTCCCGCTATCGCATCAATGTCCCCCAAAATGTTTACGAATACGTTCCAAAGAAGCCATTCGAAATTAAGGCCTACGTTCAGAAGTTGGACGGCTCTCCGGTACGCGATGCCAAGACAAAGGCCAAGTTGAGCATCAAGAGACAAAGTTACTATTGGATGCCAGCTGAAGAAAAGATCAAAGCCGATTATGTCTATGAATCGGATGTAAAGGATGATGGTTCGGTCTTGTTCACGGTGACAATTCCCGATACGGGTTATTATGGTGATGTTACCATCCAGTATGAGGAGAAAACTCATTATTTGCCGGGAATACGTTCGAAAGAGGAGGAGAAGTCGTCGGACGACAAGAGCGGAGAGAAGAAGGAGGAGTCTTTTGGCCCCTTGAAAATTGTCAAGAAATCCGAAAGGTAAGGGAGGGGGGAAGCCTTTAGTATAGTATAGTATAGTATAGTATAGTATAGTATAGTATAGTATAGTAGAATATTGAGAAAAATGAGAAACTTATGTCCCATCTCTTTTCACTTAGCTATAAATTGTCCGATGATGTTGAATTTGAGGTTAAATCCGATGACCCAATGCCCTATTTCGTCTATGTCATTACGGGACGTGGTAAAATTTTGGAACAGAAATACGTTGCCTTAGAGGATAATGTAAAATCGCATAAGGTCTCGTTGAAGCCCACTTTCGATATGGTACCCAATGCCAAAGTCTATGCCTACTATGTTAAAAATGGCGATTTGAAATTCAATGAAGCCACCATTAATTTTAGCGATGATTTTGAAAATAAGGTAAGCCCCATAGCGACTGTCCTCAAAAAAAAAAAAAAGATTAAATTTTGATGTTTCTTAGATCGAAATTACGGCCCCGGAACAAGCCAAGCCCAGCGAGGAAGTAACGCTAAACATTAAAGCTGATCCAGATTCTTTCATTGGCCTCATGGGTGTTGATCAGAGTGTCTTGCTCTTGAAAGCCGGCAATGATTTAGACCCAAAGTCCATAAAATCCGATTTGAATTCGTATGACACTCGAACTCCTTACATTCGCGGCTGGGGTGATTATCCTGGCAAGGAATCGGGTTTGGTCACTCTAACCAATGCCAACTATCCGTACAATGAAGGTAAGTGCAGTTCTGGCGATTCTGGAGTTGCGTGAATTGCGTTGACGATGAGAGAAGCTGAAATTAGAAATGATTTATTTCAAAATAGGTGATTAGGGGGATATGTGGTGTAATAAGTTCGAAAATCCTATTTTTACAATAACTCAGAGGAATATTTTTGATTCTAAGTGTTTTTCGGTGTTAAAAGAGGGGCGAATCACTTCAACGTTTTGAAAAAAAATTTATGAAAATTCTTCTTGGAATAAAAGGTCTTGAAAAATCTTTTCGTTTGTGTCTATGTACAAAGGAGCTCTTTCGAGCTATGAGAGAAGACATCTGAAATTTTATATACACAAAATAAATCCGACATGAAAACGATCAAAAAATCTCCGGCAGCTGTTGTCTGTAAGGGGGATGACCTCCAAAGAGGTTCTCAAAAGCCTTCAGGATATTTTAGAGAATGATTTTAAGAAGAAAAGTTGGCCATGACCCCTCCTTAAGATTGAGGCACTGAGAAGAGTTCAGACAGCTTTTTGTCGTGTAGAAGTAGAAATTTAAGAGTTATTCAAAACGTAAACAAAATAAGAAAAGACTTCCCACAGGCCTCAAGGATTTCTTGAGGGACTCTTTATGTGCCACAGCGCACTGGAAGCTTTTCGTCAAATAGAAGATGAAATTTGGAAGTTCTTATATATCCAACCTGACAAAATAATATCTCCTTGAGCTGTTTTTTTTTCTGTTTTTTGTACAGAAGACCTCCTAGACTTCCCATATATATTACAGATCCGACAGTACTTCTCAGATACCTCCAGAAAATAGTTTTACGAATAATTTCCTTATAAAGAAGGCCACTGATAAGTATTTATAAAAGAGTTCCGAAAGCTTTCAGTCTATACATAAACAAATGGGAACCGAAGATCTCTGGGGGCTCTTTTTTTGTAAAGTGGGCTTTTGAGAAGCACTTTCGGGAGTTCTTCTATACTCAAAAGATCCGACGGGACTTCTCAGAAGTCTCCTGAAATTTAGAATAGAAGGAAGAAGAAGCCCACTGAAAGGTTTTTTTGTATTGATCTTATCTATAAAAGCTCTTGAGTGGAATAGAAGAAGTCCTCTTATTACGTACATAAAAGTAAGTCTACTTGAGCTTTCTTTTGTTAAAGAGGCTCCGTTGAAGGTCCTTTTTATTTCTTGAATGTATGGGAAAGCTCTGCTCGTATAAAAGAAAGCTTCTGAGATTTCTTGTTTATTTCAAAGAAATCCGATAGGACCTTTTAGAGAATTTTACGATGAGAAGCTCACCTTCCTTAATATTTTTATTTGCAAAAGAGCTTTTTGTCCTAATTATAGAGTCCTTAGAGAGAAAACTTTGGTGACGTCTTCGGGACTTCTCAGAGAATTATTCTTCAAACAAAAGGTTTCAGAAAGGTGTTCTTGGTAAATAAGGCCTCTGAGAAGTCCTTTCGCATTCCATTGTTAAGGAGGCCTTTGCGACGTCCTTTCGCTCAGTGAGCTTTTCGTCTCGTAGTAGAAGTCATTCGAAATTTCTCCTATACATTAAAGAAACCTAACAGGACTTATCGGATGGCTTATGTCCTTCTCAGAGAATTCTACTCCGTACCGAAGGTCTCCTTCTGTTATTCTTTTATTTATAAAAGAGCTTTTTGCTTTAAAGATGAAATTCTCTGAGAGAGGATATCTAAGATAATTTTTCAACGAATTAAAGGTGCCTGTGAGCTTTCCTATATTCGTATTTCATTTATGTTTATTAGAATCCTGAAAGCTTTTCGTCGTCGTGAAAGCTTCTGTTGAGAACTAAGTGGCTTATGTTATGTTTTTGAACTCAAGTATCTTCCCTGTATACATAGAAGCCATCCACCGATTTTTTATGTTAAATCTTTCCACGGTTTTTTATTATTGATTTGAAGATGTCTAAGGTTTTTTTTGGAAAATTGTGGAAAAGAGCTTTGGAAGCTTTTTCATCTACTGAAGAAACTTTAGAATACTAATAGCTGTCTTGTATACATAGAAGTACCCCTTTCAGCGATTTCTTATAAATAGGACGTCGTCTAAAGCTTGGATACTGAAGAAAAGCTCTTCTCTTGGTAAGCTCTTACATAAAAGGAATTCTCTCAGAGAGCCTTTCTATCAGAAGGTGGGACTCTCTTAAAGAGCTTTCCGATTAACAGAAGGACAGTTTTCTTTAGAGGACAGTTTAAAACTGAAAGTTCTTATTTTTTATAGCATGGGGTCTTTTACTCGGAAATCGCGCACAGATATTTTTTATGGAAAGCTTTCAGCAATTTCTTATAGGTATGAAGTTTTGAAGGTTTTTTTTTTGGAATCTATTAACAATGTATTTCTTTGGTTTGACACCTATTGAAAAAGAGCTGGGAGAGATCTTCTATTTAAGAAATTCTCTCAATGAGTCTTCTATCGGCAGAAGAAAATTTAGTCGACGGCTAAGAACCTAACGCTGTTAACTATACTTTTTAATTATAAAAAATCTATAACGTGGTTTTTGGAGGTTTCTCAGAGATATTTTATGAAAAAGCTTTCAGCGAGTTCCGATAGATATTAAATTTCAAAGTGTTCTTTGGATACAGACTACAATGTCACTTCTTGATGAAGCACCAATTGAAAAAGAGCCCCGAGAGCTCTTCCATGTATGAAAATTTCTGAGAAAGCTTTTCGATCAGCAGAAGAAACTTTAGAAGATTCTTGAAAACTAAAAGCTTGGAAGTCAGCCTTCAGATTTTCTATTGAAAGCTTTTAACGATTTTTATAGAGAGAAAGGTTTTACAAATGATATTATCTTCCCTTGGCAAGAAGAAGAAGAAGTCCCCCTCAGATATTCTATTGAAAGCCTTTAACGATTTTTATAGAGAAAAAGTTTTCAAAAGCTTTTTTGTGGTTACAAATGATATTATCTTCCCTTGGAAAGAAGAAGAAGTGCCCCCTCAGATATTCTATTGAAATCTTTTAACGATTTTTTATAGAGATACATTTTTCAAGAGCTTTTTTTGGTTACAAATGATATTATCTTCCGTTGGCAAGAAGAAGAAGAAGAAGTGCCCCCTCAGATATTCTATTGAAAGCTTTTAACGATTTTTTATAGCGATACATTTTTCAAAAGCTATTTTTGGTTACAAATGATAATATCTTCCCTTGGAATGAATAATGAAAAGTTTCCCTTAAATATTCTATTGAAAGCTTTTAAGCATTTTTTATAGGGATAAATTTTTCAAAAGCTTTTTTTAATACAAATTATATCTCCCTCGGCAAGAAGTCCCCCTCAGATATTCTATTGAAAGCTTTTAACGATTTTTTTGTAGACATAAATTGTTCAAATTATCTTCCCTCGATAAGAAGAAGTCCCCCCCCCTCTCAGATATTCTATTGAAAGCTTTTAATGATTTTTTATGGAGATAAATTTTCCAAAAAAAAAACTTTTTTTGGTTACAAGTGATAATATCTTCCCTTGACAAGAGATTTTGTATATTTTTGGAGATCATCTGTCATTAGAAAAGCTTCCTATTTTTTTTTTTCAACATTATTACACCACTATCCTATGTAAGAAAATAAGATTACAATCTAAGAGAAAAAAAAACTTCTTGACGACTTTAAACCAACAAAAAACAAACCACCAACTTTTTGCCTAAGAGCGTATTGTACCCGAGGCTGGAGCTGATTATTTAGAAGATTCACCGATAGCTTATGAAGAGGCAGTGTTTCTCGAATCTGCCCACGAAACTGAAGAAAGCTTTGATGATGGCGTTACCAATGGTGATAATTTAAAGATACGTAAAGATTTTCAAGAAACATGGATTTATAATGACAAACTTAGGTTGGTTTCCGAAATGAAAAAAAAAATATAACAAAAACAACAACATATTTAATAATTGCTCACAGCTAAAAAAAACAAAACTGGTTTTCGGCGGTTTTTGTTCTCTCCTCTGTTTCTATTGGATTTGGGGATATGGGCGGGGGTGTTGGTAATGCTACATGCCATCAAGTGATATATCTAAAAACAAAAACAACAACAGCAATATAAAAATATTATAATTAATATTGGAACTAATCTTGAATTGAAAAACAAAGGAATTAAACATTGTCTCGCTTTCTAATCCAAAACCTAAACCGAACGATGGAAATTTCAGAAAAATGTGTGAATAAAAAAATTTAGAGAAAATATGTTATGGAGTTGTTTTAAATAAAAAAATAAACTTTTCATCAAATCCATAAACTTTATTTTAGGTACTTGATATGAAAAAAAAGTGAAAACATATCCCACCACATGTCTCAATGAAATTTATAAAAAAAAACCTCTTCCACCAAAAAAAAAAAAAAACTTTTTTTAGATTTCCCCATATATCGACCACTTTATGGAAGGCCAGGACTGCCAGGACTGCCAGGTCCACCGGGACCAGCAATGCCCCTGGGACCGTCTGGTCCTGTAACCATTGCGTTAGAATCAACTGCTGCTCTACGACCAGGTCCCATTTCAGATCCGCCCAAAGTTCGCAAAGAATTTATCGAAACCTGGATATTTGATAGTTTACAAAAGTATGCGTATGGGATTATATCAATATCATGTTTTTCCCCCAGATCAATATTATGTCATAGCTTATAGCTTTTTTCGAACACAGAAAAAAATCGAAAGTGCTTTGTAGTGGTGTTGGTAGTGTAGAATGCGTAGTATATATGGGTTCTTATTCATTTTTGCTTCTAAAATTCACAGAAGGGAATTTCACGATGAAGATGAAAAGTATCGGAATACATAAATGGGATGATGATGGCTCTAAAATATCTAAATTTAATAAAAAAACAAATATACAAATATTTAAATCTTTTTATGGTATCTCTGATATGTGAAGTATATAGAATTGCTCTAAGAGGACATCTGTGCATGGAAATGCTCTCAAATATCCTATGTGCAGAATGGATCTTTCGGAGCTTTTCATTTCCTTAAAAAAATGTCAGTGATATTCTATGCCTAAATTAACTACTAGAGGCCTTATATACCCAGAATATATATCTTTTGTATGAAGATTTATATTTTATATGAAGATTTTTCTAAGTAAGAGCTTTTTAAGGATTTATTTACATGGAAGAGCTTTCTGAGTGCTATTTTATGAACAATCAGATTTATTTGTTAAAAAAAGCATTAGAGAGGCTCTCTGATTTTTTGTATGCAAAGACCTTTTTACCTAAAAAATCTCTGAGCAAAGCTTCCCTTACAAAGAACTGTGTTCTATTTCTAAAAAAAGCTTCCAGGGATCTTCTATACCTAAATTAACTCTCAGATGTCTTCTATATACAGATAATAGCTGAGTTATTTAAAGAAGGGTTCTATGAAAGCTTCTTGAAAGTATGTTTACACGGCAGAGCTTTCTGAGTGTCACTTAACATTACCTCCCATACAGGAACAGTTAATAAAAGCTTTAAGATCCTCTTCACAATGTAAAAATAAAAGCACTCTGAGGCTTCCGGGACTTTTTGATTTCTTTCAGAGATTTTCTTTATACCCATATACATAAACTCTCAGATGTCTTATATACATAAAAGTAGCTGCGTTTCCTGAAGAAAAGCATTGCGGGAAAAAGCTTCGAGAGGATATATTGACACATAACAGCTTTCTGAGTGCTACTTAATATACGATCACTTAGAAAGGCTTCTTAATAAAATAATTCATATTCTCTGAGATTTCCTTTCCAAAAGAAAAAATAGCATTTTTTCTCTTAAATTATCTTTGTACTGCGACACATGTGGATGCTCGTGCACACCATTTTTTTTATATGTTAATAGTTCTCAGAGGTTTCTTTCCATAGAAACGCTCTTAGCTAGTTTTCTCACGTCTACTAGCTATATGAAGTATATTGTAACAGCGGAGAGCACCCAATGTTCGTCCATATCTAAATAAGCTCTTCCAGTTAATGTATATATAAAATAATTCTCAGTCGTCTTTTTTACATGGAAGAGCTTTTTTAAGTTTTCTATTAAAAAGAAGAAGGATTACCTAATTTCTAGAAGAAGACCTCCCATGGAGCTTTCAATAGCAAGAAGAGTTTTTAGTAGTTTAATTTACATAGCAGAACTTCCGGAGGTTCTTTATGCTATGATTATGACTTCTTCACTTGGAAGTGCTATTAGAGGCTACACACAGGTCCGGACTACGTAAGATATTTTTTTATAAAGGACCTCTCCTTGAACATGACTCTATTTATGTAGTTACGTTTTCTGACATGTATTTTGCGGATGAAAGCTATGAGGAGACTTATATGTGCAAAACAGTTCTCAAATGTCGTCTATATATGGAAAACTTCTTTGATGATGAAGGACTCTGGACCCTTTAAGTGATCTCTGAAAATGACATTAAAGAGTCTTTCTATATTAAAATGTGCCATGGTAGATCTTTTGTAAGAAAGACACGCTCTTAGATCCCTCCGAAGTGTATATTTTTAATAATAGCCCTTCTCAATGTAGATAAGCTCTTCGCGGCTTTTTTCTGACCCGTAAAGCTTACTAAGAAATTTTGTGCTCATAGAAAAAATCTTATAGTTTTTCTCCTTAACAAAGGAGAGTTCTCTGCAATATTATATTATCGAAAGACCCATATAAGGCGTTGTTGAAATGCTATCTAGATCTTCTTTACAAAGCAGTCCTCTGCCTTCTTAAAAGTTCTATAATATCTTTAAAGTAAAGGAGTTCTTAGTGGTTTCCATATATATACATGTAATAGCTTTTGATCTCCCTGTTACAAGAATTCTCTCAGATCTGTTACATTGAGAGCAGCTTTCTAAGTTCTTCCACTTTTGTACACAAAAAAAGAGGTATTCAAATTAGAAATAAAAACTATCAGAGATTGCCTGCTTATAGATGAGCTCTCATAGACCATATGATGATGGTGAGCTTTCATAGGCCAAACGACCTATTTGAGGTCGTTTGGGAGGAGCTCTCTTTGGTCAGCTTTTTACAATTAAAAGCTCTCAAAGTTCTTATCTATATATTAAAGACCTCGATCTCTCCCATTAACAGGGCTTTCAGGGTTTTCCATACAAAGGAGGCTTTCGCAAACCTTCTTTCTTTCCTCTATCTTTCTTTGTGTATTCTCTACACAAAACAGCTTTTAACAGACCTCTGTACATGTAATAATTTTTCAAGGTTACACTTTATAAATAAGAGTTCTCAGAGATTGTATATTTCTAGCAGAGTATAGAAAAAGTCTATATTATAGGTCTTTCAAATAGGAAAAAACTCTCTGAGATTTCATTTCGAAAGAGCGGACTCTTTTTGCTCTTAAAGTTCTTATTTGTACATAGTACATCCCTCTGCGATTAAAAGATCTCCAATGGGTTTTCCGTATATATAAAAGCTCCTCTATACACAGATTAGTTTTCGCAGGTCTTTCTTATGTAAAAGAGCTGTAGGAAACGTTCTCTCTTTCCCAAAACAGCTCTTATGAAACTTTTGAATATAATATGCTTTTGAAGTCCTTATTTAAATAACAAATCTACAGCTTTCTGAGTTCTCCTTCTTCTTCTTTTTGCATACAGAAAAGTCTCAGAGGTAATTGCCACAAATAAGAGTACTCAGAGATTTCCTCATCTCTCTGAGATCTTTTTTTTCCGGTGAAGATCTCTAAGCGGTCTTCCATACATAAAATAGCTCTAAGGGAGAGATTTTCTATACTCACATGGCCTAGAAAGCAACCTCTAAAATATACGTGACAAATCATTTAAGAGAAAACACAAATACCAATCCAAGATTATTAATAAAGCGTGTTGATACAAAAAATATATAAATTGTAACTAAGAGAAATTAATTAATTAACTAAGAGAAATTAGACTGGCGACAGAGCTTTTGCTATGAATAGCGCTGCTCTAAAAGCTCTTATATGTAGCGAATACCCCTCAGAGATTTTATGTGTGTAAAATAGAAGATCTTAGAAAACTGATATATATTCTACAGATCAGAGAGAGTTTTTTTTAACATAAATAAGAATTTCAAGAGAATTTTATCTTTAGAATACTCTTAAGAGATATAGACCCGAACTGAATCATGAATTAACATTCTTTTATTAAAATGTTCAATTTATTTATAATTTTAACCATGGATGTTGTCTAACTAATTTTTAAAAGAAATATAGGCATAGATTTGTTTGCTTATTTCTTTCAAAAGCCAAAAGAAATTAACCAGATGCAATAGAATACCTTCCTTCTCAGCTATGACCTAAAAGAACTTCCAAGGGCTAAATTTTCCGGAAATGTTAAAACATATGTAGCCCTTTTTGCATGCAGGAACTTTCAGAGGTCTTCTTTGTATCAAAGAGGAGATCTCATGAATTTTCACCACGTGAGAGAACTATCTACTTTTTTTATACAGAAAAGTTGGTAGAAAATCTTCTACGTACCTTATATTCTATAGGTAGATGTACTTTTCAAGAATTTGGCTTTAAAATTATTCTATAGCATTCTTTGCAGATTTAAAACGCACTGGCGTATCTTGGCGAGAACTTTCGTTTCGAGATTTTATTCGCCTTTGGTCACAAAGTTCTGACATCACCACATATCGACGCTCCTCTGAAGTGGTTTCATCCTACACCAATCCTGGTCATAGATCACGTCAAAGTTACAAACTAAAAATTCTTAAAGATTCACATAAAAGTATGAAACCAATAACAACAATTCGTCGAGATTTTAATGAAATATGGATATTTAACAAGGCAACAACGTAAGAAGTGTGAGATTTCACTCACCGCATTTGTAGGTGCATGTTTTCGATTAAAAGCATGTCAGATCTAGCCTCTGGAATGTTGTTTTGAGTCTAATCTGACAATAAGGATACATTTTGGTAACTAATACCACTGTAAATATTTCAATTATGTGTCAAATTCTTCATAAAGCTTGAATAGTTTCATTTATATACCCTCCACTATACATAGTATGGATGGCATATTAACTTCGTCATTTCGTTTGTAACTCATCGAAATAATACTTATAGACATAGTAAAGTATATATATTCTTGATCAGTGTAAAATTCTAAGACCATTTAGCCCTGTCCGTCTGCCCGTCTGTCCTTCTGTTGTAATCACGATAGAATCATAACGAATTGGGATAGGAAGCTAAAATTTTGCACAGATCAGTCTTTTGTGTGCCGGCAGGTCATGTTCGAAGATGGGCTATATCGTTCCTCGACATCGAATGACCTCCATATAACGGTATCCCACGATATTCGGAACTTTTATGATTTTAAGCACACTTTTCAATGGAATTGTCTGAAATTCCGCACAAGGAGTTCCTTATGTGTACTTTACTCCCTGGAAAAGAATTGTCTACGATATCGTATATCCCCCATATAACAGTACCTCCAGATATTCGGTATTTTGATGATTTTAGCCACATTTTTCCAAAGAAATTGTCTGAAAATAAACGCAAGGAGTTCCTTTTGAGTACTATACCCCCTGGAGGAGAATTTTCTATATAAATCTACGATATCATATAGTCCCCTTACAACGGTACCCCACGATATTCGGAATTTAGATGATTTTAGGCACATTTTTCGATTGTCTGAAATTCTACACAAGAAGTTCTTTCTTAGCTCCTTACCTCCTAGTAGAGAATTGTCGTATAGCCCCCATACAACGGTTCCCCCCGATATTCGGAATTTTGATGATTTTAGGGACATTACTTACCGCAGTTGTCTCAAATTTCGTATTTAGAGTTCGTAATGGGTACTACAGCATATGACAAAGAATTGCGCTTGAAGTCCCACGTCTTCGTATAGCCCCCATACGTCGGTACCTCCCTAGATTCGGTATTTTGACTATTTTATGTACAATTTTTCAGCAATTGTTTCACATTTCGTATTTGAAGTTCCTAATGGGTACAACAGCCTATGACAAAATATTGTCTGTGCAGGTCCACGACTTCTTATAGCCACCATATAACGGTCCCTCCATATATTCCGTATTTTTTTGATTTTATCGACTTTATTCACCGGAATTTTTTCATATTTCGTATTTGAAGTTAATAATGGGTACTGCAGTCTATGATAGAAAATCGTCTAGGCAGGTCCACGTCTTCGTATAGCCGCCATATGACGGTACCTGCCTATATTCCAAATTTTTTGATTTTATCGACATTATTCATCGGAATTGTTTCACATTTCGTATTTGAAGTTCCCAATAGGTACTACAGTCTATGACAGAAAATTGTCTGTGCAGGTCCACGTTTTGATATAGCCCCCACATATCGGTACCTCCCTAGATTCGGTAATTTGATGATTTTAGATACAATATTCACCGAAATTGTTTAAAATTTCGTATTTGAAGTTCCTAATCGGTACTACAGCCTATGCCAGAAAGTTGTCTATGCATTTCTACGTCTTCGTATAGCCCCATACCTCCGATATTTGGTATTTTTAAGAGTTTAGCGATATTATACACCGGAATTGTTTCACATTTCGTATTCGAAGTTCCCAATAGGTACGACAGCCTATGCCAGAAAATTGTCTGTGCATTTCCACGTCTTCGTATAACCCCATACCTCCGATATTTGCTATTTTTAAGAGTTCAGCGACAATATTCAACGGAGTAGTATGAAATTAAACATTTAGAGTTCGTAATGGGTACTACAGCCTGTGACAGAAAATTGTCTATGCAGGTCCACGTTCTCGTACAGCCCCCAAACAACGGTACCTCCCTAAATTCCGTATTTTGCCCTAAATTCCACGTCTTCGTATAGACCCCAATTTAACGACTATATTCGGAATTTTTAATATTTTAACTGAATTTTTAATGGTCTGTTTTTTAAATATCCCAATTTGTCCCAAATGTTGGAAGGTATTCAGATTTCGGCCCGACCGAACTTATTGCTTTTTCACTTGTTCATTTTTTTTGGTTTTAAAATTAATCCCAGCAGTTATTTGACGGTCACAAGTGTCAGTTTCAGTAATGTCAACTATATACCCTCTGCAATACCTATATGCCAAATAATAATGACAACTTATTACTTTTTGTATTATAAGTAAGCCATGGATTATTCCCATAAAATCTACAAGGCTAGATAATGCAACAAAATATTTGTGAGCCACATTGGTGGAACAACCCCTTACAGGGTAATGTTAAGAAATGTCCCTTTGCATTACAAGTAGAGAAAAAAATAATTCTCATTACCAAATCATGTGTATTGACGGCACAGAGTTTGTGTAACCCACAAAAAAATCCGAGGTTTGTGAGTTCAAGACTTAATAACTAAGAAAAACTCATTATTTGATAGCTTACTGGTAATCAAGGAGGTATGTAGTTGTCATTAAAAATTATGCTAAAAGTCTACCATTTTTTTTTTGAAGAAAATATTCTGTGTCTATATGACTATTGGGCTCTTTCTTAAATGGACAACTCAACGAAAATAACACTGTGCAACAAAAAATATTACGTAGAAAATCCAGCAGATTATGGAAGTAGAGCTAAAAAAGAAGACACTCGGCGTTTTGAAAGTTTACATCGCAAAGTAACCTAAAAAAGGCTTTTTTTGGTATATAGTGCCTTTGGCAACACTGCTGAGAAAAAAGCGAGGAATATTTTGGTCGCAAATTTTAACCCCCAAGCGAGTCTTGTTTTTTTAGCTCTACTTTCATAATCTCATGCATTTTCCACGTAGTTATTGAAAATATTAAAATTTGTTGCACAGTGTAATTATAGGTATATGGATTAAAACGGAAATACTTTTATTAATCAAACATCGTCCAATTGCTTTCAGAATATCCATATATTAGACCCTTTTTTCGATCGCAACACATACTTTTAAATCGAGGTGGCATTCCCCAATCATTGGGTCCAGTGGTGTTGGCGGCAAGCCCTGTTTCTAAGATTGATTTCGTTTCTAAATCGCCGTCGAAACCAAAAATTCGTAAAGATTTCGCTGAAACTTGGATATTTAGCGACATAAATAAGTAAGACAAAAATATAGACATACATTCATGTTGAGTTTAAATTTTGCGTTCATGTTTCTAACCAAGGTCCATAATATTTTGTGTTCCATTGCCTAAAACTCACATCAAAGTTATTCATATAGTAATTTTTATACTATTGAAGTCATAAGGGAATTTCAGGATTTAGGATCTTTGAATGTCTCCTTTAGATGGAATGTTTTTGTGCTTAATTCGTGGATGTGCAGCAAATTTTAGTTAGTTTAATAATTACGGGGAAAATCATGCAGATTTTGAAAGTACAGTTAAAAATAGAAGACATGTGTATCGGCGTTTTTTTAAGTTTACATCGAAAAATATCCCAAAAAAGGGGGGGGCAAACTTTCCCCTCTCAACCACATTTTTAGAAAAATTCGGATTAAGATTCCTTGGACTCCGTTAATTTTAGGTATACAGGGTGAGATGAAGTAACTGCAACCAACTTCAAACTGCTGTCATTTCTAAGCCAGCTGTTAAAATTATTCCACTGACAGCTTATTACATTGTTTACAAGCGTACAAAAGCATTTTGGTGAGAGATTTCCAGAAAAAAAGTTATTTGTGATGGATTTCAAGCGTGATAGTGTGATTTCTTTATATTTGGCTGGAAAACGGCAAGTGGCTATCATAAGAGCACTCCAGCATTTAAATGTGAATAAATCTAAATTGTGTCTCGTACTATTGCTCTTAACCCTGATGCTGGTAGCCTGATAGCGTAGCCCGACGTCATGGAGGTGGACGGAAGAAAACAGCAACATCAGAAGAAATGGTTCGAAAAGTAAAGAAGCGACTTGATCGAAACCCGCGTCGCAGTGGCTCGTGAGCTGAACATATTGCAATATTCCATTCAGCGAATATTGAAGAATGAGCTCAGGGTAAAGCCATTGAAATTCCAAAAAGTGTAAGAACGTATACCGCAACAGAAAGAAAGTAGACTCAAAATACCTAAAGAGTTGCTTCGCTTGGCCGAAAGTGGTGAACTGCCGAATTTGGATTTCTCCGATGAGAAAACATTCGTTGTCCAGCAGAGCAGTTTGTAAACAAACAAAATGATCGTATTTACTTGCCAAAAAGGTCAGCTAAAAATGTGCACCTTCGGTTGGAAACCAGAACTCAAGCGCCGGCCATGGTGATGGTGTGGGCCGCCATAACAGCCGATGGTCGCTTTCCGCTCGTATTAATCGACCGTGGCATCAGAATAAATGGCGAATATTATTGCGAAAATATTTTGGAGTGTGTATTAAAGCCTTGGTCACGCAAACATATTGCCGCAGACCTTGGACATTCCAACAGGACATAGCAAACATTGCACTCAGCACGCGCCAACCAAGAATGGTTAGAAAATAAGGTTCCACGCTTCATTTCCAGCGCACAATGGCCACCAAAATCTCCAGATACCGATCTGTTGGACTACGGTGTCTGGAGTATTTTGGAAAGCAAGGTTGGCACTAACAAATACCAAAGTGTCGATCACCTCAAGAATGTACTTCGCCGGTCCAAAATACCGCAGAGCAACATTCGGGCAGCGTGTGACGGTTTCATTGGCCGTTTGAAGGCCATAATTCGTGCCAAAGTTGACCAATTCGAACAAATCTAAACTTATTCTAAAATTTGAAGCTATTTCCGACATTTTTTGCTTTCATTCAGTAAAATTTAAAAAAAAAAAAATGGAAAAATCATGGCGTTTGACTTTGTTGCAGATTTTTTATTTCACCCTGTAGGTCTTAGAAGACATCAAAATTCTAAATCTTACCTAAGCGCCAGGAACTCATATATATTAAAAACACGTTTTTTGGGCTAAAGTCGTACTTTGTGTCAGTTTATGGGGAAATCTCCTACAAAGCATTATTTCAGAAGGATGACATCAAAGAACAAAATATTCCTCATCAAATTTCACTATAAGTCGCCAAAGAAGAGAAATCTGTGTTTCGACTGTATATTATAAAAATATTTGCATTAATGTTCCCAAAAAAAAAAAAAAAATAGAAAATAATTTCTGATTTTTGTATCAATTTTTTCTTGCCCTTCTTTCGAGGCGACGCCTGGAAGTAACATCAAACCAACCAATTCCAAGGAAATCTAATTCGAACATTTCAAAAAATATGGATGTGGCGGGAGCTTTTTAACCTTCAAAGTTTTCATATAATTTGACACATTCTACAAAAAAAAAATGTCCGTGTGTTACCTTGTGAGATGTCGAAGATATTACAGGGTGAAATAAAAAAACTTCAACAAAGTCAAAAGCCATAATTCTTACATTTTTTTCTAAATTTTATTAAATGAAAGCAAAAAATGTCGGAAGTAGTATCAAATTCTAGAATAAGTTTAGATTTGTTCGAATTGGTCACCTTTGGCACGAATTATGACCTTCAAACGGCTAATGAGAAATCGTCACACGCTGCCCGAATGTTACTCTGCGGTATTTTGGTCCATTCCCGGCGAAGCGTTTGCTTGAGGTGATATTTTTTAGTGTTAACCTTCCTCTCCAAAATACTCCAGACCCAAAAGTCCAACGGATTGGTATCCGGAGATTTTGGTGGCCATTGTGCGCTGGAAATGAAACGAGGAACCTTATTATGTAACCATTTTTGGGTGGCGCTTGCTGAGTCCTGTTGAAATGTCCAAGGTCTGCGGCCTAAATGGTTGTGTGCCCAAGGCTTTAATACAGTCTCCAGAATATTTTCACGATAATATTCGGCATTTATCTGATGCCATGGTCGATTAATACGAGCGGAGAGCGACCATCGGCTGTTATGGCGGCCCACACCATCAGCATGGCCGGCGCTTGAGTTCTGGTGGCCAACCGAAGGTGCACATTTTCAGCTGACCTCTTTTGAAAGTAAACACTATAATTTTGTTTGTTTACAAACTGCTGAACATCGGAGAAAACCAAATTCGGCAGTTCACAACTTTCGGCCAAGCGAAGCAACTCTTTAGCCCTTTTGAGTCTATTTTCTTTCTGTTGCGGTGTAAGTTCTTGCACTTTTTGGAATTTCAATGGATTTACCCTGAGCTCATTTTTAATATTTGCCGAATGGAATATTGCGATATTTTTCGGCCACTGCGAGGCGGGTTTCGATCAAGTCGCTTCTGTACTTTTAGAACCATTTCTGCTGATGTTGCTGTTTTCTTCCGTCCACTTCCTTGACGTCGGGCTACTACCAGCCAGTATCACGGTAACGAGCGATTGTACGAGACACAAAAGATTTATTCACATTTAAATGCTGGAGTGCTCTAACGATAGCCAATTGTGATTTTCCAGCCAAATATAAAGAAATCGCCCTATCACGCTTGAATTCCATCACGAATAACTTTTTTTCTATAAAATTCTCACCCAAATGCTTTTGTACGCTTGTAAACAATATAATGTGCTGTCACTGGAATAATTTTAACAGATGTGGGACGAGTGGCTTGGAAATGACAGCAGTCGGAAATTGGTTGCAGTTTTTTCATCTCACTCGGAATATGCCTCAAATCAACAGATTCCAAGAAACTCAAATTCAAACATTTCAAAAAATTTGGAAGTTCAGTTGCCCTCTCTTTTTAAATGAATTTGCGTTGTAAAATTTGAAAACACCGATACACGTGCCTTGTATTTTTATCTCAATTTTTATAATGTGCATATCCGTAGTTTTTTGTGTTGCGCAGTGTAATTTACTTTTAAGTAGTATATTATGAATACGACTTAAAAGAAAATGTATTAAAAAATCAAATAATATCTGAAATTGTCTTTAATTTAAAAAAATGTATAATTATTTTGAAAAAAAAAATATTTAAAAACTAGTTTTTCAAAAAAAATAATAATAATTAATAAATAAAAATAATAAGAACAATTGTTTGAGCTTGAGGTCAAACTTTTTGGTTTTTAATTATTTATTTTTCTTTTTCCAATATTTCGAAGCTTTTTGAGTTTCATCCTCAGGGTGATCGTCAAGTGTTACTGTTGGCAACACTTTACTATTGGTATATGGTTATGAATAAAAATAAAAAAAACAATAAATTGTAAAATATCAGATGTAATTGTGAAAAACATTTTTAAAAAATTTTGCGATTATTTTTAAAATATTTTTAAAAATCCATTAAATCCGGGTTTTTGTTGCTAGTTTTTACCCTATTGGATCGAAATTAGAAAAGCGTTTTATTTCCAGATGGACAAGAGTTTTACTTTCGTTCGGGACCACACGTTTTTAACTTAAATGGTCGTGAAGAATTTGACGAAGAAATTGTTTTAGAGGAAGAATATCCCGAAGAACTAAATGAAGTCGATGAGGTAACAAAAATACGCGACAATTTTGTGGAAAGCTGGAGTTTTTGTGGATTCGAAAAGTATGAATTGTAAATCTATTTGAAATAATAGTAATTGTGATTAAATTTCAGCGCATTAAAAATTATTTGGGAGAAATTCTGAGCATGCCATGTAAATAACAATTTTTTTTAGAGTCCCATTAAAATAATAGTTTGATTTAATGTTTGGAATCAATGTGTTTCCTATTGGAGTCTTTGGTGGCTTTCCATGAAAAACCATTTCTTCGTGTAACTCCCCAAATAGGGTTGAAGATTTTTGAAAAAAAAATCAGCTCTCTTCAAATTTCACACATACAAACGTTTTTGCTAACTCAGGATCAGTTGTGAAGATGATATATATCTGTGAACCCCTTTTGGTATCTCAGCCACAAAGGGTCACAATTTTCAATACCTTTATCTGTCATAACTTGCGAAACCAGACAGCGATTATTTACAAATTTCCATATCTGAATATTTCTCTCAACCAGAAACCTCAGATGAATATTGAATTTATTATTTCGCATAAAATTCAAAATAAATGTTCGATTTTCGGATCCTACTCCATAGAGGGTCAAAAATTTGAATAATCATAACAGAAGTCAAAATATACATCTGTCGGAAAACCCGATTGATACTATTTAACTAGTTTTCATTGAAAATTACTACATGAGGTCATAGTAGATCCAAATTGAACACTTCAGTTTTTATATCCTCCACCATACATAGTATGTATGTCCGTCCGTCCATCTGTTATAATCATGCTAGAGTTAAAACGAAACAAGATAGGAAGCTAACATTTTGCACTGTCTTTTGTGTGCAGGCAAGTCAAGTTCGAAGATGGATTACATCGGTCTACGATATCGTATAGCCCCCATATAACGCTATCCCCCGATATTCGTTATTTTGTTGATTTTAGCCAAATTTTTCAATGAAATTGCCTGAAAATCGACACAAGGCGTTTCTTGTGAGTACTTTATTCCCTAGAAGAAAATTGTCTATATAGGTCCACTTTAAAGTATAGCGCCCAAATAACGAAACCCACAGATATTCGGCATTTTCATGATTTTTGCGACATTATTCACCGAAATTGTTTCAAATTGCGTATTTGAGGTTCGGAACCGTAACTTTAGCCTATGGCAAAAATTATTTATGCAGGGCCACATCTTCGTATAGTCCCTATATAACGGTTTTCATTAGAGCGGTATTTTTCGACGGAATTTTTCTTGACATTTTTCATGTTTCTTCCAAATGGTGGAGGGTATAAAAAGTTCGGGCCGACCGAACTTAGCTGATTTCTTACTAGTTATACCCTCCACCATATAGGGTATATTAAGCTTGTCATTTTGTTTGTAACACCTCGAAATAAACATTTTAGACCCCACAAAGTCTATATATTCTTGATCAGCATAAAATTCTATGTCGATTTAGTGATGTTCGTCCGTCTGTGGAAATCACTCTACCTTCCGAACGAATTGAAATAGATTGATAACATTTTACTCAAATATATATATTATGTCTGCAGGACTTTTGGTATTGAAAATGGGTCATGTAGGTCCACGTTTTGGTAGAGCCCCCATATAACGATATTCGATAACGAATTTATTCACCGGAATTGTTTCAAATTTGGTATTTAAAGTTCGTAATGGATACTACAGCCTAAGACTGAAAATTGTCTGTGCAGGTCCACCTCTTCGTAAAGTCTCCATATAACGGTACCTCCCGATATTCGGCATTTTAATGATTTTAAGGATTTTTTCACCAGAGTTGTTTCAAATTTGATATTTACCTACCTACGCAGGTTCATGCCGTTGTATAGACACTAATATAATCTACATTCGGTATTTTATAAGATTTTAACAGAATTTTAACGGATTTTATTGTTTTTGAGAGTTGCCAAATTCGTTCCAAATGGTGGAGGGTATTTAAAGTTCAGCCCGGCCGAACTTAGCTGCTTTTTTACTTGTTTTTTTTTTTCTCATGATTTTCAGTATTTCGACACACAAAATATTTTATGATGGCCAGTTCCAATGTGCAGGATTATCATATTTACGCTGAATCTTCATTCATTATGCCGGAGATGAATGTTCGCAAAGATTTCGTAGAAAGCTGGATTTTTGGCGATATTGAAAAGTAATGTTTTGAAGAATTATACAACAAATGTTATTGTGTGTCTTTGTAAAATTAAGTATGTGTGCGTGTGTGCATGTTCAAACAGTGCCAAAATCCGGGAAAATGTATTATTGGTATAGACTCAGAATATAGATGATATGTAGCCAAATGTATCCAAAGCTATACCCATAGATACAACCATTTTTTAACACCCATTGAATATGTTTTCGAATGCTGAGAGGTATATATCTGTCGGACCACCGACCCTAACACTTTTCATGGACTACCCTCCGCTCATTATTTTGAAAGAAGACTCTAAAATAATCTAATTTATGGGAGATCCTTAACTCGCCTATATTGTGTAAGACCTACTATCTTCTATTTTATGAGCCACCTAATGGTCTGAGGTATTTTATGGGTAATGCGGCACCCTTAGGAAGATCCTTTATACCACAGACCCTAAATTTGTTCTTTATAAAAATTACATTTTTTTATTCCAGATTATTATCCCATTTACTATCTGCAAAATTTCCCCCAACCCCTGGGAGGAGATTTTGAATTAAGCGCCCCATCTTTTATGATACCAACGACTTTTGCACCCATGTTGTATACTTCAACTATGACAACAACGACATTCGCTCCCGCTGTCAAAGACGAACTCAAAGTTCGTAAAGAATTTATTGAAACATGGATTTTCGATTATCTCAATAAGTAAAGAATCATTTATTTCCTTTCTTCGTTTTTACAGTGGGACATGTTTATAACGATTTGACAGTGTATACTGCAGTATAGGGGGAGAATTTAAAAATTGTCATTTTACTGCATGGAGAGACAAAAAATAAATTTTAAGAAAAAAAAAATAGTAATCGTTATAGCTGTGTTTCACTGTAGCTATTAGTAGTATGTAATGAAGCTAACATCAAAATTCTTCTTATTAATGCCTTTCTTCTTTCGTGTCCTCTTGTAGCTTGCTCAATTTCATAAATACACACATCTTGTTTCCTGTCTATCGACTACTGCTATATAAGCATGCACATGTGTTGGTACAATTTTTTCTATCTGCCTGTCATATTGAACACCCTGCCCTATATCCACTTTTCAAAAGCTTTCACTAATCTTTATTGTTTTAGGTGATACAAAATCTACAGCAATTCCTATTCTATAAAGGACTTAGTGGAACACTAAGACCAAATGGGTCTCCTATTTGATAGGAAGAACCAATGGTTCTCCATATTCATAGGAAGAACCAATGGTTCTCCATATTCATAGGAAGACCCAATGGGTCTCTATATATATAGAAAGACCCAGTGGTCTCTTATTCCATAGGAAGACCCAATGGGTCTCCTATTCTATAGATAGATCCAAAGGGTCTCCTATTCTGTAGGAAGATCCAATGGATCTCCTATTTCATAGGAAGACCCAATGAATCTCCTATTCTATAGGAAGACCCAAGGGCTCTCCTATTCTATAGAAAGACCCAATGGGTCTCCATATCTATAGGAAGACCCAATGGGTCTCCATATCTATAGGAAGACCCAATGGGTCTCCATATGTATAGGAAGACCCAATGGGTCTTCATATGTATAGGAAGGCCCAATGGGTCTCCTAGTCTTTAGGAAGACCCAATGGGTCTCCTAGTCTATAGGAAGACCCAATGGACCTCCTATTCTATAGAAAAACCCAATGGGTCTCTTATTCTATATGAAGACCTAATGAGTCTCCTATTCTATACGAAGACCCAATGGATCTCCTATTCTATAGGAAGACCCGTTGGGTCTCCTATTCTATATGAAGACCTAATGGGTCTCCTATTCTACAGGGTGAGATAAAAAAGTCAAACGTCAAATTTTAGAACAAGTTTAGATTTTTTCGAATTGGTCAACTTTGCCACGAGTTATGGCCTTTAAACGGCCAATGAAACCATCACACGCTACCCGAATGTTGCTCTGCGTTATTTTGGCCCATTCCCGGCGAAACGCTTGCTTGAGGTGATCGAAACTTTGGTATTTTTTAGTGCCAACCTTGCTTTCCAAAATACTCCAGACACAATAGTCCAACGGATTAGTATCCGGAGATTTTGGTGGTCATTGTGCACTGGAAATGAAGCGAGGAACCTCATTTTGTAAACATTCTTGTGTGACTCGTGCTGAGTGCGATGGTGCTGAGTTCTGTTGAAATGTCCAAGGTCTGCGGCCAAAATGTTTGCGTGCCCAAGGCTTTAATACACCCTCCAGAATATTCTCCCTCCACGGTCGATTAATACGAGTGGAGGGCGACCATCGGCTGTTATGGCGGCCCACACCATCACCATGGCCGACGCATGAGTTCTGGTGGCAAACCGAAGGTGCCTATTTTCAGCTGACCTCTTTGGCAAGTAAACACGATCATTTTATTTGTATACAAACTGCGGGACAAAGAATGTTTTCTCATCGGAACGTGAGAAAACCAAATTCGGCAGTTCACCACTTTCGCCCAAACGGAGGAAGTCTTTAGCTCTTTTGAGTCTATTTTCTTTCCGTTGCGGTGTAAGTTCTTGCACTTTTTGGAATTTCAATGGCTTTACCCCGAGCTCATTTTTCAATATTTGCCGAATGGAATATTGTGATATGTTCAGCTCATGAGTCATTTTTCGGCCACTGCGACGCGAGTCCCTTCTTTACTTTTCGAACCATTTCTGCTGATGTTGTTGTTTTCTTTGGTCCACTTCCTTGACGTCGGGCTATGCTACCAGTATCCGGGTAACAAGCGATGGTACGAGACCCAAAAGACTTATTCACTTTTAAATGCTGGAGTGCTCTAACGATGGCCACTTGTGGTTTCCAGCCAAACATAAAGAAATCACACTATCTCGCTTGAATTCCATCCCGAATAACTTTTTTTTTCGTTTGTTAACAATATAATGAGCTGTGACTGGAATAATTTTGACAGATGTCGGATGAGTGACTTAGAAATGACAGCAGTCTGAAGTTGGTTGTAATTTTTTCATCTCACTCTGTATATATTCGGTTTCGTTATAGATTTAAGGCTTACAATTTTTAAAGTATCCGAAAAAAGATCCCTAGGACTTTTTTTCTGTTCGAAACAAATAAATTTGAATTTATTGTTGCACAATTTAAAGTATTCTCGCACATACACCTATGTATTTCCATGTAATTTAAATATCATTTGTAAATGGAATGCATATCTGTAATTTCAGACATTGATTTCGAAATATACTACGCCGTTCCATTTGAATTGGCGGAAAGTTTACCCGATAGTATGGTGTCAGCAATGCCTGGCATAACCGCCCTGGGAAGTTTTCTGCC
This sequence comes from Musca domestica, assembly GCF_030504385.1. NCBI lineage: Eukaryota > Metazoa > Arthropoda > Insecta > Diptera > Muscidae > Musca > Musca domestica. The sequence continues at coordinate 8,162,904 of NW_026712299.1, forward strand.
ACAGCCATCCTTTGAGCCATGGAATGAGCCAGCCATTCGAAAAGATTTTATTGATTCTTGGATATTCAATGATATTGACAAGTAGGCTGTTGTTTCCTTTCTATGTTCTGCACCGTACTCAAATATTTGTGTTTCTAAATATTCACTTTTATACATTTCTGTGCACTGATATTATTTTTTTCTTAAGTCCAATGGTACAACATTTAGGACTGTCTTTGGTACTAATTCCGAAAAAAAAATCATCTGATCTCTTGTATTGCACCATCTGTGATCTACAGGCGAAATTTAAAGATCAAATTACAGTGTGCGGCGAATTCATTTTTTTCAAAAATTACAGGAAAAATTCAGTAGATTTTGAAACTAGAGTTAAAACGAGAAATTTTGGAAGTTTACATCCCAAATTAACCTAAATGGACGGGGAAGGTTTCCCACTCTTCCGCATTTTTTTTTTTTTGAAATTTTCGGAATAAGATTCCTTGGAATTCATTAAATTAAGGAAAAAATGTTTTTAGAATAGAGTCCATTTTAGTTTGTTCGAGCGAATTAGTTGCTTATCTTGTTCCGTATACTCATTGCATTTGTATGAAAACTCCGCGTATGAGGTATGTGAAATATATGATATTTACCAAATCACTCATACGTTTAGGAACTGGTGTACTGAACTATGAACTTGATTGACACAACACTTTTTTGAAATATAACTGCTACAAATACGAAGATTCCTTTGGTGGGTAATTTTAAACTACCTTCTAAGTCACAAAAGGGGTCTTTTTGGGTCTTTTTTCAAAATATGGTTAAAAACTCCCTTTAAACGGGATCGTAGCGGGTTAAAATCTTTTACAAAATTATTTGTCATAAAATGCTACCATAGGTCCCAGACGGCATCAAAATCTAACTCCTGCCTAAACGACAGGAATTCATAAAAATAAAAAAAAATAAATTTTAGGGTTAAGACCATAATTTATGTGAATTTATGCAAAATACTCCTGCAAAACATCTTTTTAGAAGTTTGATGTCGTAGACAAAAAAATTCTTCATTAAATTTCACTATAAGTCATCGAAGAAAGAAAATTTATATTTCCATAATAAATGTAGGAAATATCAGTAACAATGTGACCAAACAAAACGAGAATATCTTAACCACATTTTTGAAACATCTTTTCCGCGCCCTTTATCGAATTGATGCATGTAAGTAACATAAAACTTGCATATCTGCAGAAAGTGTCACAGGAGGAAATATTCTAGATCAAATTTCAATGCGGGTCCCAAAAGAAACGGATTCTCAATTTCCATTATATATCAAGAATATATTTGGATCAAATTTGCCAAGAAACTGCGGAAATATTTCCTAATTTTTTTTGACTAATTTCTTCCCCGGCCTTTTTTTGGGTCGCTGCATGTAAGCAAAATAAAATGACGTTATAGGCAAAAAGTATCAAAGGAAGGAATGTCCTACACAAAATTTCAACGCAATTCTTAGAAGAAACTATATGTCTAGGTTCAATAGTTTTTAAGAAAATTTTATCCGATATTTATAGATTTCAAGTTAAAAGAATGTGATATCATTTTTGCTGCTAATTAAACAGGTTTCATTTCCAAGTCAAAATCTCCCATAACACTTCGCTTTTTGAAGACAGTATTAAAGAAGGAAATATTTTAGTTCACATTTCAATGCGGGTCCCAAAAGAAACGGATTCTCTATTTTCATTATATATATAGAATATATTTGCATCAAAGTTGCCAAAAAAACTGCGAAAATATTTCCTATTTTTTGATAAACTTTTTCCTCTGTCTTTTTTCGAGTCGCTGCATCTAAGCAACATAAAATGACGTCATAGGCAGAAAGTATCAAAGGAAGGAATGTTCTACACAAAATTTCAACGTAATTCTCAGAAGAAACTATATGTCTAGGTTCAATAGTTTTCAAGAAAATTTTATCCGATATTTATAGATTTCAGGTTAAAAGAATGTGATATCATTTTTGCTGCTAATTAAACAGGTTTCATTTCCAAGTCAAAATCTCCCATAACACGTCGCTTTTTGAAGACAGTATTAAAGAAGGAAATATTTTAGTTCACATTTCAATGAGGGTCCCAAAAGAAACGGATTCTCTATTTTCATTATATATCAAGAATATATTTGCATCAAAGTTGCCAAAAAACTGCGAAAATATTTCCTATTTTTTATTTTTTTTACATTACATTTTTTCCTCCGTCTTTTTTCGATCCGCTGCATGTAATTAACATACAATGACGTAATAGGCAAAAAGTGCCAAGAGAAGAAATATTCTACACAACATTTCACTATGAATCTCAGAATAAACTATATGTCTAGGTTCAATAGTTTTTTTAGAAGATTGTTGTCGATATTTATAGAATACAAGTCAAAAGAATGTGTTAACACTTTTTTGCCGCTAATTTAACAGGTTTCCATTCTAAGCCAAAATCTCCCATAAAACGTCGCATTTTGTGGACAATACAAAAGATGGGAATATTCTAGATCAAATTTTAATAGAGGTCTCAGAAGGAAAGAATTCTCTATTTCCATTATATTTCAAGAATAGATTTGCATCAAACTTGCCAAAAAAAAAACTACGAAAATATTTCCCAATGTTTTGACTAATTTCTTCCCCGGCCTTTTTTGAGTCGCTGCATGTGAGCAACATAAAATGACGTCGTTGGCAGAAAGTATCAAAGGAAGAAATTTTCTACATGAAATTTTACAATAATTCTCAGAAGAAACTATATATCTAGGCTCAATAGTTTCTACGAAAATTTGTATTCAAAATATATGTATTAAAAGTGAAAATTATGTTAAGTTTTTGTGGTGCTATCTTAATACGTTTCCATTCTAAGTCAAAATCTCCTATAATATTTTGCTTTTTGTAGATAGTTTCAAAGAAGGAAATATCCTAGATAAAATTTCAATAGGGGTCTCAGTAGGAAAAAATTCTCTATTTCCATTATATATCAAGAGTATATTTTCATCAAAGTTGCCAAAAAAAACTGCGAAAATATTTCCTATTTTTTATATATTTTTTCCTTTGTCTTTTTTCGATCCGCTGCATGTAAATAATATACAATGACGTAATATGCAAAGAGTGTCAAGAGAAGAAATATTCTACACAAAATTTCACTATAAATCTCAGAATAAACAATATATCCAGGATAAATAGTTTTTACGATAATTTGTATTCAAAATTTATGTAACAAGGGTAACTTTTTTGTTAAGTTTTCAACTGTGAATTAAACAAGACTCCATTCTAAGTCAAAATCTCCCAAAATAAATCACCATTTGGTGACAGTGTCAAAAGAGGAAATATTCTAGATAAAATTTCAATAGAGGTCTCAAAAAGAAAGAATTCCATTTTATATCAAGAATATATTTGCATCAAAATTGCCAAAAAAAAAAAAAAAAAAAAAATGCGAAAATATTTCCTATTTTTTTGAACAATTTCTTCCCCGGCCTTTTTTGTCGTCATAGGCAAAGGAAGAAATTTTCTACACAAAATTTTACTATAATTCTCAGACTATATGTCTAGGCTCTATTGTTTCTACGAAAATTGTGTTCAAAATATCTATTTTGGTGCTAACATAATACGTTTCCATTCTAAGTCAAAATCGCCTATAATATTTCGCTTTTTGGAGAAGTGCCAAAGAACGAAATATTCTAGAACAAACTTCAATAGGGGTCTCACAACGAAAAAGTTCTCTATTTCCATTATATATCAAGAATATATTTGTATCAAAGTTGCCAAAAAAAAGTGCGAAAATGCTTTATATTTTTTGATACATTTTTCCTCTGTATTTTTTCGATACTCTGCATTTAAGTAACAAAAATGACATCATAGGCAGCAAGTATCAAAGGAAACAATGTTCTACACAAAATTTTACTATAATTCTCAAAAGAAACTATATGTCTAGGCTCAATAGTTTCTACGAAAATTTGTATTCAAAATATATGTATTAAAAGTGAAAATTATGTTAAGTTATTTTTTTTTTGTGCTAACTTAATAAGTTTCCAATCCAAGTCAAAATCTATTATAATATTTCGCTTTTTGGGGAAAGTGTCAAAAGAGGAAATATTCTAAATTAAATTTCAATGGGGTTCTCAAAGGAAAAGAATTCTCTCTTTCCATTATATATCAAGAATATATTTGCATTAAAGTTGCCAAGAAAATGAGGAAATATTTCCTATATTTCTATACATTTTTTCCTCTGTCTTTTTTCGATCCGCTACATGTAAGCAACATAAAATGACGTCAGAGGCAGAAAGTGTCAAAGGGAAAAATATTCTACACAAAATTTTACTATGTTTCTCAGGAGAAACTATATTCTAGATTTAATGGTTTTCAAGAAAATTTTATTCGAAATTAATAAATTTCAAGTGAAATGAATGTGTTAACAGTTTTTTGCTGCTAATTTAACAGGTTTCCATTCTAAATCAAAATCTCCCATAATGATTCACTTTTTGGGGAAAGTGTCAAAGGAAGAAATATTCTAGATCAAATTTTAATAGAGGTCTCAGAAGGAAAGAATTCTCTATTTCCATTTTATATCAAGAATATATTTGCATCAAAGTTGCCAAAAAACTGCGAAAATATTTCCTAATTTTTTGACTAATATCTTCCCCGGCCTTTTTTTGAGTCGCTGCATCGAAGCAACATAAAATGACGTCGTAGGCAGAAAGTATCAAAGGAAGAAATTTTTTACATAAAATTTTACTATAATTCTTAGAAGAAACTATATGTCTAGGCTCAATAGTTTCTACGAAAATTGTGTTCAAAATATCTGTTTTGGTGCTAACTTAATACGTTTCCATTCTAAGTCAAAATATCCTATAATATTTCGCTTTTTGGAGAAAGTGTCAAAGATGGAAATATTCTAGATCAAATTTTAATAGAGGTCTCAGAAGGAAAGAATTCTCTATTTCCATTATATATATAGGTTCACTAATTTCAAGAAAATTTTATTCGAAATTTATATTTTATTACAAGTGAAAAGAATATGTTCACAGTTTTTTGCTGCTAATTTAACAGGTTTCCATTCTAAATCAAAATCTCCTATAATGATTAGGTTTTTGGGGAAAGTGTCAAAGGAGGAAATATTCTAGATCAAATTTAAATATGGGGGCGTGAAGAAAAGAAATGTGTCAACTTAATAGGTACTTCAAAAAAATTAAAATAATTTTGATGTAAAAAAATCCTTTTTTATTTTTAGTCAATTTAGCACTTTTTCGAATTCGCCGCAAGATTTTTTTTTTAATTTCATTGGATATAATAATAATTCTATATAATCTTCTTGAAGTGCATCATAAGCCAGAGAAAATATTAGATTTGAATTTTTTTCATTTCATTGGTATTTTTCTCTTTCTGCTATATTCGGTTGTTCACACCATCTTTGCTATATCCCAGCCTTTGGGAATCGAATTGTAATTATAGGCCCATGATTGCAATTTTACACTTCCAATAGTTTTGAATTCAGAACAGCGATTTTTTTTATCAATTTTCATTGTCATATAGTACATTATGTGGGTATCCAACTCCATTCCACTGGACAATTATTTAAAATCTATAACAAAAAATTGAAACTCTATTTTATTTTACAAAAATCTTGAAATAATCATTGCTTTGCAGATAATCAGGAACATAATTAAATACATACATACATACATATTATTATAAATTATGATTATTTGTATTTTTTAAACATTAGTTAAACTTATAAATATTATTTGCAGAAAAGGCACAAGCTCATTATGCAGCCGGACCGGTGTCATTTCGACCAAATAGCTATGTACCCTCATCATCGTCATCATCATCATTGTCGTCGTCTTCGTCCTCCACGTCGTCATTAGCCATGGTAGAAGAACAGACCATTTTGCCAACAGAAACCATTTCATTCGATACTCAGATTCGAGAAAATTTCATTGAAAATTGGATATTCAATAATTTGAACAAGTAGGACAAAAAAATTCAAAATCGATTTTTGTTTTACCCAAATTTCAAAAATAGTTTTGTTGTTGGAAATTTCAATTGTTGCTTCTCCGTGCTGACTTGTGCTTTTTCCGTTTTTTTGTAACTACCACCCGCTCTCTCTAGCTCCCTTTCTGTGTGTTTTACATTTCAATATTCTAACCTCAATATATGTTTTGTTTTCATTTCGATTCTTCACCTGTTCTTCTTATTCTCGTATAGCTCATCACCATAAGATCCATAAACTTGAAATGCATTTCGATGATGATTACGATGTGGAATACGAACGTGTTGCATATTTTCAGAATTCCTTTGATACAGTGGATTTTATATCGCCTGTGTCGAAGGTATCCGACGATGTATCGGAGACAAGTGTCAAGGAACAACAGCGCAAACCACAACATCGTCGTATTAATTTTGTGGATTCTTGGCTATTTAATAATTTTAGGTTAGAAAAACTTTTGCGGTTTTTTAAGGGTTTAGATTGGTTTTTTCAAAATACAGTAAAACCTGGCATATTTGAACATAAAAGGCAAAAAGGGGGAAATGTGTTTGAAATGAAGGAATATTATAAGGCATGTGAGAGGGATTGAAGAAAAAAAATTATTAATAAAAAAGTTCATCAATGTGAGGTTTTACTGTATCAGACATGTATGACCAACCAACCAACCAACTAACGTAGCAAATAAGTATTATCTCTAAGTTGTGTAAATTGTGGCTGTCTAAAACTAGAATACTAAATATTTTTTATTATTCTCTTTTTCTCTCTCTCTCTCTCTCTTTCTGCCCCCAACCAACAGAGGGTGTCCCCTTACCATTACCCTTATATTCCATTGCTGCCGGTGACTTCCCACTTTTGTATTTGGCTAAAGAAGATGTTGGCTTCGTGGAGCCAACTGAATCGTTCGAAATTCGTCAAGATTTCAAAGAAGTTTGGCAATTTAACACAGCAAAGTAGGTCTTTAAAAAAAACTGATTTTTCAAAAGGGGATGGTATAATGGGTATGGATTTGAGATGCTTTCGATGTGGGTGTTAATAGATAACTATGTAGAATGTGTAAATAAGTAGATTTACTTGGGCAATGGATTCTTAACACTAACACAAACAAGAAGAGATTACATACAAAATTAAAAGAGAGTTTTTTTGGAAACTGTATAGAAAAATCTGGAAAATTTTTAAAATAACAAAAAAAAAATACAAGAAAAAAATCCGGCAGATAATGAAAGTAGAGATAAAAATGGAAAACACGTGGAACAGCATTTTGAAAGTTTACTTCTCAAAGTAACCCAAATACAGGGGGGAAATTCCCCACTCTTCGACATTTTTTTCAAAATTTCGGATTAAAATTCCATGGAATTCCTTCATTGTAGGTATAAATTGCTTTGGCAATATTACTGCCTACAATATGATCATTATTTTGGAAGGGGGTCTTTTGGTATTTTTTTCTCAAAAAATGCCTATAAATTCCCATTATTCATCCCCGCAGCATGTCAAAATATTCTACAAAATTATATATCATGAAATTCTACCCATAGGTGCCAGAAACCTTACCTAAACACCAGCAATTCATAAATATTTAAAACCATATGTTAGGCTTAAAGCCGTACCCCATGTGAATTTAGGAGAAAATTTCCTACAAATCACCATTTCGGATAGATGAAGTAAGAGACAAAATTATCCGCAATCAAATTTCACTATAAGTCACCAAAGAAACGAAATCTCTATTTTCATTACATATCAAGAAAATATTTGCAACAATGTGTGCCAAAAAAAGGCGTTAAAATATTTCCTTATTACAAAGTGAGATAAAAAATGTCTTAATTTTTAGCATCAAATTTTAGAATAAGTTTAGATTTGTTCGAATTGGTCACCTTCGGCATGAGTTATGACCTTTAAACGGCCAATGAAACCGTTACATGCTGCCCGAATGTTACTCTGCGGTATTTTGCCCCATTCCCGGCGAAGCGCTAGCTTAAGGTGATCGAGACTTCGGTTTTTTAGTGCCAACCTTGCTTTCCAATATATTCCAGACATAATAGTCCAACGGATTGGTATCCGGAAATTTTGGTGGCCATTGTGCGCTGGAAATGAAGCGAGGAACCTAATTTTGTAAACATTCTTGGGTGGTGCGTGCAGAGTGCGATGGTGCTGAGTCCTGTTGGAATGTCGAAGGTCTGCCCCAAAAAATGTTTGCGTGCCCAAGGCTTTAATACACCCTCCAGAATATTTTCGCGATAATATTCAACATTTATTCTGCTGCCACGGTCGATTAATACGAGTCGAGAGCGATCATCAGCTGTTATGGCGGCCCACACCATCACCATGGCCAGCGCTTGAGTTCTGGTGGCCAACCGAAGGTGCACATTTTCAGTTGACCTCTTTGACAAATAAACACAATCATTTTGTTTGTTTACAAACTGCTCTGCCGGACAACGAATTTTTTCTCATTGGAGACAACCAAATTCGGTAGTTCACAACTTTCGGCCGAGCAAAGCAACTCTTTAGCTCTTTTAAGTCTCTTTCCTTTCTGTTGCGGTGTATGTTCTTGCACTTTTTGGAATTTCAATGGCATTACCCAGAGATCAATTTTCAATATTTGCCGAATTGTCGCAATATTCCATTCGGCAAATATTGAAAATGTTCAACTCACGAGCTAAACAAGTCACTATCCAGTCGCTTCTTTACTTTTCGAACTAATTCGCTGATGTTGCTGTTTTCTTCCGTTCACTTCCTTGATATCGGGCTACGCTACCAGCCTCACGGTAACGAGCGATGGTACGAGACACAAAGATTTATTCGCATTTAAATGCTGGAGTGCTCTAACGATAGCCCCCTGTGGGTTTCCAGTCAAATGTAAGAAATCACACTATCGCGCTTTAATTCCATCACGAATAACTTTTATTCTGGAAAATTCTCACCAAAAAGGCTTTTGTGCGATTGTAAACAATATAATAAGCTGTAGCTGGAATAATTCTAAAAGCTGTCGGACGAGTGGCTTAGAAATGACAGCAGTCTGAACTTGGTTGCAGTTTTTTCATCTCACCCTGTTTGTACATGAAATGTAAGGATTCTGAGGAATGTTAATGCGAACTTTTCAAAAAATGATGAAGAGGGTAAATTTGGCCCCTCTCTTCAGCTTACTTTACAGTATACATTTTTAAAATACCTCTACATGTGTCTTCTATCGTTAGCTCTAAATACAAATTTTAGCGAAATTTTCCATAGAAGATTCTATAGGAAACTCTATAAAAATTCTTTAAAAAACTACACAGAAAATTCCATAGCAGATTCTATATGAAACTCTATAGGAAAATCTACAGAAAATTCTATAGAAAATTCTATGGGAAATTCTGTAGAAAATTCTACAGAAAATTGTATAAAAAATTATATAGAAAATTCTATAGAAAATTCTATGGAAAGTTCTATGGAAAATTTTATAGAAAATTATATAGAAAATTCTATAGAAAATTCTACAGAAAAGTCTATAGAAAATTCTATAGAAAACTGTACAGAAAAGTCTATAGAAAATTCTATGGAAATTATATGAAAAATTCTATATATATTTTTTTGATTTTCATAGAAAAATAGAAAATTCTATATAAACAAGTAAGCAAAGGCTACAGTCGAGCGGGGCCAACCGTTGAATACCCTACAACACTATAATAAACCATACAGTTGATATAGGCGAGATATTCGAAAGAATTCCACAAGATTTTGTGACAAATAATAAAAGAAAACCATCAGGTTCCGTTTTTTAATTTTCGAATAATAGCAACTTAAACTAATTTGGTCTTCCTAGATCTGGAACCTATATTTCCCAAAAAATGAGAAACAGACATTTGACTATATTCTTTAACGAAATCAGCGTTAACGAAATAGTCAGAAGTGCGTCTTTCCTGTATTTGTGAATTCTCTAAAAAGTCACTGGAATCGACATTTTCGTATTTTGTCTACAAAATTTGGCAAACTATTTCACACATTGAATATTTTTGGATGGCCATCCAAAACTGCTTGGCTTTTGTAATGTCCGGTAACCCCCATTCAAATGTGCGTGAGAATCGGGCGACAATTTTGCAGTTTTTTGTTCCATTTCAACCCCTAAATATATGGCGATCATCTCCAAAAAGTAGGCTTCTATTCTGACCCTCATCTTATCTCCATGCAAAATTTCGAAAGGATCGGGCCATAAATGCGATCTGCATATGATATCCTGATATCCTAACTACTTAGTTTTGTTAGCTGTAGAAATATTACCAAAATTCAAAATAAAAATATGCCAAAAATATGACAAAATTGAAAAAATATGAGAACATTTTACAAAATCAATATTTTCATCTTTAGAGAGATATTTTTATAAGATTTTTTTCGACGCTTTTTCTTTTCTGCCAAGAGGCCATTCTAAACTAATGAGAACTTTCGAAATCAGTTCAGCCGTTCTCGACATATAAGAGATTTTTCAAGCATATCTTCTTTGATAGACATATATATCGTACATATTATGCTATATATCCGTTTTGTTGGATGTTAACATCAGTGTAAAGATCAAAAGTAACCTTGTCATGGCTTTGTGATTTCGCCGGGATTTGAAATATTCGCGGTTTAATGAAAAATGTTGAATTTTTTCAACACAAAAGATATGGTCTATTTTACCCGCTAAATATTATCCGATGACCACCCAAATTGGTAGGCTTCTTTCCCTCCCTAAACTCCAGCTACATGCGAAATTCCGCGTCGATTGGTCTATAATTGCGACCTCCATAGCTTCTGCAAAATCCGACATTTTTTCAGTATTTGGTCCATTTCAACCCCTAAACATTTGGCGATCATCTCCAAAAGCAATAGGGTTCTATTCTGGTCCAAGCCCCACCTACATTCCAAATTTCGTGAAGATCGGACCGTAATTGCGACCTGTAGAGTGTTTACAAATTAACATGGACAGACGGACAGACGGACGGACGGACATACATAGCTAGATCGACTCAGCTCGGCGAGCTAGGAAGATCCATATATACTTTCCTATATGGGAAACAAATATTTCGAGGTGTTACATAAATTCTGGCCCAATCAAACTTATAATACCCCCAACACATAGTGTTGTAGGGTATAAAAATCTCCATTCCATAAAATTCCATATAAAATTCTATAGAATTATCTATAGTTTATTCTATAGAAATTCCTATGGAAATTTCAATAGAAATTTGTACCGAGAAGCCCTGTGTAGAATTTATGTTTTGTTTCCCCATAAAAACCCCCTGTCCCCAAATCAAGATGGCCTTTATACAAAAATCATATAAGTCTTTGAAAGTCACCAATTCAATGGTGAAAAAAACTATCATGTCCATATAGAGGCGACGATATCAAAATATTCCTCACATTTTTTTAATTTTTTTCATTCCTTAAATTTTTTAAATTTTAAATTTTTTAAATTTTTTTTCCTTACAATTTTTTATTTCTTTTTTAAATTTTTAAAAGTTTTTTTGTTGTTTTTAATTAAACCATATTATTTTATAGAAATGATATCGTTGAAAAAACCCCTTGGCATATTTTCGCGATTTGGTGAAATGTTTGGCTTTGATGAAATTCGTAGAAAGCGGCCGAAAATACGAAAGCTGCTCAGACATCGGACGTGGATTTTTCAAAATTTTGAAATGTAATTAAAAAAAAAGAAAACAAACAACAATTAATTTAGATTTTTTTTTTTTTAAATTTTGCATTCATATGGAATTGGTTGGGAATGTGCATAATTTGCGGAAAAAATAGAAGCATAGTAGAATTTTTAGTTTTTTATCGGCATATTACATTTAAGACCATAAAAATATTGATTTTTACAGATTATGGAAAAAAGCGGACAATTATGTCAAAAATATTCTTATTCCTTACAAAAATGCATCAATAATTCGGCATTATTACTCAAATGGCGCCCAAATGGAGAAGTTTGGAAAAAAAGTTTTATTTTTCTTGAATCAGTTATAAAATGAGTAACGTAATCCATGTTAGTTCCGTGATAGTAAATCCATCCTTAAACATAATTCATTCCCATTAGTCTTTGAAATTTTACATGGATATATGTTAGATCTACAGGATGGTTAGTATTGGAAATTGGGCTATATGTGTCCACCTTTATGTTATATTCCCTATATAACTGTACCGACGGATTTAATGTTTTTTTGGGGGGGTTTTAGTCACAATTATTATTTAACAAAATTTTGGAGCATGTGTTCCTATTATATAAGAAACGTCGCCGCATAGAATAGTCAATGTAGGTCTAAGTTTTGGTTTAATTCCCATGTAACTTTCCTACCCATATTCGGTATTTTGATAATTTGTGTCACACTTTTTATCGGAAATGTTTCAAATTTGGAATTTGAAGTTCGTAATGGGTACTACATCCTATGATCGAAAATTGCTTATGTAGGTTCGGGTCTAGGTATAGCTCCCATATAACGGTACCACCCTATATTCAATATTTTAAATAATTTAGCGACATTATTCACCGGAATCGTGTTAAATTTCCAATTTGAAGTTCCTAATGGGTATTGCAGCCTATGACAGAAAATTGCATATACAAGACCACGTCCTCGTATAGATCCCATATAACGGTACCTCCTTATATTCGGTATTTGGATGATTTTAGCAACCTTAACCACCGGAATTGTTTAAAATTTCGTAATTGAAGTTCCTAATGGGTTCTACAGCCCATGACAGAAAATTGCATATTCAGGTCCAAGACTTCCTATATCCCCCATATGAAGATTTCTTCCTATATTCTGTGTTTGCATGATTTTAGCGACATTATTTTACCGGAATCTATTCAAATTTCGTATTTGAAGTTCCTAATGGGTGCTACCAACTGTAACAGCAGGTTCATGTCTTCGTTTAGCCCCATATAACGGTACCTCTCTATATTGGGTATTTTGATTATTTTAGAAATATTTATCAACGGATTTTTTTTTTAATTTCATTTTTCTTTCCACATACAAATATTGGACCTGCTTTCTCACTGGTTAATGATAAATATTCGCATTTTCATTATTAGACCATAGTTGCTTTATGAGTCACGAAAAGGATCTTATATTCACCAAAAACCGGTTTGTATGTATCTCCATTATACCCTCTGCCATATGGCTAGAGAGGGTAAATACCATTTGATACGACCAAAACGTGCCTCATCTAAATAACGGTTTTAGACCCCAGGTCTCTTTGGACCAAATCTGTTTCTGGACATTTGGAGTTGATCTAGCTATGTCCGTCACTCCGTCTGGTTGGTGCGCACGATAACTTTCGAAGGGAGTATTCGATTTGGTTCAAATTTGGTACATCGTAATATTATTATCCAACTTAAGTTGAGTTCGAAGATGGGCGATATCGGTCCACTTCTTCTGGTAACTCCCACACACAAGTTGGAAATTTTCAAAAAAAAAAAACATTTTACTGCCCAAAAAGAGAAAGTATAATCCGATTTCAACTTTGAAATCCTTATATTTGCATCAGTGCCAGGTCAGGTGAGAAAATGGACAATATCAGCCCACTCCATCCTCCCCCCCCCCCCCCCCCCCCCCTCAAAGTGGCAAAATTTTGAATAAATATAGCTCTTACAATATGAGATGTAAGAGTCTGATTGTCTTCAAGTTACACACATCACAATATTTTTATTAACCCAAGGTATGGTGTGAAGATAGAATATATCGGTCCACTCCTTCTGGTACCTCTCCCACAAAAGGCTATAATTTTGAATATCCATGAAGCTTATAAAACGCGAAATTAACATCTGATTCCATTCAGACTTGGTCTCAATATTTCCACAACATCTGTTATAAGGATGGTAGAGATCGGACCATTTCTTCTGGTACCTCCCCCACAAAGGGCCAAAATTTTGAATAACCAAAACGACTATAAAATCCGAAATAAGTATCCGGTTCCCTTCATATTTCACACATCACAATATTTCTGTTAAGCCAATATATGCTCTGAAGATATGATATATCGGTCTACTCCTTCTGGTACCTCCCCCACAAAGGGTCAACATTTTGAATATCCGAGAATCTCATAAAACACGAAATTAACATCCGATTCCATTCAGACTTGGAATTTATTATTTTGCATAAAATTGGATGTAAATGTTAGATTTTTTTTGCATTTTTTGCCCATACAAATAAAATTATCTACATTCGGTCTTCTTGAGAAACTAATTTTCTTTTATCTCTTTTTATTTTTAAGTCAATAAAATATTATCTACCCACCCGCCATATCATGCAATAGGTGTCAAGAAGCATGTAATGCATGGCAATGTTACGTTACAAGTGATTATATCAATAACTCTGGAATACAACTGGATTCCCAAGCCAGTGGTACCAATACCGATCAAATTACAAAGGAAAAATTGTCCCGAAAATTGGATATTTTCAGAATTGCAGTAGGCTGAAATTTTAACATATTTTCTTTGTACTATTGTCCTTTGTCTTCTAGAAGGAAAAAGTCCATGTCTACAGTTTTTTCAATGGTTTTGGGTAATTTTATATACAATATATTCTAAATAGAAGTTAGGAAATATATGAAAAAGAAACTTCTGAGACAAAAAATCCATGTTTGTATACCCTACACCACAAGGTGGTCATCAGGGTATTATGTCTTTGTACATTTGTTTGTAACAGGCAAAGGAAATGAGATAGACCCATAGTTCCTTTTGATGATCTGCATAGAATCATATTCTGCGTCGGTTTAGGCATGTCCGTCCGTCTGTCCGTATGTCGGTTCATGTGTTTTTATAAACAAGGTCCAGGTCTCTATTTATTGTCCGATCGAGATGAAATTTTGCACAAATCATTTGTTTGATCCAAGGACGAACCCTATTGAAATTGGAGATAATAATAATTGATATAGCTCCCATATATATCTTCGTCCTATTTGCATTTTATTGTTCACCGTACCTGTAATATATGGTATGGATTTTGCACATACGACCAAATAAGGTCTGCTAATAAGTATGCCAAATTTCATCGAAATCGGTTCAGATATAGCTATAGCTCCCATATATATGGTTCATCCGATTTTTTATTTTTATCTTCCGCAGCCGTCATATGCCCGCTGTACCAACGATATTTGGGGAATTATATCAAATATAGCTTAGAAATACCTTCGCTAAATTTTATGGTGCTCGGTTCAAATTTGGATATATCTACCATAAATATCTTCGTCCGATTTGTCTTTTATTGTGCACCAAAAGTGTAATATTAGCCCAAATGTGATGAAATTTGGCACATACGACCAAATTGAGTCTAGAAACTAGTATGTCAAATTTGATGAAAATCGGTTCAGGTACAGCTATAGCTCCCATATATATTGTTCATCCGATTTGTTATATTTGCTCTCCACAGCCGTAATATGCGCTCCGTAACAACGATATTCCGGGCAATATACCAAATTCAGCTTAGAAATACCTTTGCCAAATTTTATCGAGATCGGTTCAGATTTGGATATAACTCCCATATATATCTTTATCTGATTTCAAGATAATTGTGCATCAAATGGTTAATACAAGCCAAAGTGAAAAGATACAAATGCCTCGGCAAATTTAGTGCTTTGGACTTTAAATTATAACTTTAATAATTTCAGAACGGCTGGAATGTAAAACTTTTTAATATGATAACAGATTTCCCCTTTATGATTTCGAAAAAAAAAAAATTGAAAAAATGGTAGATTTTTGCAGTTTCTGGAACAGAGCAACTGTATTCTAAAATGTAGCCCCCTCATTCTATTATAATAGGGTTCAGGTTAAACAACCAATCCGACTTCTTTAAAAATAGGAAAATTTTTCGAAATCTCTAAATTTGTTCTTCGATATTATCTTTCTTTCTCTCTCTCTCTCTCTCTCTCTCTCTCTCTCTCTCTCTCACTTCCTCCCCAGCGGATTTTTTAGCACATACATCTTCCATCTGAGACCAATGACAATGTAGGTGCGACCCATCCAAAGCCTGTATACAATTTCTACTTACATTTACACAGAGATGGCCTAGGCCGTCAGACGAGTCCGAAATCTACCGACAATGTAAGCGAATGTTGGATGGGTCCGAAATCGACCGACAACGTAAGCGAATGTTGGATGGGTCCGAAATCTATCAACATTGTAAGCGAAGGTTGGATGGGTCCGATTCCATCAACATTTTAGATTGTGGAACTTAAATTTCAGCTGTATTTTATTAAAATATTCGTATTATTAACAGTGTTTTCAACAATAAAATATTCTTATTATAATTAGAAATAATGCATAAAAACGAAATTCATAAAACTTATTCAAAAGACGTGGGAAGAAATAAAGCTTAAACTAAAGGAAAAAAACAATATATTTTTCCAGTTTTTTATTGTAGGACATTGTTCGGAAGTGTCTGGCCTTAGGGAATTTGAAACAATTTCTAATCCTGTTTATGGAATCCTTCACATATGACAGCTTCTGAAATAAGGATAGAAAATATAGAACAATTTTTTAATATTAAACAGTTATACTATAGAATAGACTAATGGACTACATTTTAAGGTAATATAATATCACTTTTCAATAAGTATGTAAGAAAAAATTCAACTTACCGAAAATGGCCATGATTAAAATTTATATTCCTTAAACGCCTTTTTAATTTGGGTACCATCATAGCTGTAAGATAATATTATAGAAATGTCATTAATCTTGCAGAAGTTTTTAATCTGGCGAAATTATAATTTTTATGATACTAACCTGAAAGAATTTAAATTATTAATGGATTATAACGGAGAGATTTTAATATTCTTACATATTTTCCAAAATATAATTCTACAATTTTGGAATGCATGGAATCTGCTTATTTTGTAGAATATCATTGTTTTCCAAACAGTCCGTCCTCAACTGTGCATTTCTTTTTAAATTGTCTGCTTCCACTTTCTTTAGTCGTCTTAAATTACTCCTACTGAATCCTGACATTTTATTTAACTAATTTAATACACAACACTTACTATATTCTTATTTTATTAATTTATTTTATTAACTTTTGTTCAAAATTCACAACTTGCACTTTCAAAAACACTTCACAGAATAAAATTTTGCTTCAAAATAGAAAGAAGCATCAGAAATGAATAACGGTACAACAGCAGCTGCAACAATAATCAAAAAAATTACAAAACAATACAAAGGCATCCGATTCAGATGCAAGTGCGATGGACAGTTTTTATTGTATTTTGTTTTGTTCTTTAATTCTAACATGGATTTTGTTTCACAATGTAATAGCAATACGACTCATCCGATTCGGATGCTAGTTGTATGCTATTAACCACTGTCATTTCATTTTTTCCTATTGACAATATAGCATACATTTGGATGGGTATTAAATTGTAATGGCCAGCGGACTGCTGGGTCTTTCTCTTTTATACATTTCCTCACCATTCCTCTCCGTTATTCTCCACTCTCTTTTTTTGTAGTTATTCTAAAACCCCTCAAGAAGAAGAATAAACATGGTCATAAACCCTTGCATCAAATTGTCACCGGCATGGGATTTGAAGATTCACCCTACGATGAATCCCAGACACAAATACGTAGCAATTTTTTAGATGTTTGGATTTGGGATAATGTGAATGGACACAAGTAAATGAATTTTTCTCGCAAAATTTAGTGAATAGCTTTTTTGGTTAAAATGTTATTTTTTTTTCTGGACTCAAGTTCTATGCGTTAGCCATAATTTGTAAATATTTCAAAAGATTTTGAAAATCTCAACTCTTTATTTAATGTATATAAATTGAATTTCTGGGCGCTACATCTTTGGTATAGCCATAATTTGTAAATATTTCAAAAGATTTTGAAAAAGATTTTGAAAATTTTTTGATATATTTTTTGTACACAAATTGAAGGAGTCTTGTATTACTTTTTTTTTTTTTTGTAAATAGCTATTTCAATTTTTGTAAATATTTTTTGATATATAATTTATGTATTTAAAAAAAAAACACTGTCTAGCATCATGCATAAAATCCTTAGAGGTCACTTCTTGTATTTGATATTGGGATTTTTTATGAAATTGTATTCCAGCTCAATGGAATAATTAATTTCGATTAAGATTGAATATCGGAATTTGCCCTTCGGCCCTCCTCATCGTGTGTACACAATATATACCCAAGCTATGTTTATACCATGGTAGAAAAATACAGGTAAATGCATCAACGCTTGGGAATATTGAGGTGTCAAAATATTTTAAATGTGTTTTCAAATATAATTAGATTTTCACATGTTTTCGCATACGATGTCATTCGGAGGTTATTATAATACGCGTTTTCAACAATTTTTACAAATTGAAATAATTTTTCATTCAACATTTTCAATTCCAAAATTGGTTTGACAGTTTATTGTCCCAGCAGCTGAGTCGATGCGTCTACCTATATTATTCTACCATGGTTTATACCCTACACCACACTGTGGTCAGGGTATTATGTCTTTGTGAATTTGTTTTTAGCATAGAGAAGGAATCGAGATAGACCCATAGTTCCTTTTGATGATCTGCATAGAATCACATCTTGAGTCCATTTATGCATGTCCGTCCGTCCGTCTGTCCATGTATTTTTGTAAACAAAGTACAGGTCGCCTTTATTATCCGATCAAGATGATATTCTACAATAATACTTTGTTTGGCCCAAAAACGAACCCTATTGAAATTTAGAGATAATCGGTCATGATTAAGATATACCTCCCATATATATCTTCAACCGATTTCGGGAAAATTGTGCCTTAAATGGCCAATATTAGTCCAAATGAGCTGAGTTATGGCACATCCGATCGAACTCAGTCTAGAAGCAAGTACATCAAATTTGGTGAAAATAGTTGCTGATATAGCTATAGCCCCCATATATAGGTTTCATCCGATTTGGTGTTTAAGTCCCTCACATGCGTAATATGTACTCCACAACAATAATATTTGGCACCAGGTATCAGATACAGCCTAGAAATACCTATATCCGATTTCAGATTTTTTGCACACCAAATGGCTAATATCAATCCAAAATAATACTGAATTTGGCAATTCCGACGGAATTCAGCCTTAAAGCATGTGCTTCAATTTTAATTATTTTTTTTCTTTTTGAAAATAGGTTCAGATATATCTATAGCTCCCATATGTATGTTTTATCCGATTTGGGGTTTAAAGTCCTCACGTACGTAATATGCCTTCCACAACAATGATATTTTATACCGGGCATCAGCCTAGAAATACCTTTATACGATTTCAGGTTTTTTGAGCACCAAATGGCTAATATCATCCCAAATAGGCTAAAATGTTGACAATTCTGACGGAATTCAGCCTAAAAGCATGGGCTTATTTTTTGAAAATCGGTTCGAATATAGCTATTGCTCTCATATGTATGTTTTATCCGATTTAGGGTTTAAAGTCCTCACGTACGTAATATGCCTTCCACAACAATGATATTTTATACCAGGCATCAGATACTGATCGAAAATACCTCTGCCAAATTTTATCGAGATCGGTTTAGATTTTTATATAGTTTTGATATACACCTTCTTCCGATGTTACGGTTATTACTCACCATATATGGACTATCAGCCCAAATTGAATAGATGTTTTCATTTTCAACAGAATTTTACCAAAATTCCGTCTGGTATATCTATCGGCTTCTTAAAAGTTTACATCGGAAGGTAGCCCAAAAATATGGTGAGAAAATTCCGACAAATTTTTACATTTTTGAAATCATTCGAGTTAAGATTCCTTGGAATCCATGCATTTTAGATTTAATCCTCAGTCGAGCCATAAAAAGGGTCTTTTAGGGCCTTTTCTTCAAAAGCGCTCAAAAACTGCATTAAGATGTGATCGTAGCAGATCAAAATATTCTACAAAATTGTTGGTCACAAAATTCTACTCTAGGTCTTGGAGTAAATCAAAATCCCAAAACTTACCTAAAATCCGGACATCGTTAAATATATAACACATTTTAGGGTTACATTAGAACGCGGTCTGATTTCATGCAAAATTCTCCTACAAAACATCATTCTAGGGGGATGACGTCAAAAAAAAATATTCTGCATCAAATTTTACTATAAATTATCAAAGAAAATAAATCTAAATTTTCCTCTATATATAAAAAAAATAATTGCATCAATGTTGCCAAAATTTCTGTTGTTCGAAAACTCGCAATAAAAACTCCAAAAAAAATTAAGCCTTAAGGAAGATTTTGACTCAGCATGGAAACGTGTTAAGTTAGCAGTAAATAATCTAATCACACAATTTTCTCTTCTAATACACAAATTTCGAATGTAATTTTCTTAAAAACTGTCAAACCTAGGAATATGGTTTGTTCTGAAATTTATAGTGCAATTTTATGTAGAATATTTCTTCTTTTAATACCTTCTATCTAGAACGTAATTTTATATTACTTTCATGCTGCAGCTCGGAAAAAATACTGAAGAAAATTTGATCAAAAAATTGGGTTTTTTTAGAAACATTGATGTAATTTTTTTACTGACATCTAATGGAAATAGAGATTTCGTTTCTTCTGAGACTTATAGTTAAATTTGATATAGAATATTTCCTCCTCTGATACTTTTCCGGAAAAATTAAATTTTAACGGAGATTTTGACTTAAACTTGAAACGTGTTAAGAAAAACACGTGAGCAAATAACTGTCTCTTGCAAAATATACATATCAAATGTAATTATTTTAAAAACTATTAAATCTAGGTATATAATTTATGTTGGGGTTTGTAGTGAAATTTTATATAGAATATTTCTTCTTTTAACACTTTTTGTCTAAAACGAAATTTAATGTTACTTTCCTGCATCAACTCACAAAAAGGCCGTGAGAGAATTCATAAACAAAAAGTTTTAGCGTTTTTTTTCTTTTGGCAACATTGTTTCAAATATTTTTTTCATATACAATGGAAAGTGAGATTTCGTTTCTTTGGTGACTTATAGTGAATTTTGATGAAAAATATTTTTGTCTTTGACATAATCCTTCTAAAATGATGCTTTGTACTAGAACTTTGCATAATCTCACAAGAGTATGGTTTTTAACCCTAAAATGTGCTTTTTTTAGTATTTATGAATTCCTGGCGTCTGAGTTAGATTTAGACGTATTATGTATTATCTGGGACCTATAGTAGAATTTTATGACGCATAATTTTGTGGAATATTTTGACCCGCTACGACATCGTAAAAAGGGAGTTTTTAATCATATTTTGAAAAATTGACCAAAAAGACCCCTTTAATGACTCCCATGAGGGTTAAAATCTGCTATCAAAATAAGTCCCGTATTATAAGCAGTAATATTGCCGAAGAAACTATATGCCAGAAATGCAGGGATTCCAAGGAATCTTATTCCAAAAATTTCAAAATATGTACATGAGGGGAAAACTTGTCCCCTCTAGTTGCGTTACTTTCTTATGTAAATTTTCAAAACTCCGATACCCATGTCTTCCGCGATTTTTCTTTCATAATCAACTGGGAATTTCCTGTAATTATGGACTATTAATTCTCTTAAAACGACAAAACATTCCCAAATATTTTGATGATTTTCAAATGTTGATGTTATATATCTCTCGTAATACCGACTGAATTTTTCGTTGTATATGGAATTTAGTCTTTTTTATAAAAATACCTGGGGGCAGAAAATACCGATCTATGAAAATATGAAAGACAAATTTTTTGAAAGGAAAAATTTCATAAAGGAAATATTTTCTCGTGTTTCATATTTTCATAGAACAAGAATCCAGTGCCTGGAAAATTTTAAAGCCTAAAATATTTTTTTTTTTATTTTGCATTTTTCAACCTTTATCAGGGACCCAGAATTGAGCCCCTGAATAGTTGAAAACGCTTTGGGAGTTTTCTTAAGGCAAAAATCAAAATCTTAACTTCCTCGTCAAATATGTCATTTCTTCAAAGGAATTGTTGTTGTGGTGCCATTGATTTGGCCACCAAAAATTTCTCGTTGCAGAAATCTCTACAAACTCTTCAAAGTATCCTTCCATTTCCCTCTACTTTTCTTTCATTTGCTTGCTTTATTTCATTTTACAAAATAATCCTTTCATTACCGGCATGATCCATTCTCCCCATAACTCATTGGTCAAGGCATGGGCTTGTAAAGCTTATCTAAACCTCCATCCTCTCATCCAACTAATCTTGTTTGCATTTTTTTATTTTTTGGTGAATGAAAGCTTTTTTGTGTGTTTGTATGTGTTTTATGTCGTATCTCTCAGTTGTTGGGATTTTTTTCTAATATTTCGTTTTTTTATTTTCAATTTTCCCCCACCATCATTTTTCTCTTTAGCACTGATGCCTCGGGCATGGCCAAACTTAGCAAAAAGATTCCCGATACTATCACCTCTTGGGTGGTGACCGGCTTTGCCATGAACGAAAAAACAGGCTTTGCCATGGCTGAAAATCCCACCAAAATCAAGGTCTTCCAGCCTTTCTTTATCAGCACCAACCTTCCCTATTCGGTGAAGCGGGGCGAAGTCATCTCCATACCCATTGTGGTGTTCAATTACATGGAAAAATCGCTGGATGCCGAAGTGACAATGGAGAATACCGATGAGGAGTATGACTTTACCGAGGCCACAAATGACATTGAGGAATCGGTGTTGGAGGAGAAACAGAGAACTAAGAGTATTACTGTACCCTCGAATGGTGGTCAAACGGTGTCCTTTATGATACGACCCAACAAAGTGGGTGATATTACACTGAAAATCAAGGCCATCAGTGCCCTGGCCGGAGATGCCATACATCAAAAGCTCAAGGTGGAACCGGAGGGTGTAACGCATTACGAAAATCATGCCATCTTTGTGAATATACCCGACAAGCAGGGATCAGCCAAACATGAACTCCAAGCTCCCATTCCCAAGGATGCGGTTCTGGATTCGGAATATTTGGAATTTTCAGCTGTGGGTGATATTCTGGGTCCCACCATTAAAAACATCGACAAACTGGTGCGCATGCCTTATGGCTGTGGCGAACAGAATATGGTGAATTTTGTGCCAAATATTTTGGTTCTTTACTATTTGGATGCCATTAAAAAGGATATGCCTCTGATTGCCCAGAAGGCCAAAAGCTATATGGAATCCGGCTATCAAAGGGAATTGACCTACAAACATAAAAATGGAGCCTACAGTGCCTTTGGCGAGGGTCGCAGTGAGGACAATAGCTGGCTAACAGCCTATGTGGCACGTTCATTTATACAGGCCCGTAAATACATAACCATTGATGCGGCGGTGATTGATCAGGCCCTGGAATTCCTGGCCAAGACCCAGGCCGAAGATGGCCATTTTCCACAAAAGGGTAAACTTTTCCATCCAGCCCATCAAAATGATGTTGGATTTACGGCCTTTGCTCTGCTGGCTTTCCTGGAGGATACGGTAAGTTAAAAAAAAATCTCTCAAATAATATTTTCAAAAAAAAAAACTATCCTCTCTCTCTTCTCTCTCTTTCTGCAGGACTATGCCTCGAAATACAAACCCCAAATCCAAAAAGCCCTGCAATACCTTGCCGATCACATTGAAAAAGAGGATAACATTTATGCCCTGGCAATCGCTGGTGTGGTATTGAACAAGGTTCATCATCCGGATGCCTCGAAACTCTTGGAGAAACTGGAAAAATCTTCAACATTTGAGAATGGCCTAAAATGGTGGTCGAATGCCAACAAGGATCATTCAAATGACATTGAGGTGACCTCCTACATTCTACAGTCCTTGGTCGAGACGGAAGAAGCTGGAAAACTATTACCCATCGTACAATGGTTGGTGGGTCAACGTAACAGTTTGGGTGGTTTCGATTCCACACAGGACACCGTGGTCGGTCTACAGGCTCTGATTAAATTTGCCGAACGTTTCATGGCCGTTGGCGGAGGTGATGGCAAAATGTCCATTGCATTCGAGGCCAAGGATGGTGAGGGCCACGAGACCACTAAGGATACGATTGAGGTGGACAAGGATAATGCATTGTTGTTGCAAACACATGTGGTAAGTTGAAAATATAGAAAAAAATATTGGATATTCGATATTTGGCAAAGGGTGATTTTTTAAGGGCTATATTTCACCAAAATTATTTGCCATATAATTTTACTTAAGGTCCTAGAAGACATCAAAAGTCTAACTCTCAACTAAACACCAGAAATTAATATACCTTAAAAAACACCATTTTAGGGTTAAACAGTACTTTGTGTGAGTTTATGCAAAATTCTCCTATAAAGCAACATTTTAGAAGGATATTGTCCGAGACAAAAATATTCTTCGAAAAAAGTCCCATGTAAAATTGATTAAAAATTAGAAAATATTTTTGCATTTTTTAACAATATTTATGTAAATATTTTCTTGATATATGATGGAAATAGAGAATTCTTTTCTTTTGCGATTTATAGTGAAATTTGATTTAGAATATTTCCCCCTTTGACACTTTCTCGAAAAAATAAAGTTATAAGGCAGATTTTGACTTTGAATGGAAACGCGTTAAATTGGAAGTAAAACAAATGCAAACACATACTTTGGATATATGATTTAGGAATTTTAAATACAATTTTCTTAAAAATTATTGAATGTAGATATATGAGTTATTTCGAAATTTATGGTGAAATTTTGTATAGAATATTCCTTTTTTTGACACTTTTTCCCCTAAATGAAAAGTTATGTCCTTTTCATGCATTAACTCGAAAAAAGGCCCAAGTAAAATTTATAAAAAAAAAATGAGAAAATATTACTTGCATTTTATAACAATATTTATGTAAATATTTTCTTGATATATGATGGAAATAGAGAATTATTTTCTTTGGTGACTTTTAGTGAAATTTTATCTAGAATATATTCTCCTTTGACACCTTTCCCAAAAAGTTAAGTTTTAAGGCAGATTTTGACTTTGAATGGAAACGCGTTAAATTGGATGTAAAAAATGTAACCACATGCCTTGGACATATGATTTACGAATTCGAATATAATTTTCTTAAAAACTATAAAATTCAGATATATGAGTTATTCTAGGATTTTGTGGAAAATGTTCTTCTTCTTCTTCTTTTTTCTTCTGACACTTTTTCCCCTAAATGAAAAGTTATGTCCCTTTCATGCATTAACTCGAAAAAAGTCCCATGTAAAATTGATTAAAAAATTATAAAATATTTTTGCATTTTTTAACAATATTTATGTAAATATTTTCTTGATATATAATGGAAATAGAGAATTCTTTTCTTTGGTGACATGTAGTGAAATTTTATCTAGAATATATTCTCCTTTGACACCTTTCCCAAAAAGTTAAGTTTTAAGGCAGATTTTGACTTTGAATGGAAACGCGTTAAATTGGAAGTAAAAAAAATGCAAACATATACTTTGGATATATGATTTAGGAATTTTAAATACAATTTTCTTAAAAATTATTGAATGTAGATATATGAGTTATTCCGAAATTTATGGTGAAATTTTGTATAGAATATTTCTTCTTTTAACACTTATCGTATATAATGAAGTTGTATGTCATTTTCATGCATTAACTCGAAATAAGGCGAGGAAACATAGTTAAAAAAATAATAAAATAAAAATAAATAAAAAATATTTTCGATTTTTTTAACAACATTGATGCTAATATTTTCTTAATATATGATGGAAATAGAGAATTCTTTTCTTTGGCGACTTTTAGTGAAATTTGATCTAGAATATATCCTCCTTTGATACTTTCTCCAAAAAGTTAAGTTTTAAGGGAGATTTTGACTTTGAATAGAAACGCGTTAAATTGGATGTAAAAAATGTAACCACATGCCTTGGACATATGATTTACGAATTCGAATATAATTTTCTTAAAAACTATCAAATTTAGATATATGAGTTATTCTAGGATTTTTTGAAAAATTTTGTGTAGAATATTTCTTCCTTTGGCACTTTTTGCCTAAAATAAATTTTGATGTTTCTTTCATGCACTAACTCGATAAAAGTCGAATGAAAAACTGTTCAAAAAAAAATACGATATAATTTTGCTTATTTTTTCGGCAACATTGATGCATATATTTTCTTGATATATATTGAAAGTAGAGATTTCTTCTCTTTGGTAACCAACAGTGAAATTTGATGAAGAATATTTTTGTCTCTAACGTTAATCTTCTAAAATATTATTTTGTACGAGAATTTTGCATGAACTCACATGAATAAGGGTTTTAACCCTAAAATGAGTTTTTAGCATCAATGAATTTCTGGCATTTAGGTAAGACTTAGATTTTGAGCGTCTTTTGGAACCTATAGTAGAATTTTATGAGAAATATTTTGACTAGCCACCGTGCCGTTTAAAGGGTTGACTCGCTTGAGGGTTAAAGTTGTCAACCGAAATATTCCTCGAATTTGTATCTACAATAATTGCCGAAGACAATAAATACCTAAAATCCATGGATTCCGAGAAATCTCAATCCGAAATGTTCCAAAATTGTGGGAGAGGGGGAAACTTGTCCCCTCTTTTTGGTTATTTTGAGGTGTAAACATTCAAACGCCGATTTCTATTTTTCTGCTGGATTTTCCCTTTATCAATTAAAACAAGTAAGCAAAGGCTACAGTCGAGCGGGGCCGACCGTTGAATACCCTACAACACTATAATAAACGATACAGTTTATATAGGCGAGATACTCGAAAGAATTCCACAAGATATTGTGACAAATAATAAAAGAAAACCATCAGGTTTCGTTCTCTAATTTTCGAATAATAGCAACATAAACTAATTCGCTCATTTCCAATTCATGGTAGATGTTGCACTTAAATGGTCTTCCAAGATCTGGAACCAATATTTCCCAAAGACGTATAATCTCTCAGAAGTGGCAAAAGATTAACATTTATTATTGGTTTTTGACTGAAACGCATCTATATGAGATATAGACATTTGACTATATTCTTCAACGAAATCAGCCTTAACGAAATAGTCAGTAGTGTGTCTTTCCTGTATTTGTGAATTCTCCAAAAAGTGACTGGAATGGACATTTTCGTATTTTGTCTATAAAAGTTGGCAAACTCCTTCACACATTGAATATTTTTGGATGGTCATCCAAAACTGCTTGGCTTTTGCAATGTCCCATAACCCCCATAATTACGACCTGCTGTCAATTTTGCAGTTTTTTTGGTCCATTTCAACCCCTAAATATATGGCGATCATCTCCAAAAAGAGTAGGCTTCTATTCTGACCCTCATCTCCTCTCCATGCAAAATTTCGTAAGGATCGGGCCATAAATGCGATCTGTATATGATATCCTGATATCCTAACTACTTAGTTTTGTTAGCTGTAGAAATATTACCAAATGTTTAATTCAAAATGAAAATATGCCAAAAATATGACAAAATTGAAAAAATATGAGAAATTTTACAAAATCAATATTTTCATCTTTAGAGAGATATTTTTATGCGATTTTTTTCGACGTTTTTTCTTTCCTATCAAGAGGCCATTCTGAATTAATGAGAACTGTCGAAATC
Organism: Musca domestica; assembly: GCF_030504385.1. Classification (NCBI taxonomy): domain Eukaryota; kingdom Metazoa; phylum Arthropoda; class Insecta; order Diptera; family Muscidae; genus Musca; species Musca domestica. Next base: position 8,190,311 of record NW_026712299.1, read on the forward strand.
AGTTCAGCCGTTCTCGACATATAAGAGATTTCTCAAGCATATCTTCATTGATAAACATATATATCGCACATATTTTGCTATATATCCGTTTTGTTGGATGTTAACATCAATGTAAAGATCAGGAGTAACCTTGTCATGGCTTTGTGATTTCTCCGCGATTTAAAATATTCGCGGTTTAATGAAAAATTTTGAATTTTTTTAACAAAAAAGATAGGGTCTATTTTACCCGCTAAATATTATCCGATGACCACCCAAATGGGTAGGCTTCTTGCCAGCCCTAAACTCTAGCTACATGCGAAATTCCGCGTCGATTGGTCTATAATTGCAACCTGTAGAGCAAGTGCAAAATCAGCAAATTTTTCAGTTTTTGGTCCATTTCAACCCCTAAATATTATGCGATCATCACCAAAAGAAATAGGGTTCTATTCTGACCCTAGCCTCACTTCCATTTTAAATTTCGTGAAGATCGGACCATAATTGCGACCTGTAGAGTGATTACAAATTAACATGGACAGACGGACAGACGGACGGACGGACATACATAGCTAGATCGACTCAGCTCGGCGAGATAGGAAGATCCATATATACTTTCCTATGTGGGAAATCAATATTTCGTGGTGTTACATAATTTTTGGCCCAATCAAACTTATAATACCCTCAACACATAGTGTTGTAGGGTATAAAAATGAATTTTGTTGCAAAGGGTTACAAACCAAACGAAAAATGTGTGACAGTGAAACAAACCTCGAAACGTGTGTGAGTTGTTTAAACCAGTGTTGCCAAATATATAATGGCTTAAAAAATCACCCTTTACTTACCCATTTTTTGTTTAATTTAATTTATATCTCTTATTCTCTCTCTCTATCCCCCCCCCCCCCCCTCTCTTTTTATTTTCTCAGCTACCCAAATCATCACGTCAAGTCTCGATGACAGCCACCGGTCAGGGTTCGTGTCTAGTTCAGTTGTCCTATCGTTACAATTTGGCCACAAGGGATGACAAACCCAGTTTCGCCATCAAACATGAATTGAAGGAAACCCCCACCTCGCATCAGCTGCTCATGAATGTCTGTGCCGAATATCAGCCAGGCCCTGAGAGTCAACTCAAAGAATCAAACATGGCTGTTATGGAAATTTCTCTACCCTCCGGTTTCACGGCCGATTCGGATAGTTTCGATAAGATACGCAACGCCAATCAAGTTCAGCGCGTTGAAACGAAAAATTCCGAAACGGTAATCATTGTCTATTTCGAAAGTTTGAAGGCAGCTGAACCGGTGTGTTTCGACGTCTTTGCCGAGAAGTCACATGCCGTGGCCAAGCAAAAGCCGGCTGCCATAACCGTCTACGACTACTACAATACGGAGCAAAGGGCCACGGTCTACTATGAGGTCAAGTCATCGCTGTGTGATATCTGTGAAAAGGATGAATGCGGCCAGGGTTGTTCGAAATAGAAATGGTTAAGGCTGCTAAATTCGAAAGAAAAAAACAATTACGATTATATGTTGTAATGAAATGTACTTCCGGAAAATTGTAAAATTTTATTTCCCTTCAAATATATTTTAATCCCAGAAATAAATGATAATAAAATAAATTATCTTTTTTTATTTTTCAGGGTTTCAATAAAAATGAGTTTTTAATAGAATATTTATTTATTTAATTATTTTTAAATAAACAATTTAAAAGTGAATTTTTAAGACATTTTTTTAAAATAAATAATTTACTTAAAATTATTAATACTCTGACTCTTACTACCGAAGCAGTAAACCGCCATATTCCACATATTTTTAGAATTTTTGAGAAAAACTGCTGACTTGTATCGACTACTCTCATAGTATTTAAATAATTTAAAATATTAACCCTTTGTGGGGGAAGGTGCCAGAAAGTGTGGACCGATTTCGTCTAATTTCCTCAACTGATTTTAAAAATTTATTATTTTTTTTCGAATTTTTTGAATTTTTAAGGGGAGATAGCTATAGATTGGTGTGAACCGCTATTGCCCATCTCCGAACTTGCTATATGTTTGGTAATAATACTAAGGGGCACCCAGTGTGAACCGAATAGGTGTACAAGTCCTCTATGGACATTACACATTAATCCATCTTCTATGGAAAATATATAATTTTGTCTTGATTGGAGAGAATACCCTCTCCGGCTCGAACATTTACAGAAACTTGCTACAAGTCTTCTATGTTCATAAGACCTTGTCCAAGTGTTTTATGAGCGGGAAGATCTTTTAAAGGTAATCTAGATTTTAGAAAGCATTTAAACGCCATATAGGACCCAAGGGCTTCTTAAAGATCTTCTAGACTCTGAAAACCCTTTAAATGTCTCCTGGAGTCATAGGGCCTCTGGAAGTTTTCTAAAAGGCCATCTGGAGTCAGAAAAACTTTCAGAGGCCTTCAAGAGCCTAAAGACCTTTTAAGGGAATTCAATAGCTTGAAGACCTACTGCAGAACATCTGCACCTTTTTCAGTTGAAATTCGAAACATTTTAATTGTAATTTGAGAAGTCTATTTGCAATTCGAATCTTTCGATTTATAATTCGAAAATTCCATTTGCAGTTCGAATTATTTTAGTTGTAATTCGAGAATTTCAATAGTAATTCGAATTATTCCAATATAATCAGAATAATTCGAATTACAAATGGAATAATTCGAATTACAAATGGAATTCTCGAATTACTAATGTAATAATTCGAATTACAATTGGAATTTTCGATTTACAATTCGAATTACAAATATAATTCTCAACTTACACTTAAAATGTTTCGAATTACATCTGAAGACCCTAGAACTGTTTTTTTTTGGAAATTCCTACTAAAAAATGGTACTAAAAGTACTAAAAATTATATTCTTTGTACTGGCCAAACGGAATAAGCTAGAATTCTGAAATTTGTAAAGAGAGTCACTGATGGAGTACAGGACAGATGTACCAAAAGTAAATACGAAATTCGAACTTTTGGTATTAAACTACTAAAATAGTACCATTTGGAGGTGGTTTTAGAAAACTGAACTATAATAGGATAGAGACAAAATTCGGATATTAGGTTGAGATTTGACGGTGGTTTGGAAATGAGTCCTATATCCATACGAAAAGTACTAAATGGTACTAAATTTGGTATTGGGTGAAGGTATAAGGCTGAAATCCTCAAATTTGATATAGAGGTCTCTGCTGGTATCTGGAATTGAAATATGGAGGTGGTTTTGGAAATGCGTACCTTAATTGTACGTTAAGTACTAAATGCTACTATATTTACTATTGTGTGATGGGATAGGGCTGAAATCCTCAAATTTAATATTGAGGTATCTGAAATTGAGATTTGGAGGTGGGTTTTTTAAATGTGTACCATAATTGTACGAAAAGTACTAAATGGTACTAACTTTGGTATTGGGTGAAGGGATGAAGATAAAATTCTAAAAATTGTACATTTTGGTTACTGATGGTATCTGATCCTGAGATATGGAGATATTTTTGAAAATGTGTATGTCAATTTTACGAAAAGTACTTAATGGTTCTAAATTTGATATTGGTTGAGGAAATATAGTCGAAATTCTCAAATTTGAGGTGGTTTTGGAAATGCGTATGTTAATTGTACGAAAAATACTAAATGGTACTAAATTTGGTATTAATTGAAAGTATAGGGCTAGAATCCTCAAAAAAAAATCCTCATATTGAGGTCTCTGATTGTATCGGGTGTTAAGATATGTTGATGGTTTTTGAAATGTGTACTATACTTGTACGAAAAGTATTAAGTGGTACTAATTGTCGAACACTGTTGGTGTCTAAGATATCATAACAAGATCTTTGAGTCATAACAAGTAAAAAAGCAGTAAGTTCGACCGGGCCGAACTTTGAATGTCCTCCACCCTTTGGAACGAATTAGGACATTTTTACAAAAATAAAATCCCTTAAAAATATGTTAAAATCCTAAGAATACCGAATATCGAAGGGCCCGATGTATGGGGGATATACGATATTTTGGACCTATATAGACAATTCTATTTCAGGGGGTAAAGTACTCACAAGGAACTCCTTGTATGGATATCAGAAGTTGCCGTCAACTGGGGGATATACGATATTGTGGACCAATATAGACAATTATCTTTCAGAAGTTAAAGTGCTCACAAAGAACTTGCGTAGAATTTCAGACAAATGTGGCTAGCATCATTAAAATACCTAATTTTAAGGGGTACTGTTATATAGGGGCTATACGACATCGTGGGTCTATATATATATAATTATTTTCCAGGGGATAAAGTACTCACAAGGAACTCTTTGTATGGATTTCCAGACAATTCCATTGAAAAATGTGACTAAAATCATCAAAGTACCGAATATTGGGGGGGGGTACCGTTATATGGGGGCTATACGATATCGTGGACCGATATGGGCCATCTACGAACTTGGACTGCCTGCGGACAAAAGAGAGATCTGTTCCTATCTCAATTCGTTTTGACTGTAGCGAGATTACAACAGACGGACGGACGGACAGGGCTAAATCGTCTTGCATTTCACGCTGATCAAGAATATATATCATAGGTTGTAGTACCCATTACGAACTTCAAATACGAAAATTTAAATAATTCCGGTAAGTAATGTCGCTAAAATCATGAAAATACCAAATATCAGGAGGTACCGTTATACGGGGGCTATACGAAGATCTGAGAACCTGCATACAACATTTTTTGCCATAGGTTGAAGTACCCATTAAGATCTTCCAGTCCGAAATTCGAACGATTCTTGTGAATAATGTTGCTGAAATCATCAAAATACCGAATATCGGGAGGTACCGTTATATGGGGGCTATACGAAGACTTGGACCAGCATACAAAATTTTTTCATAGGCTGTAGTACCCATTGCGAACTTCAAATATGAAATTTGAAATAATTCCGGTAAATAATGTCGCTAAAATCATCAAAATACCGAATACCGGAGGTACTGTTTTATGGGGTAAACTATGCATGTATATAACATTTTAGCCTTCTATATTAATTCGTACGAAAGATAGCGTGATTACAACAGACAGACGGACATCGCTAGATCGTCTTAGAGTTTTACGCTGATCATGATTATATATACTTTGTTGGGTCTAAAATTATTATTTCGATGAGTTAAAACGGGATGACGAACTTAATATACCCTCTATACCATATATGGTGGAGGGTATAAAAATGGCTAACACGAACTGTTGGAGCGAATCAACTATTTTAAGGTGGTTTTTTCGCTGACGAAGCACTCGCTAGTAAGTATATGTATAATTCGCCTGATGCTACATTTTTGACACCAATGCCAGTGTACATTGGCCTCCCCACAAAAGCATTTGATACTGCAATTGTTCATTAATTGTTCAAAACAAAAAATATTCTTTATTTAAAAATTTCGAATTGTCAAAGAAGCCAAAAAAGAAATCTGCAAAGCTTATCGTTCACATGGCATATCATAAATTAAAGGCTGACAGCTGTAGCCATCACAATAACAAAAAATAAATCGGAGGTTTTGCACAGCGATAAGTTCAGCTTAAGTTCCTTCTGGGCGAGAGAGCAACATCATGCGAGGGGCGAAATAGTGAGAGAGTGGGAGTATCTAATTACTGTAATCGGTAGCCTCAGAAAACTTCCACCAATCGATCTTTGTCTATTTCTAGGTTTGATATTCCATTAATATCCCCCGCATAATTGGAAAATCGAACAAAAACACCCAACAATAAGCCGGATAATTGTAAAAACATCTCTCTCTCTTTCGGAGGAGATTCTCAAATAATCAAAGTCGTCGACAAAAGGCATCATCGAACTAAGCATCCATCCATCCAACGACATCAACGAACAATCAGTCTCAAGTGAACACTTGAATCGACCAAATCTCTGTGCAAGAGCTCGTTTCGTTTCGGAAGTTTTTCTTTTCATCAACAACAACAAAGTATCGTGCGTTGAAAATTTATCGGTGTGATATTTCATATCCCCGAAAACAATATGAATCGAAAGACAATTTTCGCCTTGATTTTTTGCATCCTAGCCGTTCGGCTAAGCAAGGGAAAGGGGTGAGTATTGCCTGAAGCGAAAAGCGTACAAAACAAGAGAAAATATTTTATGAAAAACAAGGTTAAAAAAGTAAAAAGGTTCCGACCAAAAATTTATAGTGGAGGCTATAAAAAGGCAATGAAACTTATTGAAATTATAAGTATCGGGATGCAATACCCAAACGAGCTTCCTTTTATAAGGACAATGCCAGGGAAATTAGTTGGTGAATCCAGTTATGGTTTTTAAAATATTATACAGAGTGTAGAAGACCCACAGAGGGTCTTCTATCCATAAATGATCAATGGAAGGTCTTCTGGTCATAGAATCCATAGATGACCAATGGAAGGTCTTCTAGACATAGAAAACCTACGGAGGGTCTTCTATCCATAAGAGACCAGGTCTTTTGGTCATGGAACACTTGCAGAAGGTTTTCTATTCATGGAAGACCATCAAAAGGTCTTCTGGCCATAGAAGACCTGCATAATGTCTTATGTCGATAGAAAACTTGTAGGAAGTCTGTTTGACATACACAACCAGCGAAAGTCTTGTGGCCAATGAAGACCTGTAGAAGATCTTCATGTCATGCAGAAGATCTTCTGAGCACAGAGGACTTGCAGGATATCTTCCATCCATGGAAAACCTGTAAGAAATCTTTTTGACATACAAAACCTTTGGAATGTCTACTGACCATGGAAAACCTTCTGAATGTCTTCTGGCCTATATAAGACCTTCAAAGTTTCTTGTATCCGCAGATGACCAGTAAAAGGTCTTCTGTCTACAGACAACTTGTAGGAGGTCTTCTGTCCACAGGGGACTTGTAGGAGGTTTTCCATTATCAGAGTACCTGCATAAGATCTTCTGACCATAGAATTCCAGTAGATTTTGCTCTGGCTATAGAATACCAGTAGAAAGTCTGCTGGCCAAAGAAAAACTACAGGAGATCATTTGGTCAGAGAGGACCAGTAGAATATCTCTATAAGAGACCGGGTCTTTTGGTCATGAAACACTTCCAGAAGGTCTTTTATTCATGGAAGACCATTAAAAAGGTCTTCTGGCCATAGAAGACCTGCATAATGTCTTATGTCCATAGAAAACCTGTAGGAAGTCTATTTGACATACAAAACCTGCGAAAGTCTTGTGGCCAAAGAAGACCTGTAGAAGATCTTCATGTCATGCAGAAGATCTTCTGGCCACAGAGGACTTGCATCCATGGAAAACCTGTAAGAAATCTTTTTGACATACAAAACCTTTGGAATATCTACTGACCATAGAAAACCTTCAGAATGTCTTCTGGCCTATAGAATATCTTCAAAGTTTCTTGTATCCACAGGAGACCAGTAGAAGGTCTTCTAGAGAAAACTTTTAGGAGGTCTTTTGTCCACAGGCGACTTGTAGGAGGTCTTCCATTATCAGAGACCTGCAGAAGATCTTCTAATCATAGAATTCCAGTAGAAGTTGCTCTGGCCATAGAAGACCAGTAAGGGGTCTGCTGGCCATAGAAAAACTACAGGAGATCATTTGGTCATAGAGGACCAGTAAAAGACCTGTAAAATGTCGTCCGACCATAGAAGACCTGTAGGTCTTCTTGCCATAGAAGACTCGCAGAAGTTCTTCTGGTCATAGAGGACTTGCAGAAGTTCTTCTGGCCATAGAAGACCAGTAGAAGGTCTGCTAGCCATAGAAAAACGGCAGAAGGTCTGGTGGCCATATAAAACCTACAGGAGATCATTTGGAAGAATGACCAGTAGGGGATCTTCTGGCCATAGCATATCAGTAGAAGGTTTTCTGGCCATAAAAGACCTGTAGAACACCTATGTCTTTTTGCCATAGAAGACCTGCAAAAGATCTTCTGGCCATAGAAGTCTAGTATGTAGAAATTCTTTTGGCCCTAGAAAAACGGCAGAAGTTCTGCTGCCCATAGAAAAAATACAGGCGATCATTTGGCCATAGCAGACCTGTAGAAAGTCTTCTGGTCATAAAAGACCTGTAGAATGTCTTTCGACCATAGAAGACCTATATGTCTTCTTGCCATAGAAGACCTGCAGAAGATCTTCTGACCATAGAAGTCTAGTATGTAGAAGTTCTTTTGGCCATAGAAAAACGGCAGAAGGTCTGCTGGTCATAGAAAACCTACAGACGATCATTTGCCCATAGCAGACCTGTAGAAGGTCTTCTGGCCATAAAAGACCTGTAGAATGTCTTTCAACCATAGAAGACCTGTATGTCTTCTTGCCATAAAAGACCTGCAGAAGATCATCTGGCCATAGACAACATGTAGTAAGTCGTTTGGACATACAAAACCTGTCTATCCACAGAGGACCAGCAGGTAGGACTAGTGCAGAAAATCTTAGGGGCATAGAAGACCCGTATAAAGTCTTCTTAGAAGACCTACAGAAGGTCTTCAGTCCATGGGAAACTTGCAGATAGTCCTCTGGTCATAGAAAACCTGTAGTATATCTACTAAGGGGGTTCTATCCACAGAAGACCTGTAGAAAGTCTTTTGACCATATGAATGGTTAAAATGAAATTGTTTCTAGGGTCCTCATAGAACCTCCAATTCCCGCAGTATTTATACAAGGGTTTGAATCTCCTCGATAATCTTATATACTATTTTGTTTTGTTGTTCATAGGAACAGCATAGACTATTGAAAAATATTGGAATTAGCGATAAGGCCTTATTGGAAAATCATTGGCCCAATCTATGAAACATTGTTGCATGATTGACATCTAAGGTTTTTTGCTCTCTTTTGAAATAGGGCTTTTGATGTAGTTACGAGGTCCACAATAAAATGTGTTATTCAGGAGTTTAGAACCATCGCGAACTTATTATACTCTCCACCATAGTATGGAGGGTATATTAACTTTGTCATTCCGTTTGTAACACCTCGAAATATACATTTTGGACCCTACAAAGTATATATATTCTTGATCAGCATAAAATTCTATGTCGATTTATCAATGTCCGTCCGTCTATCCGTCTGTCCGTCTGTGGACATCACTCTAGCTTCCGAACGAAATGAAGTAGGTTGATAAAATTTTACTCAAATGTGTATTATGTCTGCAGGACTTTTGGTATTGAAAATGGGCCATGTAGGTCCACGTCTTCGTATATCCCCCATGTAGCGGTACCTACCGATATTCGGTATTTTGAAGATTTTAGCCACATAATTCACCGGAATTATTTCAAATTTGGTATTTGAAGCTCGTAATGGGTACTACAGCATAAGACAAAAAATTGTCTGTGCAGGACCACGTCTTCTTATTGCCCCCATATAACGGTACCTCCCAATATTCGGTATTCTGATGATTTTAGCGACATTATTCACCGGAATTATTTCAAATTTGGTATTTGAAGCTCGTAATGGGTACTACAGCCTAAGACAGAAAATTGTCTCCACGTCTTCGTATAGCCCCCATATAAAGGTACCTCCCAATATTCGGTATTTTGATTATTTTAGCTACATTATTCACCGGAATTGTTTCAAATTTCGCATTTGATGTTCGTAATGGATACTACAGCCTAAGACAGAAAAATGGATGTGCAGATCCAAGTCTTCGTATAGCCCCCATATAACGGTACCCTCCGATATTCGGTATTTTGATGACTTTAGCGACATTATTCAACGGAATTGTTTCAAATTTGGTATTTGAAGCTCGTAATGGGCACTACAGCCTAAGACAGAAAAATTTCTGTGCAGGTCCACGTCTTCGTATAGCCCCCATATAACAGTACCTCCCGATATTCCGTATTTTTATGATTTCAGCTACATTATTCACCGGAATTGTTTCAAATTTGGTATTTGAAGCTCGTAATGGGTACTACAGCCTAAGACAGAAAATTGTCTTCACGTCTTCGTATAGCCCCCATATAACATTACCTCCCGATATTCGGTATTTTGATGATTTTAGCGGCATTATTCACCGGAATTCATTCAAATTTGGTATTTGAAGCTCGTAATGGGTACTACAGCCTAAGACAGAAAATTGTCTGTGCAGGTTCACGTCTTCGTATAGCCCCCATATAATAGTACCTCCCGATATTCGGTATTTTTATGATTTTAGCTACATTATTCACCGGCTTATGACCAGGATTACCTATGCAGTTTCATGTCATCGTATAGACCCTAATATAACAGCTACATTCGGTATTTTTAAGATTTTAACAGAATTTTTAACGGATTTTATTGTTTTTGAGAATTGCCAAATTCTTTCCAAATGGTGGAGGTTTTTCAAAGTTCGGCCCGGTCGAATTTACAGCTTTTTTACTTGTTTGATATATAATGGTTATCGAGATTTCTTTTCTTCTATAACTTATGGTGAAAATGAAAAATGCTTCTTTGTAGGAGAATTTTGCATAGAGCAAACATTAAGAACGTCTTTAACCCTAAAATTCCACGGTAAAATTTAATGACGAATAAATTTGTAGAATATCTTGACTTGCTACGATCATGTTTAAGGGGAGTTTTAAGCCATACTTTGAAAGATGGACCAAAAAGTCCCTATTTTTGACTCGCTGGAGGGTTAAAACTGTTCGCGAAAATAATCCTCGCATTGTTATTTGTAATATTGCCCAAGACACTATGTAGATAAAATAATCGTATCAAGAATCTCAATCCGAAAAAAGCAAAAAAATATTTTCGAGAGGGAAACTTGCCCCTTCTATTTACGTTATTTGTTAAGGTAAATTTTCAAAATTAAAATAAATTTTCAAAACGCCGATACGCGTATCTTCCATTTCTATGCCTACTTTCATAATCTACTGGATTTTTCCGCTAATTTTTGAAAAAAAAAATGTAATTTTGTAGCGCAGTGTATTTCCTTTAGAATATTTAGATTTTAATGAATATTTTACCACTGCCCTTATTTAAATACTATACCAACTACAAAACCGATTTTTTGAGTCTCTTTTTGAGGGACTATCCGAACCACAAACTCAGTTTTTTTTCATATTTTCTAAAAACTAGAAATATTTGTCGAGGAAAATTTATTTACATTTTAATTATCCATCACCTTGCTCTCTTTCAGATCGTACATTGCTGTCGCACCCAAGACCATACGACCGAATAGTGAATATGCCGTTAGTGTTACCCTACCGGAAAATACCGTACCAGCCTTGGCGGAAGTTTCCATCACCTCGCCAACGTACAATGCCAGCCAAACTATCGAATTCGAAGACTACAAAACCTCTGTGGCACGCTTCAATACACCTCCGAATCTGAACAATGGCACCTACACCTTGAAGGTGCGCGGTCTTAGCGGTGTGGAGTTTTTCAACTCAACCGATTTGATTTACGAAAATGGTGATAATGCAATGGAAGTTGTGACTGAACAACCAGACGAAACTCTGAAAAATATCACCGCTAAGCGTTTCGGCCCCTTGAAGTTGAACTTTAAACGGGAAGTGTAAGTGTTAAACTTTTAAAAGGGGCCCCAAATATTTATTTTTTTTTTTTAATTCTTCTAGACGTCGCGTTGCCAATGATCGATTGATTAAAATCAATGCCACGGAGCCAATTAAATATGCTATCGCCGATGTAATGGCCAATGGCAAAATTGTTAAGCATCAATATTTCAATATCGGCGGAGAACATACCACTGACTATATAACCATAACACCCACCACGGACATGATACCCAAGGCCAATATTTTTGTTTATTACATACAAAATGATACCCTGATATGGAGAGATCTGACAATGTTTTTTGCCAATACATCGGACTGTGAGGTGAGTATAGAGATGGTAGTGCGATAACGCTGAAATATCAAGAGGGCGTTATATCACATGTATATATATATATATGGTCTTCCTAATGAGGGCCACATCAACCTCCATTTTTTTATACCAGAATACAAAGTTTGTCAATTTATATTCTCAATATGGAGGAAATGTTCTGTCACATTTTTGTTTTTTTTTTTTTTTCTTTTTTTTTTTTTGAATTTAGTATTTGTAACCTATCACGACAAAACATTGCGTACATCACCCATACAATGGTGCCTCCTGGTGTAAAAAATGAGAATGAAATACAACGTCGGCCTTCGGTTGTCAATTCAATCCTTTATCCAGCTCGAAGGATCTTAATCTTCGACTGTTGTATCAATTCTGCTTTTTAATTAAAAAATAATCCCTAACATAAGCTAATCGCAGTCATACAATTTTTCGTATCTATAATAATATTGAATGGAGTACATTGCAGGGCTGGAATCCAGCTCAAAGGACCTTATGCTTCGATTGTTGATTCAATTCTGGTTTTTATTTAAAAATATATTCCCTAAGTACTACTAAAACTAATCTAACTTAAACTAATCGCAGTCACACAATTGTTCGTATCTATTCTAATATTGAATGGAGAACATTAAGCGGCTGGAATCCAGCTGAAGAACCTTATGATTCGATTGTTGTGTCAATTCTGGTGTTTATTTAAAAATATATACCTTAAGTACTACTAAAACTAATCTAACTTAAACTAATCGCAGTCACACAATTATTCTCATCTATTTTAATATTGAATGGAGAACATTGCAGGGCTCCTTGTCCTTTCAATAAAGTTGTCTTGCATAACCACTGATCACATCGATATCTGTGTGTGTGGGTCATAAACTTTATTATCTTAGGCTGAAAGATCACTGAATTCTGCACATGTTGTATTTTTATGGGAGTTGAATAATTGATCATTTTGGAATATTTATTTTTAATTGTTAGTTCCGGCGCCTCACCTATGTAAAAGTATGTACAAAGTATTTTGTACAACTGGTATTTCGGTTGGATTATTCTAAAATTGTTTTTTGGGGTTCGCAATAGGTACCCTCTTGTCTGACAGATAATTGGCCATATACCCACACAACAGCCACCAGCTATTCGGTATTTTAATAATTTTAGAGACATAAAACGTAATTTCAGAAAAGTTTCCTTTTGGTGGAAATTAAAAGTTCGGACCAACTTAGCTGCATTTGTCCTTCCCTGAAGAATCTTGTCGAGCTTTGTTTCTTATGGGCATAACTGTAAATATATCCATGTATAAACTTCCTCCACATAATATGGATCTTGTTACAAACGTATCAGTTCAGGCCAGGTGGATCCAATTTTGTCCAAACTACCCTCTACTATTTTCTTTGAATATTGAATCTTGGACGTCCTATGCTTCCCTTGCCTTACGAATTCCACCGGAAACTCTGTTCGGAGATAATTGAATTTGATTTTCTTAAAATTTTACCAATTAAACCCCATTTCTTGTAACGAATCTGGTTTACAATAGCATCTTCGTGTGAAGTTCCTCTCGATGACCTATGCATAAAGTTTAAACATAGACGTTTCCACATATTTTGTTCATTCTTCTTCCTTTTCAGTTTTTTTCCGCCATAAGAAACTTTAAAACTGTTTTCTTATTGGCATAACTATAGGTACATCGATATATTGTTTTTTTCCAAGTATAGGGATTTTGTGACAAATGTATATCATCAGGCCACGTGGATCCCACTGGATATTTGTAACACTTCAAATATCTTCGAAATAGTTTAAATTTTTTTGTCATTGATATTTTCTGGTCAAATCAGCAAATACGCATCCATTTTTTGCTAAAAATGCTGCCTAGGAAGCAAATCTTACCAACATCTGCTACTGTTACGTCTCTTAGCGTTGTATTCTTGTTTGAAATACACATAACTTTGTCTGCGTCTTTGTCGATTATAAGGCCTGTCTCACATGCATGCAGTGCCACTTCCTCAACTTTAGACAGGATTGCAGTAACTGTTTTTGCCATAAGATAGATTTTATCTTCAGAAACCAAATAGTGTAGCTCTTTTCCCAAATTATAACATCTTCTGCATTGACATAGTCTCCAAGGCAAAAGAGAAATAACTCTCAAGAAGCGAAGATCAATTCCTAATTTTTCTTTAACTTCCAAAGATGGCCAGATTTTGTTCCAGGAGCGAAATTCGACGGGAATTATCGTTAAATTAGTAAAGAATTTGCTTTATAGTATCATTATCGGTTCCAATTTGCTGCAAACGTTGGGAAATGCCGTGCGCCTCAGAGCACAGTTCTGTCGAAAACTGTCTTTTCAATGCTTATATATTCTATTGTTTATATTTCCGACAAATTCTTCGTCAATTCGAACATTTTCGACCGTTTTTAGTTAGTTTTTTTTTCGTGGAATTGCCGGCTGTTAATGCAGAGAAGACTTATCTCCGATTTTGATATGTCTTCTACCAGTAACAATCAGTGTTGCCGTTTTGGGCGTTTCCGTCCAAATTTGGGCGGAAAAAAGATAAATTTTGTGGTTTGGGCGGATTTTGGGCGGATTTTTTCCATATTGGGTACAAATTTATTTTTCATTGTTTATTTTTATGTAATTTAATTTTTTTTTATTACTAACTAAATTTTATATTTTTTTTATTGAGATGAATCGTTATTTATTTTATAGATTTTTGTTAAGTTTTTTAATAATATATATATATATATATATATATATAATACATTAGGCTATAGTCGTGCGGGGCCGACCATGTGATACCCTACAACACTACAATATGTTAGAAGCCCCCTCATGTCCAAATCCATTTTTAAAGATTTCGCTTTAAAAATTATGTCACGGAGCACTCCAACATACAGAGTTGTCCATATTCGACGGACTCATCTGGCAACGCCATAACTTTTGACAGAGATGTCACATCGCTTAATGACATACTGCGTTTGAAGCGTCAGTCCAAGCAGATTTTTACCATGAACCAATACACGCCACGCGAAATAGTTGAAATTTACATTTAACAGAAGAAGTCAATTGTGAAAACTCAACGTGCTTTTAAAACATTAAAAAATGTGAGAAGTGCGCTTTCTAAGAGCACCATTAGACGTTTATACGAAACATTTTCGACTGGTAAGGCTCTTTCTAATCCGAAGAGGCCATATAAAAGTCGACCAAGGCGATCGGCCGAGAATATCGCTGCCGTACGAGCCAGTATTGAGAGGTCCCCAAAAACATCCCAAAAACGCCCTTCTCAGCAGTTGGGCATGGTTCGGTCCACTTTACAACGGATTATTCGCATTGATTTGCATTTGTTCCCGTACAAAATTCAATTGACACAAAGAATGTTGCCTGCGGACAAGACTCGTCGATTGGAATGGGCCCAAAGAGTCATGGGTCCGTCGAATATGGGCAACCCAGCATTTTGACCAGGGACATTTTCCCAATATTTATGCACTCCGTCGTGCTGTTAGTTTTTGTGGTCCACTTTACGGCTAAATATATTCCAATGGTCATCCAAAATGCCAGAATTCTTCCCTGTGCCTACCTATCTTTTCAGTAGTATAAGTCAAATTGAAAAAATCGCATGCGATAAAAAATATGAAAAAATAAAAAAATGTCACAAAATTCTGCAAAATCTATATTAACATCATTATAGGCATCTTTTTATGCGATTTTTTTTAGATTTTATACTTTTATGTTAAGAGGGCATTCTGAATTGACAAAATTTGACGAAATCGGTACAGCCAATCTTGAGATATAAGCATTCTAGCTAACATCCCCCTCCCTCTTATATATACATTGTATATATTTCGCTATAAACATCCGATATATTTACTATCGGCATCTACGTAACGGTCAGAGTTGATCTGTTCGTCTAGTTGTGATTTCGCCGGGATTAAAAATATTCGCGGTTTAATGAAAAATTTGACTTTTATTTAACACAAATGTTGTGGCCTATTTCAACCACTAAATATTACCCGATGACCATCTAAATTGGAAGGCTTCTGTCCAGCCCTAAGCTCTAGCCCCATGCTAACTTTCGTGTCGATTGGTCTATAATTGCCACCTGTAGATCAACTGCAAAATCAGTAATTTTTTCAGTTTTTGGTCCATTTCAACCCTTAAATATTATGCAATCATCTCCAAAAGAAATAAGGGTTATTCTGACCCGAGCCCCCCCCATTGAATTGAATGTAATAAAACTTGAGTACCTTCTTTATGTATATTGTAAAATTTTCAATAAAATTTACTTGAATACAAACTATATTTAAATTATTCAACTTTTTATAGTTTGGGCGGATTTGGTCGATTTTGGGCGGTTTTTAGAAAAAATTTGGGCTGAAATAAAAATTTCTAACGGCAACACTGGTAACAATACTTAAGGTTACCATACACAGGTTATTCCATCGGTTTCTTTATTGAATGAATGATGAAGATTTTCCAATTGACAAACATAAAATATCCTCCATTGAGTCACCATTAGCCTCTGAGTCCAGCTCTATCTGGAGCAGCTCCTTCAAGTCTTAAATGCGTTTTATTTATTTTCTTCCTTAAAAAGTTCTTCTTGAATGCGAACTTTTTCGTCCGTTATTACCATAATCTTCCTAGCATTGTCTGCTATTTTTCCAGAGAACTCCCAACTCTGATTTTGATGAGTCTTCTACCAAGAACAATACTTCAGCTTCTCAGTCTGACAATTCTATCGGTTTCTTATTGGATGATGTTTTACGCTAGTTTTATCGCCATAGCCATAATTGCTGTGTCTATATATTGAAATCCAAACTCAAATTAAGCCAGTCTTGAAAATTATCTACGTTCCATTGGCATATTCAAATTTCCTTTCGTAGTTAAATAATGGGAGCATTGTCAATTAAAAATTTCTTAAATTTCCACATAAACCGATTGCTGCACCACAGTGTCAGAATAAAGGCTTCACCCAGATCTTTATTACAGACACCTTATAAATTGAATATATCATTTGCCATGTGAAGATTCTTCAGCTTCAAATGTAATTAATTAAAAAATTTTTTTCTCTCCTAATTTAGAACAATAACACTGAATACCACCGCCTGTTACTGGGAAATGATGAAGACAATTCGGAATTGACAACACCAACCCAATTACCTGGTGAACAATCCGGTTTGTTAACTCTAACTGATGCTAATTATGGAACGGAGCGCAGTAAGTAATCAGAATCCAATATAAAAATTACCGTTTTTTTTTTTTCAATAATAATTTCCGCATGCATTCATGAGCCCTGCCAAATGCAGAATAATAATTTAGATCTCAGTACATATTTGCCTTGTTGTTTTTTATTGGCGTAAAATCACACACTTACCCTATGCTCTCGACTTTTTTTTTGTCATTTGTATGGTATTAATGGAGAACATGTTAGGGACAGCTATCATTCGGCATTCGCTATAATTCCCGCAAATATAAGAGATAAAGGCATAACAAGCATATTGGTAACTGGTTATGCACTTATAGCATATTTGATGGAATTTGCATCAGGTTCGAGAGTGTCTTTTTAGCGGTACCAATAATTTCCTTTCTTCGGAGGGGATTATCTCCTCCATTTGAAAGCAATAGTTAAGCATATGATTTGAAAGATACTTCCTGTAATGAACTTTTGAGATTATATCCACTACTGGATATCGTTTCACAATTCTCAACTGTATTGAATTTAATCTGGGCACAGTTGGATACGTGTTTTTGAAAACTGGTATAAATATAATTTCAAACTAGTAAAAAAACCATTGGAAATCCGACAACTGTTATGCTAAACTATTGTCCAAATTACTGGCATTGCGAAGTAACACGCTCGAAGCTAATCGTTGCGAATGCCGAAATGGCTGTCCATCCTGCTGTGCATTGTTATCGTATATTTTGAGATACACTCTCAAAATTTGACAAATCATGCACATGGATGCTGATGATGGAATTGTAGCGGATTCCGAAACAGCCATTAAGTTTTTTTCTTGTACAAAAAAACATAGTTTTGGAGAGTAAGTATCAATTCTGAGAAAATACATCGATGTCTGTATGTACTCCATTATTATGTATGTGTTGAATTTAAAATAAAACCAGTAAGGAAAGCGCAAAAGTCGGGCGGGGCCGACTATATGATACCCTACACCACTATGCATATTTAGTAGAGCTCTCGTAAAAAGGTTTATACAGGGCATTTCAGAGCTCTATGAGATATTTGGTACAAAATCAAAATCTATCTAATTCTATCGTGCATTTTACGAACTATAGCTATCTCTGAACCGGGTTTCTCCAAATTTTACGTGTTAGCTTCTAGACTGGTGATTTGGGCTGATATTGACCATTTAGTGCACATTTAACCCGAAATCGGATGAAGATATATATGAGAGCTATATCCAAATCTGAACCGATTTCGATAAAATTTAAAACAGCTATTCCTGTGCTCCATCTAATACCTGGTACCAAATATCACGGTTGTGGAGTGAATATTACGAATGTGTGGGACTAAAACTCTAAATCGGATGAAACATATATATGGTTGCTATATCTATATCTGAACCGATTTTCACTAAATTTGATATACTTGCTTCTAGGCCGAACTCGGTTGGGTGTGCCCAAATTCAGGTAATTTGGACTGATAGTGGACATTTTGTGCACATTTAACCCGAAATCGGATGAATATATATATGGGAGCTATATCCAAATCTGAACCGATTTTCTCCAAATTTGTTGTATTTGCTTTAAGGCTAATCTCGGTCACATGTGCCAAAATTCGGGCCATTTGGGCTGATATTGGCCATTTGGTGGTCAATTAACCCGAAATCGGATGAAGATATATATGGGAGCTATATCCAAATCTGAACCGATTCCGATAAAATTTAAAACAGCTATTTCTGTGCTCCATCTAATACCTGGTACCAAATATCACGGTTGTGGAGTGCATAGTAGGAATGTGAGGGACTTAAAGATCAAATCGGATGAAAGATATATATGGGAGCTATAGCTATATCTGAACCGATTTTCTCCAAATTTGATATACTTGCTTCTAGGTCGAACTCGGTTGGGTTTGCCAAAATTCAGGTAATTTGGACTGATAGTGGATATTTGGTGCACATTTAACCCGAAATCGGATGAAGATATATATGGGAGCTATATCTAAATTTGATCCGATTCTCACCAATTTCAATAGGGTTCGTCCTTGGGCCAAAAAAATATTGTTTGGAAAATTTCATCTCAATCGGATAATAAATGCGACCTGCATTTTGTTCACAAGAATACATGGACAGACGGACGGACGGACGGACGGACGGACGGACGGACAGACGGACTGACATGCATAAATCGACTCAGAAAGTGATTCTATGAAGGTTCTCAAAAGTAACTATGGGTCTATCTCGTTTCATTCTCCATGTTACAAACAAATGCACAAAGACATAATACCCTTACCACTATGTGGTGTAGGGTATAATTATGATTTCAAAATATATGATAGTTTTATATTTATACCCTACAACACTATGTGTTGGGGGTATTATAAGTTTGATTGGGCCAAAAATTATGTAACACCACGAAATATTGATTTTCCACATAGGAAAGTATATATGGATCTTCCTAGCTCGCCGAGCTGAGTCGATCTAGCTATGATCGCCAAATGTTTAGGGGTTCAAATGGACCAAATACTGAAAAAATTTCGGATTTTGCAGTAGCTATACAGGTCGCAATTATAGACCAATCGACGCGGAATTTCGCATGTAGCTAGAGTTTAGGGCGGGGAAGAAGCCTACCAAATTGGGTGGTCATCGGATAATATTTAGCGGGTAAAATAGGCCATATACATATATTGAGATACACTCTCAAAATTTGACAAATCATGCACATGGATGCTGATGATGGAATTGTAGCGGATTCCGAAACAGCCATTAAGTTTTTTTCTTGTACAAAAAAACATAGTTTTGGAGAGTAAGTATCAATTCTGAGAAAATACATCGATGTCTGTATGTACTCCATTATTATGTATGTGTTGAATTTAAAATAAAACCAGTAAGGAAAGCGCAAAAGTCGGGCGGGGCCGACTATATGATACCCTACACCACTATGCATATTTAGTAGAGCTCTCGTAAAAAGGTTTATACAGGGCATTTCAGAGCTCTATGAGATATTTGGTACAAAATCAAAATCTATCTAATTCTATCGTGCATTTTACGAACTATAGCTATCTCTGAACCGGGTTTCTCCAAATTTTACGTGTTAGCTTCTAGACTGGTGATTTGGGCTGATATTGACCATTTAGTGCACATTTAACCCGAAATCGGATGAAGATATATATGAGAGCTATATCCAAATCTGAACCGATTTCGATAAAATTTAAAACAGCTATTCCTGTGCTCCATCTAATACCTGGTACCAAATATCACGGTTGTGGAGTGAATATTACGAATGTGTGGGACTAAAACTCTAAATCGGATGAAACATATATATGGTTGCTATATCTATATCTGAACCGATTTTCACTAAATTTGATATACTTGCTTCTAGGCCGAACTCGGTTGGGTGTGCCCAAATTCAGGTAATTTGGACTGATAGTGGACATTTTGTGCACATTTAACCCGAAATCGGATGAATATATATATGGGAGCTATATCCAAATCTGAACCGATTTTCTCCAAATTTGTTGTATTTGCTTTAAGGCTAATCTCGGTCACATGTGCCAAAATTCGGGCCATTTGGGCTGATATTGGCCATTTGGTGGTCAATTAACCCGAAATCGGATGAAGATATATATGGGAGCTATATCCAAATCTGAACCGATTCCGATAAAATTTAAAACAGCTATTTCTGTGCTCCATCTAATACCTGGTACCAAATATCACGGTTGTGGAGTGCATAGTAGGAATGTGAGGGACTTAAAGATCAAATCGGATGAAAGATATATATGGGAGCTATAGCTATATCTGAACCGATTTTCTCCAAATTTGATATACTTGCTTCTAGGTCGAACTCGGTTGGGTTTGCCAAAATTCAGGTAATTTGGACTGATAGTGGATATTTGGTGCACATTTAACCCGAAATCGGATGAAGATATATATGGGAGCTATATCTAAATTTGATCCGATTCTCACCAATTTCAATAGGGTTCGTCCTTGGGCCAAAAAAATATTGTTTGGAAAATTTCATCTCAATCGGATAATAAATGCGACCTGCATTTTGTTCACAAGAATACATGGACAGACGGACGGACGGACGGACGGACGGACGGACGGACAGACGGACTGACATGCATAAATCGACTCAGAAAGTGATTCTATGAAGGTTCTCAAAAGTAACTATGGGTCTATCTCGTTTCATTCTCCATGTTACAAACAAATGCACAAAGACATAATACCCTTACCACTATGTGGTGTAGGGTATAATTATGATTTCAAAATATATGATAGTTTTATATTTATACCCTACAACACTATGTGTTGGGGGTATTATAAGTTTGATTGGGCCAAAAATTATGTAACACCACGAAATATTGATTTTCCACATAGGAAAGTATATATGGATCTTCCTAGCTCGCCGAGCTGAGTCGATCTAGCTATGATCGCCAAATGTTTAGGGGTTCAAATGGACCAAATACTGAAAAAATTTCGGATTTTGCAGTAGCTATACAGGTCGCAATTATAGACCAATCGACGCGGAATTTCGCATGTAGCTAGAGTTTAGGGCGGGGAAGAAGCCTACCAAATTGGGTGGTCATCGGATAATATTTAGCGGGTAAAATAGGCCATATCTTTTTTGTTGAAAAAATTCAAAATTTTTCATAAAACCGCGAATATTTTAAATCCCGGCGAAATCACAAAGCCATGACAAGGTTACTTCTGACCTTTACATTGATGTTAAGATCCAAAAAATCGAATATATAGCAAATATATGCGATATATATGTCTATCAAAGAAGATATGCTTGAAAGATCTCATATATGTCGAGAACGGCTGAACTGATTTCGACAGTTCTCATTAATTCAGAATGGCCTCTTGGCAGGAAAGGAAAAACGTCTAAAAAAATCGCATAAAAATATCTCTCTAAAGATGAAAATATTAATTTTGTAAAATTTTCTCATATTTTTTCAATTTTGTCATATTTTTTGGCATATTTTCATTTTGAATTAAACATTTGGTAATATTTCTACAGCTAACAAAACTAAGTAGTTAGGATATCAGGATATCATATACAGATCGTAATTATGGCCCGATCCTTACGAAATTTTGCATGGGGATAAGATGAGGGTCAGAATAGAAGCCTACTCTTTTTGGAGATGATCGCCATATATTTAGGGGTTGAAATGGACCAAAAAAGTGCAAAATTGTCAGCAGGTCGTAATTATCGCCCGATCTTCACGCACATTTGAATGGGGGTTACCGGACATTGCAAAAGCCAAGCAGTTTTGGATGGCCATCCAAAAATATTAAATGTGTAAAGGAGTTTGACAACTTTTGTAGACAAAATACGAAAATGTCGATTCCAGTGACTTTTTGGAGAATTCACAAATACAGGAAAGACGCACTTCTGACTATTTCGTTAACGCTGATTTCGTTGAAGAATATAGTCAAATGTCTGTATCTCATATAGATGCGTTTCAGTCAAAAACTAATTATAAATGTTAATCTTTTGCCACTTCTGAGAGATTATAGGTCTTTGGGAAATATTGGTTCCAGATCTAGGAAGACCAATTAAGTGCAACATCTACCAATAAATTGGAAATGAGCAAATTAGTTTAAGTTGCTATTATTCGAAAATTAGAGAACGAAACCTGATGGTTTTCTTTTATTATTTGTCACAATATCTTGTGGAATTCTTTCGAGTATCTCGCCTATATAAACTGAATCGTTTATTATAGTGTTGTAGGGTATTCAACGGTCGGCCCCGCTCGACTGTAGCCTTTGCTTACTTGTTTTTATTTGAGAATAATTAATTTTATAGATTAAAAAAATTAGTATAATAATAAATATTTCCATAGTTGTTCATTCTTTCCATTTCCAGTATTTTCCTCGTCTCTGCCATTATCCATCCGAAAAAAAACCTTTTCGACTGTTTTCTTGTTGGCATAGCCGTAAATATATCCATCTATGAACTTTTTCCAAACATTGGGATCCTGTGATAAACGTATAAAATCAGGCCAGTTGGGTCAAATTTTTTCAATCTATCTTCAATAGTTCTCTTCAACGTTAACTTTGGACGTCCGTTGTACCTCTTGCCTTATGGATTCCACTGGCAACTCTTTGCGAAGATAATTGTGTTTGGTTTTCTGAGGATTTTACCATTAAATAGCCATTTCTTGTAACGAATCTGTTTTACAATAGGAACTTCTTTGCACCTAGTGAGGAGCTTTCATTGAGAGCTCACGCGTGTTTGCAACATTAATCTCAGGCAACTATTTATGATTTTTGCAGTCTATTTTGGGTTTAATCCATGTCTCACATCCATAAAGTAATGCAGACTTTAAAAACCTATTGCAAAATTTCAGAATGCCTTTTGCAATGTCAGTAGATATGCATCTATTTTTGCGGGGTGTTATTGGTTGATATACGCAAAACCCTGGCTGGCTCTTTGCCGATTTTAAGGACTGCTTCACATGAATGCAGTGCCTCTTGCTCGACATTGGACTGGATTGCTGTAACAGTTTTTGCCATAAGACAAATTTGATCTTCTAAAGTCAAATAGAGCAGCTCTTTTCCTTCCCGAATTATACCATTTTCGGCATTAGCATTTTCTCCAAGACAGAATGTAAAACCAAAAGAGAAATCACTCTCAAGAGGCACAGTTCAATTCCTTAATTTCCGAAGATTGCCAGACTTTGTTCTAGGAGCGAATTCGAAGGCAACCATCCTTAAACAAGTAATGAATTTGCTTTAGAGTATCTTTATCGGTTCCAATTTTCTCCAAACATTGGGAAAAGCAGTCCGATCAATATTGTGTCGAATTTAATGGGTATAAGGAACATTGGTGCATTCATTTCTAAAGACTGTTCTTTATTAATTCGGAGACTCGCAGTGCAATGCAGTTAACTCGGATTTGCCGCTTGGATCGTTGACAATATTTTATTAAAAAGATCAACTATTCGCTGGGACCTGTAAAAGGCCTGAGCTACATGCATTCAGTGCCACTTGCTCTTTTTTAGACTGGATTGCAGTATCCGTTTATGCCATAAGACAAATTTGATATTAAAAAACTAAATAGTGAAGATCTTTTCATTTCCCAAATTATTGCATCCTCTTCAGGGCAATCATTTTCTCCAAGACAGAATGTAATACTAACAGATAAATCACTATCAAGAGATTCTTTTATTTCCCGACATTGCCAGAATTTCCAGCAGCGATTTTGTTGGAAATCATCATGGAATAGGTCATGAATTTGCATTATATATATATATTAACAAGTTGCAATTTTCTCCAAATTGCGATATGCTGTTCGAATCAATTTGGCTAATTGTTCTGTAGAGTTCTAAGGTTCAAAGGAACAAAGGTGCCTTCATTTCCAATGATTGTTTTACAATAATTCGGAGGCTGGAAGAGCAATGCAGTATACTCGGACTTCTAGATTGGATCGTTTACAGTAACTTATTGTAAATGTCATCCATTCCGCTGGGCTGGGATCTGTAAACAAATTGTGCAGTACAGTATTTTTTGCTTACCTGCACAATCAAAAATTGCACGACATCTTGTGCAGCAATGCCCAAAATGCAGGTAGCTTCATTGCATTTATCTGCACAATGAAGCAGGTATCTTTAATTTTACTTACGTGCACAAAAAGTGCAGGTATCTTTAATTTTCTATTCGTGCACAACAAAGCAGCAATCTTTATTTTACTTACGTACGTGTAATAGCCAGCCAAAATCAATGGGGAATCTTTTAAAGTTTATAATACATTTATTAAGTGGTTTAATTATATTAAACACAAAAATTTAACATAAAATAAATAATTCATAAAATAACAAAACATAACAATTCATTAATTAAAAAAAAAATTGGTACTTTCATTTTAGGAACTAAAGACAAATAAGGAACTGAAATTTGATTATACATATGTATTCAATTTATAAAAATGGTATTGAAATCTTTTATTGTTTTGCAATTTTTGCAGAACCTTTTATTATTTCCGTCTCTGCCTGGTCAAAAGATACTTCAATATTTTTATAAAAACAGTATTTTTGCAATATATTTAGGGCTGATAATGCGTCGGAAAGTGTTGGTGGCTCTATTGGATCAATATCCTCCTCATCTTCTAACTCTTCGTTTTCTACATTTGAAGCATTGTAAGTAATTGCCTGAACTAGTTTAGCTTCAGATAAATCCCCGTAACATGCAACGTTATCATCGCAATGAACGTATGCTGCACCATGGTACAATGAATAGAAGGTAGGTCAACTTTGAAAAAATTGCAAGTATAGAGGTCTACCTGTTTGGCTTGTAATGTCAGAATTACTATCAAAACAATAAAAAAGCAAAGAACTTGTTGCATTGATTTTGAATAAATAATTTAAATCCGCGAAAACTGAATGATAGTTCAAAATTTCTTTTCAAAATCATATTCTATATATCTCTTATGGTTTATTTCACGACAAAAACTGTAGATTTTGTCGATGCATATGTTGTTTGAATATTTTCTGAAAAATTTTTTATTATTGAAAAGAATACGCACACATAAACAAATTATGTTGACATATTAAGCCAGAAAAATAAAAAAATTTAAATCATATGGTAGTTCTGCCCTACCTTGAATTCATTGTACCATGTGCTGCACTATCTGCGACCGTTGTTATGATATCCAAATCTTCAAATATAACTTCATCGGAATCGATGTTGTCATTGAGCAAAAACCCACCCTAAAGTTAGTATTTTTAGTATTATCATTGCTGAAATATTTAAATAAAACAAGTAAAAAAACATTAAGTTCGGCCGGGCCAAACTTTTAATACCCTCCACCCTAGGGTAAAAGAACATTAGAAGAAATGTGGCAAAAAAACATTAAAATGCCGAATATCGGGAGGTACCGTTATATGGGGGCCACACCAAAACGTGGACCTATAATTACAATGTTTCGCCACACGAACTAGGACCCATTATGACCCACAAATACCAACTTTTACACAAATCAGTGAAAAAATGTGGCATAAATCATCAAAATACCGAATATCGGGAGGTACCGTTATATGGGGACTATACCAGAACGTGGACCTATACATGCAATGTTTTGCCACACGCTCAGGGACCCGTTGTGACCTACAAATACCAATTTTCAGACAAATCCGTGAAAAAATGTGGCATAAATCATCAAAATATCGAATATCGGTAGGTACCGTTATATGGGGGCTATACCAAAACGTGGACCTATACATGCAATGTTTTGCCACACGCTCAGGGACCCGTCATCACCTACAAATACCAATTTTCAGATAAATCCGTGAAAAAATGTGGCATAAATCATCAAAATACCGAATATCGGGAGGTACCGTTATATGGGGACTATACCAGAACGTGGACCGATATATCTCATTTTCAATACCAACCATCCTAGGGACAATACACACACTTGTGCCAAATTTCAAAGGTCTACGTCAAATAATGTGGGCTCTATCGTGATTTCAACAGACAGACAGACAGACGGACAGACAGACAGACAGACAGACGGACAGACAGACAGACGGACATCGCTAAATCGTCTTAGAATTTTATGCTGATTATGAATATATATACTTTATGTGGTCTACGACGAATATTTAGAGGTGTTACAAACGGAATGACAAAGTTAATATACCCTCCTACCCATGGTGGAGGGTATAAAAATGAAGTAATTACCTTCTTAAAAAAATTTGAAATGCTCGAAGGCTGTACCAACCACCAAGCTTTTTTTATAAAATACAAGGCGTCAAGGCATGAAATTGATTTGTAGAAATCTTTTATGGTCAGATTTCGCTCTAAAGCACTTATTTGTTTTTTGACAATTATTTGCCGATAATATGTTTTGAAACAAGATATAATTCCTTGGTCTAATGGTTGAATTAGCTTATCAAAAGTAGTTAAGCAATGGATAGACAAACTCAGAGAGACAAATTCACAACATATGTATTTGAGCATCAATGGTGTTTCATCCAGCATAACAATCTTTTAGTGTTGGAGAGGAAGCGAGAATATGTTTTTAATGTATGCTCTTTTCTTGTGTTGTTATTGTTTTTGCGAATACAAAAACAAAAACGAAGTGGTAGCTTTTAGTGTCTTTTTTGAGTTTGCAAAAAATTTTCTTGTGCAGATAAATACAACTTTTGTAACCAAATTAAAAAAAAAAAAACCAAATTTTCGAGGCAGGAATGTCCAATGTGCAGCTATCGATTGGGCACTTAAATACAATTCAAATAAAGGGATTTAGAAAAAAATGGCATAAAAAAAGTTTTTTGGTCTGCAAAGGCCAATGCGCAGCTAATGTTGATGCATGTAAATAGAAACCACTGTAACATGAAATGCAATGTATTGACTTATGTGACATTTTAATCCTAAAATATATTTTAGTTGACCAAAAAATGCCCTTTTATTTTATCAATAACACATTTATTGTTAAAATGATAGTGTTCTCCTTAAAATATGATTTAACTTATTGTTTTGTATTATTTTTACTTTGTAATTGCTCTATTCCATAAGTGTTGAAAAACATACATATATTTTTGTGTGAAAAGTCAAAATCAGCAACCTCAGTTAAATAATTAATTGTTGTATCAATTATAAATTCATCTGACTGTCTTTGAAAGCTATTTAATAATGAACGTTACGTCTGTGTACGCATTGTCATTAACAAAGTTTCTGCCACCACAATCATCGTCGAGTTGTTGATGGAGAGAGAGAGAGAGAGAGGTGGTGAGTGTGGTGTAATAAATAAAAGTTGGCAACAATTAAAAAAGCGTTGGCAACACTCCCTTGTTATTGACAAAAAAAAGATAATTTTGTTTTGTATTTTGAATTCTAATTTCGACTCTTTCGGAAAAATAAAAAATATAGTGAAAAAAAATGAAGATTATAAATGCGTTACATATCTTAAGTTCAAGTGAGGATGAAAAGAAGTGTGTATTAGTAGTGCAGCGGCGAGTGTTAAGGCAACCAACAAACATATTTGCATTGCCTGGCTCTTGATTGTGTTGTTCCAAAAGTTTATAACGCTCTTCCAAGAGTTCAATAGTTTGTACTTTCCTTGATGACTTTTTACCATTGTTTTTTCTGGGCGATCGAGAAGTTTCAATAGTAGGTTACATCAGTCTCGTCTTCAGCATTGTCCACTTGCTCATTTTCATGAACTATAACGTTTATTACCCTTATGTTTTCCTTATTTTCTATTCCAAGTGCACCACCTGGTCTGTTCAGTAACTTTTGAAACTGCATTATATTAGCGGCAGACTCATCCAATGGCGACAGTCATTTGCTTAAAAATGCCACCTCCAGTGCTGCTGGTTTCATCTTTGTTGTGCACAAGTTTCTTTTTAGTTTTAAATTTTTCCAAACCTAGAAGAATTTTAGAAAACCAACTAATAAAAACATACAAAAATAATTTTAATTTTTACACACTTTTTGCCAGCCATCGGAGTCTCTAATCGGAGGCCCGTTTACATTTAATTTTGTAGCAATAGATTCCCAATCAGATTTAAAATTAGCTGGAACATGACCTTTGGTAAACCCTTTTACCAAACATGGATTTTTTTCCAATTCGGAAACCAAAATTTCAAATTGTTTTGCTGTTGTTATTTTGATGCTCAAATATCAAATACAAAATGCTTACAATATCAACGTCGACTAAAAAATGCTATGTCGTCACAATTTTTTACGGCGACAGATATTCTAAAAATCGACTTCACGTCGACTATTGTATCGACAATGATAATGGCAACCATTTGTCGCTATCGACAAAAAACGACAACCCTAATATCATTATTGTCGCCTCGACTTAATTTTGCGACGCCGACGATAACCGTAATAGGGCCGATTGTGAGAAAAAAATATTGGAATAAAAGAAAAGAATTTATGACAGCGTTCTTTTTCTGTAACAACGCAATATATATTGCTATCTTCTCAAGCTAAATGTATGTGTGCGCTTTCACATTGCAAATCTATGGTTGCACTCCAGCAACTGGTGGAGGAGAGCGAGGGGCGGTTCGCAATAGGCAAAAACGCAGAGCAATAAACAAATGACTCCTTTTTCTAACTCAGTGGATATAGTAGCATAACAAATTAAAACAGAACTAGGGAATATTCCAATATCTGTTTTCTAAAAACTACGTTTTACTGAATATTTGTGTACATATGTATTTTAACTTTTTTCCTTTGTGTACGCGATGCCGCCCTCTGGCAACAATTGATTGAATATTGGAACTGAGTAGTTGACGTTTGCTACACTAGAATTACATGAAAAATATATTCCTTCCATACCATATCCAAAAATGATGCCCCCATGAAATTTTTAACGTATCTTTACTTCTTTTGTTTCTTGTTTGCTCTTTTTGCTTGATTTCACGATAACCGCAACAAATGTTAAACTATTTCCGATCACTTGCAATGCATAACGGCGTTTAATCAAAAATATGACAGACACGGCGAACTTTCGCGAAGACGGCAATGTACTTTTCTTCAATAATAACTTTTGTTGAACGCATTTGTGTTTTGTCGGCAAAATGTAGAACAGTTTTATTTCATAACTCTGAAAATTATTCAATTCCAAAAATTCACCAAAATAACGAAAATATTGAGGTACCATTATATGGGGGCTGTACCAAAACGTGGACATACATGGCTCATTTTCAATACCAAAAGTATTGCAGACCTACTTCCTTTTGTTCGGAAGCTAAAGTGATTTCCACAGACAGACGGACATCGCTAAATCGACATAGAGTATTATGCTGTTCAAGAATATATGTACTTTACGGGGTCTAAAATGTATATTTCGAGGTGTTGCAAACTTCTGCTACCGGAGCTAGAACCCATTATGAAATACCAAATCCGTGGATAAATGTGACAATATTATCAAAATACTGAATATGCGATGTTTTTGGGAAATTGAAAAAAAAATCGGTGAATAATTTCGCTAAAATCATCAAAACACCGAAAATCGGGAGGTACCGTTATTTGGGGACCATACGAAGACGTGGACCTGCACGTCCAATTTTCTGTCTTAGGCTGTAGTTTCCATTGCGAACTTCAAATACCATTCCGGTGAATAATGTAGCTAAAATTAACAAAATACCGAATATCGGGAGGTACCATTATATGGGGGCTATATGTAAACGTGGCCCATTTTCAATACCAAAAGTCCTGCAGACATACAATTCGGAAGTTAGATTGCCACAGACGGTGGTCGCTAAATAAACAGAATTTTATGCTGATCATGAATACATATACTTTGTGGAGTCTAAAATGCATATTTCGAGGTGTTACAAACGGAATGACAAACTGTATATACCCTCCATACTATGGTGGAGGGTATAAAAACTTCTATGAAAAGGCTACGAAGATTTTTTATACCCTCAGCCATATGGCTAGAGAGGATATGTATCATTTGTTAAGGTCAAAACGTGCCTCAAAGATATAATGGTTTTAGACCCTAGGTCTCTCTGGATCAAATGTCCGTTTCAGGACATTTGGAGTCGATCTAGCGATCTAACATAGATCGACTTCGTAGATGGGCCTTCTGGTACCTCCCCCATAAAAGGTCGAAATTTGACGATTTTCAAATTCGGTATTCGAAGTTCCTGATGGATAACTACAGCCTGTTACAGAAAATTCAGATCCAGGTCTTCGTATATCCCCCATACCTTCGTATATGCGGTATTTTGATGATTTTATCTACACTATTTTCCGGATTTTTTCAAGTTTCGTATTTGAATATTGAAGTGTCGTAGATCCCAAATATAGCGGCTATATTCGAAGACTTTAAGATTTTAACAGAATTTTTATTAACTTTTTTTTGAAAATTCCCAAATTCGTTTCAACTAATGGAGAGCCCGGCCGAACATACTGCTTTTTCTACTTGTTGCATTTTAAACGATTGTATTTCTCAACAATGCAAGAAAAGATTGATGAAACCAAAAGATTTATCTTATTTTTCTATTTTACTAACCTCTGTTAAACGTTCTCAAAGGGAGATGTTTTGCAAGAGGTTATAATCCCGACCTGCTAACACTTTTTAAGGGTTTTAACAACATTCTCTAGCCTAATCAGGAATGTTGTGCTTTCAATGGATTACATAGGAAAATCCATCTGTCAAAATTTTCCCACATAAGCTCATCCACGGAGAAATTAAAAAGGTAAAGCTATCTCAAATTAGTATATCCATCTCTGCATTTTCTGTAATTTACCTTGTAAATTTTCACTGCATACAATACCAGTTTCCATCTCTGATTTCTGTAGGTGACAATGACTGCATGACTTTACCTTCCTAATTCTACCAGATGCTCAGCATTTCATTTCAATATTTTATTTACTTCACGATATTGCACAAGATTTGCATACTTACTTGCCCAGGAACAACAACAGAAAATAAAACAAATAATTAGGTTTCAGAAGGTTAGTTTATTAGACTTTGAAGTAATAGGATAGAAAAGACACCACCATATGAAAAAGCTTTAAACGGTAGACCACACTTATAAGAAACTCATTAAAATTTGTTTTTTTTTTGTCGTTATTGTGAATAGTTGGCGAACTGTTAAATTGTATTCATTTGTTTCCTGATAATTTCACATTAGGTCATTAAAAGAGAAATATTATTTTTATGTGTCCTATATTTTGATTCCGATATTTCGATTACCTTCAGTAATCATCTTCAGGTATTTTTTCTAGTAGGAATAGGCTAGTCTGTCTCAGTGTTACTATCATACTATTTTATCTAGTTTCTAGTACGACCAATAGTTTTGTGTCTGATGAGGTATTAAAGATGCCGCAAAATGTCGTTAAGATGTGTTTTATGAGCGTTTTTCACCAATTAAAGTTTGGTGAATATTCTCATATAAAATTATTCTGAGAATTATTTCAGATTTGGTGTAAAAAAATTGTATCTGAACTTGTTTTTTTTTTTTTTTTTTTGGGAAAATAATTTTTTCTGCCGAAAATACGAAAAATGGCATGGTATCTCACAGATAGTTTTTTGTGCTCATATGTGTGGTCTGCTGTATTATAAGTGTTACAAAATTTAAATATATTATCCATTTAGTTGAATATAAAAGAGTTAATAGAGTATAAAGTTATTACAGTATAAAGTGGCAAAAAAGTGAGTAAAAAATATATATTTCCATATATTTTGTTCAATTGTCTTCGTTTTCATTATTTTCCACCTGAAGAAATTGTTCAACTGTTTTCTTATTGGCATAACCGTGAATATACACATCTAGAAACTATTTCCAAACATGAGGAGCTTGTGACAAACGTATCAAATCAGGCCAGGTGGGTCCAATTTTTTCCAATCTATCTTCAACAGTTCTCTTCAAGGTAAACTTTGGACGTCCGTTGTTTCTCTTGCCTTGTGGATTCCACTGGAAACTCTTTGCGGAGATAATTGTGGATCTTCATTGCACCTAGTGAGGAGCTCTCTTTGATGGGCCACGCGTGTTTGTAACATTACTCTCAGGCAATTATTTATGAATTTTTGCAGCCTCTTCGTCTCCCTTTTGGGTTCAATCCACGTCTCACAGCCATAAAGTAATCCCGACTTTATAAACCTATTAAAAAATTTCATCTTTTCCTCGGTCGAATACTTCGAAGATTTCAAATATCTTCGAAATATGCTGAAATTATTTTTAGCCGTCAGCATGCCTTTTGTCACATCAGCAGATATGCCTACATTTTTGCTAAAAATGCTGCCGAGGTAACAAATCTCGCCAACATCTCTTAATATCACATCTTTTAGCTTGACAGGTGTGGTGTTGTTGGTTGAAATACGCATAACCTTGGTTTCTTCTTTGTCGATTTTTAGGCCTGCTTCACATGCATGCAGTGCCACTTGCTCGACTTTAGACTGGATTGCAGCAACTGTTTTTGCCATAAGACAAATTTGATCTTCAAAAATCAAATAGTGCAGCTCTTTTCCTTCCCAAAGTATACCATCTTCTGCATTGACATTGATTTTCTCCAAGACATAATGTAATACCAAAAGAGAAATAACTCTCAAGAGGCAGATTTCAATTCCTAATTTTTCTTTAATTTCCGAAGATTGCCAGATTTTGTTCCAGGAGCAAATTCGACGGGAACCATCGTTAAATAAATAATGAATTTGCCTTATAGTATCTTTATCAGTTCCAATTTTCTCCAAACATTGGGAAATGCTATCCGGGTCTACATTGTTAAAACTTGTGTCGAATGCAATGGGTATAAGAAACAATGGTGCATTCATTTCTATAGATTGTTCTATAATAATTCGGAGACTCGCAGGGCAATGCAGTAAACTCGGACTGGCAGCTTGGATCTTTGACAATATCTTATTGTAAAGATCATACATACGCTGGGGCTGGCATCTGTAAAAAAGTGAAATTTTGCAATTAAAACAAAAAATCAATTTATTTACTTATATGTTACTCTGTCCTGCAAATGCCTTTAGATTCGGACTGTTGTTTTAACCTCGTTAGGATACTGTGAGATTTTTGCTAGTTGCGAGTCTAGCAAGGATTAAACAGGAGCTAAATTACCGTTACAGTTTTTCGAAATATGGAAGAAATCCTGCATTAATATGCTATAAATATAAGGAGCTAAAACAGATTCCCAGGGAAATCGACGCGGAATTTAGCATGGGGGAATAGTTAACCCGCCAATGGTGACGCTAATTTGACTTTGATTAATGATGACGCCGGTCTCACGCACCGGGGTTTTCAACTGAAGTTTTTTCGAAACGTATGACTAATAGTTAATATTTTTTTTTATTATTTATCCACTTTGACAATAAAATAAAGATATTTAATCATTTTAAGCTCTTTTATTTCAATATTAAAGCTCACAGACATTTTTAAATAAAGCATTAAAAATAACAATGTTTTAGCAATTCATTTTTTAAAATTAAGAAAAAATAAAAAAATCACATATTAATTCAAGAAAATAATGTTAATTAGTCTTTCGACAATAGGAACTTTTATAAAATGAACAAAATTGGTATCCTTCCAAAAAAAAATCAAATATTGTTTCTTGTAGAAGATCTTCAAGCTGACGCTGGAAGCTTTCATAAGACATGCTGTAAAAAAATTTATATTATAAAACACATACATACATACACATGTAAACACACAAGTACACATATATTTACAATAAAACAGCAACAAATTATAATAAACTTAATAAAAACGCCAATAGTAAAAAAATAATTCTTGATTATTTTACTTACACAAACGGTGACTCACGGTCTCACACACCAGGGTAGAACAAAAATACACGAACTTGTGTTCACTAAGCAGTTTCGTCATGAACTGACGGTGGGGGATGTACTTAGCTACAGCTACTCGAAATCGCAACAAAAACGAATAACGGTGAAAAGAGTTATACGAATTTTTTAACACAACCGGTCTCACAGACCAGTGCGTCACCATTGGCGGGTTAAGGACTGGCAGAAGGTTACCATTTTGTTTGGTCATCGGACAACATGTAGCGGGTAAAATAAACCATAAATTTTATGCAAAAAAAATACATTTCCACTAAACCGCGAATATTTTTAATCCTGGCGAAATCACGATGCACGAAAATGTCGCTTCTGACCGTTATATTGATGCTCATATCCAAGATATCGCATATATAGCAAAATATATACAATCTCATATATCAGTGAAGGGGATGTAAGGTAGATCGCTTATAACTTAAGAACGGCCGGATGTATTTGAACAATTCTCACAAATTGGGAATGGCTCCTTACTAGAAATGGAAAGAAAATTCGGTGAAAATATGCCAATAAAAAGTAAATATTTTTTTTGTCATATTTTGTCACATATTTTTCGCATGAGATTTTTTCATATTTGACTTGAATTTTACGTTTGATAATATTTTTCACCTCACAACACTATTTTTTGGGAGTATTATATTCAAGTCGCAGTTATCGTCCGATTCTCAAGATATTTTCCAATGGGAAAGGGACAGAATTACAGCCAATTGTTTTTCAAGATGTATATTTGGACCAGAAATAAAAACTTTCCTGATCTTGCAGTGGTTTTAAAGGTTAATATTAAAAACCATGCATGAGGTTAAGGCTTAGGACAGAGCAGAAGTTTAGCATTTTGCACGGACCTTGAATTTTATTTAGCGGTTAAAATTAACCACAACTCTTGTGTAAAATTGTTTTGGATACCTGTCAGCATGACTTAGAGTATAAGGAAAGTATCCAAGGTAAAAACCAAAGTAGCATTTGTGCAGGACAATATGGCATTATTTCAAATAATCGACTAAAATGTGTTTGGACCTAAGGAGGCTTTTCAATATATTATAGTGTTGTGGGGTATCATATGGTCGGCCCCACACGCCAATAGCCATGACTTACTTGGTTTTCGTTTTTATTAAAGGTTTTCTTCGATTATTATTGTTTTCTCCTAAAAATATGCTTTAATTTATTATCATGTTATTTTTCTCATTCAAATTTGCTTTGTTCTAGAACCTCAAGAAGTGCAAACATATTGTATGTAATGTTCTTCTCAGCACTCGTGGATTACTACTTCATTGTTAAATCTAAATCAATCATGAATACATATGACGTCACACCTGTGTGCACATTGGCATTACCAATATTCGCGCCACTACAAGCATCGTGTATGTGCCCCCGCCGTCAAGTTGCTGCTGGCGAGAGAGAAATAAAATAAAAAAATAATTATAAAAATATTTGCTTCGTTTTTGATTTGAGCACCAACTTTGTTCGAATAATTGCACGCGGATATAAAAGAAGGATGCAACCATAGTTTTAAGAATACGTCGTTAAAGTTTTAGGCAAACTTTTTACTGTTGTACAAAAAAACCATTCATTGATATATCTTCTCTGTCAACTGTATGTATGCGCTTTCAGATTGCAGTTCTATGATTGCACTCGGACAAATATTTACGGAGGAGGACGGGGCGGTTGGCAATAGGCAAAAACGTAGACTAAAAACAATATGTTCCTTGTCCTGTTGTTAATTCAGTGGGTATAGTAACAGAATTAATTGTAATGAAAATCAAACGGGGAATGTCCCAACATTTGTTTATTTGTGACTACGTTTTTTCTGAGTATATTTGTTATTTTGTTTTGCCTTATTGTCATTCTCTGGCCACAATTCACTGAACATTGGAGATAAGTAGTTGACGTTTGCTTCACTGCAATTTTACAAAAACATATTCTTTCCACTCTATATCCAAAAATGATGCCCCCATGAAATTTTTAACGTACGTTTGCTTTTCTTTTTTCCAGACTTCCGTTTTTGCTTGATTTAATTAATGTAAAATTACTTCCGATCACTTGTGTTGCAGAACGGCTTTTCGTAAAAAAAAAATTGACAGAAATGACAAACGTTTGCAAAGGCGGCAATGCTGTTGTCTTCGATAACGATTTTTGTTAATCGCAATTGTGTATTGCCGGCAAAATGTAAAACAATTCTATTTCATAACGCTCAAAATTGTTGAATTCCAAAACTCTACAAGCTTTTCAATACTGTTAGAAATAAAAAACATAAAAACCGAGAATATGTCAAAGGTTTATTCACAACGCTCTGGAACAACGCTGTGACTCCCATTTTAATTTCCCTTGAGTAAATAGAAAATAAGTTAAGTAATTTCAATTAAACTTACATGCTGGGCGTTGCTTGATAGTCCATGATTAGAAACTCACTACAAGAAATATTTAACAACTTTCAAATACTTGGATTATAGAACGTTGCAAAATGACTTCCGAACGCGTTGATTGCAAGACTGTGAATAAAGCGGGAGAGAGGATGACAAAGCTGCCTTGATTTAATAACGTTGCAAACTTTCGATAACGATTGTTTATGGAAATTACAGGGCGCCTCAGTGTTCTCAGCCGGCTAACAGAATATCATCAGCGTTATTTGACTGTTACGCCGCCGATAACACTGTTGTTAACCTTGCCGTTGTTGTTCCAGTACCGATGAACGATTTTGGTTTATCGGAATTTTATTTTGCCGGGAATTTTTGTATACATTAACAGTTCTGGTATCCCACCAAAGGAATTTAAACCAAAAAAACTGTGTGAGTAGAAAAAGCCCCAGCGACAACGATTCAATGTACACTAAAAAAAAACAGCAATAGCTGTGGCAAAATGTAAACAAAAAATCTGAACTGATCTCGGTAAAATTTGTCGGAGGTATTTTCGAGCTGTATTTGGAGTGCATATTACTCATGTGAGGGACTTAATACCCCAAGTCGGATGAAGCGTATAAATGGAAGCTATAGCTATATCTGAACCAATTTTCATCAAATATGTAGTACTTGTTTCTAGGATAAATTCGGACGGAATGGTCAAAATTCAGTCCATTTAGGCTGATATTAGCACAATAAATCTGAATTCGGATAAAATTATATATATAGGAGCGCTTTATCCAAATCTGAACAGATGTCGATAAAATTTGGCATAGGTGTTTCAGAGCTGTATCTGATATCTGATGATGTTAGGGATTTAACCACCAAATCGGATGAAAAATACATATGGCAGCTATATCTGAACCGATTTTCAAGTATATTTGAAGTACTGGTTTCTAGGATGAATTCAGTCGGAATTGCCAAGATTGTGATTCCATGCAGATCATCAAAAGGAGCTATTGGTCTATCTCGTTTCCATTTGCCTGTTACAAACAAATGCACAAAGACATAATACTCTGACCACCTTGAGGTTTAGGGTATAAAAATTTAACACCGGATGCCGGAGCTGCTTTTTTATTTTTTAACTAGCGGATTGATTCCAAAACAAGATATATTAAAATTCCCAAATGGGAAAATACACATCATGTTGTTCCATTAATAGTGACGACGTTTTTGACCATGCTTGAAGCTCCTTCGTAAAAATTAAACTAAAATCGAAAATTGTTTAGCCATTCCAATTGAATTTTGAGGCGGCGGATCATATTTCAAATAAAAAGGAATTTGTGGACTCCCAACACTGAACCTTCTAACAATTGTGAAGTTTGATCCGAATAATGGAAATGTTGGCGGCGCAACAGCTTCGTGGTGGCGATTCTCACTGATGAACCCAGTAATTTCGATAAAAAGAAACAGTTATCGAGAGTGTGCTACGCATTGTGGTTCTTTCATCGTTTTTTGTTTACTTGTTGCAGCTTCCTTTGTTAAAAAAAATGCGTATTTGCTCTCAGGAATTTCTTACAGGGGATACATTATTGCATTACGTTGGGACTCTCCCCCTGTTTAACAATACAATTGATTACACCTTTAAAGACTCAAAACTGGCCAAGAGTATTTTTGTCACATATTGTTTGAACGAATGTGAAAATATGGAGGAATTATCTACTAGTATTCTAGAACAATGAATACTATAGTTTGTAAAATTAAATGCTGATGTAAACTTCTACATCTTTCTATAGATGTGTATACGACAATTCCCGCCAAAATATAATTTCGATAAGCCAAAACCTTTATCGATATTGGAACAACAACGACAATGTTAACAACCGTATTAATGGCGCCTCAACAGTCCAATCAGAGTTGATGATATTCTGGTTTCCGGCTGCTAAGACTAAGAGGCACCCTGTCTTTTCCATAAGTAATTGTTAACGAAGGATGACAAAATCTTTTCCCTTCATTCAACGTTTAGCAACCAACGCGTTCGGAAGCTTTGTTTACACCGTTCAATATTCAAAGTGTTTGAAAGTTGTTAAATATTTGTTGCAGTGAGATTCTAAACATGGACTATGAAGTAAACTCCAGCAAGTAAGCTCGAAATGAATTTTTTCTTTTTTTTATTATTTACTCGAAGAAAATTACAATGGAAGTTAAACCGTATTTGCGGAGCCTTGTGAATAAACATTTGAAATATTTTCATGTTTTTATGGAGCAGATTCTTACAATCGCGATTTTTTATTTCTAATGGTATTGAAAAACTTGTTAAGTTTTGGAAAATAAAAATGTTTTACATTTTGCCGGCAAAACACAATTGCGATTAACAAAAATCGTTGCCGAGGAAAACAGCAATGCCTCCTTCGTGAACTTTTGTCATTTGTCTTTTTTTTTTTGTTTTTTTTTTTTTGTTTTTTGTACTGAACGCCGTTCTGCCATACAAGTGATCAGAAATAATTTTAGATTCATAAAATCAAGCAAAAACAGAAAACTGAAAAAAAGGAAACGTGCGTTAAAAAATTCATGGTTGCACAATTTTTGGATGTGGTATGGAAGGAATATGTTTTTCGTAAAATTCCAGTGAAGCAAGCGCCATCAACTTATCTCCAATGTTCAATGAATTGTGGCCAGAGGACGACAATAAGGCAAAACGAATTAACAATTATATTCTGAAACCAGTAAGGAAAGCTCAAAAGTCGGGCGGGGCCGACTATATGATACCCTACACCACTATGCATATTTAGTAGAGCTCTCGTAAAAAGTTTTATACAGGGCATTTCAGAGCTCTATGAGATATTTGGTACAAAATCAAAATCTATCTAATTCTATCGTGCATTTTACGAACTATAGCTATCTCTGAACCGGGTTTCTCCAAATTTTACGTATTAGCTTCTAGACTGGTGATTTGGGCTGATATTGACCATTTAGTGCACATTTAACACGAAATCGGATGAAGATATATATGAGAGCTATATCCAAATATATATATATGAGAGCTATATATATGAGAGCTATATCCAAATCTGAACCGATTTCGATAAAATTTAAAACAGCTATTCCTGTGCTCCATCTAATACCTGGAACCAAATATCACGGTTGTGGAGTGAATATTACGAATGTATGGGACTAAAACTCTAAATCGGATGAAACATATATATGGTTGCTATATCTATATCTGAACCGATTTTCACAAAATTTGATATACTTGCTTCTAGGCTGAATTTGGTCCGATGTACTAAAATTCAGTCCATTTGGACTTATATCGGCCATTTGGTGCACAATTAACCCGAAATCGGATGAAGATATATATGGGAGCTATATCCAAATCTGAACCGATTTCGATAAAATTACAAACTGGTACCAAATATCATTCTTGTGGAGTGCATATTACGAATGTGAGAGGCTTAAACACCAAATCGGATGAAAGATATATATGGGAGCTATAGCTATATCTGAACCGATTTTCTCCAAATTTGATATACTTGCTTCTAGGCCGAACTCGGTTGGGTGTGCCAAAATTCAGGTAATTTGGACTGATAGTGGACATTCGGTGCACATTTAACCCGAAATCGGATGAAGATATATATGGGAGCTATAGCTGTTTCTGAACCGATTTTCTCCAAATTTGTTGTATATGCTTTAAGGCTAATCTCGGTCACATGTGCCAAAATTCGGGCCATTTGGGCTGATATTGGCCATTTGGTGGTCAATTAGTCCGAAATCGGATGAAGATATATATGGGAGCTATATCCAAATCTGAACCGATTTCGATAAAATTTAAAACAGCTATTTCTGTGCTCCATCTAATACCTGGTACCAAATATCACGATTGTGGAGTGCATAGTAGGAATGTGAGGGACTTAAAGATCAAATCGGATGAAAGATATATATGGGAGCTATAGCTATATCTGAACCGATTTTCTCCAAATTTGATATACTTGCTTCTGGGCCGAACTCGGTTGGGTGGTAATTTGGACTGATAGTGGATATTTGGTGCACATTTAACCCGAAATCGGATGAAGATATATATGGGAGCTATATCTAAATTTGGTCCGATTCTCACCAATTTCAATAGGGTTCGTCCTTGGGCCAAAAAAATATTGTTTGGAAAATTTCATCTCAATCGGATAATAAATGCGACCTGCATTTTGTTCACAAGAATACATGGACAGACGGACGGACGGACGGACGGACGGACGGACGGACGGACAGACGGACTGACATGCATAAATCGACTCAGAAAGTGATTCTATGAAGGTTCTCAAAAGTAACTATGGGTCTATCTCGTTTCCTTCTCCATGTTACAAACAAATGCACAAAGACATAATACCCTTACCACTATGTGGTGTAGGGTATAAAAACGTAGTCGCAAGGAAACAAATGTTGGGACATTCCCGATTTGAGTTACATTGCAATTAGTTCTGTTTCTATACCCACTGAATTAGCAGCAGAACAAGGAACAACTTGTTTATTAGACTACGTTTTTGCATATTGCCAACCGCCTCTCCTCCTTCGTATAAGCATTTGACCGAGTGCAATCATAGATTTACAATGTGAAAGCGCAGACATACAATTGACAAAGGAGATATCAATGAATGGTGTTTCTGTTCAACAATAAAACGTTTATCTAACCTCATTACCGATATATTCTTAAAACCGATATTTTCTTTTAAAGTCTTGGTGCTCTGATCGCAAACCAATCAAATACTTTTAAACCCAGCAGTCCGCTGGCCATTACAATTTAATACCCATCCAAATGTATGCTATTTTGTCAATAGGAAAAAATGAAATAACATTGGTTAATACCATACAACTAGCATCCGATGCTATTACATTGTGAAACAAAATCCATATTAGAATGAAGAACAAAATATAATAAAATGTGTCCATCGCAATCGATAGATTTCGAACCCATCTAGCCTTCGCTTACAATGTCGGTAGATTTCGGACCCATCCAACATTCGCTTACATTGTCGGTAGGTTACGGACTCGTCTGACGGCCTAGGCCATCGCTGTGTAAATGTAAGTAGAAATTGTATACAGGCTTTGGATGGGTCGCATCTACATTGTCTGTGGTCTCAGATGGAAGATGTATGCGCAAAAAAAATCCGCTGAAAACTTTTCTCTTTTATTTTTTTTTGCACTCTCGCCAGCAACATTTTGACGAGACAGCCAATGTTGTTAATGTGCATTGTGCACACACAGATGTAACTTCATATATTAGATAGGCATTAGACGACAATTAGATGAATTGATGATTGATTTTAATTCAACAAAGAAGTCTGAGAAAAACATTACATACAATATAGTTGCGCTTTTTATACCCTACACCACAAGGTGGTCAGGGTATTATGTCTTTGTGCATTTGTTTGTAACAGGCAAAAGGAAACGAGATAGACCCATAGTTCCTTTTGATGATCGGCATAGAATCATTTTCTGAGTTGATTTATGAATGTCTGTCCGTCCGTCCGTCCGTCTGTCCATGTATTCTTGTGAACAAAATGCAGGTCGCATTTATTATCCGATTGAGATGAAATTTTTCAAACAACATTTGTTCGGCCCAAGGACAAACCCTATTGAAATTGGAGATAATCGGCAAAAATTTAGATATAGCTCCCATATATATCTTCGTCCGATTTGCCTTTTATTGTGCACCAACCGTGTAATATCAGCCCGAATAGTATGGAATTTTGCACATACAACCAAATTAGGCCTGAAAATAAGTATGCCAGATTTTATCGAAATCGGTTCAGATATAGCTATAGCTCCCATATATATTGTTCCTCCGATTTGTTATTTTTGTCCTCCGCAGCCGTAATATGCACTCTGTAACAACAATATTTGGGGAAATATATCAAATGCAGCTCAGAAATACCATTGCTAAATTTTATCGAGATCGGTTCAGATTTGGATATAGCTCCCATATATAACTTCGTCCGATTTACCTTTTATTGTGCACCAAACGTCTAATATTTGTCCAAATGGGATGGAATTTGGCACATACGACCGAATTTAGTATAGAAGGTAGTATGCCAAATTTGGTGAAGATCGGTTCAGATATAGTTATAGCTCCCATATATATTGTTCATCCGATTTATTGTATTTGTTACCCACAGCCGTAATATGCACTCCGTAACAACGATATTCAGGGAAATATATCAAATACAGCTCAGAAATATCTTTGCCAAATTTTATCGAGATCGGTTCAGATTTGGATATAGTTCCCATATATATTTTTATCTGATTTCAAATTAATTTCGCACCAAATGGGCAATACAAGTCCGAATTTAAAAGATACAAATGCTTCGGCACATTTAGTCCTTTGAACTTTAAATTAAAATTATAATCATAGCGTGTATGTTTGAATTCTCCCATAAAAACTTTTAATTATTAAGCGGAGCTCAACTAAATTAGCAAAGTGGTGTAGGGTATCATAAAATCGGCCCCGCCCGACTTTAGGACTTTCTTTTCTGGTTGAGGTTCTAAAACTTAAATTTAAATGAGAAAAATTACATGATATTATGTAAAACTCTATTTTTAGGGGAATGTAATAATAATTAAAGAAATCTTTAAACTTTTGTTTCGATCAAAAACCAGAAATAAACTGTACTTGACGGTGAACAAGATTTCATACTTCGTTGGCGTTTCAATTTTTCCCTACAATATTCTACAACTGCCTTTCTAACGGATAGTTTCGAGATCCTTGGAAAATATCAAAGTTAATTCCTATTAAATAAAGTATTGAGATATATTTCTTTACATTCAAATTTGGTTAGACTCTCAAAAATGTTTGTACCACATGTTCGAGTTCGGTTCATTATTCACGAAATTCCATAATGTTATCGACATGCAATTAAAAGTTAAAAAATGTACTGTCCCTGTATTTCTACACATGAACATGTTTTGGAGGTACCAGAAGGAGTGGACTGATATATTTCACCAGACCCTGGTGAAATTTGAAGACAATCGGACTCCTAAATGACATTTTATAAGAGTTGCAAATTATTTGAAATTTTGACCCTTTGTGGGGAAGGTACTAGAACGAGTGAACCGATATTTTCCATTTTCGCACCAGACCTAGCACTGACGCAAATATTAGGATCTGAAAAGTTGGAGCAAAAGTCGGATTATCGCCTCTCTTTCTGTGCAAAAAAAAAAAATATTTTACTGAAAATTTCGACCATTTGTGGGGGAGGTACCAGAAGGAGCGGACCGAAATATTTCATCTTAACACCAGACCTTGGGTTAATAAAAATATTGGGATGTGTGAAATTTGAAGACAATCGGACTCTTACACCACATATTATGAGGGTTGTAATTATTCAAAATTTTGAACATTTGTGGGGGAGGTACTTGATGGAGTTGACCGATATTGTCCATTTTCACACCTGATCTAGCACTGACGCAAAGTTAAAGCAAAATCGGATCCTTTCTCTTTCTGTGCAAAAAATTATTTTCCT
The DNA here is from genome assembly GCF_030504385.1 of Musca domestica. Lineage (NCBI taxonomy): Eukaryota > Metazoa > Arthropoda > Insecta > Diptera > Muscidae > Musca > Musca domestica. The sequence goes on from NW_026712299.1 coordinate 8,234,325, forward strand.
TGAAAAATTCGACCTTTTGTGGGGCAGGTACCAGAAGGAGTGGACCGATATTGGCCATCTCCGAACTCGATCTAAGTTTAACAAAAATATTACCCAGTTTGAATCAAATCGGATACTCCCATCGAGAGTTATGGTGCGCACCAGTCAGACAGATGGACGGACATCGCCAGATCGACACCAAATGTTCTGAAACGGATTTGGTCCAAAGAGACCTAGGTTCCAAAACCGTTATTTCGACTAGGCACGTTTTGACCGTAGCAAACGATATATACCCTCTGTAGCCATATGACTGAGGGTATAATTAACATTCTTTGAAAATTCTGGTTGAAGTATTGAACATGAGATTTGTCTCCCTTTTAATATGCACATTAAACTCTTCCGAATATTTCTAATTTTTATGAAAAGGCATGAGTAGTTTATGTTTGCATTTTCTTGTTTTTTTGCTTGTATCTATTTTTATACCCTTCACCATACTATGGAGGGTATAGTAACTTTGTAATCCTGTTGGTAACTTCTCGAAATACTCATGTCAGACCCAACAAAGTATATATATTCTTGACACGCGTGATTTTAGCGACATTATTATCCGGTATTGTTTCAAATTTGGTATTTGAAGTTCGTAATGGATACTACAGCCTATGGCAGAAAATTGTCTGTGCAGGTCGAGGTCTTCGTATATATAATCGGTGTTTTGACTCTTTTAGGTACAATACCCACAGATTTTTGTGAGATGTCGTATTTGAAGTTCGTAATGGTTGCTACAACCTGTGCCAGAAAATTGTCTACGCTTGTCCAGGTCTTTGCACAGCTCCAATATAACGATACCTGCCTATATACGATATTTAGATGATTTTAGCTACTTTATTCACCGTTTATTTCAAGCTTCGAATTTGAATATGGTAATGGCTTATGACAAACAATGCCTATATAGGTCCACGTCGTATAGAACCCAAAATAACGGCTATATTCGGTATTTTTAAAATTTTAACAGAATTGTTTGAGGATTTTATTATTATTTTTTTTTTCAAAATTTCCAAATGGTGAAGGGTCTTCAAAGTTCGGCCCGGCTGAACTTACTGCTTTTCGACTTGTTAAGGTTTAAAACTTCGTAAAACCTCCGGAGCAAAGGTGAACACTCCTCTTGGTATGTTCATTATATTATTATCATATTCTTCAAAGTAGTATGCTATATGTTCTATGGCCTTAGGTACTCTTTATTATTTTGTTTTAAGTAATACTTATTAGTATTTAAGTAAATAAATTGTTTTTATTTTTATTGCAAAATGTCACTTTTTCACAGATGCCAAGCCCACCGTATGGATGATCTTTACAATAAGATATCGTCAACGATCAAAGATGCCAGTCCGAGTTTGCGGCAATGTTCTACGAGTCTCCGAATTATTATAGAACAATCATTAGAAATGAATGCACCATTGTACCTTATACCCATTGCATTCGACATAAGATTTAACAATGTTGACCCGGGCAGTATTTCCCAATGTTTGGAGAAAATTGGAACTGATCAAGATACTATAAGGCAAATTCTTTACTTATTTCAACATGACTCCCGTCGAATTGGCACCTGTTGCAAAATTTGGCAATCTCCGGATATAAAAGAAATACAAGGAATTGAATTTTGCCTCTTGAGAGTGGTTTCTATTTTGGTTCTGTCTTGGAGAAAATCAATGTTAATGCAGAAGATGGTATAATTTGGGAAGGAAAAGAGCTGCACTATTTGGTTTTTGAAGATCAAATTTGTCTTATGGCAAAAACAGTTGCTGCAATCCAGTCTGAAGTCGAGCAAGTGGAATTGCATGCATGTAATGCAGGTCTAAATATCGACAGAAAAAAAACCAAGATTATGTGTATATCAGACAACAACACCGAGCCTGTTAAGCTCAAGGATGCGGTATTAAAATATGTTCGCTATATTTGGTACCTCGACAGTATTTTTTGCAAAAATGGAGGCATATTTGCTGATGTGGCGAAATCCATACTGATTGCTAACGAAAATTTTACGGTAATGCGAGAATATTGGAAATCACCGAAATATTCGACCGAGGAAAAGATGAAATGTTTCAATACTTTTATAAAGCCGATATTACTTGATGGGTGTGAGACGTGGATTGAACCCAAAAGGGAGATGAAGAAGCTGCAAAAATTTGTAAATAAGTGTCTGAGAGAGATATTACAATCACGCGAGATCCCTAAAAGAGAACTTCTTACTAGGTGCAATGAAGATCCTATTGTATACCAGATTCGTTACAAGAAATGGCTATTTATTGGTAGAATCTTAAGAAAACCAAACACAATTATCTCCGCAAAGAGTTTCCAGTGGAATCCACAAGGCAAGAGAAACAACGGACGCCCAAAGTTTACGTTGCAGAGAACTGTTGAAGATAGATTGGAAAAAATTGGACCCACCTGGCCAGATTTGATACGTTTGGCCCAAGATCCTCATGTTTGGAAAAAGTTTCTAGATGTGTATATTCACTGTTATGCCGATAAGAAAACAGTTGAACAATTTCTTCAGGTGAAACATAATGAAAACGGAGACACAAAAAACTCTCTGTGAGATACCATGCCATTTTTCGTATTTTCCCCAGCAAAATTAATTCCCCATCAACCCATCCCACAAAAAAAAAAATTCAGATACAATTTTTTACACCAAATCTAAAATCGTCCTCAGAATAATTTTTTGTGAGAATATTGACAACATTTTAATTTGTGAAAAACGCTCATAAAACAAAACTAACGACATTTTGCGGCATCTTTAATACCTCATCAGACACAAAACTATTGGTCGTACTAGAAACTAGTAAAATAGTATGACAGTAACACTGAGGCAGACTAGCCTATTCCTACTAGAAACCTGTAAGGAAAGCTCAAAAGTCGGGCGGGGCCGACTATATGATACCCCACACCACTATGCATATTTAGTAGAGCTCTCGTAAAAAGGTTTATACAGGGCATTTCAGAGCTCTATGAGATATTTGGTACAAAATCAAAATCTATCTAATTCTATCGTGCATTTTACAAACTATAGCTATCTCTGAACCGGGTTTCTCCAAATTTTACGTATTCTTCTTCTTCTTCTAGACTGGTGATTTGGGCTGATATTGACCATTTTGTGCACATTTAACCCGAAATCGGATGAAGATATATATGAGAGCTATATCCAAATCTGAACCGATTTCGATAAAATTTAAAACAGCTATTCCTGTGCTCCATCTAATACCTGGTACCAAATATCACGGTTGTGGAGTGAATATTACGAATGTGTGGGACTAAAACTCTAAATCGGATGAAACATATATATGGTTGCTATATCTATATCTGAACCGATTTTCACTAAATTTGATATACTTGCTTCTAGGCTGAATTTGGTCCGATGTACTAAAATTCAGTCCATTTGGACTTATATCGGCCATTTGGTGCACAATTAACCCGAAATCGGATGAAGATATATATGGGAGCTATATCCAAATCTGAACCGATTTCGTTAAAATTACAAACATCTATTTCTGGGCTGCATCTTATATCTGGTACCAAATATCATTCTTGTGGAGTGCATATTACGAATGTGAGAGGCTTAAACACCAAATCGGATGAAAGATATATATGGGAGCTATAGCTATATCTGAACCGATTTTCTCCAAATTTGATATACTTGCTTCTAGGCCGAACTCGGTTGGGTGTACCAAAATTCAGGTAATTTGGACTGATAGTGGATATTTGGTGCACATTTAACCCGAAATCGGATGAAGATATATATGGGAGCTATATCTAAATTTGATCCGATTTTCACCAATTTCAATAGGGTTCGTCCTTGGGCCAAAAAAATATTGTTTGGAAAATTTCATCTCAATCGGATAATAAATGCGACCTGCATTTTGTTCACAAGAATACATGGACAGACGGACGGACGGACATGCATAAATCGACTCAGAAAGTGATTCTATGAAGGTTCTCAAAAGTAACTATGGGTCTATCTCGTTTCCTTCTCCATGTTACAAACAAATGCACAAAGACATAATACCCTTACCACTATGTGGTGTAGGGTATAAAAATCCCTGAAAATAATTACTAAAGATAATCGAAATATCGGAATCAAAATATGGGACACATACAAATTATATTTCTCATTTAAGGACCTAAGGTCTAATTAACAGGAAACAAATAAATACAATTTAACAGGTCGCCAACTATTCACAACAACGACAAAAAATTACCTCTGGTATTTTCTATTCTATTATTTCAAAATCTAATAAACAAACCTTCTGAAACCTAATAATTTGTTTTATTTACTTTTGTTGTTCCTGGACAAGTAAGTATGTAAATCTTCTACAATATCGAGAAGTAAATAAAATATTTAAATGAAATGCTGAGCACCTAGTAGAATTAAGAAGGTAAAGACATGCAATCATTGTCAAATTTTATATTCATAAATCCATGTTACAAGGTAAATTACAGAAAATGCAAAGGTGGATGTGCTAATTTCAAATTGCTTTAGATTCTTAATTTTTCCGTGGATGAGCTTACGTGGAAACATTTTGCCAGGTAGGTTTTCCAATCTAACCTATTGAAATCACAAAATTCCTGATTAGGTTAGATAATGTTATTAAAATCCTTAAATTATTTCCTGTTGAACGAAAAATACAACACGTGGTGGACGATCATGTAAAAGTGTTAGCAGGTCGGGATTATAACCTCTTGCAAAACATCTCTCTTTGGGAACGTTTACAACAGAGGTAAGCAAAATAGAAAAATAAATAATAATAAATAAATAAAGAGAGAAATAAGTTTGGATTCTTCTTTAGGTTTCATCAATCTTGTCTTGCATTGACAATCGTTTAAAACAAGTAGCAAGTAAAAAAGCAGTAAGTTCGGCCAGGCCCTCCATTACTTGTAACGAATGTAGAAATTTAAAAAAAAAACTTCGTTAAAAATTCAGTTAAAATCACCGAATATAACCATTATATTTGAGATCTAGGCAATATTCAATTACAAAACTTGAAAAAAATCCGGTTAATAGTGTAGTTAAAATCATCAAAATAACGCACATACGAAGACCTGAGCTGTAGTATGGAGGGTAACAGGCTGTAGTATGGAGGGTATATTATGTTTGTCGTTCTGTTTGTAACAACTCGAAATACACATTTTAGACCCCACAAGGTGTATATATTCTTGATCAGCATAAAATTCTATGTCGATTTAGCCATGTCCGTCCGTCTATTCGTCTGTGGAAATCACTTTAGCTTCTGAACGAAATGAAGTAGGTTGATAAAGTTTTACTCAAATGTATATTATGTCTGCAGGACTTTTGGTATTAAAAATGAGCCATGTAGGTCCATGTTTTGGTACAGCCCCCATATAATGGTACCTCCCTTTTTCGGTATTTTGGTGATTTAAGCTACATTATTCAACGGATTTGCTTCAAATTTGGTATTTGAAATTCATAATTGATACTACAATCTATGCCAGAAAATTGTCTAGTAGCAGGTCACGTTTTTCTATATCCCCCATATAACGTTACCTCCCGATATTCGGGTTTTTGATGATTATTATTCATTATCATCGAAATTGTTTCAAATTTGGTATTTGTAGTTCGTAAAGGTTACTACAGCCGATGAAAGAAAATTGTCTATGCAGGTCCACATCTTCGTATATCCTCCCCATAGACGATCATTTTCTACCGGTTTCATTTAAGGGGTGAAGGGTATTAAAAATGCGGCCCGGCCAAACTTGGCTGTTTTTTTTTACTTCTTTACTCTCATTTGTTTTGGCTCGGGAAGGTGTAAGGGAGCTGCTCCGTATGCAACCATTAGGAGTGTTCGTTTACTCTATAATTTGCAATTTTTTTTACTGGGAGCTGTTTGTTTACCAGGGGTGCTCAAGAAGAAATATCTGTTTTCAGTCAAATTTCTCTTTGCTTATTTAAATCAAGAACAAAACAGTGTTAAGTCATTATTTATACAAATATTTTTTATCCATTTGCTTTATAAACTATTTTGGCAAACATTCGTGTTTAAAAACAATTAAATAGAACAGTAAAATATAAAGAAAAACAGAATTTTAATTTTCTCTTAAATTATCTCTTTTTTCTCTTCATGTTCTAGAACACGGTTTTGAGCACCCCTGTTGTTTACCCAAAAGTCCAGTAAATGAGAGAGAGTGAGAGAGGCGAAATATATATAGAAATATGAGTTACTGAGAGATTGAAAATTTATCAAATATCGATCTAAGGAATCGGAAAAAAACTTATTTTCAACAATGGTTAAGCGAAATGTGAGAAAATATGAAAAATAAATAATATAAAATCGATTAATGTTAAATTGTTTAGATAGCTCAGCTGTTGCCTTACAAATGTTTTGCAAAATGCTGTTCGTTTACTTTTTACAATTTTTTTTCTCTCGAAAGAGAAAATCTGTTTTTTTTTTCTCAGTCATTTCTTACTGATTAAATGTTACTGGAAAAGTAATCGAACGAACCTTTTAATGAGAAGTTACAATACGTTATTATTGTTCTCTCAGAGGGGGTGTGGGCAATCTAGTAATCAGTAAGTGATGACGAGTATATTGCGCTCTGTTTCTCTTTTCCAGAACCTTCAAAAATGTACTTGCTTTGCCATTATTCTCCCGCTCTCGTTTGCTAGGCTATTGAGTAAATGCATCACATTCAGTAATATTCGCATATACGCCACACTTTTAGTATGAGTCGCTCAGACGACGTTTGACAAGGAAAGTGAACACAAGTATTCAAGTAAAAAAAAGTAGTTGTGAAATAAGGAAACATAAATAAATAAAAAACAAACCAAAAAATCATGGAAGAAAATAACAGAAAAAAAAAGTAAGTCCCAAATATTAATTTAAATATTTACAAAGAATTTAAAGGAGTACTAGGTGTTGGAACTGTTGCTTTGATTCTGCAGATTTCTATACTAATTATTGTGAAATTGTGTTGTTAGAAGTTTGTGTGCCGTTTTACATTTTTTTAGGATATCTGAAATATCGGCAACGAATTGTGTTTTTGGTCAACCTTCTGCAGCTAGTTTTCTTTCACACTTTTTGCGTCTTAAATAATAATTATATTGATGTTTCTCCAAGAACTGGAGATTGGGGTTCATGACAGTGCAGTGAAATGGTAAAAGTATTAGACTTTGTTGTGAAATTATTTTGTCGTTATATTAGTCAGTGCTCGATCATAGAATATTTTATTGCCCTAGTCATAAATATCGGGAACACTCTTGTGTTTTAAATAAGTGCAGCATAGTTTTTTGTGAACAGCAGGGGTGCACTGATAATAAAGGCAATGCCCAAGTGCTAATGCACTCAGTAGACAGAAGATAAGTGGGTGTTGTTCTAAGAATAAGATATCTTACGATTGATATTGTAGTTTAGCTCTTGAGAAAAATAAGATTAAGATTTGATCGAATTGGTCACCTTTGGCACGAGTTATGGTCTTCAAACGGCCAATGAAACCGTCACACGCTGCCCGAATGTTGCTCTGCGGTATTTTGGCCCATTTCCGGCGAAACGCTTGCTTGAGGTGATTGACAAAATACACAATAGTCCAACGGATTGGTATCCGGAGATTTTGGTGGCAATTGTGCGCTGGAAATGAAGCGAGGAACCTCATTTTGCAACCATTCTTGGGTGGCGCGTTCTGAGTGCGATGGTACTGAGTCCTGTTGGAATGTCCAAGGTCTGCGGCCAAAATGTTTGCCTGCCCAAGGCTTTAATACACCCTCCAGAATATTTTCGCGATAATATTCGGAATTTATTTTGATGCCACGGTCTACTAATACGAGCGGAGAGCGACCATCGGCTGTTATGGCGGCCCACATCATCACCATGACCGACGCTTGAGTTCTGGTGGCCAACCGAAGGCTAATAAACACGATCATTTTGTTTGTTTACAAACTGCTGGAGCTTATTTTTTAATATTTGCCGAATAGAGTATTGCGATATGTTCAGCTCACGAGCCATTTTTCGGCCACTGCGGCGCGGGTTTCGATCAAGTCGCTTCTTTACTTTTCGAACCATTTCTGCTGATGTTGCTGTTTCCTTCCGTCCACTTCCTTGACGTCGGGCTTCGCTACTAGGCTACCAGTATCACGGTAACGAGCGATGGTACGAGACACAAAAGATTTATTCACATTTAAATGCTGGAGTGCTCTAACGATAGTCACTTGTGGTTTGGTTTTCCAGTCAAATATAAAGAAATCACACTATCACGCTTGAATTCCATCTCGAATAACTTTTTTTCTGGAAAATTCTCACCAAAATGCTTTTGTAGGCTTGTAAACAATATAATGAGCTGTCACTGGAATAATTTTAACAGTTGTCGTACGAGTGGCTTAAAAATGACAGCAGTCTCAAGTTGGTTGCATTTTTTTATCTCACCCTGTATATAATATATACATTTTTAATAAATATATAATTTTTTTTGTTTTTGTGTTACCTTTATTAAACCTACATTTTGTCTTTGCAGATCCATTTACAATAAAATAGTGTCCGCAATGCAAGCAACTTGCCCGAGTTTCTTATATTGTAACTCAGTTCTACGAATCATTTCTGAACAATCCATCGAAATGAATTCACCATTGTTCCTTATTCACATTAAATTCGATCCAGCATTCGACATAGTTGATCGTAGTACAATTTCCCAATGTCTGGCAAAATTTGGAGTAGATGAAGCAACAATACTAGAAATTATTCATATTCTGTACGGCGAAGAGTCGTGTCGCCTTCGTATCTGGGACAGAAGCTGGCAACAACTGGAAATTAAGGAAAGAGAGCCAATTGAATTGCTCCTCTCGAGGATGATTTCTTTTTTGGTTTTACACTCAGTCTTGGAGAAAAGCAATGCCAATGCCACCGATGGTATAAGGTGGGGTGAAACGGAACTGCATCACTTGATTTTTCAAGATGAAATTTGTCTAATGGCAAGAACAGTTTCTGCTATACAAAGGAAGCTTCAGGAGCTAGCATTGAGCGCCCGTGAAGTGGGTCTACAAATTAGTGCAGAGGAAACCACGATAATGCGAATTTCGACCAGTGGCAAAACACCTGTCCGACTAAATGACGTTACATTGCGCGACGTGAAAACGTTTTGTTTCCTCGGCAGTATTTTCAGCAAATTTGGAGGAATAAAAGCTGAGGTGAAGCAGAGGTTATCCAGTGCTAAATATGTCTTTCAAGATCTTCGAGAGCGTTTTGTGTCTGCGGATACGATCGAGCAAAAAATGGCAATTTTCAATTCAAGGGTAAAACCTGTCCTGCTCTATGGATGTGAGACATGGAGTGAACCCAAGTGGGCAATGAAGAAGCTTCAAAAGTTTGTAAACAATTGCATGAGGGTCATGCTACCAACACACCCTCGTGACCAAAGGGAGCTCCTCAATAGATGTGGTGAAGATCCAATTCAATATCAAATTCGTTACAAGAAATGGCTATTTATTGGTGAAGTCCTAAGAACTCCAAACACAATTATGACGGCGAGGAGTTTTCAATGGAACCCCCAGGGCAGTAGAAGCGTAGGTCGGCCGAGTTTTACATTCAACAGAACCGTTGAGGATAGACTGCAAAAAATTGGTCCCACCTGGCCAGAATTAATACTTTTGGCCCAGGATTCCAATGTATGGACACAGTTTATAGAGCAATATATATACGGTTATGCGAATAGAAGAAAGGTTGAAGAGTTTCTCCAAGCGGCAAATATTAACACCGAAGTTGGCGAATGACAAATACTTGTAGTTTAAGAATAGTTTTTATTAAACTAATTTTTTTTTTTTCTAATTTCAAAATATATTGTTTTTTTTTTTTAACTATATACTTTTGTTGTTTTATATTAATCGTATATATCAAGTGTGTAACAGCTTGAAGCTACATTTGCAGAGCCGATGTCGGGTGGCCATATCCAAAAGCATTGTATTTTCACATAAAAACAAAATATTGAGAAACTATTCAAAAGTTTTTCATGGTATTTTCAAGAAAGGAGGTACTATTATATGGGTTCTATAAGAAGACGTGAACCTGTATAGGTAATTTGACGATGAGGTGATGCCCATTGAGAATTTCAAATACGTGTTTCTTTCGGCCGGGCCGAACCAAATAAAAAAAGCATAAAGTGGGTTATTCTGTTGCATGGGGCCATACCAAAACGGGAACCTCTATAGACAATTTTATACTTCAAGGATTGTCATCTACCAAATCTTCTAAAATACCAAATTTGAAACAATTCCGTGGGTGGCTGGAATTATTAAATTACCGAATATCGGTGGGTATCGTTATATGTGGCCCATGGAAAAACGTGGACCTATACAGGGTGAGATAGAAAAAGTAATAAAACATTATTAATACCCTCATCCTAAGGGCAATGGAAAAATTAGAACCAATTATGACCCACAAATACCAATTTTTAGACATAGTCGTGGGAAAATGTGGCAAAAAATCATCAAAATACCGAATATCGAGAGGTACCGCTATATAGGGCTATGCAAAAACGTGGACCTATACTTAAAATGTTTCGCCAACGGAACTAGAACCTATTATGACCAACAAATTCTAATTTTTAGACAAATCCGTGAAAGAGTGTGGCAAAAATCATCAAAATACCGAAAATCGAGAGGTTACGTTATATGGGGGCTATATCAAAGCGTGGACCTATAAATACAATTTTTCGCCACATGAACTAGGACCCTTTATGACCTACAAATACCAATTTTCAGAAAAATCCATGAATAAATGTGGCAAAAATCATCAAAATACCGAATATCGGGAGGTACCTTTATATGGGGGCTATATCAAAGCGTGGACCTATACATACAATTTTTCGCCACATGAACTAGGACCCTTTATGACCTACTGCAATAAAGTCAAACGCCATAATTTGTACATTTTTTTATACCCTCCACCAAAAAAGTATGGAGGGTATATTAAGTTCGTCATTCCGTTTGTAACTCATCGAAATAATCATTTTAGACCCAACAAAGTATATATATTCTTGATCAGCGTAAAATTCTAAGACGACTTAGCCCTGTCCGTCCGTCTGTTGTAATCACGCTACAGTCTAAACGAATTAAGATAGGAAGCTAAAATTTTGCACATATCTCTCTTTTTTCTGCAGGCAGGTCAAGTTCGAAGATGGGTTATATCGGTCCACGATATCGTATAGCCCCCATATAACCGTACCCCCTATATTCGGTATTTTGATGATGTTAGCCACATTTTTCAATGAAATTGTCTGAAAATCCACACAAGTAATTCCTTGTGGGTACTTTATACCTCGGCAGAGAACTATCTATATAGGTCCACGATATCGTAAATTCCCCATATAACGGTACCCCCCGATATTCGGTATTTTGTTGATTTTACTCACATTTTTTATCGGAATTGTCTGAAAATCCACACAAGGAGTTCCTTGTGGGTACTTTATACCTCGACAGAGAATTATCTATATAGGTCCGCGATATCGTATAGCCCTTAATAACGGTACTCCCCGATATTCGGTATTTTTATGATTTTACCCACATTTTTCAACGGAATTGTCTGATAATCCACACAAGGAGTTCTTTGTGAGAACTTTACTCCCTCAAAGAGAGTTGTCTGTATAGGTCCACGATATCGTATATCCCCCATATAGCGGTAGCCTCTGATATTCGGTATTTTGATGATTTTAGCTATATATTCCAATGGTATTCTCTGAAAATCCACACAAGGATTTCTTTGTGAGCACTTTAACCCCTGAAAGGTATTTTTCTATATAGGTCCACAATATCGTATATCCCCCATATAAGGGTACCCCCGATATTCGGGATTTTGATGATTTTAGCCATATTTCCCAATGGAATTATCTGAAAATCCACACAAGGAGTTCCTTGTGAGTACTTTACCCCCAGACATAGATTTGTCTAAATAGGTCCACAATAGCGTATGTCCCCCCATATATCGGCACCTTCCGATGTAAGGTATTTTAAAGATTTTAACAGAATTTTCAATAGATTTTATTTATTTATTTATTTTTTTTTTTTTTTGAATATTTTTTAATTCTTTCCAAATGGTGGAAGGTATTCAAAGTTCGGCCCGGCCGAACTAACTGCTTTTTTACTTGTTTTTTTTTTTTTTTTAAATTTCAAAGAATGTCGGAAATAGCATCAAATTTTAGGATAAGTTTAGATTTGTACGAATTGTTCTCCTTTGGCAGGAATTATGGCCTTCAAACGGCCAATGGAACCGTCAAACGCTGCCAGAATGTTGCTCTGCGATATTTTGGCCCATTCCCTTCGAAGTGCTTGCTTGAGGTGATTGTCACTTTGGTATTTTTTTAGTGCCAACCTTGCTTTCCAAAATACACAATAGTCCAACGGATTGGTATACGGAGAGTTCGGTTGCCATTGTGCGCTGGAAATGAAGCGAGGGACCTCATTCTTGTCCTGTTAGAATGTCCAAGGTCTGCGGCCAAAATGTTTGCGTGCCCAGAATATTTTCGCGATATTTGGCATTTATTCTGATGCCGCGGTCGATTAATACGAGCGGAGAGCGACCATCGGATGTTCTGGCCGCCCACACCGCCACCATGGCCGGCACTTGAGTTCTGGTGGCCAACCGAAGGTGCACTTTTTCTGCTGACCTCTTTGGCAAGTAAACACGATAATTTTGTTTGGTTACGAGACACAAAATATTTATCCACATATAAATGCTGGAGTGCTCCGACGATAGCCACTTGTGGTTTTCCAGCCAAATATAAAGAAATCACACTATCACACTTGAATTCCATCACGAATAACTTATTTTCTGGAAAATTTTCAACAAAATGCTTTTGTACGCATGTAAAGAATATAATGAGCTGTCACTGGGATAGTTATAACAACTGTCGGACGAGTGGCTTAGAAATGACAGCAGTCTGAAATTGGTTGCAGTTTTTGCATCTCACCCTTATATTTAAATAATCAAACAATGGCTGATGGTAAAATTCTCTAAAAAATTATGCGATCTCAAGACACTGTAACATCGGTCACCTGCATACATAGAAATCTTAGAAAAAAAAAACTCGATTATAATTTTGACCTCTAGATGCCAATCGTTATCAAAAAATGTCATCTAAAATAAATTTTTTCTAATGAAAACGAAAAACCAAAAAATTGGGAGATTGTAGCAAATCTTTTTATTCAGTTGCAAACAAGACGTTAAGGGAATAAGTTCAGTACAAAAAAAAAAAAATAAATAATAAATAAAAATCAAAAGTGAAAGTGATGCGATGGCGGAATTTAAAAAAATGGAACAAATGTTTTGTTTCATTTTAGTACTGCTACAAATTCTAGTTGGTGGCGTCCAAGCAAATGGGTAAGTTTTAAATGGAATTTCTTGCGCAGGAAGGCAGGGAGAGTGTTATATACGGGAATATTTTGTACAAAAAACACGTAAAAAGCTGTAAGTTCGGTCGGGCCGAACTTTGAATACCCTCGACTACTTGGAACAAATTTGGCAATTTTCAAAAAAAAAAAAAAAAAAAAATCTGTTAAAAAATCCGTTTAAATCTTACATGTACCGAATGTAGCCGTTATATTAGGGTCTATAGGACGACAAGAACATACATGGGCAAGTTTTGATCAGAATACCGAATATCTGGAGGTATCGTTATGCGGGGGCTATAGAAAGACGTGGAACTCTATGTGCAGTTTTCTGTCATAGGCTGTAGTATCCATTACGAACTTTAAATTCCAAATTTGAAACAATTCCGAAGAATATTGTCGCTAGAATCCTCAAAATACCGAATATCGGGAGGTATCGCTATATAGGGGCTATACGAAGACGTAGACCTTCACAGACAATTTTCTGTAGTATCCTTTACGAACTTCAAATACCAAATTTGAAACAATTCCGGTGAATAATGTCGCTAAAATCATCCAAATACGGAATATCGGGAGGTACCGTTATATGGAGGCTATACGAAGACGTGGACCTGCACAGGCAATTTTCTGCCTCAGGCTGTAGTATCCATTACGAACTTTAAATACCAAATTTGAAACAATTCCGGTGAATAATGTCGCTAAAAACATCAAAATACCGAACATCGGAAGGTATAGCTATATGGGGGCTATACCAAAACGTGGATCTGCACAGACAATTTTCTGTCATAGGTTGTAGTATCCATTACGAACATCAAATGCCAAATTTGAAACAATTCCGATGAATAATGTCGCTAAAATCGTCAAAGTACCGAATATGGAGAGGTGCCGTTATATGGAGGCTATACGAAGACGTGGACCTGCACAGGCAATTTTCTGTCTCAGGCTGTAGTATCCAATTCAAACTTCAAATACCAAATTTGAAACAATTCTGATGATTAATGTCACTAAAATAATCAAAATACCGAATACAGGGAGGTACCGTTATATAGAAGCTATACGAAGACCTGGACCAGCCTAGACAATTTCCTGTCATAGGCTGTAACATCCATTACTAACATCAAATACCAAATTTGATCAAGAATATAAATTCGTTCCAAATGGTGGAGGGTAGTCAAAGTTCGGCACAGGCGAACTTACAGCTTTTTTAGTTGTTTTTTTTTTGTGGTATGTACATATTTCCGAATCACCGCTCCATGTTTGACCAAACCGTGCAAAATGGGATACTAATTTTCAAATCAAATTTCAGAATTAAAGCTCTATTGGTCCATTCAAATCCAAATTGTACCAAATTTGGTACAGATTAGTACAATTTGCTAAAACTAACTCCATATCCCAATCCTACACTACGACAGTAACCTAATATCCAAATTTCAGGATACCGGCCACCCAAATCTAAATTGTACCAAATTTAGTACCATTAAGTATACATAAGTACAAATTTCCATAGCTACCTACATCATACCGTCCAATAGATATCTTATTTTCAAATATCAGAATTCCAACTCGACCGGTTCTGCCAACATTTTAGTTGTATCAAATTTAGTAACATTTAGTACCCCTAGGTACGAATTTCCAAAACTTCCTACATAGCCCAGTCCATCAATCCTACACTTGGCCATGGTAATGGTAATTTTAAACTTTAGGATTTCAGCTCCATTCAACCTGCTAAATTTAAATTGTACTAAATTTAGTACCGTTTAGTACTTTTCGTACACACTTCAAAAACTACCTCATTTCTCATTCCAAATTTCAGTACCGTTCACATGATACGAAATGGTACCAAATGTGGTACATTTTAGTACTTGTCGTACCGTTCTAGTACGAATTTCTAAAAACCCAGCCGTTGCTCCAAATTCAAATTGTACTAAATTTAGTACAGTTTAGTTCTTTTCGTATACATGAGTACAACACTTTCAAAACTACCACCTTTCATCGACTTAACTCCTCAACCTTGATTCTCATTCCAAATTTCCGTACACATTTTAGTACTTTTCGTACATTTATGGTGCAAGTTTTCAAAAATCGATTTGTGCACCTATCATACACTACATCAGTGACCCTTGTTCCAAATTCCAACTCTACTGCTTTCTAAAATACAAAAGGATACCATATTTAGGACCTTTTTGTACTTTCCGTACGAATTTCCAAAAACCCAGCCCTATTTGACCCCTTCGGACCAAGAGTGAACCTTACCAAAAATTTCAAGATTCTAGATTCAGTCACATATTTCAAATTTCACTGAAATTTGACAGATTTAGAGTGTTTGGTGCATTAAATACCTAAAATCGGCCAAAAGTATATATGGGAGCTATATCCAAATCTAAACCGAAGTCACAAATGTCAGGATTCAAATCATCTAACTTTAAAATTATTTGTTATCTCTATTTCCCCCCCATCAGATACTATACAATAGTAGCACCCGGTACCATACAATCCGCTACTGAATACCGTGTAGCGGTTGCAGCTTTCGATACCTACGAAACGGCACGGATAAAAATCGGAATATCTGGTCCATCGTACAATGAAACCAAGACGATTGAAATTCCGGTCATGGGATCACAACTGGTTGACTTTGAGGTGCCCAAATTGAGGGAAGGCATCTATGAGCTACAGACCGAGGGTCTTCAGGGCCTGATCTTCAGACGAAATGCCACTTTGATTTTCGAACCCTACTCCATCAATGTTTACATTCAAACGGATAAGGCCTTGTATAGACCAGGAGATTTAGTACAATATCGTATTATAGCCTTGGATGCTGGTGCAAAACCTGCCAGATTTTTCGAACCGCTAACATTGGTGATAAAAGACAGTGAGGGAAATCGAATAAAGAAAATCAAAAATTTGGAATTCTCCAAGGGTGTTCATAAGGGAAAGCTGCAATTATCGGAGCACACAATGCTAGGGAAATGGTCTATTGAAATTTTAGATGTCGAAGAGCCACGAGATCAACCGCAAGTTCCAATGTACCCCGGTTTTTCAAGACATCCCAACCCCAATATCCTACCAAAGGCAAAGAGCACAAAGCACTTTGAAGTTGCCCGATATGTGTTGCCCAAATTCAGTGTGGCCATTGAAAGCGATAAAAAGGTGGCCATTTTAGATCGTAGTTTCAAGATTACGATACGTTCAAAATATGTTCATGGCCGACCGGTTAATGGCCATGTGAGTGTCACCGCCTACTTTGCCGGCTATCATGGAAATAACGGTGGATGGCCCAAGGCCGAAAAACATATGGATTTAGTCAATGGCAAGGCTGTGACGGAATTCCATTTCATGCAGGATATTATTTTGGAACAGTATCAACCCGTATTAAACCTATTGGCCATAGTTACCGAACAGCATACGGGATTGCAACAGAATAGCACCACAACAATTGAACTTGATGTTGCCCGTTATAGCATCGATGTTCCCCAACTGGAGACTAGCTATGTGGCCAATAAACCCTTTGAGATTCGAGCTATCATTAAAAAGCTCAACGGCCAACCGATCACCAATGCCCGGTGTACTGCTAAACTGCTATTAGACTATCAACCCGACAACTATCGTTATAATCAATTTCAAACCCTAATTTTCGAAGCAGATGTAGATCGAAATGGTCTGGCCATATTTAAATTAAATTTCACCCGACCCACTTATTATACGGCTGCCATAATGTATGAAGAAAAAACCCAAGCCATTGGCGGTTTTGCTGTTGTGGAACCCAATGCGTGGGATGTAAAGGAGAAACCAAAGCATTCAGCACCTGGTCATGTGACCACGGTTAGATCTGCCGTGGGGCCACTAAAAGTATCCTCCCGCACAAATAAGTAAGTACGACTGCTATTTAAGCTCTATTTTTATTTCAAACGACAGAATTTAATTTTTGCTCAATTATTGCAGGAACAAATAGTAGTAGTAGTAGTAGTTATGAAAGTAGCGTTAAAAACTGAAGACACCTGTTTCGACGTTTTGAAAGCTTAGATCGCAAAGTAACCTTAAACCGTTTCTCCACAACATTTACACAATTCTACATTTCTGAAACCCATATTTTTTTGGATACTTTTTTAATTAATTTTGAAAAATAACAAACATTTATAAATGAAACAAACAGTAAGTTCGGCCGGACCGAACTTTGAATATCCTCCACCATTTGGTAATAATTTGGAAATTTTCCAAAAAAAAAAAATAATTTTCTGCTAAAATCATAAAACTACCGACTACCTACGAAGACATGAACTTGCATCGGCAACTTTTGTCATAGGCTATTACAATATTCAAATACGAAATTTCCGGGAGAATACAGGGTGAGATAAAAAAACTGCAACAAAGTCAAACGCCATAATTTTTACAGATTTTTTAAAGTTTTTTGAATGAAAGCAAAAAATGTCGGAAATAGGATAAAATTTTAGAATAATTTTAGATTTGTTCGAATTGGCCACGTTGTGCACGTATTATGGCCTTCAAAGGGCCAATGAAACCGCCACAAGCTGCTCAAATTTTGCTCTGCGGTATTTTTGCCTATTTCCGGCAAAGAGCTTGCTTGGTATTTTTAGTGCCCAAATTGCTTTCCAAAATACTACAACGGATTGGTATCTGGAGATTTCGGTGGCCATTGTCGGCTGGAAATGAAGCGAGGAACCTCATTTTGTAACCATTCTTGGGTGGCGCGTGCTGAGGGCGATGGTGCTGAGTCCTACTGAAATGTCCAAATTCTGCAGGCAAAATGGTTGCGTTCCCAAGGCTTTAATACACCCTCCAGAATATTTTCGCGATAATGTTCGGCATTTATTCTGATGCCACGGTCGAGCGACCATCGGCTGTTATGGCGGCCCACACCATCACCATGGCCGGGGCTTGAGTTCTGATGGCCAACCAAAGGTGCACATTTTTAGCTGACCTCTTTGTCAGGTAAACACGATAATTTTGTTTGTTAACAAACTGTTCTGCTAGACAACGAATGTTTTCTCATCGGAGAAAACCAAATTCGGCAGTTCACCACTTTCGGCCAGGCGAAGCAACTCTTTTGAGTCTATTTTCTTTCTGTTGGCATGTAAGTTCTTGCACTTTTTGGAATTTCAATGGCTATATGAAGAGGGCTATACGAAGACCTGGACCGGCATAGACAATTTTCTGTCATAGGACTTAGAACCCATAACGATCATCAAATACCAAATTTGAAAGGATTCCGGTAAATAATGTCGCTAAAATCATCAAAATACCCAATATCGGGAGGTACCGTTATATGAGCGCAATACTTAGTCGTGGACCTACATGGTCCATTTTCTGTCTTAAGTCGTAGTTGCTATTACGAACTTTAAATTCCAGTTTTGAAACAATTCCGGTGAATAATGGCGCTAAAATCATCAAAATATCGCATATCGGGAGGTACCGTTATATGGGGGCTATACGAAGACGTGGACCTACATGGCCCATTTTCAATACCAAAAGTCCTGCAGACATAATACACATTTGAGTAAATTATTATCAACCTACTTCATTTCGTTCTGAAGCTAAAGTGATTTCCACAGACGGAGAGACGGACGGACATCGCTAAATCGACATAGAATTTTATGCTGATCAAGAATATATACTTTCTGGGATCTGAAATGTAAATTTTCGGGGTGTTACAAACGGAATGACATACCCTTTATACTTTGGTGGAGAGTATAAAAAGGGCATAAGTGTCAAAGGTGTGTAGCAACTTGCCCACCCCCCCCCTCCCCCTCTGTTTCGATTACTTTCAAAAAATTTTTCAAAATGCCGAAACACGTGCCTTCGTCTTCTATCAAAAGCTGCTGAATTTCTCCAGTAATTATTGAAATAATTGAATTATGTCGCACAGTGTAATCAATCAATATCTTATAACTCGTATCAGAACTATAGAACATTTAGAAGTGTTATCTCATATTCCTCTCTCTCTCCCGTTCTCTCTCTCACTCTCTTTCTCTTTAACAGTCTCAAACTTGGTGAAGAAATCGTTCTCGACATTGCATCAGATGACCCCCTGCCATATTTCTGTTATACCATAATGTCCCGCGGTAAAATAGTCCAACATGATGTGGTAACCGTTGGCGGCGGTAGGAAATCGTACGAGCTGAAGATTCAGCCAACATTTGAAATGGCGCCCGAAGTAAAAATATTTGCATATTTGATCGATGATGGTGAAATGAAATCGAGCACAATGACTCTCAAGGTGCCGGGAACATTTAGGAATCAGGTAGGTTTGGTGTTAATTAATAATTCGTCAGACTCGGAAATCTTCTTTTTATTTCCATTTTTTGTACCCTACACCATGGTATGGAGGGTATTTAAAGTGTGTCAGTCCGTTTGTAACACCTCGAAATATACATTTTAGACCCCACAAAGTATATATATTCTTGATCAGCATAAAATTCTATGTCGATTTAGCGATGTCCTCCGTCCGTCTGTCCGTCTGTGGAAATCACTCTAGCTTCCGAACGAATATAACGGTTCTTTCCTATTTTCGGTATTTTGGTGATTTAAGCGACAGTATTCACCGGAAATGCTATAAATTTGGTTTTTGAACTTCGTAATGGCTCCTACATCCTAAGACAGAAAATTGTCTATGCAGATCCACGTCTTCGTATAACCCCCATAGAACGGTACCTCCCTATATTCGGTATTTTGATGATTTAAGAGACGTTATTATACGGAATAGTTTCAAACTTGGTAATTGAAGTTCGCAATGGATACTACAGCCTAAGGCAGGTCCACGTGTTCGTATAGCACCCATATAACGAAATTTCCCGATATTCGGTATTTTGATGATTTTAGGGACATTATTCAATGGAATTGTTTCAAATTTGGAATTTACAGTTCGTAATGGATACTACAGCCTAAGACATGTTCCCGTCTTCGTATGGCCCCCATATGATTTTAGGGCCATTATTCACCGGAATTGTTTCAAATTTTGAATTTGAAGTTCGTAACGGATGCTACAGCCTATACCATAATTTTTTTTATGCAGGCCCACGTCTTCGTATAGCCCCCATATAACGGTTCATTCCGACATTTGGTATTTTGCTGATTTTAGCGACATTATTCACCGGAATTGTTTCAAATTTGGTATTTGCAGTTCGTAATTGATACTACAGCCTATGACCGAAAATTGTCTGTGCATGTCCACGTCTTCGTATAGCCCCCATATAACGGTACCTCCCTATTTTCGGTATTTTGGTGATTTAAGCGACATTTTTGACCGGAAATGGTTCAAATTTAGTATTTGCAGTTCGTAGTGGATACTGCAAACTAAGACAGAAAATTGTCTGTGCACGTCCACGTCTTCGTATAGCCCTCATAGAACGGTACCTCCCTATTTTCGGTATTTTGGTGATTTAAGCGATATTATTCACCGGAATTGTTTCAAATTTGAGAGTTGAAGTTCGTTGTGGATACTACAGCCTAAGACAGAAAATTGTTTGTGCAGGTCCACGTCTTCATATAGCCCCCATAAAACTGTACCTCCAGATACTCGGTATTTTCATGATTTGAACGATATGTTTCACCGGAATTGTTTCAAACTTGGTATTTGAAGTTCGTAATGGATACTACAGCCTGAGACAGAAAATTGTTTGTGCAGGTCCACGTCTTATTATAGCCCGCATATAACGGTACCTCCCGATATTCGGTATTTTGATGTTTTTAGCGACATTATTTTTCGTAATTGTTCCAAATTTCGTATTTAAAGTTCGTAATGGATACTACAGCCCAAGGCAGAAAATTGTCTGTGCAGGCCCACGTCTTCGTATAGCCCCCCCATATAACGGTTCCTTCCTATATTTGGTATTTTGATGATCTTAGTGACATTATTGACCGAATTTTTCAAGTTTCGCATTTGAAAATTGTAATGCCTTATGACAAAAGTTGCCTATGCAGATCCACGTCGTCGTATAGAACCTAATGCATTCAGCTACATTCGGTATTTTTAAGATTTTAACAGTATTTTTAAAGGATTTTATTTCAATTTTTTTGAAAATTGTTAAATTTGCTCTTAACGTTGGAGAGTATTCCAAGTTCAGCTGAACCGAACTTACAACTATTTTGTTTTTTCTTTTTTTTTTTTTGATAGTTGTTAATCGATAGTCCCTTAGCAGCAAATGCCAGCGATGAGATCACTTTGAACATAAAAACCGACCCAGATTCCTATGTGGGTCTGCTGGCCGTTGATCAGAGTGTTTTGCTAATGAAATCGGACAATGATCTAAATGGGAAGGAAATTTTCAAAGATTTGGACAAATTTCAATCACAGTCTCCGAACAGCAATGGCCGTCATAATATGTATCCGGGTAAAGATTCGGGTTTTGTGACAATAACAAATGGTTGTTATCAACATACGGGTAAGTTCCTCGAATATAGAAGCAGGCAAAAAGGTAGGAGAGGACAAACAAATTCTAAGACAAGTTTCAATTTTACAGTTGTCAATCACTATGCAGAACGGCAACACTATTACCCTGTTGGTATGACTGCCAGTGCTCCAGCTAGTATGTCGTATTCTGCACACAGAGCAACAGGTGCTTCATACGGAGCACCGAACCAATTGTTCGTAAACACTTTGTGGAGACATGGATTTTCGATGATATTGAAAGGTGAGTTGTTTAAGTTCTTTTTTTCGCGTGTCCTATGGAGGCAGTCACAGGTCCTCTGGAGATGGAGTATAGTACCGGTATATATTTAGGAACTCCTTCAGAACTCTGATGATTGAGGAAGTAGAACGTTAAATTGAAGCCACATAGATGAAAGCTTTGAAGGTTCCGCCTCTTCGAGGTTTACAATAAATGTGGTGTTCTTAGGCTGTTTTCCGCTTCCTTCTTCGTTTAAGATCTCTCTCCCTCTCTCTCTCTCTCTCTCTCTCCCTCTCTCTCTCTCTCTCCTTATAAATACTGGGACTGTAATTTTCAATTTGTTTCCATTTTAGCACCGATTCCAATGGCTGGGCGAATTTTACCAAAACCATACCGGACACCATGACCTCATGGATTATCAGCGGATTTTCTCTGAACGAAAAAACAGGATTTGGTATCACCGAGAAGCCCATCAACATAACCGTCTCCCATCGCTTCTTTGTGACCACAAGCCTTCCCTATGCCGTGAAACGCGGTGAAATTCTCCAAATACCTGCAGTGGTGTTTAACAATATGAACGTGGATGTCGAGGCTGAAGTAAGTTTGGAAAATTCCCATGATGAGTTCGATTTCGTCAATGCTCAGGGTGAGATTATGACGGAGCCAAGACTAAGTCATCAGCTGGAGGTGAAATCAAATTCGGAGGCCAGTGTTTCATTTAGGATCTATCCAAAGGTAGTGGGTGAAATAACATTGACATTGAAAGCCATCAGTCCGTTGGCGGGTGATGCAATACAACAAAAACTCAAGGTCGAACCTGAGGGTATAACTCAATATAAGAAAGAGGTTCGGTTTTTGAATTCAAAGCAATCGGAGTCTTTGAGCCACACTTTTGAAGCCCAAATACCCTCAAATGCAGTGGGTGATTCGGAATATTTGGAATTAATTGCGGTTGGTGATATTGTGGGTCCAGCCCTGGAAAATTTTGAGAACACGGAAAAAATGCCATTTTTTGGTGGTGGAGCGGAAGACAATATTATGGTATTCACTCGGAATCTTCTGATTTTGCAATATCTGGAAATCATGCAGTTGGAAAGGCCCCAGCTCAAGGAGAGTATTAAAAGTAACATGGAAACTGCCTATCAGCGGCAGCTAAGTTATAAACTTGCCAATGGTGGCTACTGCCGATTTAGTCGTTATTACTGTCGCGATCAAACGGACAATCGCGTGACAGCTCAGGTTGCTCGATCCTTTATCCAGGCTCAAAAGTACATAACCATCGATCGGAAAATCATTGATAAGGCCTTGGAATATTTGGCTGACATGCAAACTGCCAATGGGGGCATTGCTCGAAGTGGATACAATTTCGATGGAAGTGAAGGTATGATCGAAACTACAGCCCATGTCCTGCTGGCCTTCCTCGAAGATAAGGTAGATTGGTTTAGTTTTATAAAAAAAAAACATCGAAATTTTGTGACGATTTTTTGTTTTTGCTTTCAGGACTACAGGACACGGTATAGACAACAAATCAGCAAAGGTGTCCAGTATTTGGCACACAACTCCCACGACATACCCGATAATTCTAGCCTGGCTCTGACATCGCTGGTATTTCATAAAGTCAATCATCCTTCATTAACCCGATCGTTGGAACATTTAGATTTTCTATGGACATATTGGTCCACCTTAAACCTAAGACATGAGAGGGACGATTTGGAAACTATGGCCTATTACCTGCAAATATTATTGGAAACATCGGTAACTTCGGCTGATGATAATCGATTACTGGCCATTGTCAAGTTTTTGATAAATCGTGACAATAATCAAGGAGGTTATGCCGCCGGCGCTGTCACTACGCTGGAGTCCTTAGTTAAATTTGCCCAGAAATATAATACCGCCGCCAAGGATAACATCAATATTCAATTCGAAGCCAGAAATCAAGCCGAAACATTGGTCAGCCAGAACTCATTTCAGATTAATGGCGAAGACGATATTCATTTGAAATCATTTGAGGTAAGCCACGTTTTTTCATGGTCGAAATAAGAAGGTGGCCTTGGGCAAGCATATTTTTAGGATTTTTATACCCTCCACCATGAATGGTATATGAACTTTGTGGATCAGCGTAAATTTCTAAGACGATCTAGCGATGTCCGTATGTCTGTTGTAATCACGCTATCTTTCGAACGAATTGAGAAGGAAGGCTAAAATTTTGCATACATGCATAGTTTACCAATAGGCAGGTTAAGTTCGAAAACGGTCCATGTCGGTACACGTTTTCGTATAGCCCCCATATAACGGTACCCCCCGATATTCGATATTTTGATGATTTTAGCGACATTATTTACCAAAATCGTTTCAAATTACGTATTTGAAGTTCGTAATGGGTACTACAGCCTATGACAAACATTTTTGCATCCAGGCCCACGTCTTCGTATAGCCCCCATATAACGGTACCTTCCGATTTTCGGTATTTTGATGATTTTAGCGACATTATTTACCGGAACTACTTCAAATTTGGTATTTGAAGTTCGTAATAGATACTACAGCATAAGACAGAAAATGAGCCAGGTAGGTCCACGTCTTCGCATAGCCCCCATATAACGGTACCTCCCGATATTCGATTTTTTGATGATTTTAGCGACATTATTCACCGGAACTATTTCAAATTTCGTACTTGAAGTTCGTAATGAATACTACAGACTATGACAGAAAATGGGTCAAGTAGGTCCACGTCTTCGTATAGCCCCAATATAAAGGTACCTCCCGATATTCGGTATTTTGATGATTTTAGCGACATTATTTACCGGAACTACTTCAAATTTGGTATTTGAAGTTCGTAATGGATACTACAGCATAAGACAGAAAATGAGCCAGGTAGGGCCACGTCTTCGTATAGCCCCTATATAATGGTACCTCCCGATATTCGGTATTTTGATGATTTTAGCGACTGTATTTACCGGAATCGTTTCAAATTTCGTATTTGAAGTTCGTAATGGATACTACAGCCTAAGAAAGAAAATGGATCATGTAGGTTCACGTCTTCGTATAGCCCCCATATAACGGTACCTCCCGATATTCGGTATTTTGATGATTTTAGCGACATTATTTATCGGAATTGTTCCAAATTTGGTATTTGAAGTTCGTAACGGGTACTACAGCCTATCACAAAAATTTCTGCATCCAGGCCCACGTCTTCGTATAGCCCCCGATATAACGGTACCTCCCGATATTCGGTATTTTGACGATTTTAGCGACATTATGTACCGGAATTGTCTCAAATGTTGTATTTGAAGTTCGTAATAGGTACTACAGCCTGTGACAGAAAATTGTCAGTGCAGGTCCACGTCTTCGTATAGCCCCCATATAACGGTACTCCCGATATTCGTGTAGTCCCCATATAACGGTTTTCATTTAAGTGGTACTTTTCGGAATTTTTTTGAAATTTTTCAAGTTCCTTCCAAATGGTGGAGGATATTAAAAGATCGGTCCAGCCGAACTTGGCTGCTTTTTTACTTGTTCTATACTAAAATTTATTTCAACTTTTTTATATTCTCTGCAGTTGCCGAAAGAAACTCGAAAATTATCTGTGTCCGCCCAAGGCGCGGGTAGTGGTCTCCTGCAGTTCACATATCGCTACAACGTTATGAGTGCGGAGGAAAATACTGGTTTTAACCTGACCTATGAACTTCGTAGCGATGACTCAAAGGACTATTTACAGATGACTATTTGTGCCGAATACACTCCCCTCGATATTGAAGGAGAAGAAGAAGAAGATGGTATCGCATCAAATATGGCTGTTATGGATATCCACTTACCATCCGGCTATAAAATACATGAAAACGTTTTGGAAAAACTCTTGGATGTGGAACGAATACAAAATGTTAATGGCCTCAACGAGAATACCATGATTCGTGTCTATTTCGATTCCCTGGCGAGGGGACAACGTCAATGTTTGACTACCACGGCTGATAGATATCATCAGGTTGAGAAACTGCAACCGGCTGTCATTACCATCTATGATTATTACGATATCACAAAGAGAGCAATGATTTTTTACGATATTAAGAATGCCCTCTCGGTGGAGTAGAGATCCCAATAATCAAAACGAAATTGTGAAATAGAGACAGAGAGAGAGAGAGAGAGAGTAACCGAACAAAGTAATGACCAACAGATGGAGCGATCAATTGGCACGTGCCATTTCTTTGTTTCAAATATATGATCTATATTTATCTAAATATATACAATAAAAACAACAATTCCAAGTTATTTGTTTTATTTGACATGGTGACACTAGGAAGCAGCTGGCTGGTCGATTTTTCAATTTTAGGCTTAATCTGTGTGATTAATTTAATTTTCAAGAGCTCTAAAATTCGGGTAATTTAAAAAAAAAATTGGATAACTGAGAAAAAATTCGGTTTTGGCCCATGATGTTATGATATCAGGAATGGTCTGGTGATCGGAAACAACTTTAATTTAGTAAATACTCTCGATTTTCAGTTTATTCCAGAGGTAGTTATTTTTACCCTAATTCCGGGAAGGTATTTTTTCCTTGGGTGCAGACCCGCATATCCGGATATGTGACCCAAAATTCAGGTTCAAAAGTTCCAAATGTTAGACTCGGTGGACAACATTGGTATCATTTGAAAGCTAATGAATACTCATATCCAACAAGTGGCCTGATCGATTTTTTTTATAAAATCTCCCAACAGTCGAAAAAGGCCCCATCTTTGTAGCCCACAAAATATATGCCAAATTATAGTTGACACTACAGGGTGAGATGAAACAAGTAAACAAGCTGTAAGTTCGGCCGGACCGAACTTTGTATACCTTCCGGCATTTGGTACAAATTTGGCAATTTTCAAAAAAAATAAAATCCGTTAATAATCCTGTTAAAATCTTAAAAATACCGAATGTAGCCGTATATTAGGGTCAATACGACGAAGTGGACCTGCATAGGCAACTTTTGTCATAAGCTATTACAATATTCAAATGCGAAACTTGAAAAAAAAATCTGTATATCATGTAGCTAAAATCATCAAAATACCGAATATAGGGAGGTACCATGGGGGTTGTGAAACGTGGACCTGCACAGATAATTTTCTGTTATAGGCTGTAGCATCCATTACGAACTTCAAACACAAAATTTGAAACAATTCCGGTAAATAATGTCGCTAAAATCATCAAAATACCGAATATCAGGGGCTACCGTTATATGGGGGCTATACGAAGACATGGACCTGCATAGACAATTTTCTGGCATAGGCTGTAGTATCCATTACGAACTTCAAATACAAAATTTGAAATAATTCCGGTATATAATGTCGCTAAAATCATCAAAATACCGAATATCGGGAGGTACCGTTTTATGGGGACTATACGAAGACTGGGACCTGCATAGACAATTTTCTGGTATAGGCTATACCAAATTTGAAATAGTTCCTCTAAATAATGTCGCTAAAATCATCAAAATACCGAATATCGGAAGGTACCGTTATATGGGGGCTATACGAAGACGTGGATCTACATGGCCCATTTTCTGTCTTATGCTGTAGTATCTATTACGAACTTCAAATACCAAATTTGAAATAATTCCGGTAAACAATGTCGCTAAAATCACCAAACTACCGAATATCGGGAGGTACCGTTATATGGGGCTATAGGAAGACGTGGACCTACATGACCCATTTTCAATACCAAAAGTCCTGCAGACATAATACACATTCGAGTAAAGCTATCCTTAGAGCACTCCAGCATTTAAATGTGAATAAATTTTTTGGGTCTCGTATCATCGCTCGTTACCGTGATACTGATAGCGTAGCCCGAAGTCAAGGAAGTGGACTGCAAAATCAGCAGTGGCCGAAAAATGGCTCGTGAGCTGAACATATCACAAAATTCCATTCGCAAAAATTCCAAAAAGTGCAAGAATTTACACCGCAACAGAAAGAGCTAAGCAGTTGCGTCGCTTGGCCGAAAGTGGTGAAGTGCCGAATTTGGTTTTCTACGATGAGAAAACATTCGTTGGGCACCAGATCTTAAGCGCCGGCCATGGTGATGGTGTGGGCCGCCATAACAGCCGATGGTCCCTCTCCGTTCGTATTAATCGACCGCGGCATTAGAATCAATGCCGAATATTATCGCGAAAATATTCTGGAGGGTGTATTAAAGCCTTGGACACGGAAACATTTTGCCCGCAGACCTTGGACATTCCAACATGACTCAGCACGCGTCACCCAACAATGGTTACAAAATGAGGTTCCTCGCTTCATTTCCAGCCCACAATGATCACCAAAATCTACGGATACCAATCCGTTTGACTATTGTGTCTGGAGTATTTTGGAAAACAAGATTGGCCCTAAAAAATACCAAAGTGTCAATCACCTCAAGCAAGCGCTTCGCCGGGAATGGGCCTAAATACCGCAGAGCAACATTCGGGCAGCGTGTGACGGTTTCATTGGCCGTTTGAAGGCCATAATTCGTGCCAAAGGTAACCAATTCGAACAAATCTAAACTTATTCCAATATTTGATGCTATTTCCGATATTTTTTGATTTCATTAAATTAAATTTAGAAAAAAAATGTAAAAATTATGGCGTTTGACTTTGTTGCAGTTTTTTTTTTTATCTCACCCTGTATTTCGCTATATGTATCCGATATATTTAGTATCGGCATCTATGTAACGGTCAGATTTGAACAGACAAACGTCTAATTGTAATTTTGACGGGATTAAAAATATTCGCGGTTTAGAGGAAATTTTGACTTTTATTTAACACAAATATTATGGTCTATTTTACCCACTAAATATCACCCGATGACCCTCCTAATTGGAAGGTCCAGCTCTAAGCTCTAGCCACATGCTAACTTCTGCGTCAATAATGCGTTTTTTTTTCAAAAGCAAAGGGCTTCTATTCCGGCTCTAGTTCCACCTCCATTCTAAATTTCGTGAAGATCGGGCCATATTTGCGACCTGTAGAGTGATTACAAATTGACAGACGGGCGGACGGCCATACATAGGTAGATCGACTCAGCTCGACGAGATAGGAACATCCATATATACTTCCCTATGTGGGAAACCAATATTTCGAGGTGTTACATAATTGTTGGCCGAATCAAATCTATAATACCCCCAACACATAGTGTTGTAGGGTATAATAATGGTTCATATTGAATATACACATTTCTTTTGTTCAGAAATTCACAATGAAACTTGATCTAGAATTCTTCAAATTGGTTACACTTGAGACTTTTGATGTCTTTCAGGACCTAGAGTAGAATTTTATGAAAAATAATTTTGTAGTATATTTTGATTTGCTACGTTGCCGCTTAAGAGCAAATTTCACCCATTTTTCCAAAGAAGGACCAAAAAGACCGCCTTGGCGACCGCTTGAGGGTTAAATTTTCCAACCAAAATAATCCTCGTATTGTTATCAGTAATAATGCCGATGGCACCATTTGCCTAAAATCAAGGGGTTTCAAGGAATCTTAGAAGCTGAAAATATGAAATGAAGGGAAAGAGGGGGAACCTTCCCCCCTCTAGTTAGGTTACTTTGTGATGTAAAGTTTCGAAACTCCCATACTGATGTCTTCTATTTTAAACTTTATTTTCATTATTCGCTGCATTATTGACAATTTTGTCACCCTGTTCAATTTTAAACACCTGTCATAATCTTCAAACATTTGGCAAATTTTGTTATTGCAAAATGGTCAGGCTTTATCCCTTTATTGTTGTTTTTATAAAAACAACGTTTGTTTGTTAGTGGAGAACGATGGTAATGTTTACCATGGGGTGAGGCAGGGAATACCTAGGTTTCGGAAAGAACCTCCAATCCTCATCAGTTCCCTTGTTATACCCTCCACCATACTATGGAGGGTATATTAACTTTGTCATTCCGTTTGTAACTCCTCGAAATACTCATGTCAGACCCAACAAAGTATATATATTCTTGATCAGCGTAAAACTCTAAGTCGATTTAGCGATTTCCGTCTGTCTGTCCGTCTGTCTGTCTGTCCGTCTGTCTGTCTGTCTGTCTGTCTGTCTGTCTGTTGTAATCACGCTATCTTTCGAATGAATTGAGATAGATGGCTAAAATTTTGCACACATGTTTATTTTTCCAGTAGGCAGGTTAAGTTCGTAAATGGGCCATGTAGGTCCACGTTTTCATATAGCCCCCATATAACGGTACCTCCCTATATTCGGTATTTTGATGATTTTTTTGGTATTTGAAGTTCGTTATAGGAACTACAGTCTGTGACAGAAAATTGTCTGTGCGGGTCCAGGTCTTCGTATAGGCCCCGTATATCAGTACCTCCCTATATTCGGTATTTTGATGATTTTAGCGACATTATTCACCGGAATTGTTTCAAAATTGGTATTTGAAGTTCGTAATGAATACTACAGTCTAAGATAGAAAATTGTCTGTGCAAGTCCATGTCTTCGTATAGCCCCCATACAACGGTACCTCCCGATATTCGGTATTTTGATGATTTTAACGACATTATTCACGGGAATTGTTTTAAATTTGGTATTTGAAGTTCGTTATAGGAACTACAGTCTGTGACAGAAAATTTTCTGTGCGGGTCCAGGTCTTCGTATAGGCCCCATATATCAGTACCTCCCCATATTCGGTATTTTGACGATTTTAGGTACAATACCCACCGAAATTGTTTGAAATGTGGTATTTGAAGTTCGTAATGGATGCTACAGCCTGTGACAGAAAACTCCAATTTAACGGCACCTCCTTTATACGATATTTTGATGATTTTAGCTACATTATTTACCGTTTA
The DNA here is from genome assembly GCF_030504385.1 of Musca domestica. Classification (NCBI taxonomy): domain Eukaryota; kingdom Metazoa; phylum Arthropoda; class Insecta; order Diptera; family Muscidae; genus Musca; species Musca domestica. The sequence continues at coordinate 8,265,077 of NW_026712299.1, forward strand.
TTTCAAGTTTCCAATTTGAATATGGTAATGGCTTATGACAAACAACGCCTATGTATGTCCACGTCGTATAGACCCCAATATGACGGCTATATTCGGTATTTTTAAAATTTTAACAGAATTTTTTAAGGATTTTATTTTTTAAAAATTTCCAAATTCGTTGCAAATGGTGGAGGGTATTAAAAGTTCGGCCCGGCCGAACTTAGTGCTTTTTAACTTGTTTTTTGTCTGGGATATTCTCCCCAGAAGTTATTTTAAAAATAACTTCTATGACAAAAAATTTTTTACCCAAGTGACGAGATCGTAAGCTCAATAGAGGAACCAAAGAATTGAATAAAACTAAAATTCTTTTGGAAAGTCTTCTAAATTTTATAACCGCACTTATAATCATTTACATCTTTATCTACTTGTTATGCTTTCGTTCAACCTGAAAATAGTTTTTTAAAAACTGTTCTAAAACTTTCGTTATCGCCAAATTGCATATTTGTATATATGCCGATATAACAATCCTTAGCGGTATTTGTTTTTTATTTATTTTTCAATTGTCACTATCGCCAATTCTTCTGAAATTTAAGAGATAAACATACGTTATGTTGTTAACAGATATTTACAGTGAAACCTTTTGGAAATCGAACAAACAAGTTTCTTCATATAATCGTATTTTATGTACGATGGCAAGCATAGGTAGGGACTCCCCACAGTCTGCTCAACGTAGCAGATAACAAGAACATAACATAAAACAACAAATACAGCTACTGCACACCCAAGTATCGCAAAATGTTATTAACATTACTTTTGTTTATATCTCTCTCTCGCTCTCTCTATCTATCGATTGCATGTTTAGATTGTTTGTTTTTATTTAGCCGCTCGTTTTAGTTCGGTCTCTCAATCAATTGCTTCGACTTGTTTTTCAAACAAAAGTGATTCATTCATGTTGTTGTCCATCAGTCGTATATAGTTCTTAGCCGCATGGCGAAGTGTTTTATTGCCTGCAACAAAAAGAAAATACAAATATAAGCAAAAAATGGAATCGGAAAAGCCGCAAGGTGGTGATATTAATACTGAACCTCCAAAGAGGTGAGTATCTAGATGCTATAACAATGGGTGGGGGTTGTGATAAGGACTAAACGTTTTGATAAAAACGCATTGAAGTCTTCAATGAAACAGATCATTTTCACGAAAATACTGGGCTATGTTTGTTACTGAATTATTTGTTGTGGCGTCCCAACGGATTTTGTTTTTTTTTTTTTTTTTTTTTTTGTTTTAACGGTTGTTCAATATGTATAATTTTATTTTTTCCATATAATATTGAATTGTTTTGTAGATATTTATCTGTGGGTGGAAAAGACAAACAACTGAATATGTATTTCATCATGAAATGCCATTGTTTTTGGAGATACGTATGTTTCCATAGCTAAACTAGCTGAGCCCGGTGCGCTTCGCTATCCCTATTGCGTTTATATGCATTCAAAGTTTTATATACGAATATTTGTTTGCAAATGCTAATCGTGCAGGAATCTACCATATTTTAAAGTTGAGCGGCATTTCTGTTGCAATTAGTGAATTCGAGGTAGCAACATACTTCCGCGTAATAATCGAATCCTCAATTAAATTATTGTGTAGTTTTTATGTCCTCCACCATACTATAAAGGATATATTAATTTTGTCATTCCATTTGTAACTCCTCGAAATACCCATGTCAGACCCAACAAAGTATATATATTCTTGATCAGCGTAAAATTCTAAGATTCTGTTGTAATCACGCTATCTTTTGAACGAATTTAGATAGAAGGCTAAAATTTTGCACACATGTTTATTTAAACATTAGACAAGTTAAGTTCGTAAATGGGCCATGTAGGTCCATGTCTTCGTGTAGCCTCAGTATAACGGTATCTACCGATATTTGGTATTTTTATGATTTCAGCGACATTATCCAACGGAATTGTTTCAAATTTGGCATTTGAAGTTCGAAATGGATACTACAGCCTCAGACAGAAAATTGTGTGAGCAGGTCCACCTCTTCGTATAGTCCCCATACAACGGTACCTCCCGATATTCGGTGTTTTGATGGTTTTTGGCGACATTATTCACCGGAATTGTTTCAAATTTGGCATTTAAAGTTCGAAATGGTTACTACAGCCTGAGACAGAAAATTGTCTGAGCAGGTCCACCTCAACGTATAGTCCCCATACAACGGTACCTCCCGATTGTCTTTGCGGGTCCATGTCTTCGTATAGCCCCCATATAACTGTACCTCCCAATATTCGGTATTTTGGTGACTTTAGCAACATTGATCGCCGGAATTGTTTCAAATTTGGTGTTTGAAGTTCATAAAGAATACTACAGCCTATGGCAGAAAATTATCTATGCAGGTCCATGTCTTTGTATAGCCCCCATATAACGGCACCTCCCAATATTCGGTATTTTGATGATTTTAGCGACATCGTTCAACGGAATTGTTTCAAATTTGGCATTTGAAGTTCGAAATAGATACTACAGCCTAAGGCAGAAAATTGTATATGCAAGTCCACGTCGGGTTTTTTTTTTTGATGATATTCGGGTTTTTGATGATTTTAGCGACATTGTTCACCGGAATTGCTTCAAATTACGTATTTAGAGTTCGTAATAAATACTACAGCCTAAGGCAGAAAATTGTCTATGCAGGTCCACGTCTTCGTATAGCCCCCATATAATGGTACCTCCCAATATTCGGAATTTTGATGATTTTAGCGACATTATGCACCGGAATTATTTAAAATTTGGTGTTTGAAGTTCGCAATGAATACTACAGCCTAAGACAGAAAATTGTATGTGCAAGTTCACGTCTTCGTGGAGCCCCCATATAACGGTACCTCCCGATATTCGGTATTTTGATGATTTTGGAGACATTATTCACCGGAATTGTTTCAAATTTGGCATTAGAAGTTCGAAATAGATACTACAGCCTAAGGCAGAAAACTGTCTGAGCAGGTTCACGTCTTCGTATAGCCCCCATATAACGGTACCACCCGATATTCGGTATTTTGATGATTTTAGCGACATCGTTCAACGGAATTGTTTCAAATTTGGCATTTGAAGTTCGAAATGGATACTGCAGCCTGAGACAGAAAATTGTCTGTGCAGGTCCACGTCTTCGTATAGCCCCCATATAACGGTACCTCCCTATATTCAGTATTTTCAATATATTTTGAATTTTGAAGTTCGTAATGAATACTACAGCCTAAGACAGAAAATTGTATGTGCAAGTTCACGTCTTCGTATAGCCCCCATATAACGGTACCTCCCGATATTCGGTATTTTGATGATTTTGGAGACATTATTCACCGGTATTGTTTCAAATTTGGTATTTAGAGTTCTTACTACAGCCTAAGGCAGAAAATTGTCTGTGCAGGTCCACCTCTTCATTTAGTCCCCATATAACTGTATCTCCCAATATTCGGTATTTTTATGATTTTAGCGACATTATTCACCGGAATTGTTTCATATTTGGCATTTGAAGTTCGAAATGGATACTATAGCCTGAGGCAGAAAATTGTCTGAGCAGGTCCACGTGTTCATATAGCCCCCATATAACGGTACCTCCCGATATTCGGTATTTTGATGATTTCAGCGACTTTATTCACCGGAATTGATTCAAATTTGGCATTTGAAGTTCGAAATAGATACTACAGCCTGTGACAGAAAATTGTCTATGCAGGTCCAGGTCTTTGTATAGCCCCCCGATATTCGGTATTTTGATGATTTTAGCGACATTATTCACCGAAATTGTTTCAAATTTGGTATTTGTAGTTCGCAATGGATAGTACAGTCTAAGATAGAAAATTGTCTATGCAGGTCCACGTTTTCGTATAGCCCCCATATAACGGTACCTACCGATATTCGGTATTTTGATAATTTTAGCAACACTATTCACCGGAAATGTTTCAAATTTGGTATTTGAAGTTCGTAATGAATGGTACAGCTTATGACAGAAAATTGTCTGTGCAGGTCCACGTCTTCGTATAGCCCCCATATAACGGCACCTCCCGATATTCGGTATTTTGATGATTTTAGCGACATTATTTACCGGAATTGTTTCATATTTGGCATTTGAAGTTCGAAATGGATACTACAGCCTGAGACAGAAAATTGTCTGAGCAGGTCCACGTCTTCGTATAGCCCCCATATAACGGCAACTCCCAATATTCGGTATTTTGATGTTTTTAGCGACATTATTCACCGGAATTGTTTTAAATTTGGTGTTTGAAGTTCGTAATGAATACTACAGCCTAAGACAGAAAATTGTCTGTGCAGGTCCAAGTCTTCGTACAGCTCCCATATAATGGCACCTCCCGATATTCGGTATTTAGACGATTTTAGGTACAATACTCACCGAAGTTGTTTGAAATATCGTATTTGAAGTTGGTAATGGAAGCTACAACCTGTGACAGAAAATTGTCTATGCAGGTCCAGGTCTTCGTATAGCTCCGATATAACGGTACCTCCCTATGCACGGTATTTTGATGGTTTTAGCTACATTTTTCACTGTTTATTTCAAGTTTCGAATTTGAATATGGTAATGGCTTGTGACGAACAATGCCAATGTAGGTGCACGCTGTACAGACCCTAATATAACGGCTATATTCAGTATTTTTAAGATGTTAAAAGAATTTTTGACGAATGTTACCATTTTGAAAATTTCCAAATTCGTTCTAAATAGTGGAGGGTATTTATGCTGCCTAGACAATTTTCTATCTTAGGCTGTATTATCCATTACGAACTTCAAATACCAAATTTGAAACAATTTCGGTGAATAGTGTCGCTAAAATCATCAAATTACCGAATATCGGGAGGTACCGTTATATGGCATTAAGAGTTTCCGATCCAAGAATTGAATACTTTTCAGGGTTTCCTGTACGATGTAATCTTCAACGTTGAACTTTCGTTTGCCGGATTAGGTCCCATATTTCTGGTGAAAGCCTAAGAGGTACTCTATTTTCAGAAAAGATTCAAGGAATGACAGACTCAATGGCGTTACCAAATTTCCAACTCAGTAACATTCCGATCTATAGGAAGTTTACAATTTACAACTTTCTTTGTCGTGGCTAGGTCCAATATTTTTGGCGAGAGTCAATGGGGTACTCTATTCCCAGAATAAATTCAAGGAATGGCAGACTCCATGGTTTTTCCAAACACCTATCTGGTGGCATCGATATCCGACTGAGTAACATTCCAATCTATGGGAAGTTTACAATTCTCCCGGCGTTAAGAATTTCCGCTCCGAGAATTGGAAACCTTTCAGGGTTTCCTGTACGATGTAATCTTTAACGTTGAACTTTCTTTGTTGTGTCTAGGTCCAATATTTTTGGCGAGAGTCTACGGGGTACTCTATTCTCAGAATAAATTCAAGGAATGGCAGACTCCATGACGTTTCCGAAAACCTTGCTCCTGCCATCGATTTCCGATTGAGTAACTTTCCGATCTATTGGAAGTTGACAGTTTGAAAGCTCTTCTGCCAATATCCTTTTGAATTGTCGTCTTTCCATTCTTTTGTAGTCGGAGAAAGTGCCTTTTCTTCACAAATTTGGAAGTGAGATTACTAGTAACGACAATTTTCCTATTTTTTCATGGATTCTTCTTGGGTCTGTTTTCTAGGTCTTTAGTAAAAATAATATAAAAATGTTCGTTGTATTATTTTCCCGATTATTGAATCTCTTTCTCTTCTTTCAGTTACTATACAATTGTTGCTCCTGGAACAATTCAAGCGGATTTGGATTATGCTGTCACTGTGACATTGCACAAGCACACCGGACCTATTACCGTTCAGATTACCCTCTCCGGGCCGAGCTGCAATGAGAACAGAACCTTAGAACTACAACCACAATCATCGCAAATGGCAATTTTCAAAGTTCCTTCACAGCTGGCAGATGGCACGTATGAGCTAATCGTCGAAGGAACTCAAGGTTTAGTTTTTCGGGAATCATCAAAACTAATTTTTAGAAATTGCCTGCATCAAATCTACATACAAACCGATAAGGCCACATATAAACCTGGTGATTTGGTGCTATATCGCCTTTTGGCCTTGGATAGAAATCTAAAACCGGCCAACTTTTCGGATCCAGTCGATTTAGTAATACGTGATGGTGCCTCAAATCAAATTAAGCAAGTAAAGGATTTGAAATTCAACAAAGGGGTATATCGGGGTGAATTTCAACTCTCCGACCAACCGGTTTTGGGCAAATGGAGCATCGATGTTAACGCTGGTCGGGACAGTCTAATGAAACTCGGTAAAAGTTTTGAGGTGGCCAAATATGTGCTACCCAAGTTTAGTGTTGAAATTGAAACCGAGCGGGAAATTGCCATCTTGGATAAGCAAATCAAAGTTACCGTTCTCTCCAACTACACCTATGGCCAGCCGGTAAGGGGCAAATTGCAAGTTATTGCCAAGTTAAAGCAATATTGCCAATTACTTGGATGTGCCGAGAAAACCATCGACTTCAATGGCAAAGCTGATGTGGAATTCGATTTTATGGAAGATCTGGGTTTACAACACCCAACGGAGGATGAATACGGAGATTGGCAAATACATCTTAAGGCCGTTGTCCTAGAAGCTTTTACGGACATTCAACAGAGCAGCACAACAGAGGTGAACTTGAGAAGATCTCGTTACAAAATTACCCTATTGGATTACCGACCAGAATATGAACTGAATAAACCGTTTGAAATTCGAGCAGCGGTCAAATATCTTAACAATCGTCCTGTAACAAATGCCAAACGACCAGTTCAACTTATTATTAGCCAAGATTATGTTACGAATTTCCAAGCCAAAGACCATGACTTGTTTTTTCAATCGGAAATAAATCCGGATGGCATTGTTGTTTTTACCGTGACCATAGCTGAGGATAAGGACTATTCCTGGATGACATTTCGATTTGAGGAAGAAGTTCAATCCGAATATGGTCTATATCTAAAGCCAGCAGCAGCAGCAGCAGCAAGTGATGAGGTTACGTCAACAGAAACGTATGAGTTGCCTTTGGAATTAAATCTGCAAACTGAAACGTAAGTACAACACACATTTTTAGTCAAATTTGACCGCAAAGAAAAGTGAGGTTTTAGGATAAATGACCGAAAAAAAGGTGACATTTTCCTCGCTTAACCCTCTTCTTTAAAATAAAACTCAGTTTTTTAAACCGTTGCTTTCGGAGATTCTTTCTAAATCTCCCCAAAAACATAAGGTTATTTAATATACAGGGTGAAATGAAAAAAACTGCAACCAACTTCAGACTGCTGTCGTTTCTAAGCCACTCGTCCGACAGCTGTTAAAATTATTCCAATGACACCTCACAATATCGTTTACAAGCATACAAAAGCATTTTGCTGAGAATTTTCCAGAAAAAAAGTTAGCAGAAATGGTTCGAAAATTGAAGAAGCGACTTGATCGAAATCCGCGTCGCAGTGGCCGAAAAATGGCTCGTGAGCTGAACATATCAGAATATTCCATTCGGGAAATATTGAAAAATGAGCTCGGGGTAAAGCCATTGAAATTCCAAAAAGTGCAAGAACTTACACCACAACAGAAAGAAAATAGACTCAATAGAGCTAAAGAGTTGCTTGGCCGAAAGTTGTGAACTGCCGAATTTGGTTTTCTCCGATAAGAAAACATTCGTTGACCAGCAGTTTGTAAACAACAAAATGATCATGTTTACTTGCCAAAGAGGTCAGCTGAAAATGTGCACCTTCGGTTAGCCACCAGAACTCAAGCGTCGGCTATGGTGATGGTATGGGCCGTGGGTTGTTGTTGTTGTAGCAGCTCATACATATGTGTTCGTTCGGTTTCCATTTTCTGACTCAGTTCAATCAGGTTCTGCCTCTAAGTCCAGTCTCAAAAAGGATGCAACCTGTATGGGTTGAGTCCATAACGAGACTGGAGTTAGGTGAGTAGGCTTGGCTGGGCAGCGAAATAAGTGCAGCGTGTCATGTGGGCCTGTGCCACATGCTGGGCAGATGTTCTGCACTTCGCCGTTGATCCGGGCCCAGTAGGAATTTAGGCGGCTGCACCATCCGGATCGTAATTGAGCCAAGACTACTCGGGTTTGTCGGGGCAGCTCTCGTTCTTCAGCTGCGACGGGAGGGGGATGGTCTCCTAGCACAGTATTCACTCTATATCCTTCAATGGCTTCTGAGACCGCATTAGAGTGAATACTATTCAGTCCCGCTTGATAGGCCTGTTGATCTAGAGGCTCTCTCTTATACCTCTGTACCTCTCTCTCCAGATCATGAAGGTCTTTCCTAACGTGCCTGGGCGGAGGTTGCCTATCCACAAGATGGTGATTTGGATGGCTTTGTCTATAACACCCAAGCAGGTATTGCATTGACAGCATTTTGTTATGCTGTCGCACCGGTAAGACCTTCGCCTCCTCATGTAGGTGATCGACGGGTGTCATGAGAAGGCACCCTGTTGCGGTTCTAAGGGCGGCATTCTGGCAGGACTGAACATTTTTCCACTGCGTAGCACTGACGTTAGCGGACCACACTGGAGCCGCATAGTTTACCACAGACCGGCCTATCGCGTTGTAAGAGGTCAACAAGGTCTCCTTATCAGCTCCCCAAGTACTGCCGGCCAGAGACTTGAGGACCTTGTTCCTACTTCTAATCTTGTCGCAGATAGCTGTGGTATGCGCGGACGACTTAAAGAGGCTATCGAATGTGACCCCTAATACCTTGGGGTAGTTGGTGGTCGGAATAATAGCACCATCGACCTGCACATTCAAGGATAGCCCCATCTCCGCAGTCCATGTGGTGAAAAGTGTGGCCGTCGACTTAGTGGCGGATATCTTCATATTCCTCGCAGTGAAAAAGGCGGTAAGATCAACAAGGTAAGCGTTCAACCGATCGCAAATGTCATCAATAATGGGTCCGGACGCCACGAGCGTACAATCATCTGCGTACGTAATAATCTCTATGCCGTCTGGAGGGCGTGGAATTTCAGAAAGGTAGAGGTTAAACAGTTCCGGAGATATCACCCCACCTTGGGGAACTCCCTGTTTAACTCTACGGATGCTCGACTTCTTGTTTCTGAATTCCACGTACGACTGGCGTCCACACATGTAGTTTACTATCCAACGTTTCAAACTTGGCCGGAGGGTGGTGCGTTCAATGTCCTCGAACAGTGTGGCATGATTGACTGTATCAAAGGCTTTTGATAAATCAAGTGCCACCATGACTGTTCTATCGCACGGCCTGTTCTGGTTGAGACCTCTACTGACATGTGTGGAAATGGCGTGTAAAGCTGTTGTTGTGCTATGCAATTTTCGGAATCCGTGTTGATGATCGGCTACTGGGAAACACTCTCTTATGCTGGGGAGGAGTAAAGCCTCAAGCGTCTTTGCTACTGGTGACAAAAGTGATATCGGCCTGTATGAATCACTTTTGCTGGCATCCTTGCCTGGCTTCAGTAGCGGGACCACCCTGCCCATTTTCCATGCATCGGGGACTACTAGGGTGGCTAACGACAGGTTGAGAAGCTTTGTCAGATACTCAACTCCTGGTTCATCCAGTTGCTTCAACATCACCATTGAGATTCCGTCAGGACCAAGCGCTTTGGATGACTTTGCGCTTCTGATGACCTGTGCAACATCTGCCAACGTAAATTGTGGTGGTACCTCCTCGGCTGGAAGGGATCGTACACGGCGTAGTATCCTTCTCTTCGCCCTGTCACTCTCGGGGTGCTCTACAAACTGCCGGTTAAAATAACACGCGCACCTCTTCGGATCTGTCACTTCTACGCCGTTAAATGAGACAGATGTCCGATCGTCCTTTTTTCCAGGGTTCGAAAGCGACTTAACCGTTGCCCACAATTTACTCGTTCCGGTACCGATGTTGCAATGCTTCAGATGTTCTAACCACTTTTCCGCTTATGCTCACCTACTAACCTGTTTACCTCCAGAGTAAGTTCCCTGACTCGGGTTATTAGGGTTAGTACGGCGAAGCTCATCTCGCTCGTTTGCTAATCCCGCTGCCTCTGCTGGGAAATTTGGTCTTATTTCAGGTATTCGACCAGCAGGTATATAGCGAGCGGCTGCAGCTTTGATGATGTCCCGGAAACACCTATCTGCTACCTGAACATCAGATGGGTTGGGCAGTTCTCTGAAGCGGCGATTGGTATACTCTCTGAATTCTTGCCAATTAGCTTTCCCGTGGTTAAGGAAAGTGCGGCGTTCAGAGTCGATGAAGTCGGGTGGTCTATTGATGGCGATAATAATGGGGCCGTGGGTCGCCATAACAGCCGATGGTCGCTCTCCGCTCGTAATTATCGACAGTGGCATCAGAATAAATGCCGCATATTACCGCGAAAATATTCTGAAGGGTGTATTGAAGCCTTGGGCACCCAAACATTTTGGCCGCAGACCTTGGACCAGACTCAGCACCATCGCACTCAGCACGCGCCACCCAAGAATGTTTACAAAATGAGGTTCCTTGCTTCATTTCCAGCGCACAATGACCACCAAAATCTCCGGATCCCAATCCGTTGGATTATTGTGTCTAGAGTGTTTTGGAAAGCAAGGTTGGCACTAGATATAGCAAGTTGTAAAGAATCGCTGAGTTGTTTCGCAATTTATGATAGATAAAAGTATTTAAAACGTTCTCCCTTTGAGGGTGAGGTACTAGAGGGGGTTCGCAGATATATAGCATCTTCACAACAGATCTTGTGTTGTTTGAAGAGAGTTGGATGCTTATTTCGATTTCTTTGAGCTTTATATTTTTCAAAAATTTGACCCCTATGTGGGCCAGGTAGCAAACGAAATTGTCCGATCTCTACCATCTTTATAAGAGATTTTGTGTTGATGGAAATATTGAGATGTACCATGTCTGCAATGGAATCGGATGTTGATTTCGCTTTTTATAAACTTCATGGGTATTCAAAATTTTGAGCGTTTGTAGGAGAGGTACCAGAAGAGTGGACTTATATATATCCGTCTTACTACCAGATCTTGTGTTCATAAAAATAGTAGGATATGTGAAATTTGAAGACAATCGGACTCTTAAATCATATTTTTAACAGTTATAATTATTCAAAATTTTGACCCTTTGTGGGAGAGGCTCTTGATGAAGTGGACCGATATTGTCCATTTTCTCACCTGACCTAGCACTGACCCAAATATTAGGATTTTCAAAGTTGGAGCAAAATCGGATTATTCTTTCTCTTTCTGTGCAGAAAATATATTTCTTAAAAATTTCGACATTTTGTAGGGAGGTACCAGAAGGAGTAGACCGATATATTCTATCTTAACACCAGACCTTGAGTTGATAAAAATATTGGGATGTGTGAAATTTAAAGACAATCGGATTCTTACATCACATTTTATAAGAGTTGTAATTTTTCAAAATTTTGAGACCTGACGTAGCACTGGCGCAAATATTAGAATTTGCAAAGTTGGAGCAAAATCGGATTATTCTTTCTCTTTCTGTGCAAAAAATATATTTTTTGAAAATTTCGACCTATTGTGGGGGAGGTACCAGAAGGAGTCGACCGATATTGCCCATCTCCGAACTCGATCTAAGTTTGACAAAAATATTACGATGTACCCAGTTTGGACCACATCGGATACTCCCTTCGAGAGTTATCGTGCGCACCAGCCAGCCAGACAAACGGAAGGACGGACATCGCTAGATCAACTCCAAATGTTCTGAATCTGATTTGGACCAAAGAGACCTAGGGTCTAAAACCGTTATTTCGACTAGGCACGTTTGACCTTATCAAATTGTATATACCCTCTGTAGCCATATGGCTGAGGACATAATAAACAAGGAAAAAAGCTGTAAGTTTGACCGGGCCGAACTTTGAATACCCTCCACCATTTCGAATGAATTTGGCAATTCTCAAAAACAATAAAATCCGTTAAAAATTCTGTTAAAGTTTTAAAAATACCGAATATAGCTGTTATATTAGAGTCTATACGATGACATGGACCTGCATAGGTAACTCTGGTCATAAGCCATTACAATATTCAAATGCGAAACTTAAAAAAAACGGGTATGATGTCGATAAAATCAAAATACCGAATGTCGGGAGGTACCGTTATATGCACAGACAATTTTCTATCTTAGGCTGTAGTACCTATTTCGAACTTCAAATACCAAATTTGAAACAATTCCGGTCAATAATGTCGCTAAAATAATCAAAATACCGAATATCAGAGGGGGGAGTACCGTTATAGGGGGGCTATACGAAGACGTGGAGCTGCACAGACAATTTTCTGTCATTCATTTCGAACTTCAAATACCAAATTTAAATCAATTCCGATGAATATTGTCGCAAAAATCATCAAAATACCGAATATCGGGAAATACCATTATTTGGGGGCTATATACAAAACGTGGACCTACTTGGCCCATTTTCAATACCAAAAGTCCTGCAGATATGACATACATTTGAGTAAAATTTTATCAATCTACATCAATTTGTTCGGAAGCTAGAGTGATTTCCACAGACGGACAGATGGACGGACATCGCTAAATCGAAATAGAATTTTATGCTGATCAAGGGTCTAAAATGTTTATTTCGAGGTGTTACAAACGAAATGAGAAACTTAATATACCCTCCATACTATGGTGGAGGGTATAAAAATGGTTAAAAAAAGTTAATTTTCTTCACACACACTTCTACCCCGCTATTTCCAGACCACAACTTGGCGAAGAGTTGCTAATCGAAGTTAAATCCAATGCCCCGCTATTGAATTTCGTGTACTTTATTATTGCCCGCGGCAAAATTGTACAACATAAGATGGTCAATTTGAGCGGGACATCAAAATGTTATAGCCTCCAAGTGATGGCCACCTTTGATATGGTGCCGGTGGCCTATGTGTTTGCCTATTTAATTGATCAAGCCGGAGAATTTCATCACTGCCACGTTGTTATCAGATTTGAGAAAGTTTTTCAGAATCCGGTAAGAAGATGGCCAAATATTTCACACATTTTTCTTGAGTAATTATAGCATTTTTAATTAAAGCTTAACATCATCCCATCTCTTGAAGAAACCAAACCTGGTGCAGAGTTGACATTGAGTATAGAAACCGATCCGGAATCGTTGGTGGGTCTGATGGCCGTAGACCAGAGTGTATTATTGCTGCAATCGGGAAATGATTTTAACGATGTTCACATCTATCATGGTCTAATTATTTATGAATCTCGGCTACACGTTGAGGACGTATGGGCCATGCCTTATCCAGGAAAACGTTGTGGATTGGTGGCCCTAACGAATGCCTTCCAAAAGAAACCAAGTAAGTTGATTTCGAAGAAAATGAAAATTAAAATAAGTAAAAAACCTGAAGTTCGGCCGGGCCGAACTTTGAATACCCTCCAACATTTAGAGCGAATTTGGCAATTTTTAAAATTGTAGTATCCATTACGAACTTCGAATACTAAATTTAAAACAATTCCGGTGAATAATGTCGCTAAAATCATCAAAATACCGAATATCGGGAGGTACCGTTATATGGGGGCTATACGAAGACGTGGAGCTGCACTGACAATTTTCTGTCATAGGCTGTAGTATCCATTACGAACTTCAAATACCAAATTTGTGGCAATTCCGGTAAATAATGTCGCTAAAATCATAAAAATCCCAAATTTCGGTAGGTACCGTTATGTGGGGGCTATACGAAGATGTGGGCCTGCACAGACAATTTTTTGTCATAGGTTGTATTATCCGTTACGAACTCTAAATACCAAATTTGAAACAATTCCGGCGAATAATCTCGCTAAAATCATGAAAATACCGAATATTGGGAGGTACCGCTATATGGAGACTATACGAAGACGTAGACCTGCTCAGACAATTTTCTGCCCTAGGCTGTAGTATTCATTACGAACTCTAAATACCAAATTTGAAACAATTTCGGTGAATAATGTAGCTAAAATCATCAAAATACCGAATATCGAGTGGTACCGTTATATGGGGGATATACGAAGACATGGGCCTGCACAGACAATTTTCTGTCATAGGCTGTAGTATCCATTAAGAACTCTAAATACCAAATTTGAAAAAGTTCCGGTGAATAATGTCGCTAAAATCGTGAAAATACCGAATATTGGGAGGTACTGCTATATGGGGACTATACGAAGACGTAGACCTGCTCAGACAATTTTCTGCCCTAGGCTGTAGTATCCATTACGAACTCTAAATACCAAATTTGAAACAATTTCGGTGAATAATGTAGCTAAAATCATCAAAATATCGAATATCGAGAGGTACTGTTATATGGGGGATATACGAAGAAGTGGACCTGCACAGACAATTTTCTGTCATAGACTGTCGCATCCGTTAGGAACTTCAAATAACAAGTTTAAAACAATTCCGTTAAATAATGTCGCGAAAATCATCAAAATACCGAATATCGAAAGATACCGCTATATGGGGACTATACGAAAACGTAGACCTGCCCAGACAATTTTCTGCCTTAGGCTGTAGTATTCATTACGAACTCTAAATTCCAAATTTCAAACAATTCCGGTGAATAGTGTCGCTAAAATCATCAAAATACCGAATATCGGGAGGTACCGCTATATGGGGGATATACGAAGACGTGGGCCTGCAGAGACAATTTTCTGTCATAGGCTGTAGCACCCGTTACGAACTTCAGATATCAAATTTCAAACAATTCCGGTGAATAATGTCGCTAATACCATCAAACCATACTATGGTGAAGGGTATAAAAATCGTGAAATTTTATTATATCGTAAAACAGGTTTATGCAGACTTACCCTAGATTGGAGATCATCCTTAGGTCTCCTAAATACAAAACTTCTGAACATTACATATTTCCAACATTTCTTTTCTATTTCAGAACGTAAAATTCGTTGCAGAGCTATGAAATGTAAGGAGTCAGTTGCACGCCAAGATATGGAATTTGCTGAAGATGAATTACGCGATCGGGAACGGTCCCTGGATGAGGATACATGTATTGCTCCGGTTCGTAAAAATTTTGTGGAAACTTGGATTTTCGATGATATTGAATGGTGGGTTTTGTAAAAAGTATCAATATCGATATCTATAATTCTAATATTTGTTTTCATCTCATCGCCCCTTCAGTGCTAGTGGCCGAACAGCCTTTACCAAAACCATACCTGATACCATAACATCATGGATTATAACCGGATTTTCAATTAATGAAAAAACCGGCTTCGGCATGACCGATGAAGCAACAAAAGTTCGGGTATTTCAACCATTCTTTGTGAGCACAAATCTCCCATATTCGATAAAGCGCGGTGAGGTCGTGTCCATACCAATTGTGGTGTTCAATTACACGGCCGGTGATTTGCAGGCAGTTGTCACCATGGAGAATGACCTAAACGAATATGATTTCATGGAGGACACCAACAATGCGCAAATGCTAAGTAAAAAGATCCTTATACCCTCCAATGGCAGTGAAACGGTCAATTTCAAAATTAAACCCAAAATTGTTGGGGAAGTAATGTTAAAAATCAAGGCCATAACCCCCTTGGCCGGAGATGTTGTGCATCAAAAATTAAACGTAGAACCTGAAGGTGTTACACAACATAAAAATGTTGCCCATTTTATAAATCTATCTGAACAGGGACAAACCACCGAGCATATCTTGAAAGCCATCATTCCCCAGGATAGGGTAGACGACTCGGAATATTTAGAATTCACAGTTGTGGGAGATATTCTGGGACCCACCATCAAGAATATCGATCAATTGATACGCATGCCATACGGCTGTGGCGAACAAAACATGATGAATTTTGTGCCGAATATTTTGGTGGTGAAATATCTAAATGCCATTGGTCGGGACATGCCAGGGCTGATGGAGAAGGCCAAAAAATATATGGAAACGGGATATCAAAAGGAATTAACCTATAAACATGGCAATGGTGCGTTCAGCACCTTCGGAGAGGGCAGCAGTGAAGCGAATAGCTGGCTAACGGCCTATGTGGCACGTTCGTTTATTCAGGCCCGCAACTTAATCACCATTGATGAGAAAATTATTGAGGATGCCTTGCAGTATCTGCTTGGCACACAAAAGGACAATGGACAATTTCCACAAACGGGAGAGCTGTTTCATTCTTCCAATCAAAATGAGCTGGGAGTATCGGCATTTATACTAATGGCTTTCTTGGAGGATAAGGTAGGCTTTGCTTTTATACCCTCCACCATAGTATGGAGGGTATATTAAGTTTGTCATTCCGTTTGTAACACCTCGAAATATACATTTTAGACCCCACAAAGTATATATATTCTTGATCGGCAAAAAAATTCTATGTCGATTAAGCGATGTCCTTCGGTCCGTCCGTTTATCCGTCTATGGAAATTAATCTAGCTTCCGAACGAAATGAAGTAGATTAATAAAATTTTAGTCAAATGTATATTATGTCTGCAGGACTTTTGGTATTGAAAATGGGTCATGCAGGTCCACGTGTTTGTATAGCCCCATATAACGACACCTCCCGATATTCGGTATTTTTATGATTTTAGCGACATTATTCACCGGAATCGTTTCAAATTTGGTATTTAAAGTTCGTAATAGATACTTCAGCCTAAGACAGAGAATTTTCTGTGCAGGTCTATGTCTTTATAACGGTACCTCCCGATATTCGGTACCTCCCGATATTTGGTATTTTGATGATTTAAGCGACATTTTTCAGCGGAAATGTTTCAAATCTGGTATTTGAAGTTCGTAATGGGTACTACAGCCTATGACAGAAAATTGTTCGTGTAGGTCCAGGTCTTCATTATAACCCCATATATTCGGTACTTTGATGTTTTTAGCGACATTATTTGCCGGAATTGTTTCAAATTTGGTATTTGAAGTTCGTAGTGCATACTACAGCCTATCTCAGAAAATTGTCTGTGCAGGTCCACGTCTTCGTATAGCCCCCATATAACGGTACCTCCCAATATTCGGTATTTTGATTATTTAAATGACATTATTTACCGGAATTGTTTCAAATTTAGTATTAGAGGTTCGTAATGGATACTACAGCCTATGACAGAAAATTGTCCGTGCAGGTCCACGTCTTCCTATAGCCCCCATATAACGGTACCTCCCGATATTCGGTATTTTGATGATTTTGGCGACATTATTCACCGGAAATGTTTCTAATTTGGTATTAGAGGTTCGTAATGGATACTACAGCCTATGATTGTGTCTACAGATCCACGTCGTCGTATATACCCTAATATAACGGCTACATTCGGTATTTTTAAGACTTTTTAACCGATTTTATTTTTTCGAAAATTCCCAAAATCGTTCCAAATGGTGGAGGATATTCAAATTTCGGCTCGATCGAACTTACAGCTTTTTTACTTATTTTTTCTCACTTTTCAGGTCTACGCCTTAAAGTATGCAACGGCAGTCGAGAGATCTCTGCAATACCTTGCCAACAATGTGCAAACGGAAGACAACATTTATTCGCTGGCTCTCATTCTATTTGTCTTTCAAAAAACCAAACATCCTCTGACCAATCAAGTAAACGAGAAAATACAACAAAAATCGAAATTTGAGAATAATTTGAAATGGTGGTCCAACTCCACCGAATATAACAACAATAATATTGAGGTGACCTCCTATATTTTACAATCCATGTTGGAAATGGAGGCACAGCAGCTGGGAGACATTGTACCAATTATAAAATGGCTAATATCGCAACGTAATAATTTGGGTGGTTTTGATTCGACACAGGATACTGTTGTTGGACTCAAGGCATTGGTGGCTTTTGCTGAAAAATTCTCCTCAACGGGCGGGGATGGTGGTGAAAATCTTAAAATCCACTACAAGGGACTGGATGAGGCAGGTGTGGAAACCACACTGGGTTCTTTTGCCGTGGATCGAGAGAATTCATTTATTTTACAAAGTTATTTGGTACGTACAAAATCGAATGTTTAAATTCAAAATATGTTTTAATATTTTTTTTTCCATTTTCTCTTTTCTAGTTACCCAAGTCCACACGACAGCTTAGCCTCACTGCCAGTGGTCAAAAGGGGGCATCAGCTTTGTTGCAATTATCCTATCAGTACAATGTCAATGTGCCAGAACAAGAACCCAACTTCCACATTGAGTATACAGCCAAAACAACTCCCGTCCCTGGACAATTCGCAATGAATGTCAGTGTCGAATATAAACCCCACTACTCGGTTGAGGCGAAAGAATCAAATATGGCGGTTATGGAAATTAGCCTGCCATCGGGATACATCACTCACATCGATAATCTGGCAGCGATACAAAATGATCCTCGCGTCCAAAGAGTGGAAACGAAAAATGACGACACCATCATAGTAATCTACTTTGAACGACTGGTTGTGGGAGAGCAGAGCTCCTTTGATATTTTTGCCAACAAGTCGCATGCGGTGGATAATTTGAAACCCTCGCCGATTACAATTTATGACTACTACAACACGAATCAGCGAGCTACGGTTTTATATCAGAAATGATTTTGTAAAAAGTAAATAATTATTATTTTATTATTATTATTGTTATTATTATTATTATTATTATTATTATTATTATTATTATTATTATTATTATTATTATTATTATTATTATTATTATTATTATTATTATTATTATTATTATTATTATTATTATTATTATTATTATTATTATTATTATTATTATTATTATTATTATTATTATTATTATTATTATTATTATTGCAAATTTAATCACATGTGAAAATGTTGATTTTTGTTGCAGGATATAGTTTTAAAGACTGCTAATAAATATAATCCTGGATTAAACAAGTAAAAAAAACTGTAGGTTCGGACGGGCCGAACTTTCAATGCCCTCCACCATTTGGAACGAATTTTGCAATTTTCAAAAACAATAAAATCCGTTAAAAATTCTGTTAAAATCTTAAAAATGTCGAATGTAGCTGTTATATTAGGGTCATGGACCTGCATAGGTAACTTTTGTCATAAGCTATTATAATATTCAAATGCTAAACTTGAAAAAATAGGGAGGAACCATACGTGGACCTGCACAGACAATTTTCTGGCATAGACTGTAGTATCCATTACGAAATTCAAATACCAAATTTAAAACAATTCCGGTAAATAATGTCGCTAAAATCATCAAAATACTGAATATCCGAGAGTAACGTTATATGGGGGCTATACGAAGACGTGGACCTATATGACCGGTTTTCTGTCTTAGGCTGTAGTATCCATTACGAACTTCAAATACCTAATTTGAAACAATTCCGGTACATAATGTCGCTAAAATCATCAAAATACCTAATTTCGGGTGGTACCGTTATTTGGGGCTATACGAAGACGTGGACCTGCACAGACAATTTTCTGTCGTAGGCTGTAGTATCCATTACCAACTTTAAATACCAATTTTCAAACATTTCCGGTAAATAATGTCGCTAAAATCATCAAAATACCGAATATCAGGGGGTACCGTTATATGGGCATATACGAAGACGTGGACCTACATAGCTCATTTTCTGTCTGAGGTTGATGTATCCATTATGAACTTCAAATGCCAATTTTCAAACAATTCCGGTAAATAATGCCGCTAAAATCATCAAAATACCGAAAATCGGAGGGTACCGTTATATGGGGGTTATGCGAAGACGTGGACCCACATGACTTATTTTCTGGCTTAGGCTGCAGTATCCATTACGAACTTCAAATACCAAATTTGAAACAATTCCGGTAAATAATGTCGCTAAAATCATCAAAATACCGAATATCGGGGGCTACAGTTATATGGGAGCTATACGAAGACGCGGACCTACATAGCCCATTTTCAATACCAAAAGTCCTGCAGACATAATACACATTTGAGTAATTTTTTATCAACTTACTTCATTTCGTTCGGAAGCTAGAGTGATTTCCACAGACGGACAGAAAGATAGACGGACGGACATTGGTAAATCGACATAGAATTTTATGCTGGTCAAGTATATATATTTTGTGGGGTCTAAAATGTATATTTCGAGGTGTTACAAACGGAATGACAAACTTAATATACCCTCCATACTATGGTGGAGGGTATACAAATTATATATTTTAAAGAAAACTTATCTTGATATAATTTTTTAATATAAAAGAATAGGAAAATGTGCGAAAGTATTGCATTTGAGAGATTTTTTGAAGATATTTTTAGGCCAGATCAATAAAAATAGATGTCAAGCTTTTTTTAAAATATATCAAATGAATAATCAAATTAAAATGTACCCCACCAATAAGTGCGGATTTTTTAAGAATTTTTTTAAAGCGGATTTTACAAGAATCCTGATTTGTTTATAAATATTTTTTATACCCTCAGCCACATGGCTACATATATATAAACCCTATATCATTTGATACGGCCAAAAAGTGCCTCATCGATAACGATAACTAGACCCCAGGTCTCTTTGGACCAAATCCGTTTCAGGACATTTGGAGTCGATCTAGCGATGTCCGTCCGTCCATCCGTCTGTCTGGCTGGTGCGCACCATAACCCTCGAAGGGAGTATACGATATAGTCCAAACATTGTACATCGTCATTTTACTATTAAACTTAGTTCGAGTTCGAAGATGGGCAATATCGTTCTACTTCTTCTGCAAAAACTATATTTTATTGCACAGCAAGAGAAAGTTTAATCCGATTTTGCTCCAACTTTGCAAAACCCAATATTTGCACCAGTGCTAAGTCAGGTGCGAAAATGGATAATATCGGTTTACTCTATCAAGTTTGCGGGATTTTTTCAAGTTTCCTATTTTAATATTGTAATGCCCTATGGCCAAACTTGCCTGTGCAGGTCCACGTCTTCGACTAAACCCCAATACAGACATGGTGACCCTTTGTGGGTGAGATTCGCAGATATACAGGGTGAGTTACAAAAACTGCAAAAAAGTCAAATGCCATAATTTTTACATTTTTTATAATTTTATTGAATGAAAGCAAAAAATTTCGGAAATACCATCAAATTTTAGAATAAGTTTAGATTTGTTCGAATTTGCTAACTTTGACACGAATTATGGCCTTCAAACGGCCAATGAAACCGTCACACGCTGCCCGAATGTTGCCCGGCGGTATTTTGGCCCATTCCCGACGAAACGCTTGCTTGAGGTGATCGACACTTTCGTATTTTTTAGTGCCAACCTTGCTTTCCAAAATACTCCAGTCACAATAGTCCAACGGATTGGTATCCGGAGATTTTGGTGGTCATTGTGCGCTGGAAATGGAAAGCGAGGAACCTCATTTCGAACCATTCTTGGGTGGCGCGTGCTGGAATTTCCAAGGTCTGTTGGAATGTCCAAGGTCTGCGTCCAAAATGTTTGCGTGCCCAAGGCTTTAATACACTCTCCAGAATATTTTCGAGACAATATTTTCGAGCATTTATTCTGATGCTATGGTCGATTAATACGAGCGGAGAGCGACCATCGGCTATTATGGCAGCCCACACTATCACCATGGCCGACACTTGAGTTCTGGTGACCAACCAGCTGACCTCTTTGGCATGTAAACATGATAATTTTTTTTTGTATACAAACTCCTGGACAACGAATGTTTTCTTATCGAAGAGAACCAAATTCGGCAGTTCACCATTTTCGACCAAGCGAAGTATCTCTTTAGCTCTTTTGAGTATATTTTCTTTCTGTTGCGGTTTAAGTTCTTGTACTTTTTGGAATTTCTATGGATTTACCCCGAGATCATTTTTCAATATTTGCGAAATGGAATATTGCGATATGTTTTGCTCACGCGAGCCATTTTTCGGCCACTGCGACGAGAGTTTCGATCAAGTCGCTTCTTTACTTTTCGAACCATTTCTGCAGATGTTGTTGTTTTCTTTCGTCTACTTCCTTGACGTCGGGCTACGCTACCGGTATCACGGTAACGGGCGATGGTACGAGACACAAAAGATTTATTCACATTTAAATGCTGGAGTGCTCTAACGATAGCCACTTGTGGTTTTCCAGCCAAATATAAAGAAATCACACTATCACGCTTGAATTCCGTCACGAATAACATTTTTTCTGGAAAATTCTCACCAAAATGCTTTTGTACGTTTGTAAAGAATGTAATGAGCTGTCACTAGATTATTTTTAACATCGGTCAGACGAGTTGCTTGGAAATGACAGCAGTCTAAAGATGGTTGCAGTTTTTTCATCTCACCCTGTATGAATATTACCTGTCATTTTGCCAAGTTACAGCTAAAGCTTTGTGTTGTGTAGTAAAGAGAGAATCAAAACAAAATAGGAAATAAGCTTAAAAAGCAGGCCTAAATGAGCACAAACAAAACAAGAGGCAAGATAATACGCTATGAGAGGGAGAGAGAGAAAGAAAGAGAGCGAGTGAGTTAAAAGAATTAAGCCATGTTTTGAGTTTAGTAGTGGCTAAGACACGCGTCGTATAACAACGTATCTGAAACAAAAAGAAACGGCGCACGAAAAACGAACGAAAAGTGATTAAACGAAAAAAAGAATAAAAAATAGAAATTAAAATTATTGAGAAAACAAAAATATTCTTGGAAACAAGGTATTGAGGAATATTTTTTGGAAAGAAAAAAAATCTTAGAATCTTAGATTGCGAAGATAAAAATAGCAACGACTCGAAAACAAATTGCGTGGATGTGTCTCGGAGGCGAGTGACATAAATGTGTGATGTGAATAAATGTGTGATGAATGAATGAAAAAAAATCTAAAATCAAATAAAATATCCATTGAAGTGAAGTGGTGGTTTATGGCGCTGTAGATAATAAAGTGCTGTTTTTTGCTTCATAAACACAATTTTTTTTTATTAAGAATATCAAAAATAAAAATTCTCCATAGCACGGAGGTGAAGTGAAGCGATTTTATAGTTCCTTTTTTATTTTGTAATAAAAAAGTCTCTGTTTTTTTTTTCATTTTTGTTTATTTGCCCAGTCGGTCATACATCAACGATTTGAGAATTTTGCGCAAAGTGAACAAAAATCCAAACTAAATGTTAACGAGAGCGTAACAATTGCTCAGAATTGCGACACTGCGACGCAAGACAACAATAAAATAAAAACAACAATTAAATTAAGCAGCCAGCCAGTCAGCCAAGCAACAAGTCAGTCAGCCAGCGAAAAAACAACAGCAACAAATCTGAAAATGTTCGTGAAACAGCAGTGCTTTATAATATTGTCACTTTTGGTGCATTTAAATTCTGGTCAAGGGTTTGTATTCCAATTTTTTTTTCTTTTTGGTATAAAATTTATTTTGAATTATTTTTTTTTACCAAAATATAACACACACACCCATCCACCCACCGTTCCTCTACAGAAAACCCAGGCGATTTTCAAGCAACACAATACATACTTACCTTTATTTGCTATACAGAGGCTATTGTCTTTTCTTAAACACAAAAAAAAAAAATAAAACCACAACAAAAACCAGTAAGGAAAAATCAAAAGTCGAGCGGGGTCGACTATATGATAACCTACAAAAAAACCGCAACAAAATCAAACGCCATAATTTTTACATTTTATACCCTACAACACTATGTGTTGAGGTTATTATAAGTTTGATTGGGCCAAAAATTATGTAACACCACGAAATATTGATTTCCCACATAGGAAAGTATATATGGATCTTCCTATCTCGCCGAGCTGAGTCGATCTAGCTATGTATGTCCGTCCGTCCGTCTGTCCGTCTGTCCATGTTAATTTTTAATCACTCTACAGGTCGCAATTATGGCCGGATCTTCACGAAATTTAAAATTGTAGGTGGGGTTAAGGTCAGAATAGAGCCCTATTTCTTTTGGAGAGGATTGCATAATATTTAGGGGTTGAAATGGACCAAAAACTGAAAAATTTGCTGATTTTGCAGTTGCTCTACAGGTCACAATTATAGACCAACCGGAATTTCGCATGTAGCTAGAGTTTAGGGCGGGGAAGAAGCCTACCAATTTGGGTGGTCATCGGATAATATTTAGCGGGTAAAATAGACCATATCTTTTTTGTTGAAGAAATTCAAAATTTTTCATTAAACCGCGAATATTTTAAATCGCGGCGAAATCACAAAGCCATGACAATCCTGATCTTTACATTGATGTTAACATCCAACAAAACGGATATATAGCAAAATATGTGCGATATATATGTCTACCAAAGAAGATATGCTTGAAAGATGTCTTATATGTCGAGAACGGCTGAACTGATTTCGACAGTTCTCATTAATTCAGAATGGCCTCTTGGCAGGAAAGAAAAAACGTCTAAAAAAATCGCATAAAAACATCTCTAAAGATGAAAATATTGATTTTTTAAAATGTTTTTCAATTTTGTCATATTTTCATTTTGAATTAAACATTTGGTAATATTTCTACAGCTAACAAAACTAAGTAATTAGGATATCAGGATATCATATACAGATCGCATTTATGGCCCGATCCTAACGAAATTTTGCATGGGGATCAGATGAGGGTCAGAATAGAAGCCTACTCGTTTTGGAGATGATCGCCATATATTTAGGGGTTGAAATGGACCAAAAAAACCAAAAATGTCTGTATCTCATATAGATGCGTTTCAGTCAGAAACCAATAATAAATGTTAATCTTTTGCAACTTCTGAGAGGTTATAGGTCTTTGGGAAATATTGGTTCCAGATCTAGGAAGACCATTTACGTGCAACATCTACCTATAAATTGGAAATGAGCAAATTAGTTTAAGTTGCTATTATTCGAAAATTAGTGAACGAAACCTGATGATTTTCTTTTATTATTTGTCACAATATCTTGTGGAATTCTTTCGAGTATCTCGCCTATATAAACTGTATCGTTTATTATAGTGTTGTAGGGTATTCAACGGTCGGCCCCGCTCGACTGTTGCCTTTGCTTACTTGTTTTTAATTGTATTAAATGAAATCAAAAAATATCGGAAATAACATTAAATTTTAGAATAAGTTTAGATCTGTTCGAATTGGTCACCTTTGGCACGAATTATGGCCTTCAACCGTCACGCGCTGCCCGAATGTTGCTCTGCGGCATTTTGGCCCATTCCCGGCGAAGCGCCTGCTTGGGGTGATCGACACTTTGGGATTTTTTAGTGCCAATCTTGCTTTCCAAAATACTCCAGACACAATAGTCCAACGGATTGGAATCCGGAGATATTGGTGGTCATTGTGCGCTGGAAATGAAGCGAGGAACCTCATTTTGCAACCATTCTTGGGTGGCGCGTGCTGAGTGCGATGGTGCTAACTCCTGTTGGAATGTCAAAGGTCTGTGGCCAAAATGTTTGCTTGCCCAAGGCTTTAATACACCCTCCACAATATTTTTTTGACGATAATATTTGGCATTTATTCTGATGCCACGGTCGATTAATACGAGCGGAGAGCGATCATCGGCTGTTATGGCGGCCCACACCATAATCATGGCCGGCGCTTGAGTTCTGGTGGCCAACCGAGGGTGCACATTTTCAGCTGACCTCTTTGGCAAGTAAACACGATAATTTTGTTTGTTTACGAACTGCTGGACAACGAATGTTTTCTCATCGGAGAAAACAAAATTCGGCAATTCACCACTTTCGGCCAAGCGAAGCACCTCTATAGCTCTTCTGAGTGTATTTTCTTTCTGTTGCGGTGTAAGTTCTTGCACTTCTTGGTTTTAACCCGAGCTCATGTTTCAATATTTGCGCGAATGAAATTAACCCGAACCGAAAAGTCGGTATAGGATAAAGATATATGTGGGAGCTATATCCTAATCTGAACAGATCTTGATAAAAATTGACAGAGGTATTTTTGAGCAGTATCTGATATCCGGTACAAAATATCATTCTTCTGGAGTGTATATTACGCATGTGAGGGACTTAAAACCCCAAATCGGATGAAACATATATACGGGAACAATAGGTATATCTGAATCGAATTTCTCCAAATTTAATGTACTTGCTTCTAGTCTGAATTCGGTCGGATATGCCAAAATTCATGTCATTTGGACTCATATTGGCCATTTTGTGCACAATTTATCCGAAATCGCTTGAGGATATATATAGGAGCTATATCTAAATCTGATACGATTATCACCAATTTTAATAGGGTTCGCCCTTGGGTCAAACAAACATTGTTTGGAAAATTTAATCTCAATCGGATAATAAATGCGACCTACATTTTGTTCACAAGAATACATGGACTGACTTGCATAAATCGACTTAAATATTGATTCTATGAAGATCCTCTAAAGTAACTATGGGTCTATCTCGCTTCTTTCTCCCTGTTACAAAGAAATTCACACAGACATAATACCCTTACCACTATGTGGCGTAGGGTATAAACAGCAGCAGCATTTCATCGCTCACATAGCGTGTGAGTGTAAGATATTATTTTTGTTTTTGGCATGAAATGATCTCATATAGCTGCTGCTTTTGCTGGTACTGCTGTGATACATTGAAATCCAAATCCAGTTTGTTTAATTTACGATAGACCAACAAAAACAGTACATGTCATGATAGCAACAACAATAACAAAACAATGAACTACAAAAACCACCAACAACAACAACATGTTCACATATAATATACTTCCATGTCACCTGTATAGAAACAAATAAATGTAGCCGAAATCGTAAGAAAACAAAAACACCAGCACACACAAGCACACAAAACAAAAGACTTAAGACACAAACTCCATACAAATTGGATGCGTGCATGACGTGCGAGGGTGGGTCATTAAGTTGAATTTACATTTTGCAATGAGCTTAACAGTAGCTGGCTACATAGAATCTCCACACCTTTAACGAGGAGAGGGGGAGGGTGGTGAAAAGTAAAAAAATAAACAAAAGACTTAAGACACAAACGGCATAACAATTAAATCGCTATGTTTGAGGGTTGGTCATTAGATGCATGCGATCAAGATACTATGTAGGTGGCACTAAGACAGAACATTCGGAAAAAATCAGGGCACACACATTCCCCTCCCTCTGCCTCGTCATGAAGCTCGACATAATACGGGAAAAGACTTAAGACTCAAAACCATGTAACGGAACCACCTACAACACTGGGTCGGGGGTATTATAAGTTCGATGTGCGAAGAAGTTTGTAATACCGCAAAATATTTGAGATTTGAAATTGAAGCCAAAACGAGTTCGTCTGTCCACGTTAATGACGTAATCACGCTACGGGCGGCAATGAGAGTTGGGTTAGGACCAGAATAGAAGCTTATTTTTGGGGAAAAAGTTGGTAAAATATGTAGAGTTTAAAATGGACCAAAACCTGAAGAATGTCCTGTCAGTCACACTATGAATATATTATTCATATATATCCATGATTAGCATAACTTTATTGAGCGATATATATCTGTTTTAAATCACAGTCCACATTTTTTAACGTAGGTATATCGGTATATCACGTTGATATTTAATATTTTAATGTCCACATTTGAACTCAAAAATTTTCCACATTAAGTATAAATAGTTCGTGATGAGGTTTACCTCTGATTGTAGCACATTGGCGTCCCAGTTGGTGGTAGGTTTGTGATAATGTGCACTAAAATTAGTAAATAGAACTATATATAGTACAATTTTATACAGAGTTAACAGATTGTGGTTGTAGTTTGAAATTTGGTATTAGGGTCGCTGTTCATGTGTAGCCTGAACGAAATTGAGGTCTCTGTTGGCATCTGGAATTGAGATATGGAGTTGGTATTGGAAATGTGTACAATAATTGTACGAAAAGTAATGAATAGTACAACATTTGGTATTGGGTTTTGGTATTGGAAATGTGTACTTTAATTGTACAAAAAGTACTGAATAGTACAACATTTGATATTGGGTTAAGGGATAAAAATAAAATTCTGATATTTGATGTTTAGATGACACTTGCTATTTGAGCTTCTAGTCTTAATTCGGTCGTAAGTGTCAATTTCAAATATTATACGTTTGGTGCACAATAAAAGGTAAATCGGACTAAGATATGTATGGGAGATATATCCAAATCCGAACCGATCTCGAAAAAATTTAGCAAAGGTTTTTCTGAGCTGTATTTGATATATTTCCCCAAATATTGTTGTTACAGAGTGCATATTACGGCTGCGGAGGACAAAAATAACAAATCCGATGAACAATATATATAGTAGCTATAGCTATATCTGAACCGATTTCGATCAAATTTCGCATACTTATTTTCAGGCCTAATTTGATTGTATGTGCAAAATTCCATACTATTCGGCCTGATATTACACGTTTGGTGCACAATAAAAGGCAAATCGGACGAAGATATATATGAGAGCTATATCTAAATTTTTACCGATTATCTCCAATTTCAATAGGGTTCGTCCTTGGGCCAAACAAATGATTTGTGCAAAATTTCATCTGGATCGGGTAATAAATGCGAACATGCATAAATCGACTCAGAATGTGATTCTATGCAGATCATCAAAAGGAACTATGGATCTATCTCGTTTCCTTTTGCCTATTACAAACAAATGCACAAAGACATAATACCCGGAACACCTTGTGGTGTATTTGGATTTTTAAATATATTTTTCCAGAGGTTCATCGCTGCCTCAAACTTGAATTTTTAAATATATTTTCCAAGGGGCCATCACTGCTTTAAACGTGGCTTTTAAGCAATTTTTCCAAGAGATCATCATTGCTTTAAACGTGGATTTCTAAAAATATTGTTCAAAGGGACGTGGATTTTCAGAAATAATTTCCACAATATTCGAATAATGTCTATTAAAATTTTTTGTTAGCGGGGGAGGTGATTAAAATTCTAACGTCTGTTGATCCCTAAAAAAAATGACCGTATGTGTCATCTTAAAATGGCACAAACAAATGTGTTGGAATTTTTTTCATATCTCATCCCCCGCAATATGAATTACTTCTGTTCTCAGTTAAATGAATCAGCCTCAAAACAGCAACAACTACAACAACAAAACTCAAGTATTTCCGTAAATAGTAACAACAAATATATAATGGGATTTTAATGTAAATGGCAGAGAGCTAAAATAAATGAGAAAATAAAACACTTTAAAGCGATGAATAAATAAAAAATTTGTGCGAAAATAAGCTCCGAAACAAACAAAACAGAATTACTTAAATAAACTGTGAAAATCAAGCATGAATGTGTGTGTGTGTGTATGTGCCGGCCAGTTGATGGTGGTGTAGATCAAATAAGAATTGCGGCTCATAAGCAGAAAACAAATAGCTGGCGACAAGTCAAGGTGAACTCTCAAAGGCAATACCAGCCACAAAACAATCGCCAATGTGCAACAATATTTTAACAAGTGTTACGCCGACTACACTTGGAGAAAAAAATCTATAAAGAAAATATATTTGAGAAATTCTCTTCTGGTACAGGGCAGAACTTATGTAGGCAAAAATACCTTTTTGGGAAGATTCTCAATGATGGCAGAACTTTTCGAGGTTTGCTACTTTTTAAAAGAATAGGCATTCTAAAGGTCTTCTATAGGCAGTCACTTAGAGATCTATACAGCTAGAATTTCCAAATAGGCTTTCTATTGATACGAGGACACCCTTTACGAAGATTCCCTTTTAAAGGTCTTTTTCCATTATTTTCAGAACGCGTCAAAATTGTGAGTCTTGACCGTACAAATTTCTTCGAGTGTAATCCACATCGAATGCGTAGGTTCAACATGTTCGCTGAGATAATTTTCAAATATTTCTTTGTGCGGCTGTCAATCATTGTTGTGGCAAAATGAGATAACGAACGACACCGTCAATGGCGATGGCAAAGGAAACCAGAAGTTGTTGAGGTAAAAAAAGATGGAGAAACAAACAATGAAAAAAAAAAAACGCCAAGTTATATCGAACTCAATTGTTTGAGGGTTTTTTTCCGATTCAACATGAGAGGCGATTATGTATGAAACAAAAGTGATGAGGGAAGTAATTGTTGTATATTTTTGTGGTAGGTGGTTGGCGGTGTAGACTGCAATATGAGTAAACCATGGCGAAATGTGAAACAAAATTTCACATGGATGAGAGAAAGAGGGGGAAAAATTCAAGCTGCAAAATTTATCAAAACAAAGCCAGCCAATGGGTATTTTAGTATTTGAGCAGTTAAAATTTGGAATCTGAGGAAACTAATATAGGGGAGGTATATCAAACTCGGAATCGATTTACGGCTCTTCTATTTGGGATGATATTACATATTTGGTGCACAATAACTCTGAAATCTGAGGAAAACATATATATACGCAAGTTATATCCAAATCTTAACCGATCTCGATCTGAGCTATATCTGATATCTGGTACTTAATTTGATTGATGTAAAGTGCTCATTACGAAAATAACACTTTTATACACCAAGTCGGATGCAACATAAGAAATGGGAGCTATAGCCATGTCTTAACCGATTTTCCCAAAATTTGAAGTACCATCTTCTAGGCTACATTCAGTCGTATGTCACTCCAGTTGGTCTGATATTAACTGCTTTGTGCACAAAAAACGTGAAATCAGATAAAGATATATATGGAAGCTATATCAAAATCTGAACGGATCTTGATAAAAATTGGCAGAGGTATTTCTAGGCTGCATGAGATATCTGGAATCAATAATCATTACTTAAAAACCAAGTCAGACGAAACATGGAAGCAAATGTGAGCTATAGCTTTATCTGAACCGATTTTCACAAAAATTTCTAGGCTGAATTCTGTCGGATACTTCAAAATGCATTCTATTTGGACGAATATTGTACATATGGCGCACAATAACCTTGAACGAAGATTTAAAATAGAACGAAGATGTATAGGGTAGGATAAACAAGTAAAAAAGCTGTAAGTTCGGCCGGTCCGAACATTGAATACCCTCCACCATTTGGTACAAATATAACAATTTTCAAAAAAAAAAAAAATAAATAAAATCCCTTAAAAATCTGTTAAAATCTTGAAAATACCTAATGTATCCGTATATTAGAGTCTATACGACGATGTGGACCTGCATAGGCAACTTTTGTCACAAGCTATTACAATATTCAAATGCGAAACTTGAAAAAAAATCTGTTTATAATGCACAGGCAATTTTCTGTCATAGGCTGCAATATCGAACTTCACGAACTTCAAATGCGAAATTTGAAACAATTCCGGTAAATAATGTCGCAAAAATCATCAAAATACCGAAGATCGGGGGGTACAGTTATATGGGGGCTATACGAAGGCGTCGACCTGCACAGACAACTTTTTGTGATAGGCTGTAGCATCCATTATGAACTTCAAATGCAAAATGTGAAACAATACCGGTAAATAATGTCGCTAAAATGATCAAACTACCGAATATCGGGGGGTACCGTTACATGGGGGCTATACGAAGACGTGGACCTACATGACCCATTTTCTGTTTTATACTGTAGTATCTATTAAAAACGACAAATACCAAATTTGAAACAATTCCGGTAAATAATGCCGCTAAAATCATCAAAATACCGAATATCGGGAGGTACCGTTATATGGGGGCTATACGAAGATGTGGACCTACATAGTCCATTTTCTGTCTTAAGCCGTAGCATCTATTATAAACTTTAAATATTAATTTTGAAACAATTCCAGTAACAAATGTCGCTAGAATCATAAAAATACCGCATGTCGGGAGGTACCGTTATATGGGGGCTATACGAAGACGTGGACCTACATGGCCCATTTTCAATACCAAAAGTCCTGCAGACATAGTACACATTTGAGTAAAATTTTATCAACCTACTTCATTTCGTTCGGAAGCTAGAGTGATTTCCACAGACGGACGGACATTGATAAATCGACATAGAATATATATACTTTGATCAAGAATATATATACTTTGTGGGGTCTAAAATGTATATTTCGAGGTGTCACAAACGGAATGACAAACTTAATATACCCTCCATACTATGGTGGAGGGTATAAAAACTGCTACAATGTCTAACGCCATAATTTTTACATTTTTTTAATTTTAATTAATTGAAAGCAAAAAAATCGGAAATAGCATCAAATTTTAGAATTAGTTTAGATTTTTTCGAATTAGTCAACTTTGGAACGAATTATGGCCTTCAAACGGCCAATGAAACCGTCACACGCTGCCCGAATGTTGCTCTGCGGTATTTTGGCCCATTGCCGGGGTAGCGCTTGCTTGAGGTGATCGATACATTGGCATTTTTTAGTGCCAACCTTGCTTTCCAAAATACTCCAGACACAATAGTCCAACGGATTGGTATCCGGAGATTTTGGTGGCCATTGTGCGCTGGAAATGAAGCGAGGAACCTCATTTTGTAACCATTCTTGGGTCGCGCGTGCTGAGTACAAGGTTTGCAGGCAAAATGTTTGCGTGCCCAAGGCTTTAATACACCCTCCAGAATATTTTCGCGATAATATTCGGCATTTATTCCGATGCAACGGTCGATTAATACGAGCGAAAAACGACCATCTGCTGTTATGGCAGCCCACACCATCACCATGGCCGGCGCTTGGGTTCTGGTGGCTAACCGAAGGTGCACATTTTCAGCTGACCTCTTTGGTAAATTTACAAACTGCTGGACAACGAATG
Organism: Musca domestica; assembly: GCF_030504385.1. Lineage (NCBI taxonomy): Eukaryota > Metazoa > Arthropoda > Insecta > Diptera > Muscidae > Musca > Musca domestica. The sequence continues at coordinate 8,297,490 of NW_026712299.1, forward strand.
TTTTCTCATCGAAATTTGGCTGTTCACCACTTTCGCCAAGCGAAGCAACTCTTTAGCTCTTTCGAGTCTATTTTCTTTCTGTTGCGGTGTAAGTTCTTGAACTTTCAATGGCTTTACCCCGAGCTCATTTTTCAATATTTGCCGAATGGAAAATTGCGATATGTTCAGCTCACGAGCCATTTTTCGACCACTGCGACGCGGGTTTCGATCAAGTCGCTTCTTTACTTTTCGAACCATTTCTGCTTCTTAAGCACTGATAGTCCCAAGGGGAAAAGATCTTTACAAATCCGCTTTAAAAGCATAGATGATCCTTATGAAAAATGTATTTAAAAAGCCATGTTTTAAGTATAATATATCTTTAAAAATCCAATTTTAAAGCAGTGATTGTCCTTTGGAAAAATAAAATTCCACGTTTAAAGCAGTGAGGGCCCCTTGAAAAAATCCAAATTTAAAGCTGCGATGACATCTAGGAAAATATCTTTAGGACCGACATTTTTAAGCAGTAATGGTTCCTGGGAAGAATTTCCTTTAAAATTCAAGCTTTTAAGCTTGGAAAAAAAATCTCTTGAAAAATCTACGTTTAAAATCGTGATAACGTCTATGAAAATATCTTAAAAAATCCTCGATGAAAGCGGTTATAGCCCCTTAAACATCCACCTTTAGAGAGGACGTTGATCCGTTAAGAATAGATAATAATGTATTAGCCCAGATAGTCCCTTAAAAATATATCTTTAAAATCCCTTATGTTTTCCTTGGGGGTCCCTTGGGAAAATATCTTTAAAATTTAACTTTCATAGAAGTATTGGCCTTTTGGAAAATATTGACTTTTAAAGTCCTAGGAAAAATAACTTTTGAAAAATCCACGTGATGGTCCCTTGCAATAACATCTTTAAAAAACCACGCTTGAAGCAGTGAGGATCCCTTGGAAAAGATGCTTAAAATCCACGATGAAAGCAGTGATGGTTCTTGGGGAAAAATATCTTTAAAAATCAAGGTTTGAAGAAGTGATGGCCTTTCCTTAAAAATTCACGCTTTTAAGGTCCATGTTTAAATATATCGTGATGGCGCCTAGGAAATATATTCAAAAATTCTCGGTTAAAGGATTGATAGGCCCTTAAACACATATTTTTAAAGGAAGACGTTGGTCCCTTAAAAATATTTATTAGAAAACCCACATTTACGCTCGGAAAGTTCAAAACACACATTTTTTATTTTTTGCTTTGGTGGTTCTTTTGAAAAATTTCTTCAAAGATCCAATATAATAAATCTTCAGATCGCTTGGAACTTTTTTTCAATACATTTGGAATAATGAATACATTCACGTTTTTATACACACACCCACTTTACACGACTTGAATTCTCTTAAGGCAAGAAATGAATGAAATTTTGCAGATTCATCGCCATCGTCTTTATCAACAACAGTAAGTCACTGACAGCAATTCGCTGTCAGTTCGAAACCGTTGTGAAGTGATCATCATAACTAATCCATTATGTATTGAACACAAAAAAATATAAAAAAAAAACAAAACACCATTAACAACCAAACAACAAAAATTTGGGATTTGAATCGACAATAAGTCAACCTCATTGAAGATCCAAAGTAAATGGCATAAAAACAGATATACATACATATATACAATACAGGTACATTTGTATGAATGTAAGCATTCATGTACATGCCGTATGCCGAATTCCACTTTCTTTCAATTTTTGTGGATTCATTTCAAGAGCTTCAGCTTTAAAGATTACCGCACGAATTAAATGTTACCGGCACAATTTGGGAACTGGTGGCTGTGGAGCCAATCAAGAAAATTATTTTAAAAAATATGATAAAATTTCAATATTTTAATCCAATGGATTAAATGTGCTCCAGAAAATATTTAATTTTTTTCTGTTGAAGTTGAAAGATTTCAGGCGGTTTTTATGGAATACAGGATGAGATGAAAAAACTGGAACCAAATTCAGACTGCTGTCATTTCTAAGCCACTAGTCCGACAGCTGTTAAAATTATTCCAGTGACAGCTCATTATATTGTTTGCAAGCGTACAACAGCATTTTGGTGAGAATTTTCCAGAATAAAAGTTATTCGTGATGGAATTTAAGCGTGATAGTGTGATTTCTTTATATTTGGCTGGAAAACCACAAGTGGCTTTCGCTAGAGCACTCCAACATTTAAATGTGAATAAATCTTTTGTGTCTCGTACTATCGCTCGTTACCGTGATACTGGTAGCGTATCCCGACCGTCAAGGAAGTGGACGGAAGAAAACAGCAACATCAGCAGAAATGGTTCTAAAAGTAAAGAAGCGACTTGACCGCGCCACAGTGGCCGAAAAATGGCTCGTGAGTTGACCATATCGCAATGTTCCATTCGGCAAATATTGAAAAATGAGCTCGGGATAAAGCCATTGAAATTCTAAAAAGTGCAAGAACTTACATCGCAACAGAAAAAAATAGACTCAAAAGAGCTAAAGAGTTGCTTCGCTTGGTCGAAAGTGGTGAACAGCCGAATTAGGTTTTCTCCGATAAGAAAACAATCGTTATCCAGCAGTTTGTAGCTGCTGAAAATATGCACCTTCGGTTGGCCAGTAGAACTCAAGCGCCGGTAAATGATGATGGTGTGGGCCGCCATAACAGCCGATGGTCGCTCTCCGCTCGTATTAATCGACCGTGGCATCAGAATAAATGCCGAATATTATCGAGAAAATATTCTGGAGGGTGTACTAAAGCCTTGGGCACGCAAACATTTTGGCCGCAGACCTTGCACATTCCAACAGGACTCAGCACGCGCCACCCAAGAATGGCTACAAAATGAGGTTCCTCGCTTCATTCCCAGTGCACAATGACCACCAAAATCTCCGGATACCAATCCGTTGGACTATTATGTCTGGAGTATTTTGGAAGGCAAGGTTGGCAATAAAAGTGTCGATCACCTCAAGCAAGCGCTTTGCCGGGAATGGGCCAAAATACCGCAGAGCAACATTCGGACAGCGTGTGACAGTTTCATTGGCCGTTTGAAGGCTATAATTCGTACCAAAGGTGACCAATTCGAATAAATCTAAATTTATTCTAAAATTTGATGTTATTTCCGACATTTTTAGCTTTCATTCAATAAAATTTAAAAAAAAAATTAAAAATGATGGCGTTTGGCTTTGTTGCAGTTGTTTTTATCTCATCCTGTATATATGGAAGCTATATCCACATCTTAACCGATTTCTAATTTATTTGTCAAATTTATTATTGTAAACGAATTCCGCCCCATATTCTGAATTTCATTGGAATCGAACATACCTATCGTGTTTGGTGCATAATATACATGAAATCGACCGAAAATGTATATGGGAGCTATAACCAAATCGGAAGTAATAAATTTAATAATTTGGCAAATATATTTTCTGATGAGATCCCGTAACTCATTCCAAATTGGGAGACTGTATCCATAGTCAATCAATAGATATGTGCATATAACATCTAAAGTTTTAGGAGGTACCTCTGATTCTGATGCTAAATCTCCAGTTCCAAGTGGAATTTCAAACATTTGTATAGCCTATGTTACTTTCAGGCGATGTTGTAGTATACTTGGAAATTTTTAGGAAAATCTGTGCGGCGTATTTCGAGGCCATAAATTACAAACATACCAACATTTTCCTCTTTTATAGATATAGGTATAGAGATACAGATACTTACCATGGAATGCTGCTGAGCTGCTAAGACAAGATCACAGAAATCAGAGACACAATATATCTTTGGCATTGACTTGTAAATTCTATTTTTGTAACTAGCACAGTTTTGGCCTTCTTAGCTACAATCCTCATCTGAAAATGATTCCAACACCACTGAGGCAAATAACTGGACAATAATTATGTGTGGCTGGCTACCCATAAAACCAGCTCGCCATCGGCCATGCCATGAACATTTAAATTCATTTTCAACAACAAAAACACAAACTAGAACGCCAAGTAGAACCCATTAAGACCCATGATATATGGTCAAGTGGCTGAAGTTATTTTGTTGTTATTTCTACTTAAATATTTTCTTTGGCTCAATAATTGTTTTTATTTTTTAATTATGAAAGTTTATTGTTGGTATCTAGTTATGACTTCGAAACCTACAAAACAAACTACCCAGAATATAAAAACAACTTTCATTTGAGCATTCGCCATGGATGGTAAGCAACCTTAGCGGCCCATACTCCCCGGGGTCATATGTCAACCTAACTGTGTGTACAACATTCCCGTGTAATGTTGAATGTTTTTTTCCCATTAAAGTGGCGATTTTCTCACCGAAAACAAAAGTGGTTTGTTTTTTTTTTTTTTTTGGTTATCGTCTTTCTTTACAGATAGGCCTCTTTAGGCGCAGTATGAGATATACAAAGGAAAATTGTTAAAAAGTGAATTTTAAAACATATTCTCATATATTCAAGGGACCATAAGAAATATAAATCGTATTTTTGAAGATATTTTGCAAGGGACAAAACCTGCTCTAAAAGTAAATTTTAAAGGCATTTTTCAATGGATCGTCGCCGCTTTCAACGTGGATTTTTAAAGATATTCCGTCATGGGAGCATTAGAAGTATTAACGATGATTTTAAAGATATAATTCCACGGGACCATCATTGCCTTAAATGTGGATTTTTTAACATATTTTCGAATGGGCCATCGTCTACCTACATATACAGGGTGATATAAAAAACTGCAACAAAGTCAAACGCATCAAATCAATCAAATCAATAGCATCAAATTTTAGAATAAGTTCAGATTTGTTCGAATTAGTCACCATTGGCACGAATTATGGCCTTCAAACGGCCAATGAAACCATTGCACGCTGCCCGAATTTTACTCTGCGGTATTTTGGCCCATTCCCGGCGAAGCGCTTGCTTGAGGTGATCGACACTTAGGTTTATTGAATGAAAGCAAAAAATGTCGGAAATAGCATCAAATTTTAGAATAAGTTCAGATTTGTTCGAATTGGTCACCTTTGGCACGAATTATGGCCTTCAAACGGCCAATGAAACCGTTACACGGCGAAGCGCTTGCTTGAGGTGATCGACACGTTGGTATTTTTTAGTGCCAACCTTGCTTTCCAAAATACTCCAGACCCAATAGTCCAACGGATTGGTATCCGGAGATTTTGGTGGCCATTGTGCGCTGGAAATGAAGCGACCTCATTTTATCACCATTCTTGGGTGGCGCGTGCTGAGAACGATGGTGCTGAGTCCTGTTGGAATGTCCAAGGTCTGCGGCCAAAATGTTTGCTTGCCCAAGGCTTAAATACACCCTCCACAATATTTTCGCGATAATATTCGGCATTGATTCTGATGCCACGGTTGATTAATACGAGCGGAGAGCGATCATCGGCTGTTATGGCGGCCCACATCATCACCATGGCTAGAGTTCTGGTGGCCAACAGAAGGTGCACATTTTCAGCTGACCTCTTTGGCAAGTAAACACGATCATTTTGTTTGTTTACAAACTGCTGGACAACAAATGTTTTCTCATCGCAGAAAACCAAATTCGGCAGTTCACCACATTCGGCCAAACGAAGCAACTCTTTAGCTCTTTTGAGTCTATTTTCTTTCTATTGCCGTGTAAGTTCTTGCACTTTTTGGAATTTCAATGGCCGAATGGAATATTGCGATATGTTCAGCTCACGAGTCATTTTTCGGCCACTGCGACGCGGGTTTCGATCAAGTCGCTTCTTTACTTTTCCAACAATTTCTGCTGATGTTGCTGTTTTCTTCCGTCCACTTCATTGACGTCGGGCTACGCTACCAAAAGATTTATTCACATTTAAATGCTGAAATGCTCTAATGATAGTCACTTGTGGTTTTCCAGCCAAATGTAAAGAATTCCGCTTAAATTCCATAACGAATAACTTTTTTTGGAAAATTCTCACCAAAATGCTTTTGTACGCTTGTAAACAATATAATGAGCTGTCACTGGAATAATTTTAACAGCTGTCGGACGAGTGGCTTAGAAATGACAGCAGTCTGAAGTTGGTTGCAGTTTTTTTCATCTCGCCCTGTAATAGACCCATAGTTCCTTTTGATAATCCTCATAGAATCACTTTCTGAGTCGAAAAAAGGAAGGTGACATTTATAGACCTATTTAGATAAAAAATTACACGGGTCACTTGTTTGAGTCAAGGACGAACCCTGCGAAATCGGAGATAATGAGTCAAAATTTAGATATAGCTCCCATATATACCATCGTCCAATTAGCTTTTATTGTGGAGTTTGACACAAATTGTGATTAGAAGCAAGTATGTCAAATTTGATGAGAACCGATTCAATATAGCCGTAATCCACCCTCCACCATCCACTATATTTCTCAGCCAATTTGTTATTTTTATCCTGCACAGCCGTAATATCTGCACCATAACAACGATCTTCAGGAAAATACATAAATTATAGCTCAGAAATACCTTTTCCAAATTTTGTCGAGATCGGTTCAGATTTGGATATAACTCCCATATATAACTTTGATCGATTTATAGCGTGGCAATATAAAAAATAAGTATGGTGGCATATTTTTAAATTCGTTGAAGAATATTCCTGCAAAGCCGTTTTAATATCGATCTCACCATTTCTCAAAATTCGAAAATTATTCAACGAGTGATGACGTCATCATCATTTTCAATTTCATGCTCAGCCTACGCTAACAATGCATTGCCGTAAAATAAATGGTCATTGGCTGGCATTGATACCCACCAAAAAAGATATTCATATTTTTTTATGAATGTTAACAAGTCAGTGGAGCTGCCATTTTGGTAAGGAAATGGTGACATGCCAATTGCATAATCGGAGCAAACGCACTCAAACACACACACACATACCAAATCACTGGGTATGGGAACTATGACAAAGACACAATGGGTTTTTATAAAATTGTACGTGAATCTTGCTGCAGCGGAACATAAATAACGTCACTGTGTCTTTCCCACAAAAACACTTGGTTTTTTTTGAGACCCTATTTGGTAGAAGCGCAAGAAAAAAAAAACAACATTTCCGAAAATAGTAAGACCACTGCCTAATTGGAATCGTATTATCAATGTAAACAAAGACAGTGACAATTAATCGACCGACCGAGCCAACAACCAACCTACCAACAACTAGCTGCGTTTGTGGAGGCATTTTTACTTCTCGTACCAACTACCATTTCTATGAATAATATGACATCGGAAAGATTATAATAAACAAGTAAAAAGCTGTAAGTTCGCACGGGCCGAACTTTAAATACGGTCCACCATTTGGAACGAATTTGGCAATTTTCAAAAAAAAAAAAAAATCCGTTAAAAATTCTTTTAAAATCTTAAAAATACCGAATTTAGCTGTTATATTAAAGTCTATACGATGACGTGGACCTGCTTAGGCAACTTTTGTCATAAGCCATTAAAATATTCAAATGCGAAACTTGAAAAAAAAAAACGGTGAATAATGTAGCTAAAATTTTCATGTGTGAAAATCACTCTAGCTTCCGACCGAAACGAAGTAGGTTGATAAAATGTTACTCAGACATGTGCTTGTTCTGCAGGCCTTTTAGCATTGAAAATGGACTATATAGGTCTACATTTTGGTATAGTGCCCATACAACGGGACCTCCCTATATTCGGTATTTTGATGATTTTAGCGACGGAATTGTTCTCAATTTTGTATTTGAAGTTCGTTATTGGTACTACAGCCTGTGACAGAAAATTGCCTATGCGTGTCCACGTCTTCGTATAGCCCCATATAACGGTACCTCCCTATATTCGGTATTTTGATGATTTTTGAGATATTATTCAACGGAATTATTTGAAATTTCGTACTTGCGGTTCGTAACGGGTACTACAGCCTGTGACGGAAAATTGCCTATGCAGGTCCAGGAGTTCGTATAGCCGCCATATATCTGTACTTCCTTATATTAGGTATTTTGATGATAATGTCGCTAAATTATTCACCGGATTTTTTTTTTTCAAACTTCGTAGTTTCACTTCGTAATAGGTACTAAATCCGGTGACAGAAAATTCCGCATGCAGGTCCGCGTCTTTATATAGCTCCATTTCTAACGGTACTTCCCTATGTTCGGTATTTTGATTTTAGCGACATTTTTCACCGGAATTGTTTCAAATTGCGTATTTCAAGTTCGTAACGGATACTACAACCTGTGACGACCATTTCAACGCCTTCATATGTGAAGCCTAGGAACTAACAGTGAACTCAATATCAAATTTCGGAATTCTAACTCAATCCCTTACCTCAATACCAAATTTAGTACCGCTAAGTACTTTTGAGTACATATTTCTAAAATCACCTCCAAATCTTAACCCTACATACTAACATTGATCCAAGCTGTATCCATTCACCAAATTTAATAATATTTAGTTCTTTTTTGTACAGTTAAAGTACGTCTTTTTAAAACAATCTCCATATCCCAACCTCAGATACCAATAGTGACCTCAATATAAAATTTCAGGTTTCCAGCTCTATCCCTTCACCCAATAGTCCATATACTACCTCTTAGTATTTTTCGAACAATTATAGTATAGTTAAGACCCCCGCCAAATCTCAAACACAGATACCATCAGTTATATAAATATCAAATTTCGGTATTTTATCTCTATTTCTTCACCCAATACCAAAATTAGCACTTAGAAATTTTCGTACACATTTCCAAAACAAGCATTAATTCTCACACCTATCACCAGGGATCTCAATACCAAAACTTCGAAATTCCAGCTCTATCCCTCCACCCAATACCAAATTTAGTACCACTTTGTGCTTTTCGTGCAATTATACACATTTCGGAAACCACCTCCTCATGTCCAGACTACACATGATCTGCAACCCAACTACCAAATCTCAGATTTTATACGACATCTGTCCAGTACTATTTAGTACTTTTTATGCACTTGTAGTACACCATTTCCAAAACCACCTCTTAATCACAAACATACCACCAACAGGGACCCCAATACCAAAATTCTAGCTTCATCCGTACACCCTGAAGCAAATTGTTCCAAATTTAGTGTCATTTAATACATTTCGCACACTTAGTACACATTTTCAAAATCATGTTTAAATGTTTCCAACCTTGAAACCCATACCAAATTTCCAATTTTTAGCTCTATCCGTTCACATAATACCAAATGGTACCAGTTAAGAAGGTTAGTACCATTTTCGAACTTTTCGTATCCATACAAATCGAATTTCCAAAAACCCTTTAATACATCTATCCAGCACTCCGTGGGTGACTCCGATTCCAAATTTCAAGCTCGAATTCTAGTTCAATCCATTTGTCCATTACAAAGTATTAATTTTTTAGTACTTTCGGTACCCTTTTAGTAAGAAGTAAGCCAGCCATGTCACACGCCTACGCACCAAGACTGGCCCTCGTGTTAAATTTCAAGATTCTAGCTTCAGCCTTTTGGTCTGGACGTTGAATCTAGATCAGTCAGTCAGTCAGTTTAACCCTAAAATGCGTTTCTTGAAGTTTAGGTCAGATTTAGGCTTTAAATATCTTGTGGGACCCATAGTAGAATTTTATGGCAAATAGTTCTGTGAAATATTTTTTTGCAACTATCAAGTTTAAGACGTAATCATAATTTCAATATAGAATCCTTTTTTGGCTGGCTCGAGGAATCTAAGTCCAAGAATTTCAAAAAATGTTGAAGAGGGAGGGTTCCGGCCCCCGCTATTTAGGTTATATTGCTATGTAAACTTTCAAAACGCTGATTCACCTGTCTTCTATTTTTAGCTCTACTTTCATAGTCTGCTAGACTTCCCTGTAGTTATTGAAAAAAATAATTTTGTTGTTGCACAGTGTTACTAAAACTCACCGATTATAGCTCTGATAACCCTTTTAAAAAAGTTATGATTTTATTCCAAATTCAAATTTTCCCTACTTTCCATTACCTTTCAGATTATATTCCATAATAGCACCGAATACGATAAGACCCAATTCACAGTATCATGTAGCCGTAAGTATACACAAGTCCCCAGAACCGGTAAGGGTGAAATTGGGCATTATTGGTAGTTCATATAGTGATTTTAAAACTGCCGAAGTAAGGCCATTCTCCACAGAGACGGTGCATTTTGATGTAAGTATTCGCTTTTTCAATTTGACACCGAAAAGAAATCCAAAAAATTTCTTTCCCTTTTCAGATACCCGATTTGAAAAGTGATCGCTACAATCTCACAGCCGAAGGCCTGTCGGGCATACGTTTCACGAATGAAACTCAACTGCATTTCGATGCCCATCAATTTACGGTGATGGTGCAAACCGATAAGGCCATTTACAAACCCGAGGATATTGTCCACTATCGTGTCCTCCTTATGGATGCCAACTTGAAGCCGGCCAACAATTACGGTCGCGTTCACATCACCATACGTGACAGTGGTGACAATGTCATACGTAATTATCGTGATGTCAAATTGACAAGTGGCGTATTTTCAAATGATTTAAAACTTTCCGATTATCCGAAATTCGGCGAATGGTCGGTGGAGGTGGAAATCATGCAGGAGGTATACAAACGAACCTTTGAGGTGGTGGAATATATTTTGCCGAAATTTGTGGTGGATATTGATACGGATAAACATGTCATCTACAAGGATGGGAAAATCAGGGCCACCGTCAAGGCATAGTAAGTGGGTTGGAGGAGTGAAGGAAAATTTTCAAAATTATTTTTTTTTTAATTTTTGTTTTTAAATTTTTACAGCTATGATTTTGGCAAACCAATTGTTGGCGAAGCCACTCTCTCCATCTACCCCACCTTCTTTGGTTCCTTGCAGCCATTTGTCAACGATTTAATTACCCGCAAAGTTGTGCCCATCGATGGCAGTGCCTATTTTGAGTTTGATATCCGCGATGAGTTGAAACTAAAAGAAGACTATGAACGTGAGTATTTGTTGGATGCCCTGGTCGAGGAGGCCTCAACAAGTTCGGTACAAAACTTTTCATCTGTGATAACTGTCCATCTGGATCCATATCGTGTTGAGGCCACACGCTTGCCCAGCAACTATATACCCGGAGTTCCCTTTGAAGTTTCGGTAAGAAGGGTTATATTTATTACATGTTCTCTCCTCTCAGCGCATCTACTCTAAAGTGGAGGTCCTCTGAGCCCATCTACTCTAAAGTAGAGGTCCTCCCGGGCATCTACTTTACAGTAGATGTCCTCTCAGCGCATCTACTCTAAAGTAGAGGTCCTCTGAGCCCATCTACTCTAAAGTAGAGGTCCTCTCGGGCATCTAATAACAGTAGATGTCCTCTCGGGCATCTACTCTACAGTAGATGTCCTCTGAGCCCATCAACTCTACAATATATGTACTCTGAGTCCACCTACTTTACAGTAGATATCCTCTGAGTCCATCTACTTTACAGTAGATGTCCTCTGAGTCCACCCACTCTACAGTAGATGTCCTCTAATTCCATCCATTCTACAGTAGATGTCCTCTGAGTCCATCCACTCTACAGTAGATGTCCTTGAGAACATCCACTCTACAGAAGATGTCCTCTGAGCCCATATACTCTGCAGTAGATATGTCCTCTGAGCCCATCCAGTCTACAGTAGATGTCCTCTGAGCCCATCCAGTCTACAGTAGATGTCCTCTGAACCCATCCAGTCTACAGTAGATGTCCTCTGAGTCCATCCACTCTACAGTAGATGTCTTCTGAGTCCATCCACTCTACAGTAGATGTCCTCTGAGCCCATCTACTCTGCAGCAGGTTTCCCATGAGCCCATATACTCTGCAGTATATGTCCTCTGAGCCCATCTAATCTACAGTAGATGTCCTCTTAGCCCATATACCCTTCAGTTGATGGTCATCTACTCTGTTGTGGATGTCCTCTGAGGTCATCTACTCTGTTGTAGATGTCCTCTGAGGTCATCTACTCTGTTTTAGATGTCCTCTGAGGTCATCTACTCTGTTGTAGATGTCCTCTGAGGTCAACTACTATGCTTTATATGTCCACTGAGGTCAACTACTATGCTGTATATGACTTCTGAGGTCTTTTAAAATTTTATTTGTTTTTCTTCTTGTTGGTCCCCCCTTCTAGGCCAAGGTTCTGCGCAATGATGGTGCTATGTTGAGGGACTTTAAGACTGATCTAACTGCCTATCTTACCAATGTCTATGGCAGCAGCGAGATGTATAATAAAACCACCTATACGCTGGATGGTCGTGGTGAACTGAAGATGAAATTTACCGTACCGTTGGGTGACAAAGATGAATATCATTCAGTTATAGTAAGTCCGAGCTGCATTTTCTCAAAGTATACAAAATAATAAAGATTTCGGCCCTAGGTTGATTATCAAGGCATTATTACCGACATTGGTAAAATACCGCGCAAACATTTGCACAGCAAAAACTATATTACGGCCAAGGTTTTAAATGAAAAGTAAGTGGAACTTTGAAAAAACTTTCAAAATTTTGCGGACGTTCGAAAAATGTTTTTATGAAATGCTTATCTCTTTAGGCCTATGGTAAATCAAGAAGTCTCCATAACCGTACGCTGCAGTGAACCAATGAAATATTTCATATATCAGATAGTGGGCCGGGGTGATATTCTCCTCTCCCGGGCTGTGGATGTAAGTTGTGCAAGGGATTTGAATTATATTTTTTATTTCTCTCACTCTCCCCCTCTCTCTCTCTCTCTTTAGGTGAATGACAACAACTTCCATACCTTCAAATTCCTGGCCACATTTGCCATGATGCCCCGGGCCAAATTGCTCGTGTATCTGGTGATAAATGGTGAATTTGTCTATGATGAGCAGGTCATAGAATTCGAAGAGAATCTTTTGAATAATGTACAAATTGAGGCACCACTGAGGGTACCACCGGGTCAAGATATTGACATTACCGTAACATCGAAGCCTTATAACTATATTGGTCTCATGGTTGTCGATCAAAATGCCATTAATATTCGTAAAGGTAGGTCAAGACAAAGTGCCTAAGAAGAAGCGGTCCGTAAAATGAACCCCCATGGATGCATGATCTTTGAGCGGGCTCATTTGGGTTAGCATTTATCGCCTAGTTCTTTAGGAATGGAAAACCTTTTCAAATGACTTTTTATTTAAGCTCCAGTAAAAATTATCTCTTAAAGAGAGGATACAACAAAAAGGGACTTCTATGCATTGGAAGCCCTGTAAATCTTCTCCTATAGATGACTAATGGACCTGTTATCCATTAGAGACTGTTTTTCATTTTTGGTCCTTCGATTTTATTATTTTCCCTTCCGTTTCTCCAGGAAATGATCTCTCAACCGCAAGCCTGATGAGAGCCCTCAATCAGTATGAATTGAATGATGTGAATACACCGATAGGTTCGCCTGGAAAAGAGTCAGGAGTCATAACTATGTCCAATACAGATTTCATCATTGAAAAGGAACCTGAGACAACCCCCGCTCTTCAGAGAGGCAACTACAATGAAGATGAACATAAATTGACAACAATACGTAAGACGGATATAGGTCCCGCCCATGCCATTGAGGTGAACACATTGGCCCCAGGCAAGGGACGTTATGCCTTCTCCTATACCCCCAAACCTTTCTGGCATAATCCTCGGATACACGTTATGCACCCCCCAGCAGATACTTGGCTATTTATGAATGTCACGGCGAGTAGTGAAGGTCGTACAACCGTTCATCGCCGGTTGCCACCCTCAATGACCTCGTGGGTGGTTTCGGCTTTTGCCTTGGATCCAGTACAGGGTATTGGTCTAACCAATCCCATAAAGAAAATGCAAACCTACAAGGAATTTTATATTACCAGTGAACTGCCATATTCCGTGAGATTGGGTAGGTGGCGAATTAAAGGATTTTTTACTCTGGGGTTTGATGCCTTCTTTTCTTCGAAACTTTCAGGTGAAACTTTGGCCCTACCATTTGTGGTGTTCAATAACAAAGATTCCGACTTGGATGTCGATGTCACACTGTACAATACCAATCAGGAATTTGATTTTCCCCAGGTGGATAATAAGTCGCAACCCAAACCAAGTAGGTTTTTTAAAACACGCCCCAAAATTTCAGAATCAAATAATTTTTAAAATGTTATTTTATAATTCCCAGAAGTTGAACTCTATAGCCGGCGCACCATTCGAGTGGCGGCCAAAACTTCCAAATCTGTGTCATTTATTGTCACACCCAAACGTGTGGGACCCATTGTTGTCAAGGCCGTGGCCACAAATCAATTGGCTGGTGACACTGTGGAATCCTCACTACTTGTCGAACATCCTGGTGCTATGGAAATTGTGAATAAAGGCTTCCTCTTCGAGATGGGTTCCAGTACTCAACGCAAGGCGAATGTCACCATTAATATACCCCGCAATGCCATACCGAATTCGGCGAAAATTGAAATCTCCGCGGTGGGCGATGTGATTGGCAGTGTTGTGGGTAATTTGGAAAATTTGATACGAGTACCCTCCGGCTGTGGTGAACAGACAATGATACGATTTATGCCAAACATTATGGTGCTGAAATATTTGCAGGTTTGATCCCGAAATTTGAATTCCCTTGAAATTTATAAAAATATTAATTTTGAAATTCTATAGCGTACCCGCCAACTGAACCTACCCTTGGAACTTCGCATTAAAAGTAATTTAGAGCTGGGCTATCAGCGCTTACTTTACTATCGTCACAAGAATGGTGGTTTCAGTGCCTTTGGCCTATCGGAGGAGAAAACTTCAACCTGGCTAACAGCCTATGTGGCAAAGGCGTTCCGTCTAGCAGCCGAATTTATCCAGATCGATGAGCAAGTTATACAAAAAGCCTTGGAATATGTGGTGTCACGCCAGACCACAGATGGTGGTTTCTCGGAAGGTGGCGATGTCTTTGAGCAATTCGATGATGAGGGTCTGAGTTTGAGTGCCTTTGTAACATTGGCTTTAATGGAGAATTTGGTAAGATGAGATATTTCAAGCTTTCCCCGAAAAGACCTTCCTGGTATTCTATGGGAGGACCGTCGTCTGGTCTTGCCACTTCTGGTCTTTTATTACAGGACCATGAGAAGACTTATTCGGGCCCCCTCTTCGGGACTTCTATGAGAAGACCCTCTTCGTGACTTCTATGAGAAGACCCTCTTTGTAACATATATGAAAAGACCCTATTCGAAATTTCTATGAGAAGATCCTTTTCGCGACTTCTATGAGAAAACTATCTTCGGGATTTTTATGAGAAGATCCTCTTCGGGACTTCTATGATTAGACTCTCTTCGGGACTTTTATGAGAAGAACCTCTTCGGGACTTTTATGAGAAGAACCTCTTCGGGACTTTTATGAGAAGAACCTCTTCGGGACTTCTTTGAGAAGACCGTCTTTGTAACATTTATGAAAAGAACCTCTCCGGGACTTCTATGAGAAGTCCCACTTCCCTCTTCGTAACATTTATAAAAAGACCCTATACGAAATTTCTATGAGAAGATCCTTTTCGGGACTTCTATGAGAAAACTATCTTCGGGATTTTTATGAGAAGATCCTCTTCGGGACTTCTATGATTAGACACTCTTCGGGACTTCTTTGAGAAGACCCTCTTTGGGACTTTTATGAAAAGAGCCTCTCCGGGACTTCTATGAGAAGTCCCACTTCCAGACGTCTATAGGAATGAGAAAATTCTCTTTGGGACTTCTATGAGGAGATCCGCTTTTGGACTTCTATGACAAGTCACTCTTCTGGCCTTCGATGAGAAGACCTTCTTCGGGTCTTCTGCTCTTCTCCGAGAAGACCTTCTGCTCTTCTCCGAGAAGACCTTCTTCTGCTCTTCTCCGAGAAGACCTTCTTCTGCTCTTCTCCGAGGAGACCTTCTTCTGCTCTTCTCTGAGAAGACCTTCTACTCTTCTCTGAGAAGACCTTCTGCTCTTCTCTGAGAAGACCTTCTACTCTTCTCATAGAGGGCCTTCTGATCCAGTTTGAGAAAACTTTCTGCTCTTCTGTGAGGAGATTGTCTCTAAAGAGAGAGAATAGAATATATTACACCCATACTTTGGAAAGATTGTTCCCTTAAAAATATTTTTTTACAGGACACCTATCCCGAGTACAACAACAATGTGAACAAAGCTTTGGATTATATTACCAGAAGTTTAGATGGGTCTAGCAATCTTCATGCTATGGCAATCGGAACATATGTCCTTTCCAAAGCCAATCACAATGCCAAAGTTGCTTTCCTGCAAAGATTGGATGGAATGGCCGTCAATGAAGGTAGGGAACAAAAAAGAATTTCAAAACGAATATGTTTTTCAAATCAAAATTTCCTTCAGATGGCCTAAAATGGTGGAATAAAACAGCCCCACCCACCGAGGCAATGTCACCCTGGTACAATCGCACACGTAGTGTCAATGTGGAAATTTCCTCATATGCCGTTATGTCGCTGCTGGAAAATGGTCTTATTGGTGATGCCTTACCCGCCGTGAAATGGTTAATGAATCAACGCAGTGATCTGGGTGGTTTTGTTAGTTCTCAGGATTCAGTGGTAGGACTGCAAGCCTTGGTGGCATTTGCCGAAAGATTTTCAAGCCAGGCCAATAATTTACAATTGGCTTTCCGATATGGTTCCAATGCTGAGACTGTGATAAATGTCAATGCTGAAAATTCCTTGGTTTTGCAAACAATTGAGGTAAGTTTTAATGTTCTGCCTTCGATTCTCGTGGTAGCTTTAATTCCTTTTGTTTCCAGCTACCAAATAATTTGAAAAACGTCACAGTATCGGCCACCGGAAATGGTTTGGCCTTGGCCCAAGTCACCTATCGTTATAATACCAATGTTACCAGTGCCTGGCCCCGATTTGTTTTGGATCCCACGGTTAATAGAAATTCCCATTCGGATTATTTACATTTGTCGGCATGTGCCAGGTTGGTTTTGACCTTTATAAAACATTATTATTTTACGGATTATGTTTAAACATTTATTTTGTAATTGTTTTAGTTTCATACCCGCCGAAGGTGATGCCACCCGCTCCAATATGGCTGTCATGGAAATTTACTTGCCCAGTGGTTTTGTCGTCGATACGGATACTTTGCCAACATTGGAATCGAGCGAAAGAATAAAGGTGAGGATTTCATATGTTCTAGTATCTACTACATCCGTATTACAAGTTTGGAAAAAAATAGATAAATCTGGTAAAAATTATTTTTTAAAAGAAGTAAGTACCAAAAATGGCGCCCAACAGTAAAACATGGATGTTGCAAATTAAATATCAGTAGTGCGATTCTCTAACACATTTTTTGAGTTACCGACAAAAATCGGTAACTTTGAAACCCAAAATTGTCATATAAAAATAACTTAAGGTTGACAACATTAGTATCTATCGGTAGGTCTTAGCGACTACTTTGATTTGATCGCTAATTTACCGACAAATTTCGTTAATTACCGAAATTACAAGCATTTTAATTTTACCGACTTTTGTCGGTAACACAAAAAATGAGTTAGAGAATTCCACTATAGGTCATATTAAATTATCTTTTCTTCCTTACAAACCAATTGTAGTGGAAAAAATAAATAACAAAAATGGCGCCCAACGTGAATTCTTAGTCGACTCAAAATAATTACTAAAACCTATTTTGCGTTAGATAGGTATACCTAACCTATTTAAATAAAATACATGGATTAAATGACGTGCTGTAAATGGCACCCAATGGTGGACAGATTTATATGGAGGGTATGTTAAGTTTGTCATTCCATTTGTAACACCTCGAAATATACATTTTAGTCCCCACAAAGTATATATATTCTTGATCAGCATAAAATTCTTTGTCGACTTAGCGATGTCCGTCCGTCTGCGGAAATCACTCTAACTTCCGAACGAAATGAAGTAGGTTGATACAATTCTCATACTCAAATGTCTGCAGGACTTTTGGTATTAAAAATGGGGCATGTAGGTTGATGTTTTGGTATAGGTTAAAATGAAAAAAACTGCAACCAACTTCAGACTGCTGTCATTTCTAACCCACTCGTCCGACAGCTGTTAAAATTATTCCAGTGACAGCTTTTTATATTTTTTAAAACCGTACAAGAGCATTTAGGAGAGAATTTTCCAGAAAAAAAGTTATTTGCGATGGAATTCAAACGGAATTCTTTACATTTGGCTGGAAAATCACAAGTTGCTATCGTTAGAGCACTCCAGCATTTAAATGTGAATAAATCTTCTGGGAGCATAGCCCGACGTCAAGGAAGAGGAAGGAAAAAAATAGCAACATCAGCTGAAATAGTTCGAAAAGTAAAGAAGCGACTTGATCGAAACCCGCATCGCAGTGGCCGAAAAATGGCTCGAGAGCTGAACATATTGCAATATTCCTGTTTAAATGAGAAAAGAGTCCAATCTTCCTCTTCGATTGTCAACTCTATTCTTTATTCGGATCCCTCTCCGAAGATCAATGTAGAAAATGTGAAAAGAAAGCCAACCGAATGGTTTGGCCGTTGATTCAATTCTAGTTTTTATTCAAAAATATATTCCTTAAGTACTACTGAAACTAATCTAACTTCACCTAATCGCAGCCCCACAAGTGGTCTTTTACATCTACTGAGCGCATCGATATCTGCGCGTGTCGGAAATAGCATCAAATTTTAGAATAAGTTTAGATTTGTTCGTATTAGTCACCTTTGGCACGAATTATGGCCTTCAAACGGCCAATGAAACCGTCACACGTTGCCTGAATGTTGCTCTGCGGTATTTTGGCCCATTCCCGGCGAAGCGCTTGCTTGAGGTGAACGACATTTTAGTATTTTTTAGAGCCAACCATGCTTTCCAAAATACTCCAGATACAATAGTCCAATGGATTGGTATCCGGAGATTTTGGTGGCCATTGTGCGCTGGAAATGAAGCGGTGAACCTCATTTTGTAACCATTCTTGCGTGGCGCGTGCTGAGTGCGATGGAGCTGAGCCCGGGTGGAATGTCCAAGGTCTGCGGCCAAAACGTTTGCGTGCCCAAAGCTTTAATACACCCTCCAGAATATTTTCGCGATAATATTCGGCATTTATTCTGATGCCACAGTCGATTAATACGAGGGGAGAGCGACCATCGGATGTTCTGGCGGCCCACACTATCACCATGGCCGGCGCTTGAGTTTTAGCGACGATCATTTTGTTTGTTTATAAACTGCTCTGCTGGACAAAGAATGTTTTCTCATCGGAGAAACCCAAATTCGGCAGTTCACCACTTTCGGCCAAGCGAAGCAACTATTAAGCTCTTTTGAGTCTATTTTCTTTCTGTTGCGGTGTATGCTCTTTCACTTTTTGGAATTTCAATGGCCTTACCCCGAGCTCATTTTTTCAATATTTGACGAATGGAAAATTGAGATATGTTCAGCTCATGAGCCATTTTTCGGCCACTGCGAGGCGGGTTTCGATTAAGTTGCTTCTTTACTTTTCGAACCATTTCTGCTGATGTTGCTGTTTTCTTCCGTCCATTTCCTTGACGTCGGACTACGCTACCGGTATCACGGTAACGAGCGATGGTACGAGACACAAAAAGATTTATTCACATTTAAACGCTGGAGTGCTCTAACGATAGGCACTTGTGGTTTTCCAGCCAAATATAAAGAAATCAAACTATCACGCTTGAACTCCATTACGTATAACTTTTCTTCTTGAAAATTTGCACCAAAATGCTTTTGTACGCTTGTAAACAATATAATGAGCTGTCACTGGAATAATTTGAACAGCTGTCGGACGAGTGGTTTAGAAATGGCAGCAGTCTGAAGTTGGTTGCAGTTTTTTCATCTCGCCCTGTATTATCCGAGATGTTTCAAATTGGAGGAGTTAGAAAATTCTGAAATTATGTACTAATATACGGTCAGTATGTGAGTCTGTATAATGTAAGAATGCATGCCAGTCGAGGATTTATTAATAGCCCAACTTACTACTGGACTCAGTAGGGCGCCACACGTTGGGCGCCATATCCATATGTACAGCAAGGCCACCTTATTATGAAGTGGGATATAGAGTTGGGATTCAAGCAGAATGGTTTGTTGGTGACCATTTGAAACTAGTTTTCTCAAAGGCACATGTAGAAAACGTTGCATTTAGAACCACTTTGTAGCGGGCAACATTGCATCCCCATTTTTACTGCTTCAGTCATTATTACTTTAAAACTATTGTTTTTTTTTTTCTTTTTTTGAAGTTATGTTGTTAGAAAATTCATAACCTCATATTCTCTAATGCTTACTTCATTCACTTAAACCGATTTCATTTGCATTTTTGTTCCATATTCCCCTCTTGCAGAAAGTTGAAACCCAAAAACGTAATACTGTTGTCATCATCTATTTCGATTACTTGGATCGCAGAGAAGTTTGTCCCACCTTGCATGCCTACAAAGTGGTGAAGGTGACCAACCACAAACCGGTACCTGTTATTATGTACGATTATTATGATAATGGTAAGTCGACAAAAAATATATATAATTTTTCAACATTTAAATAAAATTTTTTATTTCTTGAAAATAGTGCGTAGAGCACGTCAATTCTACCGAGCCCCCAAATCACAGATGTGCGACATCTGTGAACATGCCAATTGTGGATCGCTATGTGAAAAGGCCGAAAAACGTGAATCGAGAGGACAAGATGGCAATGATTTGCTGGAAGCCAATTTCAACAACAATGCAGGCCAAGCTCTGGCGTCCACAATTTATGGAGCAATATTAACAATTTCTTTGGTTTTCATTACAAGAAACTTATTAATTTAATTTTAGATTTTGTTAATTTTGTATCTATTTTTTTAAATGCCCATGAAAAGAAAGCTTTAACATTTTTATAAAAACAACGACTAATACTCTTTTCTAAAAAAAAACTATTAATAAAAACCGATAATTGTATGCTATACCTAACTATAGAATAAGTCTGTAAATTTATGTAAAAATAGCTAATAATATTAATTAATTAAATCATCTACAAATATTGTATTAAAGACTAATCTTAATTAGTATTACTAAAAGTTAGTATTAAGCAATAAAGATAATTACAAAATTTTAATAAATATAAAAAATAAAATTGGAACCTTCTAAACGAAACCAAAAGTTGTTATTTGTATTTTCATGATTAAAAGCAATAAAGAAAAAATCAAAAGTCGGGCGGGGTCGACAATGTAAGCTACCCGTAAGAAATAAACGTTTATGCGACCTGTATTTTATTTTAAAAAATACATGGAGAGACGGACGGACGGATATGCATAAATCGACTCAGAAAGTGATTCTATGGAGATCATCAAAAGGAACAATGGTCTCTATTAATTTCTTCTGCGTGCACAAGAACATTAAACCCCTGTATCAAAGGGTGGACTAGGGTAAAAATAATATTATCGGTATATACATACAGGGTGAGATAAAAAAAAACGCAACAAAGTCAAACACCATAATTTTTACTTTTTAATTTTATTGAATGAAAGCAAAAAATGTCGGAAATAGCATCAAATTTTAGAATAAGTTTAGATTTGTTCCAATTGGTCACCTTTGACACGAATTATGACCTTTAAACTACCAATAAAACCGTCACACGCTGCCCGAATGTTGCTCTATGGTATTTTGGCCCATTCCCGGCGAAGCGCTCGCTTGAAGTGATCGACACTTTGGTATTTTTTAGTGCCAACCTTGCTTTCCAAAATACTCCCGACACAATAGTCCAACGGATTGGTATCCGGAGATTTTGGTGGCCATTGTGCGCTGGAAATGAAGAGAGGAACCTCATTTTGTAACCAATCTTGCTGAGAGCGATGGTGCTGAGTCCTGTTGGAATGTCCAAGGTCTGCGGCCAAAATGTTTGCAAGCCAAAGGCTTTAGTAGACCCTTCATAATATTTTCGCGGTAATATTCGGAATTTATTCTGATGCCACGGTCGAATAGTACGAACGGAGAGCGACCATCGGCTGTTATGGCGAACAATATCACCATGGCCGGCGCTTGAGTTCTGAGTTTGAGTGGCCAACCGAAGGTGTACATTTTCAGCTGATCTCTTTGGCAAGTAAACACGATCATTTTGTTTGTTTACAAATTGCTGGACAACGAATGTTTTCCATCGGAGAACACTTTCGGCCAAGCGAAGCAACTCTTTAGCTCTTTTGAGTCTAATTTCTTTCGGTTGCGATGTAAGTTCTTGCACTTTTTGGAATTTCAATGGCTTTAACCCGAGCTCATTTTTCAATATTTGCCGAATGGAAAATTGCGATATGTTCAGCTCACGAGCCATTTTTCGGCCACTGCGGCGCGGGTTTCGATCAAGTCGCTTCTTTACTTTTCGAAGCATTTGTGCTGATGTTGCTGTTTTTTCCCGTCCACTTCCTTTATGGTCTCGTACCATCGGTACGAGACACATAAGATTTATTCACATTTAAATACTGGAGTGCTCTAACGATAGCCACTTGTGGTTTTCCAGCCAAATATTAAGAAATCACACTATCACGCTTGAATTCCATCACGAATAATTATTTTTCCTGGAAAATTCTAGCCAAAATGCTTTTGTACACTTCTAAACAATATAATGAGCTGTAACTGGATAATTTTAACAGCTGTCGGACGAGTGGCTTAGAAATGACAGCAGTCTAAAGTTGGTTGCAGTTTTTGCTTTCCACTCTCTATATCTTCGTCCGATTTGCCTTTTATTGTGCACCAAACGTGTAATATTAGGCCAAATTGAATGGAATTAGGTACATATAACTAAATTGAGCCTAGATATAAATTTGGTATTTGGTAGATTATATATTCTTCATCCGATTTGTTAGATTTCTCCTTCACAGCCATAATATGCACTCCGTATATCAAATACATCTAAGAAATTCTTTTGCCAAATTTTATTGAGATCGGATCAGATTTGGATATAGCTCTCATATATATCTTCACAACATTTCACATTTATTGTGCCTAAAAAGCTCAATTAGGATGGATTTTAGTGAATAATACGCATTCAAAAACCATCATATCCGCTATGTTTTAATTTCATAAATTCCCCATAAAAGGGTTTATTTCTTATATTTAGCTCTACTATATATGCAAAGTGATGTAGGGTATTATAAATTCGGCCCAACCCGACTTTGGTCTTTCTTTATACATATAGTTAGAAACCCAATGGGTCCAAATACTCAATATATTTTTTTGGTATTTCAATATTCGTAACATGTGAATGAATCTGATAGCAATCGGATATGCTTTCACAAACTACGAAATAAATAGAATTTTTTTCTTTTGTAGGTCATTGTTTTGTATTATTTCCTATAAAATATTTAAAACTAAAAATGAGAAGAAAACGGACAATGCAATTAAATAAATAATATGTATAATTAGACAGTGTTTATAAATAATTTTCTTGATGTGAGAGTTTTAATTCCTAATCAATTTAATAAAAAAAAACAAAAATGCATAATTTAGATACAATTTAAGACCATAAAGACGAAATCGAAACTAGTTGAAATAAATAATAATATTATAAATTTTGTACAATTATAAAAAAGAAAATGTTGCCATTGCTTATTATTATACAATTAGGAAATTAATTAGATAAAAAAAATTAGAAATTAAAATTATAAAGTTGGTTCGATGGTTCAAATGCATAATGCTATCCAGAGAGTTTAGGAAAAAATCTTCTACCATCCTCTAATTACTGGTCACTTTAAACATAGCGAATAAATTCTATATTCTAAATACTATTTCACCCTATAATTTTTCGAATCAATAATGATAACATTTATAAAAATGGAAGTGTTGCCACATCATTCCAACATCTTTCTACATGAATTTTTGCCCTTGCACCTTCCTTCCATGCGAAAACGCCAAATTGCAAATCTATTTCCGCTTGGGTTTCTTACTCTCCATCAGACTCATAATGGTTTTGCGCAACTCTTCCGTTTCACTCAATTCCAATTCGTAATTGCGGATTTGTTCGTTTTTCTCTTGCAGCTGCGACTCCAGCACCGTAATAACACCATCTGATTTCTTTTTAGCATCCCTTTGTTCTTCCAGAGCCTTTTGTGTCTTAGCCAGCTCCTTTTCTTTCTCCTCAATGTGCCGGGTTTTATCCTTCAAATCCACTTCATAGGCGGCAATGGTCTTCTTGAGTTTATCAATGCGCAATGACTGAAAAGGGATAAAGAATAAAAATTACATTTTGGAAAAGGCATTAAAAAATTTCAAAGGTCTATATACCAAAGAAATCGAATGTTCTCTAATAAAATAGAAAATCAGTAAGGAAAAGTCAAAATTCGGGTTGGGTCGACTATATGATGCCCTACACCACTATGCATATTTAGTAAAGCTCCCACCTATCAACAGTTGGCTTTAGAGCAGTAATAGTTTGCTATAAAGTGCATGATACCACTTGGAGAAGGATTATATTAAAAAATATATATATCGCAGCTGAGTTCACTCCATTTGGGCTGATATTAGTCATTATTTGCACAAATCCAAATCTAAGCCTTTCTCGATTAAATTTGGCAAAGGTATTTCCGAGCTCTATAAGATTACCTGATATCCAAATATCATTGCTGTCGAACGCATATTACGAATTTGGGGGACTTAAACACTAAACCGGATGAAACATATATATGGGAGCTATAGCGTTATAAAAAAAAGTTTTTCTCCAAATTTGATGTACTTGCTTCCAGACTGAATTCGATCGGATATGCCAAAATTCAGGTCATTTGGACTAATATAGGCTATTTGGTGCAAAATTAACCCGAAATCGGTTGAAGATATATATTGAGCTATATCCAAATCTGAACCGATAAAATTTGATACACTAATTTCCGAGTTGTATCTGATATCTGGCACCAATGATCATTTTTGTGGAGTGCATATTACGCATGTGAGGGACTTAAAACCCCAAATCGGATGAAACATACACATATATGGGAGCTATAGCTTTATCTGAACAGATTTTTTTGATGTACTAGCTTCTAGACTGTTATTCGGTGGGATGTACCAAAATTCAGTTCATTAGGACTTATGTTGACCATTTGGTGCACAATTAACCCGAAATCGGTTAAAAATATATGGGAGCTATATCTAAATCTGTTCCGATTATCACCAATTTTAATAGGGATCGTCCTCGTGACAAACAAATATTGTTTGGAAATCGGATAATAAATGCGACCTGCATTTTGTTCACAAGAATACATTGACAGACGGACTGACATGCATAAATCGACTCAGAAAGTAGTTCTATGAAGATCCTCAAAAGTAACTATGGATCTATCTCGCTTTCATCTCCATGTTATAAACACATGCACAAAGACATAATACCCTTAGCATTATGTAGTGTAGGGTGCAACAAGTAAAAAAGAAGTAACTTCGACCGGGCCGATCTTTGAAAACCCTCCACAATTTGGAACAATTTTGGCAATTTTCAAAAAAATAAAATCCGTTAAAAATGCTGTTAAAATCTTAAAAATACCGAATGTAGCCGTTATATTAGGGTCTATGCGACGATGTGGACCTGGATAGGCAACTTTTGTCATAAACCATTACAATATTTAAATGCGAAACTTGACTAAAAAATTCGGTGAATAATGTAGCTAAAATGATCAAAATTCCGAATACAGGGAGGTATCGTTATATTGGGGCTATAGGCCTGCATACACAATTTTCTGTCATAGGCTGTAGTTACCATTACGAACTTCAAACATCATTTGAAACAATTCCGGTGAATAGTGTCGCTAAAATCATCAAAATACCGAATATGGGGAGGTACCGTTATATAGGGGATATATAATTATCTCTCATAGGCTGTAGTATTCATTACGAACTTCAAACACCAAATTTTAAATAATTCCGGTGAATAATGTCGCTAAAATTATCAAAATACCGAATACGGACTGACGGATAGACGGACGGACATCGCCAAATCGACATAGAATTTAAAGCTGATCAAGAAAATATATACTTTGTGGGGTCTAAAATGTATATTTCGAGGTGTTTCGAACAAACACCTCCACCATACTATGGTGGAGGAATCAAGTTTTGGGAATTTCATAAAATGAACGAGTGGCAAATATCTCATTGCCATGACCAATATCAATTGGCTGTTCTTCTGTACATAGATATGTTAACTGGGATCACACTCCATGAGCAAATCTCATTTCTTAACCACGGAGACATAATTAGCATTAGCTCGGAGATTTTATCAACTCCCCACACCGGTGGGTCCTTATTGACAAAACGAAAACACAAACATTCCGCCTTTGAATAAACTTGCATATGTTGCTTCTCCCAGGTGATGTTGTTTCTTGAAGAAACTTTGTCCCAACAAATCGGATACTATCACGACAGAATACCGTCAGGAGGGGCCTTCGCTTTTCTTCGCTGTCACTGATAGCTTATCGGTATTCATTTGTCCTAATCGAAAACTATGGCATTCAACTTGAAATTGTTTCTAAACTATGTAAATTCAGTCGTCCCATAGTTTCCATGACAACCACTCGACCATGTGCAAAAACCATGGGTCATTGTGCCGGCTGACCATATTGGCAATTGTCATGGCAACATTTAATCAAAAGGTGTGAAATTATGAAGTGAATACCACACTTCCATATTGACCAAGGATAAGATCTAGGATATAAAGGATATTACAATTTTAAAGAAAAAAAATGCAAAAAATATTGCCTCTTCTCCTAGTGTCCACAGCGATATTCCAATTTTCCACGATATGGTGTCAAGAAGAGGTACCCTCATTTCGTATTGTGGCACCCCAGACACTGTGCAAACACGACACGGACGACAATGAACCATCCACCGGCAAACAGCAAGCCGATGGTATCACTGTGGCCTTTCAACCCAAAGATGGCATTAAATTGTCGTACAAATTTAAAATATTCTTTAAAATTTTGGGACCCGATCCCTTGACACAGCGTGAAACACTGTTGGTTTGGAAGGCCGTAAGGGCCTTGGAACAGCAATTAAATACCAAGGAACGTTTACAAATTTCCAAAGATAATATGGCAATGATTAGTAAACGGCAAGTGGTACCGGGTGTCAGTTACATTTTCCATGTGGTGGGTATAACCGATGCCGGAGAGACAACACGAGAACAGGTATTCACATTGGACTATGCAGATGGAGTGCTGCAAAACAGCAATGTACCCGAAGGTATAAATTTGCTTTTGATTGGTTCCGAGGAAATTGTGGCCAATATGCAATATAATGTGGTGGCCCGAGTGGGTTTCTGTAAACCAAAATATGACTACTATGTGCAATGGCATTTGGAAGAGTTGGAGGGGAAATATCGCAACGAATTAGAACGTGTCATCTCAAGTGTTTTGATAATACCGGCAAATGTTTTAATGTCGGAGCGTAAAACTTCGGTGGAGGCCCAAGTTCGGGAGTGGCAAAGTAAACGTCTTCTCGCCAAGGAGGTCATTATGGTGGAGGTTTTGAATAAAGGTTTCCAGGCCATGATTGTGCCAACGGCAGCACGTATTGGTCAGGGTACAAGTTTGACCTTTCGTGTATTCTTAAGGAATTTCGATATGATAATGGAGGCCAACATCAAATGGCTACTGAGAGATGCCAATACCAAAATGATTCTGATGAGTCGTGAGGATAAGGAAAACGAGTTTCGTGTTAAATTCGAAAAGGCTGGCCTTTATCAGGTATTGGCCAATGTCAGTATTAATGATATTTCCTCAAAGGTCAAGGCAGAAATTGAGGTCGTGTCTTCGTTGTTTGTTAGCTATGATTTCCAGCAAATTCCCAATTTAAATCCATCCTCAACGGAAGAATTCCGATTTTCTGTTATGGCCATGAATTTGGTGGCCAACTGTGAGGCCAGTTGGCTGAGTGCCCAGGAGGATGGTTTCCAGTATATTGCCCCAGGGGTTTTGGACAAAGAGCACTATGGCTATAGTAAAGTGTCAAATTTGGAAAAATATTATTTGGAGGAAATCATTGATTTCAGCAATTCCACGGTAAATCGGGAGATAACTTTGCAAATACCGGCCGCAGGCAAAGAAATGAAAAATGAGTTAACATGGCCCGGCTTTGAGGGAGATGCCATGTATAAGTTTCGTTTAGATGTCACATGTCCAAAGCCTTTTCAAGAGAATCGTTTGCAAATGGAAGCGGGCGAGGAGGATCATCAAGAGGAACCTTGGAAGAGAATGATTACCAGCTATTTTACCATAGATCTGCATACAAACTCCCCACCCCAGGCCTTGAGAGTTTTCATGGAACCCTTGCAGGGTATTGCCTTGAAGACAATTTTCAATTTCAATTCCCAGGAAGCAAAGGATTTACTTTTGGATTCACCGGTACGTTATGAACTGAAAATAAAGTGGCAAGAGTTTATTTTATCAATTGGACAATATTTTCAATATAAAAGTTGGCAGACCATATTACCCTTTGGTGGTGGTGAGAGCAATTCTCCATTGGAAATAATGGTGGAGATATGCGATATACGTCAGGCATGTAGTCAAATTCGTAATGACACCCAATTGCAGGTCCACTATGAGGAACTAAGTGATGTGGAATATGAGGAATATTTGAAAAATGTTAATGCCCTGTTTATGCGAACGGATTACCAGGAAGGTCTGAATCTTATTACCATGGCATTGCTTACATTTCGCAATGGCCACTCTCAATATAGGGAAAGATTTGAGAAATATACCAAAGTTTTGATTAGCAAAGAGCTGGATAAACTCTTGGAACAACCCGAACATCAGGTGTACATAAATCCCGACATCACACATTTGTTTGTGGAAAAATCAAAACAATTGCTAGATTTTACCCAACAAATGGATAAGGCCACTTTGGAGAAGTTAATTGAAATTTTGGATAATATCATTGACAGCCCATCGGCGGTGGGGGTGGAAGACAAACGTTTCAAAAGACTTGTTGCCATGAAACGCTCGAGACGCATTGTCAATCAGAATCAGGATTTATATCAACATACCCAATTGCTGCTGCTTGAAGATTTACTCAAGGCCGAGGAGTATAAGCCTGAGGCAATGAATAAATTCATGGAGAAACTATCGAAATTATCGCAAAAACTTTGCTTGAAGAAAAATCTAAATATGGAAACTTTGAAGAGCAATATGGTCTCGGTGACTCTGAAACAAATCAAGGGAGGCGATATGCAGCAGACCACCCATATTAGCGAAGATATTTTCGATAAAATCACTTTGCATTTTAAACTTTTGCAGAATAATGCCAAATACTGTTTGGTCATAAAGACATATAATTTTCCAGGAGATTTTCCAAATGACGATGATGACGAGGAGCCATCCTCCTCCTCTTCATCTTTGTTGCAATATAATATTTATGAAATCATGGATGATGGCAGCCACTTGAAAGAGTTCCAGCTACAATCCAACGAGGAGTTGAACAGTAATCAAGGCAATAATATACAACTCGATATCTATCCCCTGGAACAAAGGGTAAATAAATGTTTTATGAAATCCACATATAATTCACAATGGTCCATGGATACCTGTAAATCCCTGGATTTGGGAAATTTCCTACGTTGCTCCTGTTCTCAGACAGGTTTTGTGAAGACCGTTTTTATTTCTTCGGCAACCACGACCACCTGGAGACCACCCATTCGGAATAGGGACACCACAACACCGCAATTTTCTCTATCGTCACCCCTGCCAACATTTATTTCCCTAACCACACGTCAACCATCGATTATTACCACAACTTTGGAAACCACACAAATTCCGTTTACCAGTACTCTGAGATCTTTTTATCCCACACCTAATGGTATTTCAACAATTCCCACATTCCAACCAACGCCTCCAGTAGTAGAAAGGAATACAGTAAGCGATCCACAGCCTACCGCACATATGGAAATTGTGCAACGGGCTGGCTCACCTTTTTACTATATAATCCCATTGATATTAATTCTATTATTTTTGATTGTGACATTGCTCGCTTTTCTATATCGTCGGCGGATGCAACAAACTGCCGGTTTGGTCAAAAATATACCCCCCTCAACGGTGTTGGAGAGTCGTAAACCTGCAAGCGGTATCAAATATGCAAATATTCAAGATGTTGATATGTTAAGTGGTAATTTTTAAAATAGATTTAATTTGCTTTTATTTATGCTAAGCTTTAAGATGTTGCTATTTATTCCATTCTGAAAAAAATATAATAAACTCTCTCCTTCTTCAATAATTTAATTTTAAAGTTTAAATTGAAATGGCGATAGGCCCGGCTTTGCCAATGTCATTCACAGTGAGGAATCCTTACTCCACGTCTTCGTATAGAATTTTTAACGGATTTTATTATTATTAATATTGTTATAATTTTTATTTATTATTATTTTTTTTTTTTTTTTGAAAATTACCAAGTTTTTTAACGGATTTTATTATTATTAATATTGTTATAATTCTTATTTATTTATTTTTTTTTTTTAATTACCAAGTTTTTCCAAATTTTGGAAGGTATTCTAAGTTCGGCCCGGACGAACTTAAAGCTTTCTTATTTTTTTATTTATTTATTTTATTTATTTTGTATTTATTTTTTTTTTTAATCTTGCTGAAATTGTTAGATTTCTATTGCTAAGCTCAAACTGTATTGAGAACAAAGTATCTAATTAGGAACACAATTTTATAAAAAAAAGTCGGTTTGGCCGACAGATGTATACCCTCAGTTAACATTCGATTATTTAAATTTGTATTGACTTCTGTTATGATTATTTAAATTTTGGATATAATATTGCGACGTGCCAGCCTTGGACTACTTTGGTTACTTCCTACACTTTGAGATGTGATAATTTTTAGAAAAGGTTAAAAATTTGAACCTTTTGTGGGGGAGTGGACCGCTATATTCCATTTTCACACCAAACTTTGGGTTAGTAAAAAAATTCGGATGTGTGAAATTTGAAGACAATCGAACTTGTACATCACACATTTTGTAAGAGTTGTAATTATATTAAATGTTGACTCTTTGTGGAGGTGGTACTTGATGGAGTGGACCGATATTGTCAATTTTCGCACCTAACCTAACACTGACGCAAATATTAAGATTTGCAACGTTGGAGCAAAATCAGATTATGGCTTTTCTTTCTGTGCAGAATAATTTTTTTTTTTTTTGAAAATTTCGAACTTTTGTGGGAGAGATACCAGAAGGAGTGGACCAATACATTCCGTCTTCACACCAGACCTTAGGTTAATAAAAATATTCGGATGTGTGAAATTTGAAGACAATCGGACTCTTACATCACATTTTATAAGAGTTGTAATTATTTAAAATTTTGACCCTTTGTGGTGGAGTTACTTGATGTGGACCTTTTGTGGGGGAGGTACCAAAAGTAGTGAATCGATATATTCCACCTTAACAGTAGACCTTGGGTTAATAAAAATATTGGGACGTGTGAAATTTGAAAACAATCGGAATCTTACATCATATTTTATAAGGGTTTTAATTACCCAACATTTTGAACTTTGTGGGGTAATATTTAATGGACTGGACCAATATTGTCAATTTTCGCAGCTGACCTAGCAATGACGTAAATATTAGGATTTGCAAAGTTGGAGCAAAATCCTGTCCTTTCTCTTTTCGTGCAATAAATTCTTTTCTTTGAAAATGTTGACATTTTGTGGGGGAGGAGTGGACCGATATTGCCCATCTCCGAACTTGATCTAAGTTTGGCAATAATATTACGATGTACCAATTTTGAATTAAATCGGATACTCCCTTCATACTCATCGCTAGATCAAAAGAGACCTAGGGTCTAAAAATGTTATTTTGACGGCGCGTTTAGAACGTATCAAATTGTATATACCCTCTGTAGCCATATGGCTGAGGGTATAAAAAAGTACCATGTAAAACTTACACTTTCTTTGGAGGCCGTATGTAACTTATCCAACTCTTCTGTCTTGGCTTGCAACTGTTCCTTGAGATCATTGTGTTCCTTTTGCAAAACTGTAATTGAAAAATATAACATTTATATGCAAATAATAAAAATAATTAATATTACCAATCATTTCTGAAACTTTGACGGCCAAACGTTTTTCACTAATTTGCAGGGCTTCCGATTGTTCCGACAATTTCTTCATTAGTTCGGTCATGTTACGTTTTAAATTATCCTTTTGATGTTTCAAATCTTTACATTGAGTTTGAAGAGACTCTTGATTGATGTGTAATTCAAAATTCATTGTGTGATATTTCTCCAGCTCGGCATTTTGAAAGTTGATGCGCTGCGACAAGTGGGTTATCTGCAAATGGCAAGTACAAAAATATTAATTCATCATTTTTTTATTGTTTATCTATTTATTTAAAATCGGGAAGAGAATGTTTTTATCATTACCTCATTGCTGGCATCTTCCAAACGTTTTTGCATGCTGGCCTCGGCCGCCTGTAAATTCTTTATTTTATAATTAAATAATTCCATTATCTGTGATGTGGCCACATTATTTAATTGATTATTTCTTTCGGCATTTGAGATAAGTTCAATTAAGGCATTTAAACGTTCCTCCAGTTCCTTGCTGGCAAATGTTTTGTGACTTTTCAGAATTGCATTCAAATTACGCCATTGATCACCGTTTGGCACGGGGGATGACAAATGGATTTGATTGGAGGATGAATTCAATTTGGAAATGTGCTAAAAGAAAAAAAACCCTTTAGAAACCTAATATATTTTTATATTTTACCATTTACCTTGGCCACCTCATACTGGGGAAAATGTTCAAATTGTGATATTTGAAAGACGGCCGAACACACTCGCTCCCCACCGCTCACCATGGCTCTGGCCAGGGCATGTTGTATCTGTGGTAATTGCAATAGATTGCAACACTTCTCAAAATATGCCTTCTTGGCAATATCGGTAAAATTGATTAATAAAAGTAAACAAAATATGGATTTTTCTATCTCCTCCATGGACAAACAATTGTCGGGCATTTCTGGCTTCACCGCCAGTAGTGGGGCAAATATTTTATCAAAATAGGATTCTGTAATTTTGGAGAGTATTAGCTTTTCCGTTTTCGTTTGGTGCAGCAATGAGACCAATAATTGTAAAACTGCAGCGGTGTGTAAAGGGGATGTTTCCGGTTTTTCTGACGTTGTTATTAACTGTATTATTATAGAAGGATCACGTGAAATGCGAGGAGCAATGGATTCCTTTTTGGCTGAAAGAGTATTAAATATAGATTATTTTAAATTTGTTTTTAAATGAAATGTATACAACTTACCCAATCTCACCAAACTATCCAGTAGATTAATGGCCTGAACACCACAAATTTCGGATTGCAACCAATTCGATAAAAGTTCAAATATTCTTGGTATATTTGAATCTAAACTAATTGCAGCATTTTCTTTACCCTCCTCATCTATTTGACCCGACAGATCCATAATGTGCTCCATCAACTCGAACAACAAGCCCATACATATTTGTTGATGTTTTCGAGAATCATCGTTTGAATCGTCCATTGCTCGTCGAGCTTCTAGGCGCTGAAAGAAAATCATTTCAAAGGACGGTAGTAAAATGTACGATTGTAATAAAAGATAATAAGCCGGGAACACATCCTCCATATGCAATTTTCGTATTTGAGTAAGAAAAGAAAACGGCTGAAAGTTTGACATCGTTCTTCCCGTTTCCATTCAAAAAAAAATTGATACTTACATCCAATAATTTTTCAATATCCTCAAAATAGAATTGATAACTCATCATGGCCTGATGCAGACCACTATGTGCCTTGGAATCTTTTAGAAATTCCACAATATGCCTCAAATGCGGAACATTCCAGTGTTTAATGCACTCATCGACGGTTGCAAAACACGAGCGTATAAACAAATGCAATTCCTTCTGGTCCGGTGAATGGATATCCTCCGATAGAATAATTAGCATTTTATTCGCCAACACACCATAGTTCTGTATGCGTCGACTAAAGGTCGAGATATTTACGGAACGTAAAAATAAAAAGAGAACAACAAAGTTCTTGTAGCATAAATTGATGAGCACCGACAAAGCCAGCTGGGCGTGCGTTTCTTCACCCTCCTCTGTGGCCTGATATACAATGTGTACCAATTGTTCCAGCAATACCACAATATATGGCTCCTC
This sequence comes from Musca domestica, assembly GCF_030504385.1. Classification (NCBI taxonomy): domain Eukaryota; kingdom Metazoa; phylum Arthropoda; class Insecta; order Diptera; family Muscidae; genus Musca; species Musca domestica. Next base: position 8,331,423 of record NW_026712299.1, read on the forward strand.
CCACGTTATTTGTATGCCAAACGTAAGCTCCTGCAAAAGGGTCAACACCTTTTGCTGTTTATCCCCACCGGTTGTACGTTTCAGCAGAAATGTAAGCAATGGTATAAAACGATATTCATCCACAATGGATTTGCGGGCATCCAGATTTTTCGAACAATGCTGCAGCAACGATACGCATGCCCACAAAGCATCCGAATCGGAGGATAAACTTCCCATAACAGCATGCAAATCAATATAGAATTTGGATACTTCCAAATTGCCCGGAGCAAAATGTTGCGATTGTATGGTCGTGCTGAGCAGGGAGGCACTGCGATTCAATAGTATCAGGGAATCCTCCGATTTGTTGTTGCGATACAAAGCGGCTTGTGTGCTAAAATCTCGTACATAACTAATTGCATTGGCGGCATCACTGCTATGGCTGCTGATTGTGTTGTTCTTGCGGGAGCTCATTTTCACCAAAAGGTATTATTTTTTATATGTTATTTGTCTTTAAATAAAAAATAAGTTTAAACTTGAAGAGAGCGGCACAATTAGGTTGTTGTTGTTTGAAATTTCACAAAAAAAATCAACTGTTTGGAGTTGTCAAATGGTAAGATGTGTTTAGTCGGCACTTGGCAGCGACATCTATATGTTAAAATAATTTAACATGATTAGTGGAAATACGTAATAAAACGTAACGTTGTGTACGTTTGCGCTTTTTGCACACAAAATAAGGGTATCTTACGATCGAACATAAAGAAAGATTTATACAATAGTAGTTGTTTTTGTTAAACGATTCAAATTAAGCAGCAGCTTATTAAAAATTTAACTTATAATAAAAATTTTTAAACTAATGGAGAACTAATTATATTAACTTATATCAACAAGTTACATTTGTAACAATGTATCCAATTCGTATTTTTTCTTTCCAAAAAAAAAAATGCAAACAATTAACCATAATCAAAAAACATGCGAAATCGTTAGTGATAAAAGGATTTTTTTAGCATACACATGTTCTTGTGTTATGCAGGGTGATATAAAAAACTGCAACAGAATCGAACGCCATACTTTTTACATTTTGTTTTAAAAATTGTACTGAATAAAAGCAAAAAATGTCGGAAATAGCATCAAATTTCAGAATAAGTTTAGATTTATTCGATTTGGTCACCTTTGGTACGAATTATGGCCTTTGAACGGCCAATGAAACCGTCACACGCTGCCCGAATGTTGCTGCGGTATTTTGGCCCATTTCCGGCGAAGCGCTTGCTTAAGGTGATAGACACTTTAACATTTTTAGTGTCAACCTTGCTTTCCAAAATACTCCAGACACAATTGTCCAACGGACTGGTATCCGGAGATTTTGATGGTCATTGTGCGTTGGAAATAATTAATACGAGCGAAGAGCGATCATCGGTTGTTATGGCGGCCCACACCATCACCATGGCCGGCGCTTGAGTTCTGATGGCCGCCCAAAAGTGCACATTTTCAGCAGACCTCTTTGGCAAGTAAACACGATCATTTTGTTTGTTTACAAACTGCTGGACATCGAATGTTTTCTCATCGGAGAAACCAAATTCGGCAGTTCACAACTTTCGGCCAAGCGAAGCAACTCTTTAGCTCTTTTGAGTCTATTTCCTTTCCGTTGCGGTGTAAGTTCTTGCACTTTTTGGAATTTCAATGACTTTACCCTGAGCTCATTTTTCAAAATTTGCCGAATGGAATATTACGATATGTTCAGCTCACGGGCCATTTCTTGGCCACTGCGACGCGGGTTTCAATAAAGTCCCTTCTTTACCTTTCGAACAATTTCTGCTGATGTTGCTGTTTTCTTTCTTCCGACTTCCTTGACGTCGGGCTTCTCTACCAGTATCACGGTAACGAGCGATAGTACGAGATACAAAAGATTTATTCACATTTAATTGCTGGAGTACTCTAACTATAGCCACTTGTGGGTTTCTAGCCAAATATAAAGAAATCACATTATGACGTTTAAATTCCTCACGAATAACTTTTTTTTTGGAAAATTCTCACCAAAATGCTTTTGAACGCTTGTAAACAATAGAATGAGCTGTCGCTGGAATAATTTTAACAGCTGTCGGACGAGTGGCTTATTGGAAGTGACAGCAATCTGAAGTTGGTTGCAGTTTTTTCATCTCAACCTATATGTCGGAATCAGGTTAAAAATGCCTAGCTCTGAAAAAAAAAAATTAAAAATCCGAGAGATTTGGCTAAACTACAGTTGTTTCCCGAGACTATGCAATTTACTTATATCACAAAAAATCCTCGTTCTTGACTAGTTAGCATTCTCATCATCTAAGGAAAGATCTTTCCCAATATCAGGAAACAATTTTCTGTTTCAGAATCAGGGATTCCTCAAAGGGGGGAACATTTTAACATTATTGGTTCAGCGTTGCCTGCCTCTCAAATATTCAGGCCTAGATAATTTGAGACAGAGTCAGCTTTGAAAGGGAATTCGACAAACGAAAAGAGAAATGCCTTATTGCGATTTATTTCTCTAGGAATGTTATGTGTAGAAGGGGGAGTCTAAGCTGTTCCCCATCCTAATTTATGGTGGTATTCTTCCAAAATAAAAAAGGTTTACCAGAGTGAAAAACAAGTAAAAAGCTGTGAATTCGTTAAAAATTCTATTAAAATCTTAAAAAAAAAACTGAATGTAGTTATATTAGGGTTTATACGACGACGTGGAAATGCACGGGCGACTTTTGTCATAGCCTGTAGAATCCATTACGAACTTCAAATACCAAATTTGAAACAATTCCGGTAAATAATGTCGCTAAAATCCTCAAAATACCGAATATCGGGAGGTGCCGTTATATGGGGGCTATACGAAGACGTGGACATGCACAGACAATTTTCTATCTTAGGCTGGAGTATCCATTACGAGCTTCAAATACCAGTTTTGAAACAATTCCGGTGAATAATGTCGCTAAAATCATCACAATACCGAATATCAGAAGGTACCGTTATATGGGAGCTATACGCAGACGTGGGCCTGTACGGACAATTTTCTGTCTCAGGCTGAAGTATCCATTACGAACTTTAAATACAAAATTTGAAACAATTCCGGTGAATAAAGTCGCTAAAATCATCAAAATACTAAATATCGGGAGGTACCGTTATATGGGAGCTAAAAGAAGATGTGGACCTGTACAGACATTTTCAGTCATAGGCTGTAGTACACATTACGAACTTCAAATACCAAATTTAAAACCATTCCGGTGAAAAAAGTCGCTTAAATCACCATAATACCGAAAATAGGAAGGATAGCTATAACAAAACGTGGACCTACATGACCCATTTTCAATACCAAAAGTCTTGCAGACATAATATACATTTGAGTAAAATTTTATCAACCTACTTCATTTCGTTAGGAAACTAGAGTGATTTCCACAGACGGACGGACATCGGACGGACATATATATACTTTGTGGGGTCTAAAATGTATATTTCGAGGTGTTACAAACGGAATGACAAACTTAATATACCCCCATACTATGGTGGAGGATATAAGAGCACCACAATCCGCCTTGGTTCTAAGCTCTCCTCTAAGTGTGGAGACTACTATCTCCTTAAAACATTCTAAAAGTCAAACAAATATATTTGGTAAAAGGGTAAATAAAATTGTGTATATCATTGGCAGGATATCCGAAAGAAAGATCTCAGAACCCAGGTACTTGACGTGACAACACCTTTTTTTTGAAGTACATTGAGAGAGGATGTATCGAAAAATGTCTTGTTTAACACGCAAGTTATAAACGTCTTAAGATTTTATAATTTTATGACACTTTTCACGCGGCACCGCCACCACCTGATTTCATGGAACTATGCACAATGTGTGTTACACTGAGCGCACATTGATTCCACATGCCCAATCATCCATCCACTTACCTGTAGCAACTAACCGGTCGCATTGCGTTGAACTTATTTTAGAATGAAAAGGGATTAAGGATTAGGCGAGGATATGAGGACAACAACTGTCGTTGTGTGAAACTAATAAAAACTTGTCACAGCACCAACACTTTAAGTACCTGTTCCTCAACCACTCAATCTCTCGGACAGGTGCTCGCGTAGACAGTGACTAAAGCGTGATTTGTATATAAATGCCAGGATATCAATGAATCTCATCACAGTTCAACAGCTAACCTCAAACGTTAAACACACACAACACTCAGTTTTAAACAAAAATCATTTAAACATGGGTTTTGAACAAAGCTTCAGTGAATTACACATTAGCAGCCAATCGCCGGCTTCGTACATAAAATCACATCCTTATCAGGTGGCGAATTTGGTGACAACTGAAATGCGCTTGAAGCGCATAGCTAAACGTCAAATGGACAGTGCAACAATGTTTAGTCGTCTGCAGGTGATTATCGATCAAATGGAGGAGACCTTTAAGGCGCCAAGTTGTAATCAAGTTTCACCGAAAAATCTCATCTCCAATGGAGGCAGCAACGGTCTGGGTGGTGAGCAGCACAATTATCCATATACAAATTCCTCGTCGGGTGTATCATCATCCTCGTCAACGGGTTCACCATTGTCGGAGGATGAACAATGCGCCTCCTCCAGTGGTAACAAGAGAAAACTCCAGCATGAAGATTGTCAATATCAAGAACCCAGTACGACAAATGAACCCAGCCCATATCCCCAACAAATGGGTGATGTGGTTATTTTGGGTCCCAATGGCACACAAATCGATGCCAGATCATATAGCAGCATTATTTGGTCATCATCCGCCTCGGCTACAAGACAACTTTTGGGTTTTGTTTTTAGCAGTGATGTCTTGGCTACACACACTCTCACGGGTAAACCATCGCCAGCATTCTATGGCCGAGAGAGGCCAGCAAAAATGCAATTAGATCCAGTTAAGGCAGCCGACATTATCCATTGTGTCAAAAGCAAATTCCACTGTACCGAACGGGAAATTCGTGCTGCCATTACGACCAAATGTTCCGATACGTCAAAGAAATACAAACGGCGTTGCATGAAAAAGGTTGATGTTTTGAAAATGTAGAATATCTGGGTTTGGGGTGGAGTTTTCTTTTTTCTTGGCTTAAGTAACTTGTAAATATTTTGTATGTTACATTAGTTTTAAGTTGTTTATAAATATTTTAATCGATGTGATTGTTTTATAAAAAGAAATGGAAATTTAAAATAAATTCAATTTTAGTTTTAAAAAAATTCAAAATTTTTGTTTGTTTTCTTTTATGTTTCACAGTAACATTTATTGTTTCTTTTTCTTTCTGTTTTGTTTCTTGTTAAAATTAACACTAACGATTTATTTGCAAGATTTGTTTACTAGGGAAGTTGGCTTTCTGCTTTTCACTTCGAACCGGAGCCTTTCTTGGGATCCCAAGCTTCAATTTTGGTACGGGTGGTGCTATAGGGCATATATTGTTCTGAAATGAGGAAATAATGATAAATTTATTATTGACTAAAATTGTAATTAATAACTAAAAGTTGTTAAAAGACTCGAGTAAAATACTTGCAATCAATTTCGAACAAATTTCGATTCGTTTTATATTTACGAAAATCAAAATACAATTCAATATTCTAGCAAGTTTCTGCTGTTACAACAACAACCTAGTCTCTACCACAATTTTCAATTAAATAAATACGGATACAAATTGATTTTGGTAAATTTTTAATTTATTTATTTATTTAATTTTTTTTTTTTTGACATAGAATTCAATATTTGGGCCTTTTTATACCCTCCACCATAGTATGAAGGATATATTAAGTTTGTCATTCCGTTTGTAACACCTCCAAATATACATTTTAGACCCCACAAAGTATTTATATTCTTGATCAGCATAAAATTCTATGTCGATTTAGCAATGTCCGTCCATCTGTCCGTCTGTGGAAATCACTCTAGCTTCCGTACGAAATGAAGTAATTTGATAAAAATGTGTATTATGTCTGCAGGACTTTTGGTATTGAAAATGGGCCATGTAGGTCCACGTCTTCGTATAGCCCCCATATAACGGCACCTCACGATATTCGGTATTTTGGTGATTTAAGCGACATATTTCACCGGAACTGTTTCAAAATTGGTATTTGAAGTTCGTAATGGATACTACAGCCTATGCCAGAAAATTGTCTGGCCAGGTTCACGTCTTTGTATAGCCCCCATATAACGGCAATTCACCATATTCGGTATTTTGGTGATTTAAGCGACATATTTCACCGGAACTGTTTCAAAATTGGTACAGCCTAAGACAGAAAATGGGCCATGTAGGTCCACGTCTTCGTATATCCCCCATATAACGGTACCCCCGATATTCGGTATTTTTATGATTTTAGCGACATTATTTACCGGAATTGCTTCCAATTTCGCATTTGAAGTTCGTAATGAATACTACAGCCTATGACTGAAAATAGTCTGTGCAGGTCCACGTCTTTGTATAGCCCTCATATAACGGTACCCCCCGATATTCGGTATTTTAAAGATTTTAGCGACATTATTTACCGGAATTGTTTCAAATTTCGAATCTGAAGTTCGTAATGGATACTACAGCATTGTCATTGTCTGTGCCGGTCCACGTTTTATAAACACCAGGGTACCTCCCTATATTCGGTATTTTGATGATTTTAGCTAAATTATAAACAGATATTTTCAAGTTTGGCATTTGAATATTGTAATAGCTTATGACAAAAGATGCCTATGCAGGTCCACGTCGTCGTATAGACCCTAAAACACGGCTACAACCGGAATTTTTAAAATTTTAACATAATTTTTAACGGATTTTATTTTTTGAAAATTGTCAAATTTGTACCAAATTGTTGGGGGGTATTCAAAAATCGGCCCGGCCGAACTTACAGCTTTTTTACTTGTTTCAGTTCCTTTGGACTGCTACGAGATGGAGGGAAAACACTTTTTTGTCTACGCTTCTATGCAGTAGACCTAGATAATTAGTTGACCTTAGATGGACCTTTACCAAATCGTCTGCGACGCAGTAAAAATTCTATTCACAGAAAAAAATTCTATCCTTGTAAAGTAACTTATCGGAAACTTATTCAAGAAAAGGTGTTACTGTTCACCCACCTTCTTCGAACAGAGATAGGCTGATCCAGCCAACCTAAGGTAATTCTTCCCAGACAGTTAATGGGCGGTCTTGTGTACATGCCTGTGCGTCGTTAGACAAAACCGACTAGCTGTCCTTGATACTATTGAAAGGGGAGTTCAGATTGAAAATGTTCCTTTCCTACAATCTCCAAAATTGTAAAATTCAACGAAGCAAAAATAACAAGAGGCTACAAATCGTCGGCGCAGTTTTGATTGAACAAAATTATGCTATGGAAAGAGAAGTTCTGACAGAAAGTGTGCCATTATCTATAACCTTAAAATTGTCGCGTTCAACAAAGCAAAAAAGAAAAAGTTGCTACAAGTCTTCGGCAAAGTTTTAATGGAAGTATATTCATCGGACAGGAGTACTACAGTCTCGTGTGGAAATATTCCGAGACCTTATGGCCACAGAACTTTGAGATGACGGTCAGATCTATGACTAAATATATACTGACTATGAGCTGTCCGCTATAACACTCCTACGTAGAAAAGTTGTGTCAGTTTGCAGTATGCATTCCAGTTCCACTTCTTTGATAGGTTGCAAGGCTAATATTCACAACAACCAGTGGGGCATCAGGGATATAGACCCCAAGTAGATCCATTCGATTTTATTTCAAATTATTTTCTCATATCACTATCCTACATAACAAGAAGCATGTATCGATAATTCAGTCTGTAGAATACACAAGCTGATGGATTAGTTTGGGGTGGTTTCCAGTCGATTAATTTACCGATTAATGAGCATTTTTCAAGAAGGCTCCTACGGAAGACGCTTGCAGAAACTTGGAAACTGGATTCAAGATATCTAAGGCCATCTGACCAGCAATCGCGGGATTTAATATTTATGTGTCAGTGCAGTATCAGATGTCTAACCTTAAAAAAGGAATACAATGTCCCTGACTTCTGTTAACTAAGTAAGGATGAAGAAAATGTAGAGACAATTTATCCAATATTATGCAGATGTCCATGTTTTCAAATCAGCATCACACAGGTATAAGGTAGGTGAGAGACCGCAGCTAGAAAATTTTAGTCCGAAGTAGATCTTATTTGAAGGTTTGCCAAAAGCATTCCCTAGCTATTAGACCACGCCTCTATAAGCACTTATTTTTCACTTCTATGTACCAATGGACCAAAATTATGCGAGTGGATCAGCTGCTAACTCCGGTATAGTTGCGCACCCTTAAACCATAAAGCTCTTATCGTTTACTCTAAGGCGAAGACAATACTTAAGTTTTGCCGGGCATCCTTTTTTGTAACTCCACTAGAGTGAAAACTTGTCTTATAATCTGGTCGGTTAACCTTAAAATTGCTAATATTTAGAAGTTTTACTATATTGAGGCGGTACCGGTGGCTATGCCACAAAGCTTGAGTTGAATATTTTTTTGCGAGAAGGCCAGAGCCAGAGAGCCCCCAATGTCAAATTATGGTCGTAGAAACTAAGGCAGAAATGCTGTTAAATAGGTGCCACATTAAAAAGTGGACCTAGACTTAATATTTTTGCGAGGAGTTAACTGACAACCAAATATTCCAAATTATAGCTGATTTTGTTGAAAACTGGGACCTAACCTTCAAAATACCAAAAATCAAGAGATACCCTTGAAGGTACATTGGATATATTTAGCGAGGAGCAAATCTAAACGCGGAGAACAATGAATTTAAAATAAAAACTGATTTGGTTGCAAATTAGGGAACAAAATAAGGAGGTACGGTAACCTATATTATCGTATGCCTGACTACGGACCGAGCATCCAATAAATAACATTAATGACTAAACAATGTCAAAGCTTTATATATATAATAGTGCGATCTACATTGTTATTTTAATGGGCAGAAGGAAAAGGTGATATTAAGGCGTTGATCACTAATATGTATAAACGTCATGGTATCTCTGACAATATTTCCGACGTTCTGGTCACTTATGAGAAGACCGTTAAGGGTAGACCTTTAGTTCGTCTTTAAAAAGTCCTTCCGGTCTCACGTAAAAAGACCTACTGGTCCCTTGACCCATTTCAACATTTTTGATAAATAGACCTCACAATACATATCTTATGGCATTATCTCAGAACCAACAAGATCATGCTCAATGTCCCTTGTCACCTTTGCATTGAAAATGTTATAAAATTGCTTAACCTGTAAAGTTGTAAAGGTTTTAGAATTTTATTTTTATAACTTTATGACACATTGCCGATGGCGAACCTCATTTCATGGAATCGGCCGCAATGTGTTACTTTGCTTGCTCAATTGTTAGTCAGTACCTGTTCGTTTGGTTGTTCTTTCGTTCGTCCTATTGATTCGTTGAACTTATTCGACAATGAAAAGGGATTAGGGATTAAAAATAAGGATATGCGAACAACTGCTGTTGTGCAAAACTAATCAAACCTATGGCCGAAATGTTGATACCTGTTTCGTTGAGACCGTGCTTGACAGGTGCTTCTTACTTTCGTTTGTTTAAGGGACAAAAGTAAACGCAGTGATATCAATGAATCTCAATGAAATTGTTTTTAGAAATAACTTCAATTTTTGGCAGACTAGCAGCAAATCATATCGTTGTTTACTTTTCTTTTTATACCCTCCACCATGGGTAGGAGGGTATATTAACTTTGTCATTCCGTTTGTAACACCTCTAAATATTCGTCGTAGACCCCATAAAGTATATATATTCATAATCAGCATAAAATTCTAAGACGATTTAGCGATGTCCGTCTGTCTGTCTGTCTGTCCGTCTGTCTGTCCGTCTGTCTGTCTGTCTGTCTGTTGAAATCACGATAGAGCACACATTATTTGACGTAGACCTTTGAAATTTGGCACAAGTGCGTGTATTGTCCCTAGGATGGTTGGTATTGAAAATGAGATATATCGGTCCACGTTCTGGTATAGTCCCCATATAACGGTACCTCCCGATATTCGGTATTTTGATGATTTATGCCACATTTTTTCACGGATTTACCTGAAAATTGGTATTTGTAGGTCATGACGGGTCCCCGAGCGTGTGGCAAAACATTGCATGTATAGGTCCACGTTTTGGTATAGCCCCCATGTAACGGTACCTACCGATATTCGGTATTTTGATGATTTATGTCACATTTTTTCACGGATTTGTCTGAAAATTGGTATTTGTAGGTCACGACGGGTCCCTGAGCGTGTGGCAAAACATTGCATGTATAGGTCCACGTTTTGGTATAGCCCCCATATAATGGTACCTACCGATATTCGGTATTTTGATGATTTATGCCACATTTTTTCACGGATTTGTCTGAAAATTGGTATTTGTAGGTCACAACGGGTCCCTGAGCGTGTAGCAAAACATTGCATGTATAGGTCCACGTTCTGGTATAGTCCCCATATAACGGTACCTCCCGATATTCGGTATTTTGATGATTTATGCCATATTTTTTCACTGATTTGTGTAAAAGTTGGTATTTGTGGGTCATAATGGGTCCTAGGTCGTGTGGCGAAACATTGTAATTATAGGTGCACGTGTTGGTGTAGCCCCCTTTTTAACGGTACCTCCCGATATTCGCATTTTAATGTTTTTTGCCACATTTTTTCTAATGTTCTTTTACCCTAGGGTGGAGGGTATTAAAAGTTTGGCCCGGCCGAACTTAATGTTTTTTTACTTGTTTACAATGATGTTTGTGAAACTTGTTTCCAAAGGCAAATTCAAGACCACAAACATATTTCTATAAACCATTAAGTTGTACCTTTAAGAAAACCAACATATATTCGGTTTTCTACAGACCTTGGGAGACCATAATCAGTTTTTTAGAAGGCCAGTAAATATTGTCATAGTGTGTGAAAATCTATCCTCAATTTATTGGTCAGAAGACCAGAAAAACTTTCACAAACGAGCCGCAAAGACCAAAGCGCTTCTCTTATAGAATTCCTCCTGTTATTCTTTCACTCGATCATAAATATCGCTTCATAATAGGCGAGAAGGGTATTTTATAGAAGACCATAAATATTTTCTTTTAGAAGACCGTAAAGAGGTTGTTTTAGATGTTCAGATAAGACCACAAAAAAAGCTTTTGATAGAATAGTTGGAACATCTTATTTGAAAGTTCCGCAATGATATTGAAGATATTGATTTGCAATTCTTCTTCAATTGTACATCAAATTACTTACCTGGGGTGCCCGACAAGTTTTCACTGTGATCAGCCATCCACTTATGTTTGGGACGGTTACCATCACGAATGGGTGGCAAATCGCTCTAAAACAAAATAAAATAGTTTATAACCAACAATTCCTAACCATTTTCAAAACGATCTTCAATTACCTTGTAATGCATCCAACCGAACCATTCAGCGGGTATTTGGGAACCATCATAGTCCATGTTCACATGGTCAGCGAATTCTACCCAACGATTGCGGCCATAGAAATAGTAGGGATTTTCGTAATACTTGTTGCCGTATTTGTCGGTGCCAACCAATGTACCGATTTTCAAATCATCATTTCTAAAACGCGGTGGAAATAATGTACATAAACAAATTATGTATTAAATATAAAGACAATTTTTTAACAAAAACTTATATAATTCCACAGAGGCCAGCCGCTGCTGCTTACCTATACAATTTGAGATAGGTGTTCTTGATGCCACCATTTTGGCGAACAATTTGGAAAAGTTTACCCAAGCGGTCTAAGCCAAGATATTTAGACATTCTGCAAACAAATTGAATGACGATAAAGCTTTGTTTTAATAGAATTGCCCAGGAATTTGTCGGAAAATTACCTGTCGTTTCGCTATGCAAAAACTTCACTGACACTGGAACAGCTGTTTCTGGGGGGAAATTGACAGCTTTATGTTATCAATTCACTCACAGAGGCTGGGAGGAAAAAGAAGCAGAGATTACGGTAAATCACAAATGAACAAAGCCAAATATATGATATTAGTTTTATATTTATTTTAAACAAGAAGAGGAGTAGTGACATTGGGTGGTATGTTCAGTGAATTGAGATACCGACAACTCAATCGTGAATCATTTACATTGTTTTTATCTTTGCCCCACAAAAAAGGAGAAATACAATAATTCCACCAACGTTTTTTTCTGTTATAAGAAAAGCCACTAAAGACTGCATTCATAAAATGGCCAAAAATACCTCCAGCTCTGCATTCCGCAAAATCGATGTAGATCAATACAATGAAGACAATTTCAAGGAAGATGAAGCCGATTCAGTGGCAAATACATGCGACGAGAACCTAATCACCAACCTATTGACAGAAGGCAAATGTATAGAGGCTTTGGTGTCTGTCCTACAGAATGCTCCTTTGAGATGTAAACAACAACATGTCAAGGTAAGACCATTGGATTCTAACAACATTTCGTAACTAATAATGGAATATTTATCTTTTTCTGATTCCAAACAGGACCACGCCCTCAATGTTACCCTAAAGGTACTGCTCTCCGTCAAAGCGTCACAAATGGATCAGGCCGTTGAAATCTTGGAACAAAACGATCTACTCGATGTCCTCATGAAATACATTTATCGTGGATTTGAAATGCCCTCAGAAGGTTCAAGCGGCCATTTGCTGCAGTGGCATGAGAAGGTGTTTGCCAAAGGAGGTTTAGGTTGCATTTGCCGTGTATTAGCCGATACTAATCGTGCCTAAGTGGCCGCCACTTTTGTTCTTCAAGGAATTGTTAATAGTAATTGTAATTTATAAAACATACATTTCTTCCTTTTTTTAAATGATTGTCATTATCAACATTGATTGATCTTTTTAATGTGTGCAACAAGCCGTACATTAACCAAACAACCAGAGTCAGTTTTATTAATGGACAAAAAAAGAACAAAACAAGTTAAAAATGTTTAGTAAGTACCTAGTATTTTCTGCTGCAAAGGAGTATTGCCTATTTTTCGTTTATTAAGATTATAAATATCTACATTTTTATACAAGTATTAGATTGAAAATTAATATTGTTTTATTGTAATTCTAATTTCAAAAAAGAAATCGTTCACTTGTGTGGAGAAGTCTGTAAATCCAGAATAAAAACAAACCAAAATACATTAACCGGTAAAACGATAAAGCTGTTCTGTAATCAAGCCTTGTTTATTGCACGAAGTAATCCAGATGACTGAAAAATCTAATTAGAAGGATTATGAAGAAGGAGTTATTGCATAAGGAACGATTATTAATCATCTATTAATGCCAGAAATTGTCCAAAAGTACTTTTGGAGCTACAATTTGTTTTTGGGGAAACATTTTTTCAAGGACTGTCAGATCCAAATCGTAGATCTTCGGGATATTTTTTGGAGAATTGTTTTGGAACAGAATCCGTTTTAGTTTTAATTTCAATTTTCTGTTTGGGGAAAATATCATACCTTGAGTTACAATGATCATGCATGCACTCAGTTGCTCAACACAATTGCATCAAAATTCGGGTAGTCGTGAATAGCCTTATAAATTATTGACGTTCCCGTACTCAGCTGATGTTCTGAAAAACTCAATAGATTGAAAAAAGTTATTCATGATGGAATTTAAGCGTGGTAGTGTGATTTCTGGCTACCGTTAGAGCACTCCAGCATTTAAATGTGAATAAATCTTTTTCACCTCGTACCATCGCTTGTTACCGTGATACTGGTAGCGTAGCCCGACGTCAAGGAAGTGGACGGAAGAAAACAGCAACATCAGCAGAAATGGTTCGAAAAGTAAAGAAGCGACTTGATCGAAACCCGCATTTCGGCTTGTGAGCTGAACATATCGCAATATTCCATTCGGCAAATATTAAAAAATGAGCTCGGGGTAAAGCCATTGAAATTCCAAAAAGTGCAAGAACTTACACCGCAACAGAAAGAAAATAGACTCAAAAGAGCTAAAGAGTTGCTTCCCTTCGCCGAAAGTGGTGAACAACCGAATTTGGTTTTTTCCGATTAGAAAACATGCGTTGTCCAGCAGTTTGTAAACAAACAAAATGATCGTGTTTACTTGCCAAAGAGGTGCACCTTCGGTTGGCCACTACACTTACAGCCGATGGTCGCTCTCCGCTTGTACTAATCGACCGTGGTAACGGAATAAATGCCGAATATTATCGCGAAAATATTCTGGAGGTTGTATTCAAGCCTTGGGCACGCAAACATTTTGGTCGATAGGACTCAGCATCATCGCACTCACCACGCGCCACCCAAGACTGGTTACAAAATGAGGTACATAATTGCACAGCCAAACCTACCCAACTCACTCCAGAAGATCTCTGACTACAGCCCGTTAAAGTAGCCGAATTTCTAAACCTGGAGCTGGAACCAGATTAGCAGAACGCAAACACACACATGTACTACTGCTACAACAACAACAAAATGAGGTTCCTCGCTTCATTTCAAGCCCCAACGGCCACCAAAATCTCCGGATACCAATCTGTTGGACTATTCTGTCTGGAGTATTTTGGAAAGCAAGGTTGGCACTAAAAAATACCAAAATGTCGAATACCTCAAGCAAGCAGAGCAACATTCGGACAGCATGTGACGGTTTCATTGGCCATTTGAAGGTCATAATTCGTGCCAAGGGTGACAAATTCGAACAAATCTAAACTTATTCTAAAATTTGATGCTATTTCCGATATTTTTCTATAAAATTATAAAAGTAAAAATTATGACGTTTCAGTTTTTTTTAATCTCACCGTGTATTATTTCGATGAGTTACAAACGGAATGACAAACTTAATATACCCTTCATATTATGTATGGTGGAGGGTACAAAAATTTGTTTAGGTTAAGGGTGCACAGTCGTTGGACAGTAGATTCCCAATCGTCTCTACCAAGTGATAGACCTTAGCTTGATTTTCTTCCCGAGATTAACTGCTAGATGGCTGTAGATACCCTACAACCGGTCCCTAAGTACTAATTTATTCCAGCTTCTTTGATAAGAGATTTTTTGAAACAGCTGTTATAATAGCTTACTGGTGATTTAACCGCCTCATCAATCAATGATACTAGTAGAATAATTTTCGTATATATTTTTTATTTCTGCAAAACTCTCCAAATGTGTTAATTAAATACTAGAGCTTATAAGCCAGAATATAACGCCATCTCAAAAGGGGTATCCTTCGTTCATTAAAGGAAAAATCAAGGGTTCTTTTAAGACATACAATTGATATGAAATTAACAACAGGTGATAGTTTTTCTTTAAATGAATAAAAGAAACACATAAACAAATAGAAGAGGAAGAAGGAACTAAAACAATGTGAATGGGTGTTAATATAGCGTAGACAGTGTTTAACAATTTCTTTTATTTATGTTTAATTTTTGTTTTCTAACGTAGACACAAGTTTCGAAGCGTTAAATTATGCCAAATATTTCTTTCTCAAATATGCTAACTTTTAACGCCAACAATTAAATGTGATAGTGATGGGAGGGGGAGGAATTTCGTTTTGTTTTTTTTTACTTTCAAGAGCTAGAGAGAGATGATGAATAATAATGCTGTTGTATGTTGTTGCGATTGCGGTTTGAGTGCTGTTTCGGCTGCATTCTTCCTTTTGCATGCTTAGCAATTATGGTCTGTCATTGTCTACCACATGTGGGTTTCACGTATTTCACTAATAATGTGATTAGCATTTGTTAAAGCCTACAACAAAAAAGAGGTAAGAAAGGAATAGACATTAGTGGAGGTCCTTAAAGTGGCTAGAGTAGATGGGGAAACATACCTTCAACATATCGGCAGCTTCTCTCCGGCGTATCGCAATGTGATCCGATTCATTGAGTAATGTATCGACGGCATCCGATTTGTATAAATGTGTTACCAATTCACTTTGTAAATTATCCTTAACATAATTAACTAGAAAATGCATAACGGCCTTTGGTACTGAATCTTGTATAGATTTGCGTACAATATAGAAATAGGATTTGATTAAACGTTCTGCAAAAGGAAAGGAAATAGTTATCAAATAAAATAGGTTTGTGCTTTTCTAAATCCTACCAATAACATCACAATCCTTTTGTTCCTTATCGGTTAGACGCCTCGAGCCCTGATTGGCTGGCACATCGGGTAGCAGATTAACAGGTTTCACAGGACTCATAAGCGAATTGTGTAGAGGAGTATTGTGATTGGAGTTTTCCATGCTTTGGGTATTGGGAGCTGGAGGCAAAATATTCGATAACCAGTTGTTGGGATGTTGGGCATTTTCACCAATGTGATTCTGAAAAAAATTAAAAAAGTTAGATTAAACAAAATTGTAAAATTGATCATCATCACACACCTGTTCTCCCACATCATTGTGTTCCTGATGTTGCTGCTGCTGTTGTTGTTGTTTTTGTTGTTCTTTTTGCAAATTCTGTACAGCCATTACCTGGGGCGATGAATTTGTTGTCCTTGGTGTATTCGATCGTCTGGCCAACTGTTGTTGATGCTGCCCATATGGATCCATTATATTATCTGTTTTCAAAAGACTAGGCACCAGGGCAGCATCCTTGTGAAAGTCCGGATGTTTTGTATTAATGTAGGCCAATTCAATGGCAACCAGATTCTCCACCATAACATTTGTGGTAGGCAAACGACGCCGCAACAGTTGTGTAACAACATCAACGATTTTTTCATGGAGTTTTGGGAACCTAAAGAAGAATGAGAAGAGCAGAAATTCAATTTTATAGAAGGATTCAAAAGTATTCTATTTTTAAAAGGTAGCTAAACTAACTTCTATCTTTTAAAGTTCGTATTGCAGTAGAAATTTCCAAAATCTTCTAAAAGATGTGTCCACAAATGACACAACAGCCTATCTCTTAGGATACCATCAGGAAAGTGTTACATCCTTGTTAGGTATTAATCTCTTAGGTTTGATGTGATGACATTTTATAAATGAAATGGAATTTCAGAAATTCTATAGAAGATGTCTACGCAAATGACAAAAAAAAAAAACAACAGAGGTATACACCCAGCCTTAAGTTATGATTATTCAAATTGTTGAAACTTTATTAGGCAGGTTCCGAAGCAGCTGGCCAATGCTAACCAATTCGTATCTAACCTAAGACAGTTCCTTTAAAACTTGAACCCTATGTGGGAGAGGTACCAGAAGAAATGCTCCGATCTCTACCATCTTTATAACAGATCTTGTGTTGATACAAATATTGATATGTGCCAAGTCTGAATGGAATCGGATGTTAACTTCCCGTTTTATGAGCTTCATGAATATTCAAAATTTTGACCCTTTGTGGGGGAGGTACCAGATGGAGTGGACCGATATATCCCATCTTTATACCAGACCTTGGATAAATAAAAATATTGGGATGTATGTAATTTGAAAAGAACCGGATGCTTATTTAATATTTTATGATCATTTTTGTTATTTAAAATTTTGACCTTTTGTGGGGGAGGTACCAGAAGGAATGGTCCGATCTCTAACATCTTTATAACAAGTCCTGTGTTCATGGAAATATTGAGATGTACTAAGTCTGAATGGAATCGAATGTTATTTTCGTGTTTTATAAGCTTCATGAAAATTCAAAAATTTTGACTCTGTGGGGGAGGTACCAGAAGGAGTGGGCCGATAACAAATATTGGGATATGTGTCATTCGAAGAGAACCGGATGCTTACTTCGAATTTTATGATCGTTTTGTTTTTTTTTTAAACTTTGACTCTTTATGGGAGAGGGACCAGAAGAAATGGTCCGATATTTACCATCTTTATAACAGGTCTTGTATTGGTGAAAATATTGATATGTGACAAGTCTTAATGGAATCGGATGTTAATATCGTCTTTTATGAGGTTCATGAATATTCAATATTCTGACAGTTTGTGGGGGAGCTACCAGAAGGTGTGGGCCGATATATTCCATCTTCACACCAGACCTTGGGTTAAAAGGAATATTGTGATGTGTGTAACATCATATTTTATAAGATTTTTAATATTCAAAATGTTGACCCTTTATGGGGGAGGTACTTGATGGAGTGGAACGATATTGACCATTTTCGCACCTGACCTAGCGCTGATGCAAATATTAGGACTTGAAAAGTTGGAGCGAAATCGGGTCATCCTTTCCCTTTTATGCAGTAAATTATGAAAGCCATCTTCGGAATTTTTTCGGAGCTGATTTGGTTGAAAAATCTACTTCGAATTTTTAGAGGTGTTCCAAAGATTCGAAGGTATAACATATAATAAAAAAATGTACCTCAACATTTCCTGCTGTACTTCGTTGCCACAATGTTGAACGATACGTTGCATCTCTTCGTGTATCAATTCCACACAACGCAGCGACGGCTCCTCTAATCGACGAATTTGTCGCTTGACTAGCAATTCAAATGACACTTCGGGTACGAAAAGCGCCGGCCTAGGACCAGTTGCATTTCGTATTGCCGTTAAGATATCCATTTTAGTTAGACCAGCTAAGGGATGAATGGAATCAAGTGTGCGTCCAAAAGTCTCATGGAAAATATAACAGATACGTGCACCGCCACACAACTCTGTCGTTTCAATGTTACGCGCTGTACCATCAATGGTCGAACAATAGGCGCTGGCAAATTTCGTAATAATTTGCAATAGAGTTTGACTTTTATCCTTAACATCTTCACCGTAGGAATTTAGCAGAGATTGGAATTGCGAAGACATGACATTGACGCGAGTCTTTAGATCGGGTAAGCAGTCTCGTATGTGATGCATAAGCAAACGATTGAGGGTCTTGGCCAAATAGGGGGTGCCATTGCGGGTGGCCAGTGTTGGATATTTACGTTGTAAAAATGCCGCCTCATCTTTCAATTGTTCATCGATGTCTTTGTTGTCTTTTATGTCCTGTTGCGACCGATTGATAACACCAATAATACCCAATTTGACGGGTATGACACGGCCACACAGTATGTCTATGGCATCGGTGCCAGCATCCATAAGATCTAGTTTGGTAACAACGGCCAGTGTTCGCCGTCCATCGGGATCCACATCTTTGGCCAATTTTAATGCCTCACTTGTTGCCATATCTGTGTTGGCTGCCGTAACCGCCAAAATAATGGAATTGGGATTTTCAATGTATTTGATAAGCAGATCTTTGATTTGTTGTTCAATATCTTCTGGCTGATCACCGACAGGGACTTTTGTAATACCGGGCAAGTCAACCAAGGTTAGATTTACTACCCGTGTTGAGAATATTTTCAAATTAATCGGTTCCGAGCAAATTCCTTTATTACTGCCGGCCACACGTTCTGTTTCTTCTTCGATTTCCGTACGTATCTGATCGAAATCGGTGAATATCTTTTTGGTGTGTAAAAATTTGCCCCATTCTTCAACGTTGAGTGTGCCTAGGAGGGGAGCAAGAAGAAGTCAAGGTTAATAGAGTTGGGGGTTTTTTATATATCTTAGAAAACTTACCATTTTCAGCCGATCGATGATTACGATCCGATAATGGGCAATGAATCAATTGCAAGACCAAGGGTCTTCTTGTTACAATACCGGTGCCTCGTGGTAGAAACGAACGTCCAACCAGACTTTCTAGTACTGAACTTTTACCCGAACTCTGAAAGGGGAATACAATTGAAATGTATCAATATATATTTGTTATATAATTTATATATAGAATGGTAAAAAGGATAGGCCGTATATTTCCCCAGGAGCAGTAACATTAAAATAAAGAAAAAATTAAATTGTATCTGTCGCAGTTTTGCGACAAGTGCGAAATCATAAATTCCATTTTCATTCCACGTTTCTGGTTGAGAGAAATATTAGATATAGCAATTTGTAAACAATTCGAAAGTTATGACACATAAAAAATATTGAAAATTGTGACCCTTTGTGGGTGAGGTACTGGAAGGTGTTCGCAGACATATATTATCTTCACAACAGATCTTGTGTTAGTGAAAAAGTTTGTCTTTGTGGAATTTGAAGAGAGTTGGATGCTTGTTTCGATTTTTTTTAAGTGATTGGTTTTTCGAAATCTTGAACCCAATGTGCGGGAGGTACAAGAAGGAATGGTCGAATCTCTAACATCTTTATAACAAATCTTGTGCTGATGGAAATATTGGGATGTTCCGACCGATTTATAACGACCGATGTTAATTTCGTGTTTTATGAGCTTCATGAATATTCAAAATTTTGACCCCTTGTGGGAAGGTACCAGAAGGAGTGGACCGATATATTCTATCTGCACACCAGACCTTGGATTAATAAAAATATTGTGATGAGAGTAATTTGAGCAGAACTGGAAGATTATTTCGGATTTTATAATCGTTTCGGTTATTCAAAACTTTGATCCATTGTGTGGGAGGTACCAGAAGGAATGCTCCGATCTCTACCATCCTTATAACAGATGTTGTGTTGATAGAAATATTGAGATGTACCAAGTCTGAATGGAAACGGATGTTAATTTCGTGTTTTATGATCTTCATGAATATTCAAAATGTTAAACCTTTTTTGGGGGGTACCAGAAGGATTGGACATTTATATTCCATCTTTACACCAGACCTTGGGTTAATAATTTTATAAGAGTTATAATTATTGAAACATTTGGCCCTTTGTGTAGGGGGTACATGTTGGAGTGGACCGATATTGTCCATTTTTGCACCTGATCTAGGACTTATGCAAATTTTAGGATTTGCAAAGTTGGAGCAAAAGCAGACTATCCTTTCTCTTTCTGTGAAGTAAATTATTTTCTTTGAAAATTTCAACCTTTTGTGGGGAGGTACCAAAAAGATTGGACCGATATTGCCCATCACCCAACTCCATCTAAGTTTAATAATAATATTACGATGTACCAAGTTTGGACCGAATCGGATACTCCCTTCAAGAGTTATCGCCCGACAGACTTACAGACGGACGGATATCGCTAGATCGACTCCAAATGTCCTGAAACGGATTTGGTCCAATGAGACCTAAGATATAAGGATTACAGCCTGGGTTTTGGATCAAAAGATTTCGAATTTCTTTCTCCACTAGTTTGGGATTTTAGATACTCTTTTCATTAGTTTACACTTCAAATTTACAACTCATTATGCTATTTATTTCTGGTAATTATTATGACAATATTGTGGTGCGGTTATTCAAGAATGTTCTCTTGTGTCATGATCGCAGAAGGCAATAACCACAAACCGTTGACACACACAACTGAAAACAATATTGAAATTGATAAATTGTGCCTTTTCAATACAATGATTTGCTAAAATGATATAGCTACATATTAAACAAAGTGTGAAGATAAGAATAAAAACAGATTGCATTAAGGAGGTAAATTTTAAAAGCAATGCTGTTCTATAAATCGTAATGGGGAACACATTTTCATTCAAGACCTATACACAATCAATCAATCAAATATTTCTGATATCACTGACTGCACATTTAGCCAAAATTTCGCAAAGTAAACCAAGAACATATTGTTGCTGACTGTCTGTGGATTAGTGTCTAGCACTTGAAACCGGCACGGCAATAGACGGGTGTTGTTATCGCCAAAAATAAATGGTTGGTGACGACATAACAGCTACATAAAATGAAATGCCAAACATTGACACAATTTCTAATGTGCTTTCAGGGAAAGATAAAAAACAACGGCAACAATAACAATTAACAGGTGGGTGTAACAGCAGCATATGCTGGGAAGAAAAGGTAAACAAATAAACGAAAATATCGTCAGATAATTAAATGTATGTATATAATAAACAAAATATATGTGGTTTGAAGAAGATTTGGTGTTCCAGGACTTTATTTGATGTACTATTCTTGTAAATAAGATCTGGAGTTCAGATATACTTAAGACATGCTATTGGTATTTTTGCGTACTTGAATATTGATTTGAGCACTTTTATAAAAAAAAACTTTTTTTGTGAAACTCGGATTTCTTGAAAGTAAAGATATGGTGAAAACAACTTTGAATGACATCCACCATTTGGAGCAAAAAATCCGTTAAAGATTCTGTTAAAATCTTAAATATGCCGAATGTAGCCGCAATATTAGGGTCTACATGACGACGTGGACCTGCATAGGCATCTTTTGTCATAAGCCATTACAATATTCAAATACGAAAATAAAATCATTAAAATACCGAATATCGGGATGTAGCATTATGTGGGGGCTATACCAAAATGTGGACCTGCTGTCGTAGGCTGTATTATCCATTACGAACTTCAAATACCAAATTTTAAACAATTCCGGTTAATAATATCTCTAAAATCACCGAAATATGGAATATTGGGAGGAACCGTTATATGTGGGCTATACGAAGACGTAGCCCTGCACAGACAATTTTCTGTCATATGCTGTAATATCCATTACGAATTTCAAATACCAAATTTGAAACAATTCCGGTGAATAATGTCGCTAAAATCTACAAAATACCGAACATCGGAAGGTACTGTTAAAAGGGGGCTAACGAAGACGTGTCTCTGTACAGAAAATTGTATGCTTTAGGCTGTAGTATTCATTACGAACTTCAAATACCAAATTTGAAACAATTTTATGTTTTATGCTGTAGTATTCATTACGAACTTCAAATACCAAATTTACTACTTCATTTCGTTCGGAAGCTAAAGTGATTTCCACAGACGGACGGACATTGTTAACTCGACCTAGAATTTTATGCTGATCAAGAATTTATATACATTTTGAAGTCTACAATGTATATTTCGAGGTGTTACAATCGGAATGGCAAACTTAATATACTCTGGAGAATGCCGTCCTCGAGTCCACTTCCCATTCATTGCAGCAAAATGTGTGTCAGCTAACAAGACAAACCAGGCAAGTTGTGGCGCAGTACTTTGGGTATTCTTCAACTCTAAGGCATGTGAACACAAAGAGGGCGGGAACAAAACCAGTTATTATTTATAACCACGAACGAGCGACTAGACATCCACATGCCTGACAAGGACGTCTGGACCTGTAACAACATACCTGTAAACATTATAGCTGACTATATGGATGGTTCAAAGATGGAAAGTAGAACAAGTGCATGGGTCTTCTGCAAAAGCCTGAACATCAGAAATTTCTTATTCCGAGTCAATCGATTTGGAGATCAAGGTCGCTTATGTCAATAGAACTGGAATCGGCTCTGGTGTCTACTCGGAAGTAACAAGCCTATCTTCCGCAAAACTATCAGAAGACAGCAGCGCTCATAGCTTGTCATATACTTCAACCGCACCACTCACGAAAGTCAATATGAAAATTTTGTCGACAGTCCTCCTCCTCTTAGCATTGAATTCTTATATTGTCACATCAAAGCTAATGAAAGAATGTGAAGAGCAGAACCTACTAAGCTAGATAGCGCGTCTGACCAGAGTAGTACTTCCTTGGACCCCAGGGCATCATGGTCTTGTTGTTAAGGAAAAAGCAGACGAACTAACTAGAGCAGGATCTGCCTCTAATGAACTTCCAAAGGCGTCAATCGCAACGCCAATGGAAATAGTTAAAGGGGTTATCTTCAAATACTATCTTTCACAAGCAAACAGACAAATCTAAAGACAAAATATGTGAATATCTTTAGCATACCTTGATAATAGTGCATCGGGACGGCTCGAATTTTTGTCCTCAATTGAAAGCCTTGGTAAAGCACAAGGGCCACTGGAATCTAGAGACTGGGATGGAGTCAAAAAACTGCATAGCAAGTTTCAATGATGTTTCGCATTTTAATCAGTCAATCATCTGTTTCTTTGAAAAGATCAAGATAATTTCGGACTCTTTGTTGGCAGCCTTGGTCTTCTCAAAATTATGAACCTCCACGTAATGAAACTTCTAAACTTTAGGGATTTTAACTATAGCCAATTTGGCCATAAGTCAACTGCAAGTACTTGTCCAATAGAGCAAATTAGCAGGGAGTAAATTTGTAAAAAGTGTTCAAATACCGCCGAATGAGGATGTTCCACCAAAAATTCCAACTAGAAATTAACCAAACCCAAGGCCTTTTAATGACATATTACTTTATGATCAATAAAAACCCATTTCCGTTGAAATCAAAAAGTCATGTCAGCGAATTTCAAAACAAAAGGTAATTTTAAAATAATCTTACCGCCAAGACTCAACGCATCTAACCGACTGTAATAGGTCATGAAACTCATGAATTTGTTTCCGTCGAGGAAATAAAAGCAAAGCAACTAACAATAAAACACAAACGCTTCTTATTAGAAAAGAAAATCAACAAACAAAAAAAAGAAAAAATACCGGCAGTGGCAGGTCAAAGTATTCTCAAGAATTAAAAGCAGCAGACGGCAAGTGGTACAATTAAAATAGAAATATATGTAAATATAAATCAGCGCGCATTGAAATACTATGTGGATTCCGCTTTGACCAACTTGCACCGCATATACCCAGCACCACACACACATACTATCTACACATACCTACGTCCTATAGCACAACAAACGAAGTGTGTACATTTGCTATGCCAGCAGCGAGCAATTTATTGATTTTCTCCGTATGTTGTTTTGGACAAAAGAATAACACAAACCAAAACCTAATATTGTCATCAATTATTACATAAAACTTTCCTTGGCGAAAAATAATTTCATGCATTGGGGGTATCTTCATATCAAAGATACTGAAGTTTCAGGGAAAGCATGTGCCGGTCTCTAGAGAAATGAAATTATATAATTTCTTTGGTGCATTTTTTATGTTCCCAGTGAATATTCATATTTTTGGGGCAAAAACTTGCTACTTGTGACATATCTAGTGGACACAAACGTACTAACACAGCCAGAACATTATGGCAGCTAGCCTTTTTGCACTGACGACATGCTTACCTGACTGCCCAATACGACAATTTGCGGCAGTTGAATTGAATCCGAGCCCACTGTATTGAATACATCTTGTAATTTATTGATCACCGGTATGAGAGCCTCCATTTTTCTGTGAAAAATATTTCAATTTAATTC
This sequence comes from Musca domestica, assembly GCF_030504385.1. NCBI lineage: Eukaryota > Metazoa > Arthropoda > Insecta > Diptera > Muscidae > Musca > Musca domestica. The sequence goes on from NW_026712299.1 coordinate 8,356,240, forward strand.
TAGCTCACACACACGAAAATTTTCATTAATGAAAATAGTCACAGAAATTGGGAGTTATGAATTTTTTTGCACACTAAAAACCTTGTTTTCTTCTACCCTCCGCCCGTAATTCCACCCTTTTTCCACTTCACTTTTCAGGCGTTAGATAAATATGGGGGTCGACTTCGTTGGCGCTGTCACTTTTTCTTGTGAATAATAATGCCTTAGAATTGTATTTGAGATCGCTTTTTATCTTGTTAGAACACGGCACTATACTTTTTTAACTTTAATTGCTGATTTTTAATAATTTTCTGCACAAATTTTATGCAATTTTTTCGTATAATTTGCAATTAATCACCCGCAGCAGAAAAAAATATTTTCGCTGTTATACAAAGATCCGTGCCACACTAGAATTGCAGGGTAACGCCGACGATATATCATAGTCAAGGGGTTATCAATTCATTGTGATTTGCATCGTAAACGAGACGCATAACGGCGGCGATAATAAGTAGTATCGAACTTCGTTATTTTTACACTACGCAACAGAGTTTTTGTTAGGTGTTGTTTCGATGCAAATTTTTTCAAGGGAAAGTTTACAATTATTTTTAAAATATGTTACATTCAGCCTACTCGGCGTTATGGTGGGGTTCCGCACTAGCTCAGGAGGGAGCGGTTAATCCAGGGGGTTCTCAACCCTGCCACCATCAACCCTAGGGAATGAACACTTAAAGAATTGTACTGGAACAAACACAAACACAGAAAAACTGAAAACAAACATACACAACATACACCTATGACACAGGAGCTTGATATTATTGCTCCCCCACTATGCCCACCCATCCTTGACCCTTTAGTCCAAATACACTCAAAAAATTTAAAAAGGGCCCCAAAAAGCCACACACACTCACTTACAACGCCTAGTCTCCTCTCTCACAAATAAAATTTAGCACAACATATTATTTCTTTAGACAAATAGACATTAAGCTTATTTATTAGAATCATTATCGTTCTCTTAAAACTAATTTCAACACGAACACATAAAAAAAACTGGATTATTAATACCCGAACGAAAAAAAAATTGTGAGTCAATACTCGGATTACCTTTTTTTATTACCCTGCTAGAAGCGCCAATTTTGGCCAATACAAGTACTTTAAATTTCTGCCTAAAGGAGCTCACTTAGACAAATCTTTTGGGCATTTCAAATCCTTGTCCCAAACAGAAAAAATTGAAATTTTCTAGCTGTAAAATTTTGAGGCAACCCTACACTCACTAACAATAAGATTTAATGGGCATTAATTTTCCTCACATTTGTATCTTAAGCACTATTTATCTAACTACAAACAATACGTTTAACTTATATACTAAACTACACACTAACAAACAAATATTTTTTTTAGCTTCTTTTTTCTTTTTGTCAAATTCGGATTAATTGATGAATTTCATATTTTTTTTCTTTTTTCAGTGGTGTTTCCGTCAAAGGAAAAGGAACTTCATATGACTTTTTTCAGCGGGATTTGGCTTTTTTTCTTTTCTTTGGTAAGTAACTTAAATTTTGAATTACATTACCTTCACAACGGCATACTTAGGCAACTTTTTATCTTCTTTTTTCAGATTTTTAGGTGGGATCTACTGGTTAGCTTCCCGGATTGGTACTGTTGCCTGTTCCAAGGGTTATCCACTGGCAGTTTCCCAGGTCTTTTGGCCGTTTCCAGAACCTTTTCGTTGCCTGGAACCCCTGTGCCGCACCTGGCGATACAAAAATAATTGTTGAGGATGCCCGCTTCTTTTTCGTCCAAGTCGGATGGCGTTGTCCAATTGTGGATTTATGCGCGGCGTTATTCCTAAATAGAACACAAAAACTTAACACAACACATCCGACATAACACCACTTACAAATCAACACTTACAAATTGTTTAGATACGCCACACAAATAAAAAATAAAACACACAAATTGTAACTGCCAATTCAGTATTTCATTTTTATATTCACAAAAAAAAAAAAAAAAAAAAAAAAAAAACATTTAAAAATTGACTGAACTGTTTCTGTTCCACACCACTTTGAAATAATGGCGCTTTTAGTCCTCTCTGTGCTTTATATACGGCCACCAAGGACGCTCAACCAAACTTTCCCTCTTTTCCAAGATTTTCCCACAATTTCCCTGACATTTATTATTTACCTTTATCAGGTGTTCTACCTACCCCCAGTGTTGTATTTTTGCAACACGTCTCTCATGTTGTACAATAAACAATATGAAACTTGGCATCACTTTTTAAAATTTAGCCGGCCGCCCTGCGTATCCGGTTCTCTTTTTTGGCTGGCGTTCAGCACGTTCGGTGCATTAAATTGCACATTACAAAAATTTTACAATGAGGATGAACGCAACAAATATGATAATGTGTTTGGATTCGTTTGCAGTATTACATTAACAAATTACATAATTGAATTTGTAATTGCATATCCAAACGCATGTGTCAAATTAATGACTTATGGTAATGGTCTTCATTGAAAACAATGATTTTTCATTATTTCCACAGGCAACTGCCTGTCCAATAAGATTTACTTCATTCCAATTGGAATGCGTAAAGATAGCTGGAATGGAAAAAAGGGTGAATAGTGAAATGCAGGAATTTGGGCGAGCAAAAGTTGAAAATCTGTCAAACTGATATTTTCACGCCGAATACATAAAACCCTTTTGTGAATGACATAAGTCATTGCCTGGTTTCGGCGGAAAAAAACTAAGGCTCTACGGTCCGAAATCGAACTAAGTCAACCTAAAGCCAGCCGATGACTTAAGCCAGTCAAAAAAGCGTTTTATGTATGCTCACCTTTACTCGTTTTGAAAGAACTTGCTGAACATTTCCTCATTATCCCCTACTTTTCTGTTCCAGTATTTTTTAACTATTTTTTTTTCGTAAGAAAAATGACAAAAATCCTTGACAGCTGTTTTTCAATCAGCTGATGTAGTGCATAATTCTTATTAAGTAAATTGTTCCAATAAGATTTTGCACATTTAGATGTGCGCTAAGGTGGGTACATGGTAGAAGAATACAGGTAGTCGCATCGACACAGCTGCTGGGACAATGAACAGTCAAACCAAGTTTGGAATTCAAATTTGCAAAAATGCATTTCATAATAACATGCTCCGATTGGCATCGTTTAAGAAAACATATAAAAATCTACTTAGTTTTTGAAAAAAAAAATTAAAACTTTTGAATGTTTCTAAGCGTAGATGCATCTACCTACAAGTACCTACAAGTAAATAAAGGTTCTGTCAGACGATATGTTTTTTACGCATGTAGTGTCAAATTTTTCACATGTAGAGGTTATACACATCGTGTGATACATGGACCATTTCAGTGGTGAAATAGAAGAGTAAAGCCTATATGTACTTTTTCGATCACTGTGAGCCCTATTTTCATTGAAAATTTAAAATTTAATCAAAATTCTTTTTGTTTATTATGTGAATATATACAAAGTTAAATTTGCGGTAAAAATTCATCCATAAGGTATTATAATTATGTAGAAAATGCAATATATTCACAATGTTATCAAAGGAAATAAAAACAAAACATATGCAAAAATTATGAAACATATGTAAAATGACAATTTTGTCATACATACGAAAATACATATGGATAATAAAATTGACAGCACACATGTAAAACCCTTATCGTCTGATAGCAGCTTAAATAGGCACACAAGAAAAAATAGATAACTAGGTGATTATGGGAAAAAATAAATAAATGGGTTTAATTTTAAGAAAAAAAAAACAATCAAACATATAACATTGCGGAATCCAATTAAGCAGAGACACCTGTAAAACAATACGAATACATATTAAATTAAATTAGCAATTTGAACTTGTTTTTGTCAATTTGTACAAAACAAATTCATTGCAATTCTAATAGTATTTTTTTTATTAAGTAATTATTAACTGCATATGGGGCATCTTTAAGAGACATGGGTTATCAGTTTATTGACATCAATTTGGAACGCAAAATAAAAAAATTGCACAAACACAAGCAAAGAAGCGAAATTATTATCGTTTTACATTTTTTTTAGGTTTGTGTATAGCGGTCAGTCAGCAAACAACATTTAATACTGCAACCTATTTAGATTCATTATAATGACAAATTTTGATTTAATGAGATTAATTTAATTGCGAAATTAAGAGAATCAAGAAAATAAAAAATAAACTAAATATTAACATATATACACGTGAGAATATTTCGACTCTTCTAAAAAGTAATGTAAATTTTAAGGGCCAAGCGATCCATTAATTTAAGAGATGTCAAATAATGCAATATAAATATTCGGACAATGAGTGGGGCTAAAAACTCGAAATAAAATATATGTAAACAGCAAATTTGAAAGGCTTAAAAACGATTATTGCGGAATTAAGTCAAATACTCGATCCTACTATTATCATTATTATGACTTCAACCTTATTTACACTGAACATGCTTTCGTTTAACACCTTCTTTAAAATGTCAATTATTTTGTTTATATGTCAAATAACTGTCGGTCGGTGTGTAGGGGGGTTTTACCCTTTGTTATAGGTTGAACTTCATCGAACAGATTAATAGTTGACACAAATAGTCCTAATAATTATAATTGAAACTATTTAATCTGCATTTGCATGATCTGATCATAAAATAAAATAGAGCAAATAAAAAACTAAGACTTCAATTATAAACCGGAGTGAAATACATTGTAAGTGAAATGCTCAAGTGTAATTTAATAAAAAGGCAATTGAAAATGACATTAACGTAAATAAAACTTCTATTAAACTGTCAGTTTAAAACACGTGTTTTATGTAAATTCGTAGTTTTTTTATGTATCATCAATGTAATTGGCATATCAGATGATGTGTTCAATCAATCAAGTATTTTTTTCTAAGATTTAAGAACTCATCGCAATTAAAATTGTAATTTTTTAAATGCTGTACACACACATAACAAAATTCCAGTGGATGTGAACTGTCAATTCCATTGCGTATACGTCAAACGAAATTCATCGGCTCATGGTAGAAGAATATAGGTAGACGCGTCGACACAGCTGCTGGGACAATGAACTGTCAAACCAATTTTGGAATTGATAATGTTGAATGAAAAATTATTTATATTTGTAAAAATTGTTGAAAAACGCGAATTATAATAGCCTCTGAATGACGTAGTATAAGAAAACATATAAAAATCTACTTATATTTGAAAAAACCTTTAAATTGTTTGACACATCAATGCTCCCAAGTGTTGATGCATCTACCTGTATTCTTCTACCATGCATCGGCTTTAAGACTCAATTTCATTTGACGTAAACGTAATGGAAATGACATTTGAAATCTCCTGGATGAAGTAAGTATAAACGTACTTTTAGAAGAATATAAACATGGCAGAAGAATACAGGTAGATGCATCAACTTTTGGAAATATTGATATGTCAAAATTGTTTTAATGTTTTTCAAATATAAGTAGATTTTTATATGTTTTTTTCTTATACGACGTCAATTGGAGGTTATTATAACGCGTTTTCCAACAATTTTTACAAATCTGAATAATTTTTCATTTAAAATTGTCAATTTCAAAATTGGTTTGAGATTCTTGTCCTGTTGGAATGTCCAAGGTCTACGCCGAAAATGTTTGCGTGCCCACGAGCGATGGTACGGGACACAAACGATTTATTCACATTTAAATGCTGGAGTGCTCTAACGATAGACACTTGTGGTTTTCCAGCCACATATAATGAAATCACACTATAACGCTTGAATTCCATCACGAATTACTTTTTTTTTCTGGAAAATTCTCACCAAAATGCTTTTGTACGCTTGTAAACAATATAATGAGCTGTCACTGGAATAATTTTAACAGCTATCGGACGAGTGGCTAAGAAATGACAGCAATCTGAAGTTTGTTGCAGTTTTTTCATCTCATCCTTTATATATCAAACATTTTTAAGTGTTTTTTTTTTTCCAAAATAATAAATATTTTCCTATTCGACGCCAATCGGAGGTTATTATGAAAGTCATTTTTAACAATTTTTACAAATTTGAATAACTTTTTATTCAAAAATTTCCATTCCACAATTGATTTCACAGTTCATTGTCCCAGCAGCTATGTCGATGCAACTACCTGTTTTCTTCTACCATGGTCCTATCCATAGCAACAGTGATGTCAACTTTAATCTAGACTTTTCATTCATTGTTTTGTGTTTAAATGTAATGATATCTGTCGTTAACTCAAAAAATCATTTCGAGAATTCCACTACTTTGCTTGAATAGACCCGGATTACTCAAATATATAAATATTTCTATTAAATTTGTATTACTTTTACCAGTATTAAGAAAAATAAAAATATCTGCGGTTAACTTTTTTTCAAAATAATATTTTTTTTTAATTTATGTTGTCAAATCCCTACATGAGTAGAAAATGTAGGGATTTGACAACATAAATTACAAAAAATGCAAATCTGGGTATTCCATGGTGGAAGAATATAGGTAGATGCATCAACGCTTGGGAACATTGATATGTCAAAATTTTCATAATGTTTTGTAAAAAATAAGTAGATTTTTATATGTTTTCTTATACGACCCAAATCGGAGGTTGCTATTATATGTATATTTCAATTTCAAATTCAATTTATGTATTCTTCTACCTTGGGGTATACTCATTGGAAAAGAGTTAACCTTTTTTGAGTTTTGCCTTGTTAAGGCGAAGATCATATGTTTTATGATTTATTTGTTTGTTTTCTCTTTCGAGACGAGCTTAATGATCAGGAATTTGCAGTGAAAAGGAAAGCCAGATAGACACTATCACACACTCACCACGCGTCGCATAGTGGTGAGTGTGTGTTAACCTTTTTTATTCTACCATGCTCCCACATATAAATGCCTATGATAACAAGTAAGCGTACAAATGTCTTACGCAATTTGGTTTTATTTGAGATTTGTTAATTTCATGTACGTTCCTGTTTTATAAAATATTCAGTTTTGAAATAGCAAAATGATGTTCATTTATAAATTGTGTCTACATTTCTCTTAATGAACAAACTTGTTTCTAAAAGTATGGAAATATTCCTTTGAAATAAGGGAATGATATTCAATAATCGTATGTTAAAAGTGAATCGGTTTTCGAAAACAGGTTGCCTTGCAAATTTTATGTGATAGGAATATGAAAGATATTCCTGTACTTTAGATGTAGAAAAATATTTTAATATTTCCAAAAATGTAATTTTCGCGTGTGATTTCATATAATTCAGACAGAAAGAGTGCATGGCATCAGGGTTGTGTTTGAATAATATTTGCGAAACTGTTTTACCTTTTTATTGTACCACGGAAAAATAGCCCGCGTTTAGAGATCTGTACTATATCTTTTCCACAAAAAATAGTCAGTAATATGGTAAAATTAAAATAATTTCAAATTTCCCATTTTTTTTTTTTAATTTCACTGCATAGAAAGCAGGTTGCCATCTCTGATTAGTGAATGTACAATGGATTTATAAATAAATATTTTGACAATAAGATGCTGTCAAATGATTCATTTTGAAAAAAAATGTAAACATATGATTGCATGAATTTACCTTCTTCATTTTACCATGGAAAAAGACTTTCCTCTCTCATCCAAAAATATTGTATAATGTTATCGAACGACATTAGGCTTGTCTGGTTACAAAAAAAAATTGGAAATAATTATTGAAAGTCGAAAAAAAAGTTGTGCAAACGAGAGAGATTCGAGAGAGGAATTTTGACAGTTTTTCTACTGAGAATTTGCAAAGTCTTGTCGAATACAACTTTTCTTCTTTTTTATATATTTCTTCTTTTTTATTATTATTATGTTTGTTTCTTTTTTTCATTTTCTGGCCATTTTCTTTATTATTTTCGAAAAAACTCAAAATTTCGCGTTTTTATACCGTCCATATAGAGCTTAAAAATTTGACAGAACTATTTGTATTGTGTCTAGGATGGTTGGTTTAAAAATTGAAATTTGGTTCTAGCTCCGGTAGCAGAACATGGTATATAGGGGCACTTTTTGGTATAGCCCCCATATAACAGTACCCCCGATAGTCAGTGCTTTGTTCATTTTTGCCACAATTTTTCACGGATTTGTTTGAAAATTGGAATTTGTAGTTCCCAATGGGTTCTAGTTCCTGTGGCTGAACATAGTATATATACGTTTTCGTATAGCTCCCACATAATTGTACCTCCCGATATTCGGTATTTTGATGATTTTTTCCCAATTTTCCAACGGATTTGTCTAAAAATAGGTATTTGTAGGTCATAATGGGTTCTAGCTCCGGCGGCAAAACATTTAGATCTACTTTTTCCTATAGCGCACACATAACGATACCCACCGATACTCGGTATTTTGATAATCCTAGTGACATTTACTCACGAAACTGTTTTAAGTTTGGTAGATGACAATCCTTGAAGTATAAAATTGTCTATAGAGGTTCCCGTTTTGGTACAGCCCCCATACAACGTCCTCGCTCACTTTAAGGTTTTTTGAAAAGCATTATTCAAACGATTTTACTGGTATTTGTAGATTAAAGTTAAATACGTGTAAATTCAGATATTTTTATATAATAATGCTTTCTTTACCAAAGGTGGAGGGTATTAAAAGTTCGGTCCGGCCGAACTTAATGTTTTTTACTTGTTATATCTTTTTAAGTTAGACAAATTGTATTGTTATGACAAAACAGCTGATTGCTTCCAAGAAAGAGAATAAAACTACCTTTTTCTCTCAGAAAGAAGTTGCTGAAAAATTCCAACAGGAGAAGTAACCAGGCAACCCTATTCAGTAGAATACTACATCGCAGAAGAATACGGGTAGCCGCATTGACGCAGCTGCTGGGACAATGAACTGTCAAACCAAATTTATAATTGAAAAATTTAAATGAAAAATTATTCAAATTTGTAAAAATTGTTTAAAATATAGATATAATAACCTACAATTGGTGTCGTATAAGAAAACTTATAAAAATCTACTTATTTTAGAAAAAACATTCTAAATTTTTTGACATATCAATATTCCCAAGCACTGCATTCTTCTACCATGGAATACGACATAGAAACATCTTTTCACAAAATGTATGTGCCATACAGTCTACAAATGATCTTTATTTAAATAATAATTAAAATATTCAAATTATTCCTTATCACATTCGGCCAAACAACAAGTTACTGAAAATTAACTTACAAATCTTTACTGAGCAAATTTTCGTAGTGACTCACCTTTTAAAAATACTTTCTCCTCTCATTTACTACACTTTATGATACTTTTGAATTATGAAACACACCTAATGTTCCTGTGAAACCATTGAACAGATAGAATTATTATTCTGTTAGTAAATGTATTATGTGAGTGAGTGTTGGTATCTCCTATGAAAATCTCTGAATCTTTGACATGTAATTCCTACGTAATAAGATGTTGTTTTGATGAGCCGATGAGAGTTCATAATTCAAAATGATAACAATCTTTAAAAGCAAATTAACTCATTTTAGCTAATCTGTAAATAGAATATTGCATAAATGGGAATTGTAAACGTTACAAAATTCCATGGCATGATTCAATAATGTTAACAATGAAATTTGTAATAGAGGTGTAGAAGATACATAGAACATTTTTAATGTCTTTAGTGCCTTTTTTATCGTTTCTTTTTTTTTGTAAAAGAACAAACGAGATTTAGGTTTACTCCGTGGTAAAAGAATACAGGTAGTCGCATCGGCTGCTGGGACAGTGAACTTTCAAACCAATTTTGAAATTGAATATTTTCAATGAAAAAATATTCAAATTCGTTGAAATTGTTGAAAAATGCACAACTTAATAACAACCGATTAGCGTCGAATTTAATTTAAAAATCTACCTATTTCAAAAAAAAATTTAAAAATTTTAACATATCAATGTTTCCCTGCGTTGATGCAGCTATCTGTATTATTCTACCATGGGTTTAGTCAGTGTAGCAACCGATGTTTGAGGGAGGGGAAATATCGATATTTTTTCGTCTTTGAGTGACTTTGCCGGTATCATGGTGTTTTGAGCGGCTATGGTTCGACGAATGCGTTGTGGTTCCTGCCACTCATAGATATTTCGGTTGACAAAAAATTTGAATTTCATACCGGTCTTACAATTAAAATAGGGGTTAATATAAAGGACCTGTAACAATTCTAAACAAAACCATGAAAGGAAAAAAAAATTAAAAAGGAAACAAAATCTTAACTAACTCACAGTCATCCTATTCATGTAAAATATATAATTTACCATAGCAACAGTTCGTATTTCCTAGCGGCTATCCGGCTAGGAAGTATCCCTGCCTCTGAGAATTTCCGACCCGATGTCCCTGATTTGAATTTTTTACTTAGATTATCTCTACCACCTTAGTAAAAGAGTTCTCTCTGAGTACTTTACCCCATGGAAGAGTATTGTCTATATAGGTCTACAATATCGTATAGCCCACATAGCCCCGAAGTTCTACCTCTATTTTATAAAAGGTTGGAAACTACGCAAAAAAAATAATCCTTGATTAAATTGTTCTTATTTTTTTAAGGGTAAAAAAGGAAAATTTAAAAAAGGAGGCTGATCGTCCGTCTTTCCTTTCGAGTTCGCTTATCACAAGACGTTTAAATAGGATACCTGGGCATGCCGGTCTGGCAATGCCATAAACGCTGCTCCCTCCTCGTTGGATCGGCCAGGCTTTGACCGGGCTCAGATACGTAGCCGCACCAACAACCTGTTTGCTAATAACATTCAAAAGGGCAGATTTTCCTTAAAAATTTTGGATATTCTGGATGTAATTTTCTTTACTTATTTTCTTTCTTTTCACAAATCACAAACACATTACAATATTTTTATTAAACCAAGGTCTAGTGTAAATAAATTTTTGGTAACATAAGATCTGTTGTGAGGTTCTGGTACCTCACCCAATCGGACTTTTACACCACATTTTATTAAAGTAAGATTTTTTTTCAAAATGTTGATCCTTTGTGGGGGACGTAGTTGATGGAGTGGATCGTCATTGCCCATTTTCGCACCTGACCTGACACTAATGCAAATGGCCAGAAACGGATTTGGTCCAAAAAGACCTAGGGTCTAATTCCGTTATTTTCATGAGGCACGTTTTGGCCGTACCAAATGATATAAATTCTCTCTAGTCACATGGCTGAGGGTATATTAGCACCTTTTGTTGCTAAAATAAGACTAAAGGTGAATATACATAAAACTTTTTTTTGACTGGCTTCTTCGGAAAAGGACAAAGGAGCGTAGGGCCAAAATCGAACTAAGTGAACCTAAAACTCTTTTGTTCCTGTATGAATAAGGCAGCCGTGATTTGAGCCAGTCAAAAAAAAAAAAAAAACGTTTTATGTATTCTTAACTTAAAACCGAATGTCAACAATTTCCCCTTTCTCCTGATTTTTCTCACAATTTTCCAATAAGTCCTATAGTTTCCACATGGTTGTATTTCGACACACGTCCTTCGTTTAGGGTCGACTGCTATGAAATTATTCTTAGAATTCGTACTACTTTTGTATCCGCTTCGTTTATTGTTTTCCCTTTGGTGCATTAATTTCGCACAGAGTTTTTTTTGCCCATTACAAGGCATAATTAAAATTTGAAATAGGAATCAACGCAATAAAAATTCCCGTCAGCTCTTCTTAGGTTAAGAGTGAATAGCATTCATTCTAAATGAGCTGAGCTATTTTCACAATTTCAGAGTCAGTTTGACGAACTAGAGGGTTTTTTTCCCCCTTTGACGCACATTAAAGAGGCAAATTGATAAGAGATTCTTAAACAATAGCTTATTTAAATGAGACAAAACAAATGCAAGCTTGTGTTAATAAAACACGTGTCGCATATCGCATCGTCTCTGCCATGATGTCAATTACAAATGTAATTATTAGAATTAAGTGATTAAAAAAATAAATAAAACAAGAAAAAAAAAAGAAACGGAACTTTGTTCGAAGATGAAGTACAAAATGCATGAACCCTCTTTAGAGTTCAGATTGGTAAACCCTAACGCCTGTTTATGACATATGCTCAGGGCATAATTTGGAATTTCGGGGGGAAGTGATCCGTGGCGCCCAATAAAATCAAGATGTTCATCATGTTACTTTTGGGTTCTTCGTTCCCCAAAGGAACTTGGAAAACATTTTTATTTATCGGATATGACGTTTTAAGATTCCAAAAAATAACCTCTTCGACCCCAAAAATATATGCATGTGGCTTAGGGATATAAAAACAAACTAAAGGTGAGAATACATAAAAACGCTTAAACCCCAACACCCGTTTAGGACATATGTTTAGGGCATAATTTGGAATTTCGGGGGAAGTGATCCGTGGCGCCCAACAAAATCAAGATGTTCATCTTGTTACTTCGTTCTCAAAAGGTCTTGGACATATATTTATTAATCGGAGATAATATTTTAAGATTCCAAAAAATAACCTCCTCACCCCCAAAAAATTATGCATGGGGTTTAGAGATATAAAAACAAACTAAAGGTGAGAATACATAACACGCGTTTTTGACTGGTTTAAGTTATCGACTGGTTTGTTCATAGAGGAACAAAGAAGTTTTAGGTTGACTTAGTTCGATATTTTCCCTACACTCCTTTCTTCTTTTCCGAAGATGCCAGCCGATGACGTAAGCTAGTCAGAAAAGCCTTTCATATACTCTCACCTTAATACTTTCAATTATTGGCAATTATTCTGTCAATTAATTTGATATTTACCTTCAATTATACTAACATTTGATAGACATTCCCTGACATCGGAATTGCATGAAAATCGGAACAATTTGTCAGTTATACAACTAAGGTCCGTCGAACTAAATTCACTTCACTTCTGTATTTGCGTGTTTACACTTATTCATACGTATGCATGTAAGTGCATATTAATACGCAAATGTATCTATGCGTTCCCGTCATCAGCAAACTTTGATGAGTGGCCCCATTCGACGTAATATACAGGCACATACATTGATACATATGTCAAATATCCTTAAAACGCACGGAAAAGACATAACGCGAAACCATGACATCATTTTCAATGGAATACTCCCACAATATTGCCAATCCAAGTCATAAATTGTTGCATACGCTGACATACACACACACTGTCATATATATTTGTATATATATGTATATGGAGATAGTCAACATAAAGGAAGTGCCAAGAAAATATGTAACAAAGAAGTTAAATTCACACATATATTGTAGTGCTGGCAGCTGAAAAGCAAACTAGACAAGGAAGTATTGATATTTTTATACCCTCAGCCATATGGCTAGTATCCATCTCTAGCCATATGGCTGAGGGTATAAACGGAAAACGAAACGAAAAAGGGTTTCGCATCCTAGGTCTCTTTAAACCAAATTCGTTTTAGGACATTTTCCGTCTGTTTATATATCTGGTTGATGCGCACGATAACTCTCGAAGGGAGTATCCGATTTCATCCAAACTTGGTACATCGTAATATTATTATCAAACTTAGACCGAGTTCGGGGATGGGCAATATCGGGCCACACCTTCTAATACATCCACCACAAAATGTCAACATTTTCAAAGAAAATAATTTACTGCACAGACAAAGAAAGGATAATTCGATTTTGCTCCAACTTCACAAATCCTAATATTTGCGTCAGTGCTAGGTTTTGTGCGAAAATGTATAATATCGGCCCACTTATTCTGGTACCTCCTCCACAAAGGGTCAACATTTTAAATAATTACAACTCTTATAAAATTTGATGTAAGAGTCCGATTGTCTTCAAATTTCACCCATCCCAAAATTTATATTTACCCAAGGTCTGATGTTAAGATGGAATATATCGGTCCACTCCTTCTGGTACCTCCCACACAAAGGGTCGAGATTTTTTCACAAAAAAAAAAAAAAAAAATGAATCGATATTCCGATTTTGTTCCAACTTTGCAAATCCTGATATTTACGTCAGTTCTAGGTCTGGTGCAAAAATGGATAATATCGGTCCACTCCATCAAGTACCTCCCTCACAAATGGTCGAAATTTTGAATATCCATTAAGCTCTTAAAACACTAAATTAACAGCCGATTTCATTCAGACTTGGCACATCTCAATATTTTCATAAACGCAAGATCTTTTATAAAAATGGTAGAGATCGAACCATTCGTTCTGGTACCTCCCACACAAGGGATCTAAGTTTTGAATAATCAAAACAAGCAAAGAATCCGAAATAAACACCCGGTTCTCTTCGTATTACACAGGTCCCATTATTTCTACTAACTCAAGATCTGGTGTGAAGGTGGGATATATCGGCCCACTCCTTCTGGTACCTCCCCCACAAAGGGTCAAAATTTTGAGTATCCATGAAGCTCATAAAACGCAAAATTAAAATTTGATTCCATTCAGACTTGGTGCTTCTCAATATTTTCATCAACACAAGATCTGTTATAAAGATGGCAGAGATCGGACCATTTTTCTGGTACCTCCCCACGCTCAAGGAATTCGAAAGAAGCATCCAAATGCATCCATTCGTCTCCTCAAATTTCCCACAAGCAAGCAAGCATTATTGCTAACACAAGATCTGTTGTGAAGATGATATACATTTGCCAACTTATAACTGTCATAACTTGCGAAACAAGTCAGCGATTCTTTACAACTTTCTATATCTAAATATTTCTCTTAATCAGTATTCTGATATGAATATGTAATTTGTCGGAATTTACGATTTCGCATCAAATTGGATACGAATGTTCGATTTCCTTCAAATTTTGCACATACCTATATATTTTATCTGTATTAGATGAATTATGAAAATGGAATACTTGGGTCCGCTATATCTGTTACCTGACGCATATTTCCATTTTCCGAAAATTTGCACATATCTCATATAAAGTACAAGAAGTAGTCGATATAGTCCAAATCTGCCACGTTCATAACTCAAGGTTGATAATATTTTACTTATTTTTATCTCACCCTGTATATACTTTGTTATATATACTTTACAAAGAGAATGACGAGCCCAAACTATGTATGGTGGAGGGCATAAAATGGAAGATCCACCTGGCTCGTTTCTAGTTTTCCCTTGTTATTTTATATTTTCTTTTATTTTCCCCCAAACCTGTCATATTTACCCATATCAGGCCTGC
The DNA here is from genome assembly GCF_030504385.1 of Musca domestica. Classification (NCBI taxonomy): domain Eukaryota; kingdom Metazoa; phylum Arthropoda; class Insecta; order Diptera; family Muscidae; genus Musca; species Musca domestica. The sequence goes on from NW_026712299.1 coordinate 8,371,327, forward strand.
GTGAATTACAGATGCTTCTTCTTCTTCCTCCTTTAATTATTCTCAATTGTAAAGGGATCTCTATTAATTTAAGATCTTTTTATGCTCAAATCGTGTTTATCTCATTCTGTATATTTTTGTAACTTAACACATTTTGCTTTTGAACCCCTTTTAACTGAAGTATGGCCAATAAATGCGTAAATTGATGTCTGTTGTTAACACACATCCAGCAAACCAAGCAACAACCACATTCAAAGTGGTGGGATTATATTGAACTGCGGTCAACATTGTTGTTCTTGTTATTGTTGCTGGTGCTTCTCTCATCAACGATGGGGCTGTTTGTTATCATCCATCCCCCAAACCACATAAGAAAAAAACAAAACAAACAGCCAGAACCATATCAAACATCACACAAGCTTCATACAACTCAAAGCAAGTGTGTGTGTGCGTGTGCTTTTGAGTCTCCAACTGGGTTTGGGCAATGTGGGGGCTTGTTGGGATAGTCTCATTGGCAACTCTAGTTGGGAATTTAGTTTTATCACTGGCACATTAATGCGACGCGACGTTGACTGTTGCTTGTCAACTACTACTACGACGACGACGACAACGACGTTGTTATTGCTTTTCTAGCTGAATCGCAGAAAACAAAACTGTTGCTTATTTTTTCCACACACAATTGACGTCGTCGGCGGCGGCGTCGCGGCTGTTTGGATGCCAGCGTTTTAGCGTTCAGTATTGCAGTACTTGGTTGCAAAAATCAAAAGTGGGTTCGCGCCAGTTTTCAAACGGCTCTCTAATGAATAGCATGTCGATGACCGGCTATATTTTCCGCATTTAAAAATTATTATTCAATTCGCATTCATTTTCGTTCGTCTAAGAAAAAGAAAATCAAAAACGTATTTTTGTGAGAAACCAAAAAAAAAAAAAAAAAAATTAACACGCTTCCTTTTTTTTTTGCTACTAACTGAGTTTTGAAAATTTGTTGAATACAAATTCGTTATTTTAATGGCCAGTGGCTATCTGTGAAGTGCATCTCTGTTTGGAAAAGAATATTTAAGTATATTAAAAAGGCTTTATTTTAAACAAAAGAAAATTCCTTATTCAAAACCATAATAAGAATTCCAACCTCGCCAAGTGCTAAAAAGTGAATTGAAATATTTATTTATTTTGTTTTTGGTTTTCTGTTATTGTGTCCGTAGACAAAGAGGATTTGTTGTTTATTTTCGTTTGCACCACCTTGAAAATGTTCAACAGGTAAGTTTTGCATTTAAATAACTAAAACAACAGCAACGACGACGACAACATCAAAGGAATTGTCAATAAAACATCATTTCAATTAAATTAGGGTAGTTTGCGGTTAGTACTCTACAACCCTGTAAACTGATGGCTATGGATATTATTAGATCTGTTTTGCTTCAAAAGTATGTGGCATTTTGAACTATCAGAGATGGGAATTGGAACTTCCTTGATTCGTTCGTGTGTTTGGAAGTCCTAAAAACCTAGAATCTTTTTCATCGATGGATTTGTTTTTGATGACCTTTGAAAGGAGGATTTCCGTTTGACATAAGTCATCGGATGGTTCTTTAACTTGGTACCCTCAAAAGCCCTTTGTTCTTTTTCGAATAAGCCAGCCACTGACTTATGCCAGAAAAAATCCATTTATGCATTCTCACCTTTAGGGATATATTTTTTGGTATTTTGAGTTCTAAAAAAAAATTATAAAATGGATTAAGAACGAATATTTTTTAAATTAAATATACATACAGCTCTTATTTTTATACCCTCCACCATAGTATGCAGGGTATATAGCTTCCGAACGAAATGAAGTAGATTGATAAAATTTTAATCAGCTGTATATTATGTCTGCAGGACTTTTGGTATTGAAAATGGACCATGTAGGTCCACGTTTTGGTATAGCTTCCATATAACGGTACCTCCCGATATTCGATACTTTGTTGATTTTAGCGACATTATTCACCGGAATTTTTTCAAATTTGGTATTTGAAGTTCGTAATGGATGCTACAGCCTATGACAGGAGATTGTCTGTGCAGGTCTACGTCTCGCCCCCATATAACGGTACCGCCCGATATTCAGTATTTTGATGATTTTAGCTACATCATTCATCGGAAATGTTTCAAATTGGGTATTTGAAGTTCGTAATGGATATTACAGCCTATGACAGAAAATTGTCTGTGCAGGTCCACGTCTTCGCATAGCCCCCATATAACGTTACCTCCCGATATTCGGTATTTTGATGATTTTAGCGACATTATTCACTGATTTTTTGTCAAGTTTCGCATTTGAATATTGTAATGGCTTATGACAAAAGTTGCCTACGAAGGTACACGTCGTCGCATAGACCCTAATATAACGGCCACATTCGGTATTTTTAATATTTTAACAGAATTTTTCGGTTCGGCCGGGCCGAACTTACAGCTTTTTTACTTGTTTTATAAAAATTGTGGATTATGAAAACTTCGGAAAAAAATAAAAAATATGAAACTCAAAGATTCTTTGGAAAAAATATTTGTATAAAATTTTACAATTATTCTACGAATAAATAACTAATAAAATATTTTTTATATAAAAAACAAGGATTATGACTTTAAAAAATATTTTTTTTTTTTTAAAAAATTACAACTCGAAACCATTGGAAAATTAATTTTATAAAACTCCAATACTTTTTAAAAAATTCTTCGATTGTTATTGCTTTGAAAAATATTTTTTCAAAAACGTTTTTTCGAACATATTTTTATATCCTCAGCCATGTGGCTAGAGAGGGCATATATAATTTGATATGGTCAAAACGAGCTCCTTCTGGTACCTCCCACACAAAATGTCAAAATTTTCAAAGAAAATAATTTATTGCACAGAAAGAGAAACGATAATCCGATTTTGCTCCAACTTTGCGAATGGACAATAACATGGACAATATCGGTCCACTCCTCCACAAAAGGTCAAAATTTTGAATAATTATAACTCTTATAAAACGCAATGTAAAGGTTCGATTGTCTTCAAATTACACACATCACAATATTTTTATTAACCCATGGCCTGGTGTGAAGATGGAATATATAGGCCCACTCATTCTGGTACCTCCCCCACAAAGGGTCAACATTTTGAGCATTCATGAAACTCATAAAACACGGAATTTATAATTTCGCATAAATTTGGATATAAATATTGGATTTTCTTTAAATTTTGCACATACCAATTTTTTTATCTGTATTATATGAAGTATGAAAATGAAATAATTCGGCCCGCCATATCTGTTACCTCACGCATATTTCCACATTTTCCAAAAATTATCACATATCTTATATAAAGTACAGGAAGTAGTCGATATAGTCCAAATCTGGCACGTTGTAATATTTTTATCAGTCTTAGGTCAGATACGAATTGGCAAATTGGCCAACTGTTCCGGAACCGACGATTTGAATAATCGTAAATCTAGGCTGGGAATATACATCTGTCGGCAAAATCGATTGATACTATTTTACTTGTTTTAATTCTCTTTAATAGTTTTGGAAAAATATTCTTCAAAACGCCCTATCTTGATGGCTCTGACACTCCATCACTATTTTTTGTCGTTTTTGAAAGAATGTATGTTTAACCCAAATCAGCTTCGTTCCCCAGATTCCAATTATTCAATATTTATCAAATAGTCAATCAAATCCCACTATTATCCCAATCTGTCAGAATATCGAAACTGAAAAAGTACTAATTATTTATTTGGTATGAAAACAAAACAACAACACTCGTAAAACACAAAAGCAAAAAAAAAAAAAAAAAAAAGGGCGAAAAAAACAATAAAAGCGAAAATTAACAAGAAAATAAACAGTCACCAACACTGAGAGTGATAAAAATAGGGAGGAGAACAAAGAGCAACAACAGCTACTGCAAAATAATGTCTAAATAAAGGTAATATTAACAACGTGCTGTGATTACGAACGATATAATATTTGTAAAACAAAACAATTCTCTAAAAACAAGAAAAGGCCAGGTCGACCTTGTTGTAACGTACATGGCTGTAATCGTATGAAGCCTGTGATTTGAGAAAATAGAAAAAATGCAGAGAAAAAACTTTTTTAAATCTACATAGATCCTGCTGTGTATTAGAAACGCTAGAGCAGCATCACTGTAGCATTGACTGAACATACCCCACAGTTCCTTACTACTTTTCAACCATTGTCACTCTCTTTCTTTTCTTTTTTTTTCCACAAATAGATCCTGTTGTATGTGAGAAACGTTACAGCAGCATCACTGTAGCATTGACTGAACATACCCCCAAATATACACAGTTCCTTATTACTCTTTCATCTTTGTTGCTCTTTTTCTCTTGTTAAGCTAATTATCACAACGTAGTCAATTGCATTCATATAAATATAGCAAGAACGAAAACAATGACACAACGGAGAGAGAAAGAGAGTGGTAAATAGAATTTGGTTTGCTCAGAAAACAATGGCTGGTATTCTAATAAGTAACATCAGTGCTAGAAAAACGTATTGTTTGCTTAGAAGAACTTACTTGTAAATTTGTCACAACATTTCTGCAACAAAAGGGGCATGCTCATTGGAATTTAAATAACAGTTGGGAAAAGATCAATTGCCTGTTCTTTAGAGAAATGCAGTGTTCGTTGGTGCATCACGAGTAAGAAGTTTTACTTGTTTTGGCTCTAAGTCGGAATACTATTAACAACAAAGAAAGAAGACAGCTACAGCCAGAGACGGCAAGTTAAAATGGCTTTTAAGGGAATTCATTGATGACAGTAGGCTGATCAGGGATTGTGCATTCGTTGTGATCGTTAACAAAGTATGGGAATGACCTCAAAAATCCATGAGACTTCCATAGATACGAAGCAAATAAACCACAAGGAGTACAAACATGTCATTTTTATATATAAAACAATAAAGCTGAGGGTTCGGCCGGGCAAAACTTTGAATACCCTCCACCATTTGGAACGAATTTGGCAGTTCTCAAAAACAATAAAATCCGTTAAAAATTCTGTTAAAATCTTAAAAATACCGAATGTAGCTGTTATATTAGGGTCTATACGACGACATGGACCTGCATAGACATCTTTTGTCACAAGGCATTATAATATTCAAATGCTAAACTTAAAAAAATAGGTGAATAATGTAGCTAAAATCATCAAAATAGCGAATATCGGGAGGTACCGTTATATGGTGGCAATACGAAGACGTGGACCTGCACAGACAATTTTCTGTCTTAGTATCCATTACGAGCATCAAATACCAAATTTGAAAAAATTCCTGTGAGGAGGTAAAATCATCAAAATACCGAATATCGGGAGCACAGACAATCTCCTGTCATAGGTTGTAGCATCCATTTCGAACATCAAATATTAAATTTAGAAGAATTCCGGCTAATAATGTCGCTAAAATCAACAAAGTACCAAATATCGGGAGAAACCGTTATATGGGGGCTATATCAAAACGTGGACCTACATGGCCCATTTTCAATACCAAAAGTCTTGCAGACATAATATACAGTTGAGTGAAATTTTATCAATCTAGTTCTATTCATTCGGAAGTTAGAGTGATTTCCACAGACGGATAGGCGGACGGACATCGCTAAATCGACATAGAATTTTATGATGATAAAAATATAAATACTTTGTGAAGTCTTAAATGTATATTTCAAGGTGTTACAAACGGAACGACAAACTTAATATACCCTCCATACTATGGTGGAGGGTATAATAAATATGTTTAGAATATTATTTCAATAGAATATCTATTTTCCCATAATAGAGGGTAAAAATCGTTCGAATATTGTCTCCACTTGCCATCTGTTATTTATTTGTTTTTTTTGGCTGCCCATCAACACTTGGAGATATACAGGCGAACACAAAGCTGTGCGAACGACAAACATAAACAACGACTGTAACGTATGTAATTCGAATAGTGATTTGCTATTTTCTGCTGCCTCTGTTGTTGTAGTTGTTCTTGTTGTTTTCATTTTTTGTTTTTTTTTCGGTTTTGCCTTTTTGGCGCAACAAGTTCAAGGAAATTACATGCTTTTTTGCTTGTCTTTATTCATCGTCATCGTTGTATTTTTATAGACGAATGCAATTTCATTCCGAATTATTAGTAGACATATTTTTCAAGGTTCGGGACAATGGTAATAAGAAAATGTCGTAATATTTTACAACTGTAGGAAGTCTGTGATTAATAGTTAGATATTTAAAAAAAAAAACATTTGTTATTAAAATATAGGATTATCGATTCTGGAAAAAAATAATTAAAACCCACAATTTAAAATATATTTATATATACAGCCATATGGCCATAGAGGATAGTATATCATTTGATATGGCCAAAACGTAATCGAAATAACGACTTTAGACCCTTCTTCCCATTGGACCAAATCCGTTTGAGAACCTTTGGAGTCGATCTAGGCGTGTCCGTCCGTCTGACTCTCTGGCTGGAGCGCACGATAACTTTCGAATAGAGTATCCGATTTGGTCCAAACTTGCTACATCGTAGTATTATTGTAAAACTCAGATCGAATTCGGAGATGGGCAATATCGGACCACTCCTTATCGTACCTCCCCTTATAAAAATTCAACATTTTCAAAGAAAATAATTTGTCTTATTTTGTCTTATTGTCGATTTTGTGCAAACTTTGCGAATCCCAATATTTTTGGCAGTGCTAGGTTAGGTGTGAAAATGGACAATATCGGCCCACTCCATCAAGTACCTCCTCGACAAAGGGTCAACATTTTGAATAACTATAACTCTTACGGAATGTGAAAGAACAGTTCGAATGTCTTCAAATATAGCTCCAATATATAGGTTTCATCCGATTTGGCGTATAAATCCATCGCATTCGTTATATGCACTCCAAAAAAATGATGTTTGGTATCAGATATAGTCCAGAAATACCTCTGTCAATTCGCATCAAGATCGGTTCAGATTTGAATGTAGCCACCATATATCTTCGACCGATTTCACGTTTATTGTGCACCAAATATCAGCCCAAATGACCTGAATTTTGGTACATATCGCCAAATTCAGTCTAGAAGTTAGTACATCAAATTTGGAGAAAATCGGTTCAGATATAGCTAAAGCTCTCATATATATGTCTCATCCGATTTGGGGTTTTAAGTACCTCACATGCACTCCACAAGAATGATATTTGGTACCGGATATTGGATACTGCTCGAAAATACCTTTGTCAAATTTTATCGAGATCGCTTCAGATTTGGATATAGCTCCCATATATATGTTCAACCGATTTCGGATTAATTGTGCACCAAATGGCCAATATCAGTTCAAATGACCTGAGTTTTCGTACATCCGATCGAATTCAGTCAGGAAGCAAGTACATCGAATCCGGAGAAAATCGGTTCAGATATAGCTATAGCTCCGATATATGTATGTTTCACCCGATTTGGGGCTTAAAGTCCCTCACATTCGTAATATGCATTCGACAACAACAGTATTTGGTACCATATATATTATAGAGCTCGGAAATAACTTTGCCAAATTTTATAGAGATCGGCTAAGATTTGGATATAGCTCCCATATACATTCTTGATCCGACTTCAGGTTTATTGTACCAATAATGCTTAATATTAGCCCAAATGGTGTGCATTTCGGGACGTACGTTTCCATTTTGTGGAACTCGGCTTCGATATAAATTTTTTTTACCCTCCACCATAGGAGGGTATATTAGGTTCGTCATTCCGTTTGTAACTCATCGAAATAATAATTCTAGACCCAACAAAGTATATATATTCTTGATCAGCTTAAAATTCTAAGGCGATATAGCCCTGACCGTCCGTCTGTCTGTTGTAATTCTGTTACAGTCAAAACGAATTAAGATAGGAAGCTAAAATTTTGCACAGATCTGTATTTTATCTGTAGGCAGGTCAAGTTCGAAGATGGACTATATCGGTCCACGATCTACGTCCATGTATAGCCCCCCATATAACGGCACCTCCCGATATTCGGTATTTTGATGATTTAAGCCACATTTTTCAATGGAATTGTCTGAAATTCTACACATGGAGTACTTTACTCCCTGAAAGAGAATTCTCGATATAGGTCCACGACATCGTATACACCCATATAACGGTACCCCCAATATTCGGTATTTTGATGATTTTAGCCAATTTTTTATGGAATTGTCTTAAAATCCACGCAAGGGATTCCTTCTTAGTACTTTACGCCCTAGAAGAGAATTGTCTAAATAGGTCCACGTTTTAGTATAGCGCCCATATAACAGAAACCTCAGATATTCGCTCTTTTCATGATTTTTACGACATTATTCACCGGAAATGTTTCAAATTTCCTACATAAAGTTCGAAAAGGTTATCTCAGCCTATGACACAAATTACTTATTAGGGCCACGTCTTCGTATTACCCCCATATAACGGGTTTCATTTCAGCGGTATCTTTCGACGGATTTTTTTTTTTGAAAAATTTCAAGTTTCTTCTAAATGGTGGAGGGTATTCAAAGTTTGGTGCGGCCGAACTTATAGCTTTTTTACTTGATTTTGTATAATCCTTCTCGAAGTAATATCATGCACTCCATAGCAATGTCATTTGGTATAAAAGAGAAAAATGTCTCCGTCGAAGTTAGTGAAAATCGATTCAGAATTGGATATGCCTCCCAAATATTAGTTCCCTCTGGAACCAAACTATGACTGCCCTAAATGTTGATAAGTGGTAATATCTACTTCAAATAAATTCTTTTGTTACGGGAGCTCTACTAAATATGCATAGTGGTGTAGGGTATCATATAGTCCGCCCCGTCCGACTATTAACTTTTTCTTACTGGTTTTAAAATTTTATATCTAAGTACCTATAAATATGGTCGTTGATTTATTAAATTTTCTATAAAAAAAACCAAATAAAATTTTCTATAAAAAAATAGATTTTGATTAGGAGACATGCAATGTGGTCTTTAAACTGACATAAGTTTTAAAAATTTTTCCAGTCTTGATAATCATTGCAGTTCTCTAATCTATCTTTGATTTAAATGAATGCAACGTGGTCGTCTTGAAAATACAACCCTCTTGGCATTTTGATGCAGAAATACCCACACACACATATATGTACATAAATAAAAACATATTTGCATATTGCCATCATTTATTCTATTATTACATCAAATTTAGATTCGACTCTATTTTTATACCGCATCTTACAGTCGTATCTTGTGTGTGACCCGATTTATGTCTTTCATTCTAATCATTCTCTCTTACGTTCTCCCTCTCTTTTCTCATTCCATGTCTTCTTTGGGCAGCAATTCCTTTTGAATATCGTTAAACTCAATTATGAGTTTCTTCTTTTTTTTTCTTATTCTATAGAAATTATTAAACAATTGACGACTGAGTGACTGACTGCCTGAATGGCCAACTAACTTGAGGCTGTGCATCTTCTGGGTGGAATTGAGGCAGTTAGTCGTTCAGTTGACTACAACGACGACGATGTCGTGACGACGTAGTTGGATGGTATCGACGCTTGTCGGCCATAATTCTAGTTGTCCACATTAATTGTTTCGGGGCTAAAGGTGACTTCCATTGATAAATAGATCTTGTGCATCTTTGTTTGCTCCTCTCTCTCTCTCTCGCTCTCTCTTTGACATTCTCATGTGATAATTTCCCTAATGAACTTGAAACTTGACTTGATCTTGGAGATAAAATTGTATATTTAAATTTATTTTGCAAAATTTGCCATTGTTGCTGTGTGGGAACTACGAATAGGGAATGACTTCTCCGATTATTTGAATTGTAGACGATAAGAAATTTATTTCAATTTTGTATTTTCATTATTCACTTATTTGTTGTTTTATTTTAATTTTATTTCTTATTATATAATGTAACGATAGCAAATTTATTATGGAATTGTAAAGAAAAACGAATCAATTTCTATTCGAAATGGTTGTAATGTAGTCAGTCAGGAAGCTTGTGGTCAGGGATGGGAAACAGAAAAATTATATATATAAATAACCGGCCAAAATTGTTCTAATATAATTATGACATTTTTTAACAATTTTTAGGATTTAGTAAATCCAGACAATTTTAATTGGCAATTCCGTTGCATATACGCCAAATAAATCCTCATAGAGAAATGTCTCCCCAATGTAAACATACTATAATTTTAGAAGTATACAGGTAGATGTCAACAATTTTAAAATGTTTTTTTTTTTCAAAAAATTGGGGCCAAAATACCGCAGAGCATAATTCGTGCCAAAGGTGACCAATTCGAACAAATCTAAATTTATTCTAAAATTTGATGCTATTTCGGACGATTTTTTTATACCCTCCACCATACTATGGAGGGTATATTAACTTTGTCATTCCGTTTGTAACTCCTCGAAATACTCATATCAGACCCAACAAAGTATATATATTCTTGATCAGCGTAAAATTCTAAGTCGATTTAGCGATGTCCGTCTGTCTGTCTGTCTGTCCGTCTGTATGTTGTAATCACGCTATCTTTCGAATGAATTGAGATAGATGGCTAAAATTTTGCACACATGTTTCCAGTAGGCAGGTTAAGTTCGTAAATGGGCCATGTAGGTCCACGTTTTCATATAGCCCCCATATAACGGTACCTCCCTATATTCGGTATTTTGATGATTTTAGCGATATTATTCACGGGAATTGTTTCAAATTTGGCATTTGATGTTCAAAATGGATACTACACCATAAGACGGAAAATTGTCTGTGCAGGTCCACGTCTTCGTATAGCCCCCATATAACGCTACCTCCCGATATTAGGTATTTTGATGATTTTAGCGACATTATTGACGGGAATTGTTTCAAATTTGGTATTTGAAGTTCAAAATGGATACTACACCCTAAGACAGAAAATTTTCTGTGCAGGTCCACGTCTTCATATAGCCCCCATATAACGGTACCTCCCTATATTCGGTATTTTGATGATTTTAGCAACATTATTCACCGGAATTGTTTCAAAATTGGTATTTGAAGTTCGTTATGGGAACTACAGTCTGTGACAGAAAATTGTCTGTGCGGGTCCAGGTCTTCGTATAGGCCCCATATATCAGTACCTCCCTATATTCGGTATTTTGACGATTTTAGGTACAATACCCACCGAAATTGTTTGAGATGTGGTATTTGAAGTTCGTAATGGATGCTACAGCCTGTTACAAAAAATTGTCTATGCTGGTCCAGGTCTTCGCACAGCTCCGATATAACGGCACCTCCTTATATACGATATTTTGATGATTTTAGCTACATTATTCACTGTTTATTTCAAGTTTCGAATTTGAATATGGTAATGGCTTATGACAAACAATGCCTATGTATGTCCACGTCGTATAGACCCCAATATGACGGCTATATTCGGTATTTTTAAAATTTTAAAAGAATTTTTTAAGGATTTTATTTTTTAAAAATTTCCAAATTCGTTGCAAATGGTGGAGGGTATTAAAAGTTCGGCCCGGCCGAACATACTGCTTTTTAACTTGTTTTATATCACCCTGTATATTTTTGATCAGCATAAAATTCTATGTCGATTAAGCGATGTCCGTCCGTCTGTGGAAATCATTCTAGCTTCCGAACGAAATGAAGTAGGTTGATAAAATTTTTTTAAATGTATATTATGTCTGCAGGACTTTTGTTATTGAAAATGGGGCATGTAGGTCCACGTTTTGGTATAGACCTCATTTAATGGTACCTCCCGATATTTGGTATTTAGATGATTTTAGCGACATTATTTACCGGAACTATTTCAATTTTGGTATTTGAAATTCGTAATGAATACTACAGCCTATGACAGAAAATTGTCTGTGCAGGTCCACGTCTTCGTATAGGCCCCATATAACGGTACCTCCCGATATTCGGTATTTTGATGAATTAGCGACATAATTCACCGGAATCGTTTCAAATTTGGTATTTGAAGTTCGGAATCGTTACTAGAGCCTGTGACTTAAAATTGTACACCTCTTCGTATAGCCCCCGTATAATGCTACCTTCCTATTTTTGGTATTTTCATGATTTTAGCGACATTATTCACCGGAAATGATTCAAATTTGGTATTTGAAGTTCGTAATGGATACTACAGCCTAAGACAAAAAATTGTCTGTGCAGGTCCACGTTTTGGTATAGCTTCCATATTTCATTACAGCGGTTTCATTTTCATTTGAGCGGTACTTTTGGCGGATATTTTTTTGATTTTTTTTTTAAATTTCAGGAATATGAAAAGAAGAAAAGGTGGAGGAAGAATAAAAAGAAGAATATTTGTAAATATTCGATTTGTATACCCTCAGTTATATGGCTAGAGAGGGTATATATCAATTAACACGGACAAAACGTTCCAATGAGACCCTAAATCTCTTTGAACCAAATCCGTTTTAGGACATTTAGAGTCGATCCAGTGATGTTTGCCTGGCTGGTGCTCACGAAAACTTTCGAAGAGAGTATCCGATTTGGTCCAAACTTGGTTTATCGTATTATTATTATCAAACGGTCCAATCCTTCATGTACACCGCCCACAATAAGTCGAAATTTTCAAAAAAATATATCCGATTTTGCTCCAACTTTGCAAATCCTAATTTTTGCAGCAGTGCTAGGTCAAGTGCGAAAATGGACAATATCGGTCCACTCCATCAAGTACCTCCACCACAAAAGGGTCAACATTTAGAATAATTGTAACTATTATAAAATGTGATGTAAATGACCGATTGTCTTCATATTACACACATCATAATATTTTTATTAATCCAAGGTCTGGTGTGAAGATGGGATGTATTGGTACACTCCTTCTGGTACCTATCCCTCAATATTTTGAATATCATTGCAGCTCATAAAACGCGAAATTAACATCCGATTCCATTCAGATTTGGCATATCTTAATATTTCCATCGATATTGGAAATATTGGCCCATTCTTTCGAAACCTACTCTATAGAGGATCAACAATTTGAATAATCATAACAGAAGTCAAAATATATTTAAATGATCGAACATTGGCTGAGGGTATACATCTGTCGGCAAAACCGACTGTTACTTCTTAAATTATATCATCGTTTGATTTGTTTTGGATAATTTAAATATATTTTCTAATTAAAAAAGTATATATTTTCCACCTCAATGCAGTGTCTTTAAGATTCCTCCCAACCGTACTTAATTTTTTTATTTGTTTTTTTTTTTTTTATTTTATTCCTTCCCGCCTACGTTTATTGCAAAAAAAAACTCAAACTTTGTATATTTTCTTAGATGTAAACGGCAATAAATTAGCCTAAGTTACGATGGTAATGATTTATTTTTTTAACGGATTTTATTGCTCAACAAATTATACAGCTTTAAATTACTGTCTGTTGTCATCGCGTTACCGCATACCATTACAGCAGATATAAACGCAATGTGACTACTAGTCGGAGAGGCCCTGCAAGAAATTTTAATTTAAAACAAACTTAAATCTAAAACGTAGAATGGCAAATTCTCTTGCAACGTGTTGTTAGGTTCTCTTTAGAGATTTCTCTTAGATTGTTCTTTTTAGATGAAATCTATAATATAATAAAAACGCAGTTCTTAATATTTTGTCCTGTCGTCATTTTAAATATTAATTCAAAGGTTAACTATTCTATAAAAAAACTAGTTAAATAGCATCAGTCGGTTTGGCCGACAGATGTTTACCCTCAGCCGAAGTTCGATTATTTAAATATATTTTGACTTCTGTTATGATTATTTAAATTGTTGACTCTCTATGGAGTAGGTTCGGAAGGAATAGACCAATATTGTCCATTTCGTATGGGACCTAAATAAATATTATATAAATATTGCGACGTACCAGGTTGGGACTATGTGGTTGCTTCCTTCACTTTATATGAGATATGTGCAAATTTTTGGAAAATGTGGAAATATGCGTGAGGTACCAGATATGGGGGGCAGAAATATTCCACGCTATCTAATACAGATAAAAAATACAAGATGTGGAAAATTTAAAGGAAATCGTCACATTTATAACCAATTTTATACGAAATTGTAAATTCCGTAAGATATAGCAATTTGTAAAGAATATCCGACATCTTTTACAAGTTATTACATATATAAGTACTGAAAATTGTGACCCTTTGTACCAGAAGGCGTTGACAGATATATATCATCTTCACAACAGATTTTGCGAGAGCAAAAATCTTTAGATGTGTGAAATTTGAGGAGATTCGGATGCTTATATCGTATTTTATGATTGTTTTACTTATTCAAAATTGTAACCCTTTGTGGGGAGAGGTACAAGAAGAAATGGTCTGATCTCTACAAACTTTATAACAGATATTGTGTTGATGGAAATATTGAGATGTGCCAAGTTTGAAGGGAATCGGATGTTAATTTCGTGTTTTAAGAGCTGCATGAATATTCAAAATGCTGACACTTTGTAGGGGAGATACCGGAAGGAGTGGACCGATATATTCCATCTTCACACCAGAACTTCGGATAATAAAAATTTTGTAATGTGCGTAATTTGAAGAGAACCAGATGATAATATCGGATTTTATGATCGTATTGGTTATACAAAATCTTGAACCCTATGTGGGGGAGGTACCAGAAGGAATGGTCCGATCTCTACTATCGTTACAACAGATCTTGTGTTGGTAGAATTATTGAGATGTGCCTAGTCTGAATGGAATCGGCTGTGAGTCTCGCTTTTATGAGCTTCACGAATATTTAAAATTTTGACCCTTTGTGGGGGAGGTGCCAGATGGAGTGAACCAATATATCCCATCTTTACACCATACCTTGAGTAAATGAAAATATTGTGATGTGTGTGTGTTTTTTTTTTGAAGAGAACAGCATGCTTATTTCGGATTTTATGATCGTTGTGGTTATTCAAAATGTTGACCCTTTGTCGGGTAGGTACCAGAAGAAATGGTCCGATCTCTACCAACTTTATAACAGATCTTGTGTTGGTAGAAATATTGAGATGTGCCAAGTCTGAATGGAATCGGCTGTGAGTTTCGCGTTTTATGAGCTTCACGAATATTAAAAATTTTGACCCTTTGTGGGGGAGGTACCAGAAGGAGTGGACCGATATATTTCATCTTAACACCAGACCTTGGGTTAATGTAAATATTGGGATGTGTGAAATTTGATGACTATCGGATTATTACATCACATTTTATGAGAGTTGTAATTATTCAAAATTTTAAACTTTTGTGGGGGAGGTACTTGAAAGAGTGGATCGAAATAGCACTGACGCAAATATTAGGATTTGCAAAGTTGGGACAAAATCGGATTATCCTGTGCAAAATAAATATAATATTTGAAAATGTCGACCTTTTGTGGGGGAGGTACCAGAAGGAGTGGACCGATATATTTCATCTTAACACCAGACCTTGGGTTAATGTAAATATTGAGATGTGTGAAATTTGATGACTATCGGATTATTACATCACATTTTATGAGATTTGTAATTATTCAAAATTTTGACAACAGATCGACTCCAAATGTCCTGAAAATGATTTGGATCAAAGAAAGCATGGGTCTAAAACCCTTATTTCGATGAAGCACGTTTTTGCCGTATCAAATGATATAAACCTCTCTAGCCTTTATTGCTGATATTAGCCATTATTTGCACAAGAAACCTGAAATCGGATTAAGGATATATGTGAGAGCTATATCCAAATCTTTGTCGATCTCGATAAAATTTGACAAAGGTATTTCCGAGCCCTATAAGATATCTGGTACCACTTTCTTTGTTGTTGAATTCATCTTAGGAATGTGGGGCTTAAACACTAAATCGGATGTAACATATATATGGGAACTATAGCTATATATGGGTCGATTTTCTCCAAGTTTGATGTACTTGTGAATTCGGTTGGATGTGCCAAAATTCAGATCATTTGGACAGATATTGACCATTTGGTGCACAATTAACCCAAAATCGGCTGAAGATATATGTGGGAGCTATATCCAAATCTGAACCGATTTTGATACAATTTGGCAGAGGATTTTTGGGCTGTATTTAATATCTGGTACCAAATATCATTCTTGTCAAATGCATATTACGAATGTGGGTGACTAAAACACCAAATCGGATGAAACCTATATATGGGATTTCTCCAAATTTAATGTACTCGCTTCTAGACTGAATTCGGTCGGATGTGCTAAAATTCAGGTAATTTGGACTGATATTGACCATTTAGTGCACAATAAACCCGAAATCGGTTGAAGATATATATAGGAGCCATATCCAAATCTGAACAGATTTTTATACAATTTGGCATAGGTATTTCTGGGCTTTATCTGATGTCCAGTACCAAATATCATTGTTGTCGAATGCATGTTACGAATGTGGGGGACTAAAACACCAAGTCGGATGAAACATATATATGGGAGCTATAGCTATATCTGAACCGATTTTCACCAAATTTGAGGTATTTGCTTCTAAAAGTGCCAAAATTCAGGTCCTTTGATCTGATATTGGCCATTTGGTGCATAATTAACCCGAAATCGGTTGAATACATGTGGGAGCTATATCTAAATCTGATCCGATTATCACCAATTTCAATAGGGTTCGTCCTTGGGCCAATCAAATATTGTATGGAATATTTCATCTCAATCGGATAAAAAATGCGACCTGCATTTTTTTTTACAAAAATACATGGATAGACAGACGGACGGACTGGCATGCATAAATCGACTCAGAAAGTGATTCTATGAAAATCCTCAAAAGTAACTATGGGTCTATCTCGTTTCGTTCTCCATGTTACAAACAAATGCACAATGATATAATACCCTGACCACTATGTGGTATAAGGTATAAAGATCAAGGCCTCCTCTTGTAAATGCGGAACTCATGAACTCAATTGACAATTGGAATTTACTCGATTTAGTTATGTGCGTATGGAGTTTTATTGTTAGTTCTTTTCATTTAATTGCATATCGATTACAACCTATAGATCGAACGTAGTAATTGACATAATTTTAATGTTCTGGGTTTGACTTTGGTTTCCAAGAAAAAATAATCTGCGACGATTGCATTTTAAAAGTTCAAAATATAACGTAAACCAGTAACGCCACAAGAACCTAATAATATTTCTGATTCCTGTTTAAAGAAAGCCTGTTTTTTTTTTTTCAATTAATCATTTAATTATCAACTTTAATCTTGATAACAGAAAAATGTTGTTTAATAGCAGTGTCATTAACGTGTTTTCTATAATAAGAACAAATATTTCAATAAACTTTGATTTGTTTATAGGAACAGGTTGACAATTGACATATTGCAATCACTTTGACGCCGTACCTTTTTCCTCCGCGTGAACAAGTTAGATCTGGAAAGTTCGGTGGCAATGTAAACAGTGAACAAATTATCTTCAAATAAATAAGATATGTTTATTTTATTTATTGTTTTAGTAAATAGGCCAAAGCCTAAAAACCAGTCGATCATGATAAAGATAAAATTAAGGTTCAAATAAATAGAAGGTTTTTGTAACTGGTTTAAGTAATCGGCTGACTTCTTCGTAAACTAACAAGGGGGTCTTAAGGTGAGAAAACATAAAAAAGCTTTTTTGGCTGGCTTCATCGTAGCAGAACAAAG
Organism: Musca domestica; assembly: GCF_030504385.1. NCBI lineage: Eukaryota > Metazoa > Arthropoda > Insecta > Diptera > Muscidae > Musca > Musca domestica. The sequence continues at coordinate 8,388,846 of NW_026712299.1, forward strand.
GAGCGTAGGACTAAAATCGAACTAAGTCAACCTAAAAATCCATTATTCATATACGAAGAATCCAGCCGATAACTTAAGCCAGTCAGAAAAGCGTTTTATGTATTCTCACCTTCAGGTTGACTTAGCTTAACGTCGGCCCATAATTTATACTTGTTCACCCTATGCTCCTTTGCTCTTTCACGTTCCACAATTTGGAACGGATTTGGAAATTAAAAAAAAAAAATAAATATTATGTTAAAATATTAAAAAATACCGAATGTGGATGTTTTATTAGGATCTATACGACGACGTGGACCTGCGTAGGTAACTTTTGGCATAAGCCATTACAATATTCAAATGCGAAACTTGAAAAAATCGGTGAACAATGTCGCTAAATATATGGGGGCTAAACGAAGACGTGGACCTACATGGTCCATTTTCAATACCAAAAGTCCTGCAGACATAATAAAAATTTGAGTAAAGTTGTATCGACCTACATCATTTTGTTCGGAAGCTAGAATGATTTCCACAGACGGAAGGCCATCGCTAAATCGACATAGAATATTATGCTGATCAAGAATATATACAGGGTGAGATAAAAGGAACTGCAACAAAGTCATAATTTTTAAATTTTATTGAATGAAGGCAAAAAATGTCGGAAATAGCATCAAATTTTAGAATAAGCTTAGATTTGTTCGAATTGATCACCTTTGGCACAAATTATGGCCTTCAAACGGCTAATGAAATCGTCACACGCTGCCCGAATGTTGCTCTGCGGTATTTTGGCCCATTCCCGGTGAAGCGCTTGCTTGAGGTGATCGACACTTTGGTATTTTTTAGTGCCAAATGTGCTTTCCAAAAATCTCCAGACACAATAGTCGAATGGATTCGTATTCGGAGATTTTGGTGGCCATTGTGCGTTGGAAATGAAGAGAGGAACCCCATTTTGTAACCATTCTTGGGTGGCGTGTGCTGAGTGCCATGGTGCTGAGACCTGTTGGAATGTCTAAGGTCTGTGGCCAAAATGTTTGGGGGCCCAAGGCTTTAATACATCCTCCAGAATATTTTCGCGATAATACTCGGCATTTATTTTGATGTCACGGTCGAATAATACAACCGATAAATCAATCGTAAAACTTAATATAATTCCTATGTATTTGGTTTTGCGTCAATCGCATTTTAAAAGTTCGAATAATACGAGCGGAGAGCGACCATCGGCTGTTATGGCGGACCACACCATTACCATGGCCGGCGCTTGAGTTCTGGTGGCCAACCGAAAGTGCACATTTTCAGCTGGCCTCTTTGGTAAGTAAACACGATCATTTTGTTTCTCATCAGAGAAAACCAAATTCGGCAGTTCACCACTTTCGGACAAGCAAAGCAACTCTTTAGCTCTTTTGAGTCTATTTTCTTTCTGTTGCGGTGTAAGTTCTTGCACTTTTTGGAATTTCAATGGCTTTACCCCGAGCTCATTTTTCAACATTAGCCGAATGGAATATTGCGATATGTTCAGCTCACGAGCCATTTTTCGGCCACTGCGCTGCGGGTTTCGATCAAGTCGCTTCTTTACTTTTCGAACCATTTTTGCTAATGTTGCTTTTTTTCTTCCGTCAACTTCCTTGACGAAGGGCTACGCTACCAGTATCACGGTAACGAGCGATGGTACGAGACACAAAAGAATTATTCACATTTAAATGCTGGAGAGCTCTAATGATAGCCACTTGTGGTTTTCCAGCCAAATATAAAGAAATCACACCATCACACTTGGGTTCCATCACGAATAACTTTTTTCCGGGAAAATTCTCACCAAAAAGCTTTTGTATCCTTGTAAACAATATAATGAGCTGTCACTGGAATAATTTTAACAGCTGTCGGACGAGTGGCTTAGAAATGACAGCAGTCTGAAGTTGGTTGAATTTTTTTTCATCTCACCCTGTATATACTTTGTGGGGTCTAAAATGTATATTTCGATACGATATGGTGGAGGGTATACAGAAATTAGTAAAAAAAAATAAAATGAGTCCATTCAAACCACTGTACTCTCACTGACCACATTCTTTTTGTCGGTTAGGTTAGTACGTAATCTAACCAAAAAAGTTATTAAACAAATACTTGTTCGCAAACTCGCTCTTGTTGCTGCGTACCATTGAAATCGACCAAAGAAAAAAACAAAATTCACTCTCTTTGTGTGTCGATCTGAAACGTGTAGCACAGCCGGTATGTGTTACGTTCGCAAAGAGTGCGGAAGCTCTAATCCACAACATTTGATGCAAAAAAAAAAAAAAAAAAAAAAAAAACCGGACTAGACCCATTGCAGACATGATTCGCCTGTTAACGATCGAATAATGGCGTTTTGTGAGGAGGGATGGTATGCCAACAATTGGCAGTGCGTGACATTGAAAACGAATCAGTTCTCAGATAAGGAGAAAGAGATAACAAATTCTGCCATACAATTATTTGATGCGCGTGAATGTGTTAACAAAGTTCTGAAGGCGAAGTCCCTTTTTTTCGTAATGGGAATACTTCTTGTTGATTCAAATGTGTTAAATTTTAAAAATATTTTTCTTTTCACCCCAAGCAGTAGGACTCCGTCTTTGCAAAATTGACAAAAAAATCGACAGTCACATATGGATAATAAAAAGTAATTCGAAAACAAGTTACGGGGACTTGGGTACAAAAAAACAATGACTTATTTGCACCCTACCAAAATGGGTAGTTTCATAACCGATATGGCTGCGCAGAGAGTCACATTCTTATGTTCTCTCAACATAATTACACTCTATTTACATTGTTTTCTCAATGGATCAAAGGAGATGAGATGAGCATCACTCTAATCGAAGGCACGCATGTCTGCATTTGCCTGGTGCTGGCCAGTGGGAAAAAGAATGGATGGGCCATGTGTTATAACAATTATTTTTATATCCTCCACCATAGTGTGGAGAGTATAATAAGTTTGTCATTCCGTTTGTAACACCTCCAAATATAACTTTTAGACTCCACAAGGTATATATATATATCCTTGATTAGCATAAAATTCTATATCGATTTAGCGATGTCCGTCCGTTTGTGGAAATCACTCTAACTTCCAAACGAAATGAAGTGGGTTGATAAAATTTTACTCAAATGTATATTATGTCTGAAGGACTTTTGGTATTGAAAATGGGCCATGTAGGTTTGAATTTGAAGTTCGTAATGGATACTGCAGCCTATGACAGAAAATTGTGCAGGTCCAAGTCTTCGTATAGCCTCTATATAACGGTATCTACCGATATTCGGTATTTGGATGATTGTAGCGACATTATTCTCCGGAAGTGTTTCAAATTGGGTATTTGAAGTTCGTAATTGATACTAAAGCCTAAGACAAAAAGTTGTCCGTGCGGGTTCACGTCTTCGTATAGCCCCGCTAAAATGGCACCCCTTGGTATTCGGCATTTTGATGATTTTAGCGACAATATTCATCGGAAATGTTTCAAATTTTGTACTTGAAGTTCGTAATGGATACAGAAAGTTGTCTGTGCAGGTCAACGTTTTGGTATAACCCCCATGTAATAGTACCTCCCTATATTCGTTATTTCGACGATTTCGCCTTCATTATTCACCGATTTTTTTTCAAGTTTCGAATTTGAGTATTGTAATGGCGTATGAAAAAATGTACTTGCCAATGCAGGTCCATGTCATCGTATAGACAATAATATAATAAAATAATATATAGACAGTAATACATTTGGTACCTTTTAAAATTTTAACAGAATTTTTAACGGATTTAATTTTTTTTTTTAAATTGCCAAATTCGTTCCAAATGGTGGATGGTTCGGCCCAGTCTAACATACAGCTTTTTTTACTTGTTCAAAGGGTATGTTTTCTTCATTCGGGCTAAATTATTAAACATTTCAGTGTAAGGGTGTTGCTATATCGACAGATAATACTACCATTTCATTTCACATCTCGCCGTACTCTTTGTGAGTGAGGTACCAGAAAGGATTCGCAGTTCTATATCACCTTCACCACTAGTGTTAGCAAAAATGTTTGCATGTTTGAAATTTGAAGAGAGTTGGATGCTTATCTAGCTTTCTTTGAGCGTTTAGTTTTTCAAAATCTTGAACCCTATGTGGGGGAGGTATCAGAAGGAATCGTCCGATCTCTACCATCTTTATAACAGATCTTGTGTTGACGGAAATATTGAGATGTGCCAAGTCTGAATGAAATCGAATGTTAAATTTGCGTTTTATAGGCTTCATGAATATTCAAAATTTTAACGCTTTGTGGGGGAGGTACCAGAAGGAGTAGACCGACATATTCCATCTTCACACCAGACCTTGGGTTGATAAAAATATTGCGATATGTCTAACTTGAAGAGAAGCAGATGCTTATTTTGCATTTTTTAATCATTTCGGTTATTCAAAACTTTGACCCTTTGTGGGGGAGGTACCAGAAGAAATTGTCCGATCTCTACCATCTGTATAACAGATCTTGTGTTGATAGAAATATTGAGATGTGCCAAGTTTGAATGCAATCGGACTTTAATTTCGCGTTTTATGAGCTTCATGAATATTCAAAATTTTGACCCTTTGTGGAGGAGGTACCAGAGGCAGTGGACCGATATATTTCATCTTTACCCCAGACCTTGGATTAATAAAAATAATGTGACTAGTGTAATTTGAAGACGATTGGACGCGTACATCACATTTTATAAGAGTTATAATTATTCCAAATTTTGACGATTTGTGGGGGAGGTACTTGATGGAGTTGTCCAATATTGTCCATTTTCACACCTGACCTAGCACTGATGCAAATATTAGCATGAGCAAAGTTGGAGCAAAATCGGAATATCCTTTGTCTTTCTGTGCAGGAAATTATTTTCTTTGAAAATGTTGACATTTTGTTTGGGAGGTACCAGAAGGAGTGGGCCGATAATGCCAATCCCCGAACTCGATCTAAGTTTGACAATAATATTACGATGTAGCAAGCGAATACTCCCTTCGAGAGTTATCGTGCACACCAGCCAGACAGACGGAAGGACGGACATCGCTAGATCGATTCCAAATGTCCTGAAACGCATTTGGACCAAAGAGTCCTAGGGTCCAAAATCGTTATTTCGATATGGCACGTTTTGGCCGTACCAAATGATTTATACCCTCTTTAGCCATATGACTGAGGGTATCAAAAGTTAATTTCTTTAATTCCTTCACCATTAGATGTTATAATAGCTTCAGCTTTATTTCTAAGTTCTGAGAACCCTAAACAGTTGGCTTTTTCCAAACGACCAACGACCAAACATAAACTAAAAATAAATTCTTTTATCTTATCCAAATATAGCGTCGCCCACGAAAACGTAGCTACTTTGGCAATCGATCTCCTCTATCGATCACTTAAATACAATGAGACATCTAGACATCGAACTACGAAAATCTCAAAGTTCAGTAAAGAACGTGACCAGTAACACCAACTGTCTTCTGCCCACTAAAATATAATTGTTGTAAAAAAATAGAAACAAATCAAAGATCTATTATCTCAAAAATGCTGGCGATTACGACACAATGTGAACCTATAATTATAACGTAATTAAAATAATTATAGTTATTCTTAGAAATATAGTTGGCATAAGTGTTCCGGAGAAGAATTGATTTTAATTTGCAATGAAGTAACATCAGTCAATAGCTCCCGCATTTCAAGTGATTGATTGTGGAATTTAATAATGATTTAAAAATGGAATTATTCGAAAGCAATTATTGGTATTAACACTTCCCTCTGAGAAACTATTCAAAATGATCGATGGGAACTTCCATACAGGGTCGTAATGAAATCTGTGGGAAAAGAAACACTCTAGTGATTTTTATATTATTTATATATTTATACCTTGAAAAGGTGGTGGACCCCGTAAAGTATACTTTATTCACGATCAGGATAAAATTCTAAGTCGCTTTAACAATGTCCGTTTGTTGAAATCACGATACAGCCCACATTATTTGACGTAGAGCTTAAAAATTTGGCAGAACAAGCTGTATTGCGTATAGGATGGTTGGTATTGAAAATGAGATATGTCGGTCGACGTTTCGGTATAGCCGCCATACAACCTCCAGATGTTCGGTTTTTTGATGATTTTTGCCAAATTTTTTCACGAATTTGTCTAAAAATTGGTATTTGTAGTTCGTAATAAATTCTAACTCCTGTGGTGGAACATAGCATGTATAGGTCCACGTTTTCGTATAGCGCCCATATAATGGTACCTCCCGATATTCAGTATTTTCATGATTTTTCACGGGTTTATTTAAAAATTGGTATTTGTAGGTCATAATCGGTTCTAGCTCCGGTTTCGAAACATTGTATGTATAGGTCCACGTTTTTGTATAGCCCCCATATGACAGTACCTCCCGATATTCAGTATTTTGATGATTTTTCTCACATTTTTCCACGGATTTGTATAAAAATTTGTATTTGTAGTTCAGAGTGTGTTCTAGTTTCAGTGGCAGAACCTTTAATATTTAGGCCCACGTTTTCCTATAGCGCACATATAACTATAACACCGATATTCGGTATTTTGATAATCCTAGTCACATTTACCCATGAAATTAAAAATGGCCTATAAATTATAAATGGCCTATGCAGGTCCAGGTGTTCGTATAGCCTCCATATAACGGTTCCTCCCAATATTCGGTATTTCAATGACTTTAGCGACATTATTCACCGGAGTTGTTTCCAATTTCATATTTAGAGTTCGTAATGGGAATTACAGTCTGTAACAGGGCAATATCGGTCCACTCCTTCTGGTACCTCCCATACAATCTCAACATTTTAAAATAAATTAATTCAATGCAAAGAAATAGAAAGAATGATCCGATTTTGCTCCAATGTTGCAAACACTTAATATTTGCATCGGTGGTAGGTCAGGTGCGACAATATCGGTCCACTCCAATCAGTACTTCTCCCACAAAGGGTAACAATTTTAAATAATTATAACTCTTATAAAATGAGTCCGATTGTCTTCAAATTTCACACATCACAACATATTTATCATCCCAAGGTCTGGTGTTAAGATGGAATGTATTGGCCCACTCCTACTGCTATCTCCCCCATAAAGGGTCAAAATTTTGAATATACACGAAATTAATATCCGATTCCATTTAGACTTGGCACATCTCAATATTTCCATTAACTCAAGATCTGTTATAATGATGGAAGAGATCGGACCATTTTGTTTGGTCCTCCCCCCACAAATGGTCCAAATTTTGAATAACGAAAAAGCTCATAAAAACAGAAATAACCTTCCGATTTCCTTAATATTTTACACATCCCATTATTTCTACTATGAAAAGATCTGCTGTGAATATGGGATATAGCGGTCCCCTCCTTTTGACATTTCCACCACAAAAGGCCGAAATTTTGAATATCCATGAAGCTCATAAAACGCAAAATTAAAATCCGTTTCCATTCGGATTTGGCACATCTCAATATTTCCTTCAACTCAAGATCTGTTGTAAAGATAGTAGAGATCGGATCATTTCATCCGGTACCTCCTTCACAAAAGGTCCAAATTTTGAATAAGCAAAACGCTTATAAAACCCAAAATAAGCATAAAAAGTTGCTCGCTTGGCCGACAGTGGTGAACAGCCGAATTTGGTTTTCTCTCTCTCCGATGAGAAAACATTCGTTGTCCAGCAGGGCAATTTGTAAACAAACAAACTGATCGTTTACTTGTCGAAGAGGTCAGCTGAAAATGTGCATCTTTCGGTTGGCCACCAGAACTCAAGCGCCGGCCATGGTGATGGTGTGGGTCGCTCTCCACTCGTATTAATCGACCGTGGCAGCAGAATAAATGCCAAATATTATAGCGAAAATATTCTGGAGGGTGTATTTAAGCCTTGGGCAGGCATACATTTTGGCCGCAGACCTTGGACATTCCAACAGAACGCAGCACCATCGCACCCAGGACGCACCACCCAAGAATGATTACAAAATGAGGTTCCTCGCTTCATTTCCAGTGCACAATGTCCACTAAAATCTCCGAATACCAATCCGTTGGACTATTGTGTCTGGAGTATTTTGGAAAGCAAGGTTGGCACTTAAAAATACCGAAGTGTCGATAACTTCAAGCAAGCGCATCGCCGGGAATGGGCTAAAATACCGCAAATCAACATTCAGGCAGCGTGTGACGGTTTCATTGGCCGTTTGAAGGCCATAATTCGTGCCAAAGGTGACCAATTCGAACAAATCTAAACTTATTCTAAAATTTGATGCTATTTCCGACATTGTTTGCTTTCATTCAATAAAATTTAAAAATCTAAACTTATTCTAAAATTTGACTCTACTTCCGACATTTTTTTGCTTTCATTCAATTAAATTAAAAAAAAAAAAATGTAAAAAATTATGGCCTTTGTCTTTGTCGCAGTTTTTTTAGCTCACCCTGAATATTTAAGTAATCTAACATTGGCTGAGGGTATACCTCTGTTGGCAAAACCGACTATTCCTATTTTACTTGTTTTCTCTTAATCTAACCCATCTTCAACATGGCCTTAGACAACTATTCACATTTACGGTAGGTTGTTACCAAGGCCATGATGCACTGAGAATACCTTCGGACAGAACGGGAAGTTAAAAACAAAAACAAACTTGGCGATGCAAAACACGTTAACACTAAAAAAAAAAAATAAAAAAAGATGATATGTTTACGTGGTCGGTTGGTCTATTATGGCCACAAAGCGTACAGCAAAAATTTACGCTTAACACAAAACAACAGCAGCCCCCAAAAGATTGGCTTAAAGACCCAATAATGATGAGACAGGCAGACCATAAACCCATAACAATGTGACTCACAAAAAAAAAAAAAAAAACAACAACAAAAAACACAAATATGTAAAACAAAACACCAGAAAACGCAGAAACCCAAACAGAAAAAAAAAATAATATTTTGTAAAAAAAAAAAATCACAAAGATGAGCAGAATTTCAAGTTTAGCCCAGCCATGTATGCCGGAACATTTGTGGGTTGGCTATTCAGCAGATTTTTTGTTGTTGTTGTTTTTTTCTTGATTCCATTAATTTGTAAACAGTAGAGATCGAGAATAAGTAAAGCTGGGTAGTCGGACTAATCGACGGCCAGACTTGCCTCTAACCGGTCGGCCATTAAACCCATAAAATTTAATAGTTTGGAGCACGAGCACCCATAAGTCGGCTTGTGATTGTGATGAGGAGGGTAAGGGGAGAGGAGGGGGGGCATATTTCAATTCTTAGCATGAAAGCAACAGTAGATTATGAATTTTGTTTATTTTTGTCTTTTTTTATTCGTTTGTTTTTATTATTTGACCTTCTTTAGCTTTTTTCGGCTGGCTTGGCTTGGCCGTTTAGAAGCCGGCAAGGTAGTTTTTTTTTGAAAATATAGCTTCTAAAAAAGATTTGTTTTCTTGTTGTTTTCAAAGTCATCGATTGTTAGAGTGGCTCGTGTGTACATACATATGTACGTAGGTATATTAATTTTTTGCCGAATCATGGCTAACTGTCAAGTTCAAAGTCTAAGGCAATGACAAGTGTGTGTGTGTGTTTTTTTTTTTTTTTTTTTCAAATCAAAAACTAAGAATAAATTATTTCTAAGCTAAGCACGATGTATGTAATTATTATAAGAATATGCCATGGATTTTTTTTTTTTATAATATATTGTGGAAAAATTTATATAAGTTACATACCCATACATATTTATATTGTTTCGCATCAGAAGTGCTTGAACTGTTTCTAACCGAACAAGAAGTATGTCATTGTTGGAAACAATTGCCATATTTATACCCTACACCACATAGGTGGTAAGGGTATTATGTCTTTGGCGATTTGTTTGTAACATGGAGAAGGAAGCGAGATAGAACCATAGTTATGTTTGAGGATCTTCATCGAATCACTTTCTAAATCGATTTATGCATGTCCGTCCGTGTATGTCTCTTCGTCCATGTATTTTTGTAAACAAAATGCAGGTCGCATTTATTATCCGATTGAGATGAAACTATCCAAACAATATTTGTTTGGCCCAAGGACGAAATCTATTGAAATTGGTGAGAATCGGTTCAAATTTAGATAAAGCTCTCATATATACCTTCAAGCAATTTCGGGTTAATTGGACACCAAGTGGACAATATCAGTCCAAATGACCTGAATTTTGGTATATCCAACCGAATTCACTCTAGAAGCAAGTACATCAAATTTGGTGAAAATTCGGTCTGGATATAGCTATAGTTCCCACATATACGTTTCATCCGATTTGGATTTTTAAGTCCCTCATATTCGTAATATGCACTCCACAAGAATGATATTTGGTATCGGACATCAGATACAGCCCCGAAATACCTCTGCAAAATTGTATCAAGATCGGATCAGATTTGGATATAGTTCCCATACACATCATTAACCGATTTCGTGTCAATTTTGCACCAAATGGCCAATATCAGTCCAAATGACCTGAATTTTTTTAAATTTGGTGAAAATCGGTTCAGATATAGCTATACCTCCTATATATATGTTTCATACGATTTTGGTTTTTAAGTCCCACACATTCGACCTGAATTTTGGTACATCTGACCGAATTCAGTCTAGAAGGAAGTACATCAAATTTGGTGAAAATCGGTTCAGATATAGCTATAGCTCCCATATATATATTTCATCCGATTTGGGGTTCTAAGTACCTCACATGCGTAATATGCACTCCACAAGAATGATATTTGGTACCGGAAATCAGATATAGCCCCGAAATACCTCTGCCAAATTTTATCAAGATCGGTTCAGATTTGGATAAAGCTCTCATATATATCTTCCACCGATTTCGGGTTAATTGTGCACCAAATTGCCAAAATCAGTCCAAATGACCTGATATTTGGTACATCCGACCGAATTATGTGTAGAAGCAAGCACATCAAATTTGGTGAAAATCGGTTTGGATATAGCTATAGCTCCCATATATATATTTCATCCGAGTTGGGGTTCGAAGTACCTCACATGCGTAATATGCACTACACAAGAATGATATTTGGTTCCGGAAATTAGATACAGCCCCGAAATACCTCTGCCAAATTTTATTAAGATCGGTTCAGATTTGGATATAGCTCCCATATTTGTTCAGATATAGCTATAGCTCCCACATATATGTTTCATCCGATTCTGGTTTTTAAGTCGCTCACATTCGTAATATGCACTCCACAAGAATGATATTTGAACATCAGATTTTGCTCGAAAATACCTCTGCCAAATTGTATCAAGATCGGTTCAGCTTAGGATATAGCTCCCATATATATTTTTATCTAATATCAGGTTTATTGTGCACGAAATGGTTAATATCAGTGCAAATGGACTGAATTTTTGTTATTGCGACTGAAATTATCCTAGAAACAGGTACTGCAAATTTAGTGAAAATCGATTTAGATATAGCTATAGCTCCCATATGCAGGGTGAGACAGAAAACTGCAACAAAGTCAAGCGCCATAATTTTTACATTTTTTTTAAATTTTCTTGAATGAAAGCAAAAAATGTCGGAAACAACATCAAATTTTAGAATAAGTTTAGATTTGTTCGAATTGCTTACCTTTGGCACGAATTATGGCCTTTAAACGGCCAATTAAACCGTCACACGCTGCCCGAATGTTGCTCTGCGGTATTTTGACCCATTCCCGGCGAAGCGCTTGCTTGAGGTGAGCGACTCTTTAGTATTTTTTAGTGCCAACCTTGGTTTCCAGAATATTCCAGACACAATAGTCCAACGGATTTTGGTGGCCATTGAAGCAAGGAACCACATTTTGTAAGCATTCTTATGTGGCGCGTGCTGAGTCCTGTTGGAATGTCCAAGGTCTGCGCCCAAAATGTTTGCGCGCCCAAGGCTTTAACACACCCTCTAGAATATTTTCACGATAATATTCGGCATTTATTCTGATGCCACAGTCGATTAATACGAGCGGAGAGCGACCATCGGCTGTTATGACGACCCACACTATCACCATGGCCCGCGCTTGAGTTCTGGTGGCCAACTGAAAATGTGCACCATTTTCAATTGACCTCTTCAGCAAGTAAACACGATCAGTTTGTTTGTATACAAACTGCTCTGCAGGACAACGAATGTTTTCTCATCGGAGAGAGAGAAAACCAAATTCGGCAGTTCACCACTTTCGGCCAAGCGAATTAACTCTTTAGCTCTTTTGAGTCTATTTTCTTTCTGTTGCGGTGTAAGTTTTTGCACTTTTTGGAATTTCAATGGCTTTACCCCGAGCTCATTTTTTAATATTTGCCGAATAGAATATTGCGATATGTTCAGCTCACGAGCCATTTTTCGACCACTGCCGCGCGTGTTTCGAACAAGTCTCTTCTTTACTTTTCAAACCATTTCTTCTGATGTTGGTACGAGACACAAAAGATTTATTCACATTTAAATGCTGGAGTGTTCTAACGATAGCCACTGGTGGTTTTCCAGCCAAATATAAAGAAATCACCCGATCACGCTTGAATTCCATCACGAATAACTTTTTTGCCGGGAAAATTCTCACCAAAATGCTTTTGGACGCTTGTAAACCATATAATGAGCTGTCACTGAAATAATTTTAACAGCTATCGGTCGAGTGGCTTAGAAACGACAGCAGTCTGAAGTTGGTTGCAGTTTTTTCATCTCACCGTGCATATTCTGGATCAGCGTAAAATTCTAAGACGATGTAGCCCTGTCCGTGCGTCTGTCAGTTGTAATCACACTAGAGTCAAAAGGAATAATGATAGGAAGCTAAAATTTTGCCCAAATCATTTTTTGTGCGCAGTTAGGTCAATTTCGAAGATGGGCTACGTCGATCCACGCTATCGTAAAAGCCACATACAACGGTACCCCCCGATATTTGGTATTTTGATGATTTTAATCATATTTTTCAATGGAAGTATCTAATAATCCCCACAAGGAATTCCTTCGGAGTACTTCACCCCCTGTAAAAGAATCGTCTATATAGGTCCACCATATCGTATAGCCAACATATAAGGTATCTCCATTTATTCGGTACTTTCATGATTTCGGCCACAGTTTTCAATGAAATTGTTTGAAAATCCGCAAAAGCAGTTCCTTCTGAGTACTTCAACTACTGGAAGAGAATTGTCTATATAGGTCCACGATATCGTATAGCCCACTCATAACGGTACCTGCCTTTATCCGATATTTTGATAATATTAGCAACAAATATTCACACGACTTTTTCCAAATTTGATGATATTAAATCAGCACTACCGCCTATGACAAATTTTTTCGACTGTTTTTTTTTGAAAAAATTCAAGATCCTTCAAAATGCTGGAGGGTACTGCATTTTTACTTGTTTTATTTGTTCTAGTTCTTCCTTGAATACGACATACAGCTAGAAAGAAATTTAGATTTCTTTCCGACTCAATAGTTTGTCATTATCAAACCTTAAAGTCAAGGAAGAATAAAATCTGAAACAGAAGACTAAATTATTAGCCTCATAAGTTATGTAAGCTATATATTTATTAACCCATGGTCTGGTCTGAAGGTGAGATATATCGGTCCACTCCTTTTGGTACCTCCCCCACAAAGGGTCAAAATTTTGAGTAAGATTCCAGATTTTTGAAAACAAAACGCTCAAAGAAAGCGAGATGAGCATCTCTCTCTCCCTTAAAATTGTACACATCCAAATATTTTTGCTAACACAAGATCTGTGGTGAAGGTGATATACACTGGTGGCCAAAACTAAAGCAACTGAAATTACAAGGAGAATGAATGCCCTGTAACTTTTTTAAAAATTAAGAAAATCAGAAAGTTTTTCTAGTTTTAATTTAGGCTCCTTATTCACTTTTTTTAAAACTCAAAACAATAAACCAAAATTCATTTTTATATGAAAAAATAATGAATGGCAAAGTAAATTAACCCGATTTTTGCTTGGACAAAACGAAAGCAACTCTGTTGTACATTCATATGATCGCTGCAATTTCTGTTTTTTTTTTTTACAATTGCTTCCTTCAACAATTTCGCTGGTCATAAATCATTTGTGAGTAGTTTTCTACAACAGCACGTGTTTGTTTTAGATTTTTAAGTATTGCGCCAAAAAAAAAAAAATAAAAAATACCTAGAAGTAAATACAGTAGATGAATAAAGCAACAAATTATCAGTGGCCATGAAAACAAGCTATCGCAGGAAATGATTTCCGAGAAAAATTTCATAAATATTTCTGAGAGTTCTCGTATACTAAGTCGGTTTATGAAACTGTATCAGTAGTAACAGTCTATAACGGATAAAGGCCGTGAAAAACTTCAGTCCGTACTGATCAACAAACTGTGAGAGAAAAAAACAAGTTAAAAAGCAGTAAGTTTGGCCGGGCCGAACTTTGAATACCCTCCACCATTTGGAACGAATTTGAAAATAAAATCCTTAAAAAATTCTGTTAAAATTTTAAAAATACCGAATATTGCCGTTATATTGGTGTCTATACGACGTGGACCCACACAGACATTGTTTGTCATAAGTCATTACCAAATTCAAAATCGGAACTTAAAATAAACGGTGAATAATGTAGCTAAAATCATCAAAATATCATATATAGGGTGGTACCGTTATATCGGTGCTATGCGAAGACCTGGATCAGCATAGACAATTTTCTGTCATAGGCTGTAGCATCCATTACGAACTTCAAATACGACATCTCAAACAATTTCAGTAAGTATTGTACCCAAACTCGTCAAAATACCGAATATAGGGAGGTACTGGTATATGGGCCTATACGAAGACCTGGACCTGCGTAGACAATTTTCTGTCACAGACTGTAGTTTCCATTACGAACTCTAAATGCGTAATTTGAAACTACTACGGTGGATAATGACGCTAAAATCACCAAAATACCGAATATCGGGAGGTACCGTTATATGGGGGCTATACGAAGACGTGGACCTGCAAAGACAATTTTCTGTCTTAGGCTGTAGTATTCATTGCGAACTTCAAATACCAAATTTTAAACAATTCCGGTTAATCGGGAGGTACCATTATATGGGGGCTACATGAAAACGTGGACCTACATGGCTCATTTACGAACTTAACCTGGATTGGTGAGGCAGCTATTACTGGATATAAGCTCGAGATTAGTGCGTAGATCGAAAAAGCCATTTATATCTAAAAAATCGGAAAGCCAGGATGGTTATTCTGGCATTCTACGTTTAATATTAAAGGTTCAGATATGAAAAATTTTACGGTGAGAAGACCAAAAAATTAAACACTCAAGCCGCAGTGTTGCAAGGGTACAGTAAAGCATGAGGGAGGGTCAAAAATTGTGTTCTATGGACATGGGGCTATCCATGAAATAAAGGAAGTCATGGTTTGGACTGTTTACAAAAATGTTTTGGACATAACGTTGTTGGGTGTTTAAGCATGACAATGATCCCAAACATGCATCAAAACTTGTCAAAGTTTGGTTGCGGAAGTCAAAAATCGGTGTTTTGTCATGGCCGGCACAATCACCTGACCAAATTTCCATAGAAAACCTTTAGAGTATCGTAGACAGGAAGATCAAGCGAGATTCGGAGACAAATAAACACAAAATTTTCCAAAGAATTAAGGGTACCTGGGAAAGCATACCCAAGGATCAAATTGAGCGTGTTATAGATTCAATGCCTCGTAAGCATTGAAATGGTTATGCTATCGACTACTAGCCAACATTTAAGTATTTTAAAATAAAAAAGTTGTTTTAGTTTCGACCAAACAAAAATTGGATCATTTTAATTTTCCATGCACAGGGTGAGATAAAAAAAACAGCAAAAAGTCAAACGCAATAATTTTTTATGCAGTCATTTAGACTGCATAAAAAAATCGGAAACAACATCAAATTTTAGAATAAGTTTAGATTTGTTCGAATTGCTTACCTTTGGCAAAATTATGGCCTTTAAACGGCCAATGAAACCGTCACACGCGTCCCGAATGTTGCTCTGCGGTATTTTGGTCCATTGCCGGCGAAGCGCTTGCCTGAGGTGATCGACATTTTGGTATTTTTTAGTGCCAACCTTGATTTCCAAAATACTCCAGACACAATAGTCCAAGGGATCGGTATCCGGAGATTTTGGTGGCCATTGAAGCGAGGAACCTCATTTTGTAACCATTCTTAGGTGGCGCGTGCTGTGTGCGAATCCTGTTGCAATGTCCAAGGTCTGCGGCCAAAATGTTTGCGTGCCCAAGTCTTTAACACGCCCTCCAGAATTTTTTCACGATAATAATTTATTCTGATGCCACGGTCGATTAATACGAGCGTAGAGCGACCATCGGCTGTTATGGCGGCCCACACCATCATCATGGCCGGCATTTGAATTATTGTGGCCAACCGAAGGTGCCCATTTTCAGCTGACCTCTTTGGCAAGTAAACACGATCATTTGATTTGTTTACAAACTGCTGCGAATGTTTTCTTGTCGGAGAAAACCAAACTCGGCAGTTTACCACTTTCGGCCAAGCGAAGCAACTCTGTAGCTCTTTTCAGTCTATTTTCTTTCTGTTGCGATGTAGTTTTTTGCACTTTTTGGAATTTCAATGGCTTTACCCCGAGCTCATTTTTCAATATTTGCCAAATGGAATGGAATATTGCGATATGTTCAGCTTAAGAGCCATTTTTCGGCCACTGCGACGCGGGTTTCAATCAAGTCGCTTCTTTACTTTTCGAAACATTTCTGTTGATGTTGCTCCTTTCTTCCGTCCACTCCCTTGACGTCGGGCTACGCTACCAGTAGTTACCGTGCTACTGGTAGCGATGGTACGAGACACAAAAAATTTATTCAAACTTAAATGCTGGAGTGCTCTAACGATAGCCACTTGAGATTTTCTAGCTAAATATAAAGAAATCACACTATCACGCTTAAATTCCATCACGAATAACTTTTCGTCTGGAAAATTCTCACCAAAATGCTTTTGTACGCTTGTAAACAATATAATGAGCTGTTACTGGAATAATTTTAACAGATGGCTGACGAGTGCCTTAGAAATGACAGCAGTCTGAAGTTGATTGCAGTTTTTTCATCTCACGCTGTATATATGCGAATACCTGGTACCTCAAACATAAAGGGTCACAATTTTCAATATTTATATTTGTCATAACTTGCGAAACAGGTCGGCAATTTTTTACAGCTGCTATATCTAATTATTTCTCTCAACCAGAAATCTGATATGAATATGAAATTGATCGGAATTTATGATTTCGCATAAAATTGAATATAAATGTTCGATTTATTTCAAATTTTGCAAATACCAATATTTTTGAAGTATGAAAATGGAATACTTCGGTTCGATATATCTGGCATCTCACGCACATTTTAACATTTCCTAAAAATAATCACAAATCTCATATAAAGTGATGGAAGTAGTCGAAGTAGTCCAAACCTGGCACGTCGCAATATTTATGTCATATTTATTTAGGTCCAATACGAAATGGACAATATTGGCCCATTCCTTCGGAACCTACTCCATGGAGGCTCAACAATTTGAAAAATCATAACACAATAGTTAAATAATCGAACATTAGCTTAGGGTATACATCAATCGACTAAACCGACTGATATTTTTTACCTTGTTCCAATTAATACTTTGGTTTTTGATTAGCTATCTCCAATATTTTCAATCTGGCAATATTTCTATTTAATTATCCAATCGATTTTAACGTTTGTTTTAAAAACTTTTAATAACAGTAATTTGGACCAAACTGTGAGAATGTTAACAAGTGTCGGCAATTGTCATTGTTTTCATTCATTATTGAATTTCAAAACTTCTGACATTGAACTGATTTAAACTATTTAAGAT
Organism: Musca domestica; assembly: GCF_030504385.1. Taxonomy (NCBI): domain Eukaryota; kingdom Metazoa; phylum Arthropoda; class Insecta; order Diptera; family Muscidae; genus Musca; species Musca domestica. The sequence continues at coordinate 8,406,594 of NW_026712299.1, forward strand.
AAACGACTGAAATAATCCATGCTCTAGCCCAACCAGAAAACTTTCCATTGCAATGAACTGTTTCAAGAACAAAATGCCTCAATAGATGGCGTTTATCATTTCGCATTCTACAGTTATTTTTCCCCAACTAATTACTTTCTAATGAATAATTAATTTGTTGTTCTGGTCATATTATAACAATTATCGGGTTTCAATAACACCAATTTGTTCTATTAAGAAATTATTGAAGAGAAAATAAATTAAAAAAAACAAACAAAATGGCTAATACTTTCTTTTGATCTATTCCGGATACCTACAGAGTGAGATGAAACAACTGCAACCAACTTCAGACTGCTGTCATTTCTAAGCCACTCGTTCCACAGCTGTTAAAATTATTCCAGTGACAGCTAATTATATTGTTTACAAGCATACAAAAGCATTTTGGTTGAGAATTTTCCAGAAAGAAAATTATTCGTGATGGAATTCAGGCGTGATAGTGTGATTTATTTATATTTGGCTGAAAAATCACAAGTGGCTATCGTTAGAGCACTCCAGCATTTAAATGTGAATAAATCTTTTGTGTCCCGTACCATCGCTCGTTACCGTGATACTGGGAGCGTAGCTCGACGTCAAGGATGCGGACGGAAGAAAACAGCAACATCAGCAGAAATAGTTCGAAAAGTAAAGAAGCGACTTGATCGAAACCCGCGTCGCTGTGGTCGAAAATTGAAAATGGCTCGTGAGCTAAAAAATGAGTTCGGGGTAAAGCCATTGAAATTCCAACAAATAAAATAGCTGTAAATACCCTCTACAATTTGGTGCAAATTTGGAAATTTTCAAAACAATGAAATCCTTCAAAAATTCTGTTAAAATCTTAAAAATGCCGAATGTAGCCGTATATTAGAGTCTATACGACGACGTGGGCCTGCATAGACAACGTTTGTCATAAGCCATTAAAATATTCAAATGCGAAACTTGAAAAAAAGTTCGGTAATAATGCAGCTAAAATTATCAAAATACCGAATATAGGGAGGTATAGGGGCTATACGAAGGCGTGGATCTGCACAGACAATTTTCTGTCATAGGCAGTGGTATCAATTACGAACTTCAAATACCAAATTTGAAACAATACCGGTGAGTAAAGTCGCTAAAATCCTCAAACTACCGAATATCGGGAGGTGCCGTTATATAGGGGCTATACGAAGGCGTGGACCTGCACGGATAATTTTCTGTCATAGGCTGTAGTACCTATTACGAGCTTTAAATACCAAATTAGAAACATTTCCGTTGAATAATGTCGCTTAAATCCCTAAAATACCGATAATAGGGAGGTACGATTATATGAGGACTATACCGAAACGTGGAACTGTACAGAAAATTTCCTGTCATAGGCTTTAGTATTCATTACGAACTTCAAATACCAAATTTGAAACAATTCCGCTGAATAATGTCGCTAAAAGCATCAAAATACCGAATATCGGGAGGTGTTGTTATAAGGGGGCTATACGAAGACGTGGACCTACATGGCTCATTTCCTGTCTTAGACTGTAGTATCCATTTCGAACTTAAAATACCAAATTTGAAATACTTCTGGTAAATAATGTAGCTAAAATCATCAAAATAACGAATATCGGGAGGTTCCGTTATATGGGAGCTATACGAAGACGTGGACCTACATGGTCTATTTTTAATACCAAAAGTCCTGCAAACATAATACACATTTGAGTAAATTTTTATCAACTTACTTCATTTCATTCGTAAGATAGTGTGATTTCCGAATAAATGACGAATATTATCGCGAAAATATTCTACAGGGTGTGTTAAAGCCTTGGGCACGCAAACATTTTGCCCGCAGACCTTGGACATTCCAACAGGACTCAGCATCATCGCACTAAGCACGCGCCACCCAAGAATGGTTACAAAATAGGGTTTCTCGCTTCATTTCCAGCGTATAATGGCCACCAAAATCTCCATATACTAATCCATAGGACTATTGTGTCTGGACTATTTTGGAAAGCAAGGTTGGCACTAAAAAATACCAAAGTGTAGATCACCTCAAGCAAGCGCTTCGCCAGGAATGGGCCAAAATTCCGCAGAGCAACATTAGGGGAGCGTGTGACTGTTTCATTGGCCGTTTGAAGGCCATAATTTGTGCCAAAGGAGACCATTTTGAATAAATCTAAACTTATTCTAAAATTTGAACATTTTTGCTTTCATTTAAAAAAAATGTAAAACTGATGAAGTTTGACTTTATTGCAGTTTTTTTATCTCACCCTGTACATGCCGATAGATTATTGTTAATTGTTAAATAATAAGGATTATTGTTGTAATCGATGTGGCGTTTGTTTGTTTTTCTGGTTTACAATAATTTATGAAAAAATTCCCAAGTTAACGCATCAATAATACTGACCTATGATACCTAACAGAACAATCCAAGCATTTCATCCAAACGGAATTTACCCAATTTTCATTTGATAATTCCCAGATATCCGTTATTTTAAATTTGTTTTTTATTTTTATTTTCTATTCTCAACAATCAATCGAATGACTGTAATCCCTGAATAGCGCCTAACGATTTGCTCGATATTTCCGACACGCCATCCAATTACACTAATAATTATAATAACCCAGCCAATTAGTCATTGTTTTTTCTCTGATTAATGTCATATCAATCAATGTGATTTAGAAGAAAAAAGCGAAAACAAAAATTAAAAATTGAAAATCGCCTATTTTTCCTTCCATATTGCATCGCAGTGCAACACAGCAACACTGCAACTTGACACATTCATATCACCCCCAGCGACACAATAGAAGCTTGCCGCCCGTTCTCTTGATTCCAAAAGTGCAAAATATGGTAAGGCTGTGATTAAGTCGTCAAAGCGGTCATGACACAAACATGACAGCAGCGTGTATTAGAGAACTTGGAACAATAAATTTCCTCAAATCTTAAGTAACAATGCTCGGTCACGACGACACGACATTTACAGCTCAGTTACAGTGTTTGGAAACGATAAATGCAGTTAATTATTTTATATTCATGGCATGGTAGAAGATTGCAGGTAGATGCATCAAAGCTTAGGAAACATTGATATGTCAAAAATTTTAAACTATTTTTTCAAATATAAGTAGAATTTTAGATGGTTTCTTATACGACGTCAATCGGAGGTTATTATAATAAGCGTTTTCAAATTTTTTTTTACAAATTTAAATAATTTTTCATTAAAAAATTTCAATTCCAAAATTAGTTTGAAAGTTCATTGCCCAAGAAGCTGTATCGATGCGCCTACCTTCATATCTCAACCGTAGGCACAAACAGAGACCTAAATAACACATTTTGGGATGCCAGCCTTATTGCTTCACCCAATACCAAATTTAATATCATTTAGTATTTTTTATACAAATATAGGACGCACTTCCAAAACCGCCTTCATATATTAAACGCTAACACCAACAGAGACCAAAATGGGAGTTGATATTTGAAATAGAGTGGTAGTAGTCTAAACGAGTTCTAAGACTGTCAACCGGATAAAAAAATATTATTAAAATAAAATAGTAAATGTTACAATTGTTTTACTTAACTCACGTATCAATGGACTAGGTTTCTTTTTGGACCAAATCCGTTTCAGAACATTTGGAGTCGATCTAGCGATGTCCGTCCGTCTGTCTGCCTGGTTGGTGCGCACGACAAGTATCGAAGGGAGTATCAGATTTGTTCCAAACTTGGTACATCATAATATTATTGTTAAATTTAGATCGAGTTCGGAGATGGGCAATATCGGTCCACTCCTTGTGGTACCTCCCCCAAAAAATGTCAAAAAATTTCCCCCAAAAATGTCAAATTTGGAACGAATTTGGCAATTCTCAAAAACAAAAAAATCCGTGAAAAATTCTGTTAAAATCTTAGAAATACCGAATGTAGCTGTACTAGCGTCAATACGACGACATGGACCTGCATTGGTAACTTTTGTCATAAGCCATACCAATATTCAAATGCGAAACTTAGAAACAAAAAACCGGCAAATAATGTAGCTAAGATTATAAAATACCGAATATCGGGAGGTACCCTTATATATGGGCAATACGAAGACGTGGACCCAAATACCAAATTGGAAAAAATTCCGGTGAATAAAGTCCCTAAAATCATCAAAATACCGAATATCGGGAGGAACCTTTATGTACGTGGACGTCTATACTAAGACGTGGACCTGCACAGACAATCTCCTGTCATAGGCTGTAGTATCTATTACGAACATCAAATACCAAATTTGCTTAAACCATCAAAATACCGAAAATAGGGAGGTATATGGGGGCTATACCAAAACGTGGACCTACATGGCCCGTTTTCAATATAAAAAGTCCTGCAGACCAAACACATTTTTGAGTAAAATTTTATCGACCTACTGCATTTCGTTCGGAAGCTAGAGTGACTTCCGCAGACGGACGGACATCGCTAAATCGACGTAGAATTTTATGCTGATCACGAAAATATATACTTTGAGGGATCTAAAATGTATATTTCGAGGTGTTACAAACGGTATGACAAACTTAATATCCTATGGTGGAGGGTATAAAAATATATATTGGAGCCGAGTTCCACAAAATGGAAACGTACGTTCCGAAATTCACTCCATTTGGGCTGATATTAGTCATTATTTGCACAATAAACCTGAAATCGGATTAAGGATATATATGGGAGCTATATCCAAATTTTAACCGATCCCAATAAAATTTGGCAAAGGTATGTCCGAGCTCTATAAGATATCTGGTATTAAATATAATTGTTGTGGAGTGCATACTACGAATGTGAGGGACTTAGAACCCCAAATCGGATGAAACATATCAATGGGAGCTATAGCTATATCTGAACCGATTTCGATGTATTTGCTTCTAGACTGAATTCGGTTGGATGTGCCAAAATTCAAGTCACTTAGACTTATATTGGCCATTTGATGCACAATTAACCTGAAATCGGTTGAAGATAAACATGGGAGCCATATCTAAATCTGATCTGATTATCACCAATTTCAAAAGGGTTCGTCCTTGGGCCAAACAAATTTTGTTTGGAAAATTTCATCTCAATCGGATAATAAATGCGACCTGCATTTTCTTCACAAGAATACTTGAACAGACTGACGGACATGAATAAATCGACTCAGAAAGTGATTCATAGAATCAAAAGTAACTATGGGTCTATCTCCTTCCTTCTCCCTATTACAAACAAATGCAAAAAGACATAATACCCTGGCCACAGTGTGATGTAGGGTATAAAAAGATAAACAGTTTCCATGCTAGATTTGACGCCTATATGAAAAAATTGCCCACCATCTGCTCTTAAATTATTTATTTTTTATTTCTACTTACGTTTTATTTATCCTCTGGTATTAATAATTTTAATAACTTTTTTACGCAAAAAATAGATAGGTTAAATTTGTTTGTTTGTTTGTTTGTTTGTTTATAAAGCAACTGATTATTGAACAGCTGATTTTTGCTAGGAACACAATTGGAGCGAACGACGAATTTCGCCCTACGCGGCGACAAAATAAGCCGCGAAAATTCGTCGTATGGAACACAATACCGACGAAATTATAAAACAGCTGATGAAGTTGTTTACTTTTTGCTCATTTGTTGACTACAATGAATTATACAAGAACACATAATTCTTTACGTTCTCTATTATAATTTCACTATTATAAATTCACTGATATCCATCTTCACTCAGGCGCAAGTACACAAATAAATAAACAAATTAATTATGTTTTTTTTATACGAGTAACAGATAGTAGAGTGACCATAACAAATTTTAAAGTAAAAAGTAACTTTATTTACTAAAACACATAAAATTCGTACAAGTATGGCCACCTTGTACTGTTTTGTTCGCCGGTCGCCGGCGTATGAAATAGAAATAAAGCTAATTGAGTTCGCGGCGACCGACGAAATTTTCGCCGGTGCCGTGATTGTGTGCACTTCCATATACACATATGTGTTTTATTCTTGACGACGAACATACGCCGCGAAAAAATTCGTCGTTCGCTCCAATTGTGTTCCTAGCATTTAGTGGATAATTCTTCCGGGAGAAATTTTCCCAGTAACTCAAATGTCAAAATGACTCTCTCATTTCGCTCTCACGTACTGGACTTTTAGGTAAAAGAACAGCTTCCACTAAATATTTGTACAAATTATCGAGTAAACGGACACTCCTAGTTTGTCGCATAGTTGTATTTTCTTTGGCAATGATGTCAATTAAATAATTCTACTGGAGGTAGACTAACATAATCTGATCTGGATTTTTAGCTATTATCTTGTGAGAAACACTTCGTTTTAAAAGTTATCCTCATTATCAGGATTCATTTTCCTAATACGTTTTAATTTTTATCCAGAATTACTTCGGTCCGAATCCGTCTTTAAATATAAGCTTATGGTTTACGAAAATTCTACACCTGATTCAAAAGGTCAATACTCCTCAATGTCCTCGATCTCTACACGCATTAATATTTCAATTTCTCTCGCCCTCAATTATTCCATATTTTCCATTTTTCCACATAACAGCTTTGTGGGGTTTTTTATTGAAATTAATTCAAATTTGTCATATTATAATATTTAATTGTCGAATTAAATATAATTTAATAATAAATTCTCTGAAACGTTTTATTAATTGCACATGTTTGAATGTATCTCTAAATCAAATTGACTTAAACTATCCTATCGCAAAGCTCTAATCGTTAAAATCGACATTTATTGCAATAGTTTACAAAATTCCAAAACATATTTTATTCTATAACGACAAATGTAGTTCCGATTCGAAGTGTGTGTGTTGAGAATCAAAAAAAAAAAAAAAAAAAATACATAAATGTGTCAGCTGGAAAGCAATGCGGTTTTTATTGTTGTTTGAGGTATTTCTGAAAATCATTGTGACATTGTGGTCGGAATATCGGCTGTCATGCACACGTTTGCAAATTAATAACCGTTGCTTCACCATGAAGCGGAATAAGTTCAGTGGCACAGATTATTGCGGCACTAGAATTATGATGACCCTATTCATGAGGACGAATCTCAAAAAAGTTTACGATTATGGCAAGTTTTGAAAGAAAATAAAAAACCAATAAAGAAAGGTCAAAAGGTGGGTGGGGCCGACTGTATGATACCATACACTACTATGCGTATATAATAGAGCTCCCATAACAAAAAAGGTTATATTGGGAATCAATATGGAGTAGATCATATCAACTATGAACGTCTTTTTGAATGCGAATCATGGCTTTAAAGTAGCCACAATTTGGAACTATATTCAACTCTGAATCGATTTTCAACAAATTTGACGAAGGCTTTTAAACCTTTGATACAAAATAACATTTATTGGAACAATAGATATACCGGACCGAGTTTCACCAGATGGAAAAATTCGGTTGAATATGAAAACATCTATTCAATTTGGGCTGATATTACTTATATGGTGAACAATAACCGTAAAATCGGATGCAAGTAGGAATATAAAAATCTGAACCTACCTCGATAATATTTGGCAGAATTATTTTCGAACTGTATCTGATGTCTGGTATCAAATATAATTGTTGTGGAGTATATATTACCCTTGTGAGGACTTAAAACGCCAAATCGGATGAAACAATTTGGCAGAGGTATTTCTGGGCTATATGTGATATCTTATGCCAAACATCATTCTTGTGGGGTAGTTATTACGAATGTGAGGGACTTAAATGCCAAATCGAGTAGAATCTTATATGGGATCTATAGTTATATCTGAAGCGATTTTCTCCGAATTCGATGTATTAGCTTTTAGACTGAATTCGGTCTCATATACCAAAATTCAGGACTGATATTGACCATTTCGTGTACTATTAACCTAAAATCGATTGAAAATATATGTATGGGAGCTATATCCAAATCTGAACCGATCTTGATAAAATCTGGCATTGTTGTGAAGTGCTCTTTACGTACGTGAGGGACTTAAACACTAAATCGGATAAAACATAAAACATATGGCTATATCTGATCCAATTTTCACTAAATTTGATGTACTTGCTTCTAAAAATTCCAAAATTCAGGTCGTGTGGGCTGACATTGACCATTTGATGCACAATTAACCCGAAATCGGAGCTATATCTAAATTGAACCGATTCCAACCAATTTCAAAAAGGTTCGTCCTAGGGTCAAACAAATATGGTTTGGAAAATAATAAATGCGACCTGAATTTTGTTCACAAAAATACATACACAGGCGGATGGACGGAGTGACATGCATAAATCGACTTGAAAGATGTGTTTATACCCTCAGTCATATGGCTGGAGAGGGTATATATCATTTGATACGGCCAAAACGTGCCTCATCGAAATAACGGTTTTAGCCCCAAGGTCTCTTTGGATCAAATCCGTTTCAGGTAATTTGGTGTCGATCTTGCGATGTCCGCTCGTCGTCTGTCTGTCTGGCTGGTCCGCACGATAACATCGAAATATTTTTGTCAAACTTAGATCGAGTTCGGATATGGACAATATCGGTCCACTCCTTCACAGAAAGAGAAAGGATAATCGGATTTTGCTCCGACTTTGGAAATCCATTGGGAACGATTTTGGCATTTTTCAAAAAATAGAATCGTTTATAAATTCTGTTCAAATTTAAAAAAATATAGCCGTTATATTGGGGTCTATACGACGACGTGGACCTGCATAGGCAACTTTTTTCATAAGCCACTGCAATATTCAAATGATCAAATGATGATACTAAAATCATCAAAATACCGAAAATAGGAAGGTACAAGTAAATGGGGACTATACGAAGACGTGGACCTAAAAAGACAATTTTCTGTCATAGACTGTAGCATCCATTACGAACTTAAAATACCAAATTTGAAACAATTCCGGTGAAAAATGTCGCTAAAATCATTAAAATACCGAATATCGGGTGGTGTCGTTATATGGGGACTATACGAAGACGTCCACGCCTCCGTATTCGGTATTTTGATTATTTTAGCTACATTATTCACCGAATTTATTTTTCAAGTTTCGCATTTGAATATTGTAATGGCTTATGACAAAAGTTGCCTACCTCTTTGAATATACCCCAAAATAGCGGCTATATTTGGTATTTTTGAGATTTTAACAGAATTTTTAACGGATTTTTTTTATTTTGAAAATTTTTAAATTCGTTCCAAATGTTGTTTTTTTTCTTCAAAATTAGGCTTGATATAGGCCATCTAATTGTCAAAATGTATATTCATAAATCCATTGGATATACATAAATCAGAGATTTGACAAGATTTATTTGAGGAACCTTAAAAAAATGCATAAATTTTTAGAATTTTGGTTCCGAACCTTCTTGTGAACAAAATGCAGGTCGCATTTGTTATCCGATTGAGATGAAATTTTGCAAACAACATTTGTTTGGCCCAAGGACGAACCCTATTAAAATTGGAGATAATCGGTAAAAACTTAGATATAGCTCCCATATATATCTTCGTCCGATTTGCCTTTTATTGTGCACCAAACGTGTAATATCAGCCCGAATAGTACGGAATTTTGCACATACAACCAAATTAGGCCTGGAAATAAGTTTGCCAAATTTTATCGAAATCGGTTCAGATATAGCTATAGCTCCCATATATATTGTTCATCCGATTTGTTATTTTTGTCCTCCGCAGCCGCAGTAATATGCACTCTGTAACAAGAATATTTGGGGGAATATATCAAATACAGCTCAGAAATACATTTGCTAAATTTTATCGAGATCGGTTCAGATTTGGATATATCTCCCATATATAACTTCGTCCGATTTACCTTGGATTGTGCACTAAACGTCTAATATTTGCCCAAATTGGATGAAATTTGGCACTTACGGCCGAATTGAGACTAGAAGCTAGTATGTCAAATTTGGTGAAGATCGGTTCAGATATAGCTATAGCTCCCATATATATTGTTCATCCGATTTATTGTATTTGTTACCCACAGCCGTAATATGCACTCCGTAACAACGATATTCAGGGGAATATATCAATTCCAGCTCAGAAATATCTTTGCCAAATTTTATCGAAATCGGTTCGGATTTGAATATAGCTCCCATATATATTTTTATCCGAATTCAAATTAATTGTGCACCAAATGGGCAATACAAGTCCGAATTTAAAAGACGCAAATGCTCCGGCATATTTAGTCCTTTGAACTAATTGTTATGCGCAGCTCTACTAAATTAGCAAAGTGGTGTAGGGTATCACGACTTCCTATAGCCCTCATATAACGCTACCTCCCGATATTCGGTATTTTGGTGATTTATGCTACATTATTCACCGAAAATATTTCAAATTTGGTATTTGAAGTTCGTAACGGATATTGTCTGTGTAGGTCCACGCCTCCATATTCGGATTTTAGCTACATTACTCACCGTTTTTTTTTTTTTTTTTGAAGTTTCGTATTTGAAAATTGTAATGGCAAAAATTGTAAAGTTGCCTATGCAGGTCCACGTCTACGTATAGACCCCAATATAGTAGCCACATACGGTATTTTTTAAAATTTTAATACAATTTTTAACGGATTTTTTATTTGGAAAATTTCCAAATTCGTTCCAAATGTATTTTTTTCTTCAAAATTAAGCCTATATCAACATCTAATTGCAAAATGTATATTCATTAATCCATTGGATATACATAAATCAGAGATGGGAATCTGGTTATATTCAGTTAAATTTAACAAAATTTATTTGACATGAATTTAGCTTCTTAACCATATTTAAGAAGATCCTTGAAAAAATATATAAATGTTCTGAATTTTGGTTCCGAACCCCCTTGGGGAAATATGTTACATTTCGCCTTCAATTCAAAATACATATGAATTTAATTTCTATAAAAAAATTCAAAATTTTGCATTGTTTTTTTTTTTTTGATTGTCATTGGATGGCATTGCAATGGAGATTTGTCAACAGTTTTATGGTAATGACAGGGCAAATTTAAACTTCAATGTTTTTGCTGAGTAAGAAAATAAACAAGGTTTCACTTTTCATCGTCGGGGAGGAGGTGAGGAATCAAAAAAAAAAATTGAGTGTCATGTTAAGAAACAGTGTTCCAGCGTTTTCAAAACCTAGACATTTCCGTCGTCTAGTTGTGGAAAGCGCACAAGCAAATTATGCATACATACATACCTACATACATACATACAAAAAAGAAAAAAAAGTATGTCAGTATGTTTTCTTATGTGATGAAATGACGCCACAATGACCTGACCTTTTCACAATGTATGTATGTATGTAACTAAAAATGGAGCAGTATTACCAAGTTTAAGTAGAGCAAAGATATGAAATTTAAAGACATACATAAATATGTTCACATATAGACGTAATATAAGTACTTATATTAAGTCATAACTCATACTCACATAAATAAATATGTATGTATGCGTATGACAATTGAATGTGACCTCCCTCCTTTTCTGATGAAATCTTTTGTTATGGACAACCACCAAAAGAAACATTTCCACTTGTGGCCAACAAACAAACTATGGGAAAATATAGCAGAAGAAGGCATGTTCGATGGCACGGATGGATGGATGGATGGTTGGTTAGATGGCAGGCGCATTTTCCCCTTGAAGAAAAGACATTTGTGCAAGTGGTATTTTTCCATTCGATTTGAAATGCCAGGCAAACTAAGTTACATGAACCCATATCATTAAAGTGCGGATATTTATTATATAAGGAAAAGGTAGAAAGGTAACATAAGTTGAACACTTGCAGGACAAGTCATTGAATTCTTAATGGCATATCAATGTACTTTAATTGCACCCTACACCACACTGTGCTCAGGGTATTATGTCTTTGTGCATTTGTTTGTAACATGGAGAAGGACGCGAGAAAGACCCGTAGTTACTTTTGAGGATCTTCATAGAATCACACTCTGAGTCGATTTATGCATGTCAGTGCACCCATGTATTTTTGTGAACAAAATGCAGGTCGCATATAATATCCGATTGAGATGAAATTTTCCAAACAATATGTTTTTGACCAAATGACGAACCCTATTGAAATTTGGTGAGAATTGGTTCAAATTTAGATATAACACCCACATATGCCTTCCACAGATTTCGGGTTAATTGTGCACCAAATCGTCAATATAAGTCCACATGACCTGAATTTTGGCACATCCGACCGAATTTAGTGTAGAAGCAAGTGCATCGAATTTGGAGAAAATCGGTTCAGATATAGTTTTAGCTCCTATATATATTTTTCACCTTATTCGGGGTTTTCAGAACCTCACATTCCTAATATGCACTCCAGAAGAATGATATTTGGTACCGGACATCAGAAATACCTCTGCAAATTTTTATCAAGATCGGTTCAGATTTGGATACAACTCCCATGTATATATCTTCAAACAATTTCGGGTTAATTGTGCCCCAAAATGGCCAATATCAGTCCAAATGACATGAATTTTGGCACATCCGACCGAATTCAGTCTAGCAGCAAGTACATTAAATTTGGTGAAAATCGGTTCAGATATAGCTATAGCTCCCATATATATGTTTCATCCGATTTGGGGTTTTAAGACCCTCACATGCGTAATATGCACTCTACAAGAATGATATTTGGTGCCAGACATCAAATGCAGACCCGAAATACCTCTGCCAAATTTCATCAAGATCGGGTCAGATTTGGATATAGCTCCCACATATGTCTTCAACCGATTTCGGGTTAATTGTGCACCAAATGGCCAATATCAGTCCAAATTAACTGAATTTTGACACATTCGACCGAATTCAGTCTAGCAGCAAGTACATCAAATTTGGTGAAAATCGGTTCATATATAGCTATAGCTCCCTTATATATGTTTCATCCGATTTGGGGGTTTCAGTCCTCACATTCGTAATATGGTTTCGACAACAATTATATTTGGTACCAGATATCAGATACAGCCCAGAAATATCTCTACCAAATTTTGTCGAGATCGGTTCAGATTTGGATATAGCTCCCATATATATTTTTAATCCGATTTCAGGTTTGTTGTACAAATAACGGCTAATATTAGCCCAAATGGAATGAATTTTGGGACCTAATATCTCTAAATATTCGTCGCAGAACAATTTGTATTGTGTCTAGGATTGTTGGTATTGAAAATGAGATATATCGGTCTACGTTTTGGTATAGTCCCCATATAACGATACCTCCCGATATCCGGTGATGATTTTTGCCGCATTTTTTCATGGATTTTGTTTATAAAAATTGGTATTTGTTGGTCATAGAGAGTTCTAGCTCTGGTGGCGAAACATTGCATGTATAGGTCCACGTTTTGGTATAGCCCCCATATAACGGTATCTCCCGATATTCGGTATTTTGATGATTTTTGCCACATTTTTTCATGGGTTTGTCTAAAAATTGGTATTTGTTGGTCATAATGGGTTCTAGCTCCGGTGGCGAAATATTGTATGTATAGGTGCACGTTTTGGTACACCCCCATATAACAGTCCCACCCGATGTTCGGTATTTTTGCCACATTTTTCCACATATTTGTCCAAAAATTGGTATTAGTACTTCGTAATGGGTTCTAGTTCCTGTGGCGGAACATAGTATGTATAGGTCCACGTTTTTGTATGGCCCCCATATAACGGTACCTCCCCATATTCGGTGAGTTTCGCCGCATTTTTTCAAGGATTTGTCTAAAAATTGGTATTTGTAGGTCGTTATGGATTCTTGCTCCGCTATTGAAACATTGTACGTATATGTCCACGTTTTTGTATAACGGTACCTTCCGATATTCGGTATTTTGATGATTTCTGCAACATTTCTCAACAGATTTGTCTAAAAATTGGTATTTGTAGGTCATAATGGGTTATATCTCCGGTGGCGAAATATTGTATGTATAGGTCCACGTTTTCGTATAGCCCCCACACAATGGCCACATTTTTTCCACGGATTTGTCTAAAAATTCGTATTTGTAGGTCATAATAGGTTCCAATACCTGTGGCGGAACATTGAAAATTTAAGTCTACGTTTTCCTGGAACGCTCCTATAACGATATCCACGGATATTCGGTATTTCGATAATCTTAGTCACATTTATCCACAAAATGTTTGAAATTTAATATTTAAGACAATTTGGTAGATGATAATCCTTGAAGTATAAAATTGTCTATGGAGGTTCTCGTTTTGGTATGGCCCCCATACAACGGCCTCACCCATTTTATGTTTTTTTTTTTTTTTGAAAAGTCTAACAGCCTTATCCAAACGGTCTTACAGGAATTTGTAGCTTAAAGTGGAACACGTTTGAATTTAGATATTTTTATAAAAACATATTTTCTTTACCCAAAGGTGGAGGGTATTAAATGTTCGACCCGACCGAACTTTATGTTTTTTTTTTTTGTATTCTTGTTTTGCAGTCAGCTGTCAATATGCCAATATACGCATACATAATTACATTTTGTAGGCATTAATATATATGTGTTTATTAATTATTTTACATTTTATTGAATTTATTTGAATTGCAATTGCAATAAATGTTAATAAGTTAAAGTGGCGACATATGCATTTGTCAGATCTCACACGTCAATCACAATTTTTGTTTTGTAAAATATCGTTTATAACTGTCAAATGGCGAATAAAACTTTAGAAAGTAGTCGGAAACAAAAAACATACTTAAAAATATTAAAAATATTTAATTTATATATTTTATTTATTTTTTATAGTTTTTTTAACCTCCGTCATAAAATAAAGGGTTTAATTGCTTTTTGTTAATTTGAGGAAGAAGTCATTTAATATCATTATTTTAAATATATACTTAATTATTATTAATATAGTAATTGTTTTTATTATTGGGTGCGAAAAACGAATAATATAACCAAATGTTGCTCGATAACCCTAAAGTTCAATGAATGAGAGGTGGTAAGAGAGCATTATTAAACAGTTGAGTTACTGAGAGTTTGCAAATTCTTACCTGGAAAATGTTCTCAGTACGAATTATGGTGGATTTAAGAGGATTTTTTTCCTAAATAAATCATCGACCTGGCTGAAATTTAAATACCTTTTACCGTTTGGAACGAATTTGGAAATTTACAAAAAAAAAAAAAAATAAATAAATAAATCCGTTAAAAATTCAGTTAAAATCTTAAAAATACCAAATAAAACAGTTATATTGGGGACTATACGAAAACCTGGACCTGCATAAACAATTTTCTGTCACAGGCTGTAGTACCCATTAGGAACTTCAAATATGAAATTTAGAAACAATTCCGGTGAATAATGTCGCTGAAACCAGCAAAATGCCAAATATAGGCAGGCACCTTTAAATGGGAGCTATACGAAGACCTGGACCTGCATAGGCAATTTTCTGTCACAGGCTACAGTACCTATTAGGAATTTTGAATACAAAAATGGAAACAATTCTGATGAATAATGTCGCTGAAATCATTAAAATACTGAATATCGGAGGTACCGTTGTATGGGTCTATTGATCTGCATAGGTAATTTACCGCTACAGGCTGTAGTACCCGTTATGAACTTTAAATACCAAATTTGAAACAATTCCGGTAAATAATGTAGCTAAAATCATTAAAATACCGCATATAGGGAGGTACCGATATATTGGGGCTATACGAAGACCTGGGACTTCATATGCAATTTTTTGCCACATGCTGTAGTATCCGTTACGAACTTTAAATACCGAATTTGAAACAAATCCGGTGAATAATGTCGCTAAAATCATCAAAATGCCAAATGTCGGGACAGACAATTTTCTGTCTTAGGCTGTAGTATCCATTACGAACTTTAAATACAAAAATTCAAACATTTCCGGTGAATAATGTAGCTTAAATCATCAATATACCGGATATCGGGGGTATCGTTGTAGTTCTTAGAAAGAACTTCTAGTATCGATTTTTAGACAATTCCATTGAAAAAGGTAGCTAAAATCATCAAAATACCGAATATAGGGAGGTTCCTGTTTCCAGGGGTTAAAGTACTCAAAAGGAAATACTTGTGTTTATTTTCGGACAATTCCGTTGAAAAATGTGAATAAAATCATCGAAATAACGAATATAGGGAGGTACCGTGATATGGGGGATATCGTATATCGAGGACCTATATCGACAATTCTCTTTCAGGTGGTTACGTAGTCACGAAGAATTCCTTGTGTAGAATTTCAGAGAATTTCATTGAAAAATTTGGCTACAACCATGAAAATACCGAATATCGGGAGGTACCGTTATATGGAGGCTATACGATATCGTAGATCGATGTAGCCCATCTTCGAACTCAACGTGCCTACAGACAAATGACTAATTTGCGCAAAATTTTAGCTTACCATCCTTATTTGTTTTGACTCTAACGAAATTACAACAGACGTACGCATGGACAGGGCAAAATCGACTTAGAATTTCCCGCTGACCCGGATCCACTTACCCGATATTGACAATATAGGCTTATGAAAATATCTATTCAACAAGTGGTCACATGATGGGGTTATTTAAAGCGGTTCGGAAGTTATAGCCAAATTATCGATTTTTGGGCCCGAATATTTTATAAAACCTCCAAAAAGTCGAAAAAGAGGCCATATTGAGGGTCAACAAATTATAGCTGACACTCTTACCTTTAAAAAAATCCTACAATTTGTGCTTATACCCTTTTCGGGTCCAGAGATATGGGACGCCAGTTGTACATGGGATTCCGGAACAAGCGCCGGTTGAACACCTATCTCGTGGATCTTACCCCTGGATTTACTTCCACGCGAGGAATATGAAAATATCCGCCACCTGAGCAACGACTGCACTCTTTCCAAAATGGTTTGTGGAGATGAGAACGCAGCTGAATGTGCAGGTAAAGGAAAATCTAATTCCGATCCCCGGGGTCACTAAGACGTAATGTGCCTTAGCTGTTTAAACCAGTGTTTGCCAAAAGATAATAGCTATATTATCATGTGGACTTCATAACTTCTAAAAGAATTTATTTTTCAAAATGAAAATGAATACGATCGAAAGAATGTAAACCATTGTTGTGATATCTAGGTCGTCCCCCACTTCCAAAATATTTCCTTTTATTTATTATCCAAACAAAAATATCGCAGATGTATTGATTTTTGGATAAATCTAGAAAAAAATCATTCACGCATTTCTATTCATAGGTATATTTTCCGTAGAACACGTCGTTGCGATAATATTCATTAGCAGCTCAAAGGTGCTAATGAATCGCTTTGGCCCCAGTGAATTCCTTACTCATATGTTTTGAGTTATAAGAAACATTTATGTTTGATCTTCAAATTCCGATAAGATTCAATTATTTTGGCAAAGCAATCAACCTAACTGCCGCACACACACACACACACACACGTACTCACCGTTTGTGGATGCCATATAGACAGACTAAATGTCTCACACAACTGAGCTGAGTGAATAATTGTACGTGCTTTGGGCAAATGGACAAAATTAGCCATGCACAGTGGAGTAAAGAGGCCTCAGCCAATATTCGATGATTTAACTACATTTTGACTTCTGTTATGATTATTTAAATGGTTGTCTCCTATGGAGTAAATTCCGAAGGAATGGGCCAATATTGTCCATTTTGTATCGGACCTAAATACCTATGATATAAATATTGCGACGTGCCGGGTTTGGACTATTTTGGTTCATTCCTTCACTTTATATGAGACATGTGATAATTATAGCCTTAGCCATATCGCTAGAGAGGGTATATATCACTTGATATGGCCAAAACGTGCCTCATCGAAGTAAGGGTTTTAGACCCTAGGTCTCTTTGAACCAAATCCGTTTCGGGACATTTGAAGTCGATCTGGCGATGTACGTCTGGTTTGCTGTTGCACACGATAATACTTGAAGGGAGTATCCGATTTGATCCAAACTTGGTACATCGTAATATTATTATTAAACTAAGATTAAATTCGGAGATGGTCAATATCGGTCCACTCATTCTGGTAACTCCCCACAAAAGGACGAAATTTTCAAAATAAATATTTTACTGCACAGAAAGAGAAAGGATAATCCAAGTTTGCTCCAACTTTGCATATCATAATATTTACATCAGTGCCAGGTCAGGTGCGAAAATGGACAATATCGGCCCACTCCATCAAGTAACTCCCCCACAAAGTGTCAAAATTTTGAATAATTATTACTCTTATAAAATTTTATGTAAATGTCGGATGTCTTCAAGTTACACACATCACAATATTTTTAATAACCCAAGATCTGGTGTGAACATGGAAGATATCTGTTTACTCTTTCTGGCACCTACCCCACAAAGGGTCAAAATTTTGAATACCCATGTAGCTCATAAAAGGCGAAATTAACACCCGATTCCATTCACACTTGGCACATCTCAATATTTCCATCAACATCAGATCTGTTATAAAGTAGGAATGTATCGGTCCACTTCTTCTGGTACCTCCCCCACAAAGGGTCAAAATTTTGAATAACCAAAACGATCATAAAATACGAAATAGGCATCCGGTTCTCTTCAAATTTTACACATCCCATTATTTCTACTAACACAACATCTGCTGTATAGGTGGAATGTATCGGTCCACTCCTTCTGGTACCTCCCCCACAAAGGGTTAATATTTTGAATATTACTGAAGCTCATAGAACACGAAATTAATATCCGATTATATTCAGATTTGGCACATCTCATTATTTCCAACAACGCAAGATCTGTCATAAAGATGGTAGAGATCAGACCATTCCTGCTGGTACCTCCCCCACAAAGGGTTACAATCTAGAATAACAGAAACGATCATAAAATCCGAAAAAAAGGATCCGGTTCTCTATAATTAACACACATCACAATATTTTTATTAACTCAAGGTCTGATGTGAAGATGGAATGTATCGGTCCCCTCCTTCTGATACCTCCCCCACAAAGGATCAAAATTTTGAATGTCAATGAAGCTCATAAAACACGAAATTGATATCCGATTCCATTCAGATTTGGAACATCTCATTATTTCCATCAACGCAAGATCTGTTGTAAAGATGGTGAAGATCGGACCATTCCTGCTGGTACCTCAACCACAAAGCGTCAAAATTTTGAATAACCAAAACGATCATAAAATCCGAAATTAGCATCCGGTTCTCTTCAAATTTCACACATCCCATTATTTCTACTAACACAAGATCTGCTATGAAGATGGAATATATCGGTCCACTCCTTCTGGTACCTCCCTCACAAAGGATCAAAGTTTTAAATATATATGAAGCTCATAAGACACGAAATTAATATCCGATTCCATTCATACTTGGTACATCTCAATATTTCCACCAACACAAGATCTGTTATAAAGGTGGTAGAAATCGGATCATTCCTCTGGTGGTGCTTCCCACAAAGGGTCAAAATTTTGAAAAAACAAAACGATAATAAAAACCGAAATAAGCATCCGGTTCTCTTCAAATTTCACAGATGCCATTATTTCTACTAACACAAGATTTGCTGTGAAGATGGAATGTATCGGTCCACTCCTTCCGGTACCTCCCCCACAAAGGGTCAATATTTTGAATACCCAATGTAGCTCATAAAAGGCGAAATTAACATGCGATTCCGTTCAGACTTTGCACATCTCAATATTTCCATCAACACAAGATCTGTTATTGAGATGATAGGGATCGGACCATTCCTTCTGGTACCTCCCCCACAAATGGTCAAAGTTTTGAATAACCTAAACGGTTATAAATACCGAAATAGGCATCCGGATCTCTTCAAATTTCACAAATGCCATTATTTTAACTAACACCATGTCTGCTGTAAAAATGAAATATATCGGCAATCTCCGTCTGGTGCCTACCCCACCTAGGGTCAATATTTTGAACCTTTATGAAGCTCATACAACGCGAAATTAACATCCGATTCCATTCAGATTTGGCACATATCATTATCAACACAAGATCTATTGTAAAGATGGTAGAGATCGGACCATACCTGCTGGTACCTTCACCACAAAGGGTCATAATTTTGAATAAACAAAGTGATTAAAAAAATTCGAAATAACCATCCGGTTCTCTTCAATTTACACACATCACAATATTTCCATCAACACAAGATCTGTTATAAAGATGGTATAGATCGAACCATTACTTCTGGTACCTCCCCCATAAAAGGTCATAACTCATGGGGTTTTTCAGCATTTGATGTTTTTATAGACTCTCTCATAATATCTCCCTATACAAGACCGATTTGAGTAATCTTTTAACCAGGACATTTTAAAGGCCAATAGATAGATATTCAAAAACCCCATCCTCAGAACGTCTAGGGAAGCTCTGATAGGTCTTCTATGGACGTAGTTAATTTTTCGCTTATCTGTGGGTAGACGACCTTAGAAGACCTTTTTGCAGACTTTTTTAACACAAAAACAAGTAAATTTACTTGCCTTCCATTTCTACCCACTGTGCGCTGCAATATATAATCAGCTGCGGTCACATACCCGCCTCGAATTGACCAATTAGTGAAATCACGTTTTACCGCTACGAATACACGCTTTGCACTCGGCCAGAATTTTCAATGTTAAGGTCATTCGCAACTATTTCAGGCATTTATGTTTTACTTTTTTTTTTTGTTTTTTTTTGCAACGTTGTTTCTTTTTTAAAAGCAGCTATTAAATTGTTGCCAGCTTAGAATTAACTTGTTTCTTATTGCAAATTGTTGTTGTCGTTGTTGTTTTATTGTCATAATTGTTGTAAACTTGAGATTGATTGTGAGACTTTTGTATTTCCCATTATTCATGTTTCTCGTCTTCTCTTTTTGTAGCTGTGCAACTAATCTGTGATATGCACTGATTTGAAAACGATCTGCTGAATGACAACACCGATTGCGGTTGGAAAATCATAAGCCTGTAGAAGTTCTTTGCTTGCAGAAGCATTAGGAAAAAAATTAAAAAAATTAATATTTTTGTGACTGTGATCGTTTGAACGAGTACTCCGTAGCCCACCATGGAACTGGAAATGGAAACAAGTAAAATGCTGAAAAGCAATACCGTGCGCAGCATACCCATCGAATTTACAGATCTCACCTATCAAGTTAATGTGCCAAAGCAAAAAGGTAAGAAGGAATATTTATAAAAAAAAGTATTCACATTTACAGAAATATACACATTGACGTGGATCTGCATAAGAAATTTTTTGTCATAGGTTGTAGTACTGATTTCGAACTTCAAATACTAATTTTAAAACAATTCCGGTAAATAATGTAACTAAAATCATTAAAATACCGAATATAGGGAGGTACCGTTATATGGGGGTTATACGAAGACGTGGACCTGCATTTTTCAGATTTTTGTCACAGGCTGTAGTATCTATTAGGAACTTCAACTATGAAATTTCTAACAATTTCGGTGAATATTGCACCTAAAATCGCCAAAATACAGATTATAGGGAGGTACTGATATATGGGTCTGTACGAAGAGCTGGACCTGCATGTTTTCAATTTTCTGCCACAGGCTGTAGTACTTGTTACGAACTTCAACAACGAAATTTAAAACAGTTCCGGTCAATAATGTAGCTAAAATAATCAAAATACCGAATATGGAGAGGTACCGTTATATGGGGGCTATACGAAGACCTGGACCTGCGTAGGAAATTTTCAGTCACAGGCAGGCTGTATTTATTAGGAACTCTAAATTCGAAATTTGAAACAATTCCGGCGAATAATGTCGCTAAAATCATCAAAATGCAGAATATGGGGAGGTACCGTTATATGGGGGTTATACGAAGCCGTGGACCTGAACAGACAATTTTCTGTCATAGACTGTAGTATCCATTACGAACTTCAAATACCAAACTTGAAACACTTCTGGTGAATAATATCGCTTAAATCACCAAAAATACCGAAAATAGGGAGGTATCTTTATATGGGGGCCATATCAAAACGTAGGCCTACTTGACCCATTTTCAATGACAAAAGTCCTGCAGACTAATATACATTTGAGTAAAATTTTATCAACCTACTCCAATTTGTTCGAAAGCTAGAGTGATTTCCACAGACGGAGGGACATCGCTAAATCGAATGATAGAATTTTATTCTGATCAAGAATATATTTATTATGTGGGGTCCAAAATGTATATTTCGATGTTCTGCAAACGGAATGATAAAATTAATATACCCCCCATACTATGGTGGAGGGTATAATAATGGGATGTTTGAAATTTGAAGAGAACCGTATGTTTATATCGGATTTTATGATCGTTTTGGTTATTCAAAACTTAGAGCCTTTGTGGGGGAGGTACCAGAAGGAATGGTCCGATCTCTAAAATCTTTATAACAGATCTAGTGTTGATGGAAATATTGAGATGTACCAAGACTGAATGGAATCGGATGTTAATTTCGCGTTTTATGTGCTTCATAGATATTCAGAATTTTGACCCTTTGTGGGGGAGGTACCGGAAGGAGTGGACGAATATATTCCATCTTCACATCAGACCTTCGGTTAATAAAAATATTGCAATGCGCGGAATTTTAAGAGAACCGGATACTTATTTTCGATTTTATGATCGTTTTGATTATTCAAAATGTTGACCCTTTGTGGGGGAGGTACGGGAGGGATGGTCCGATCTCTACCATCTTTATAACTGATTTTGTGTTAGTAGAAATAATGGAATGTGCGAAATATTAAGCGAACGGCATGCTTATTTCGGATTTTATAATCGTTTGGGTTATTCAAAATTTTGCCCCTTTGTGGGGGAGGTACCAGAAAGAGTGGACCGATATATCCCACCTTCACGCCAGACCTTGGGTTAATCAAAATATTGCGATATGTGTAATTTGAAGAGATCCGGATTCTTATTTCGGATTTAATGATCATTTTGGTTATTCAAATTTTTGACCCTTTTGTGGGGGAGATACCAGGAGGAATGGTCCGATTTCTACGGTCTTTATAAAACATTTTTATGTTGATGGAAATATTGAGATGTGCCAAGTCTGAATAGAATTTGCTGCTAATTTTGCGTTTTAGGAGCTTCATGGATATTCACAATTTTCACCCTTTGTGCGGGAGGTATCAGAAGGAGTGGACCGATTTACCCCATCTTCATACCAGGTTTAATAAACATATTGCGATATGTGTAATTTGAAGAGAACCGGATGCTTATATCGGATTTTATGGTTGGTTTGATTTTTCAAAATTTTCACCCTTTGTGGGGGTGGTGCCAGAAGGAATGGTCCGATCTCTACCATCTTTATACAGATCTTGTGTTTATGAAAATATTGAGATGTACAATGTCTGAATGGAATCGGATGTTAATTTTGCGTTTTATTATCTTCATGAATATTCAAAAGTTTGTGGGGGAGGTACTTGATGGAATACTTGATGGAGTGGACCGATATTTTCCATTTGTCCGCCTGACCTAGCACTTATGCAAATATTAGAATATGCAAAGTTTGAGCAAAATCGGATGATCCTTTCTTTTTCTGTTCAGAAAATTATTTTCTATAATAATTTTGACACTTTGTGAGGGAGGTACCGGAAGGAGTAGACCGATATTGCCCATCTCCCAACTCGATCTAAGTTTGATAATAATATTACGGTGTACCAAGTTTGGAAAAAAACGAAATCGTATAATCTAGCCAGACAGACGGACGGACGGACATTGCTAAATCGAATCCAAATGTTCTGCAACGGATTTGGTCCAAAGAGGCCTGGGGTCTAAAACCGTTATTTCGATAAGGCACTTTTAGGCCGTACCAAATGACATATACCTTCTACTTTCCTTTTCTATAAACAAAACATGTCTCACCCACCTGCCAGTGTCAATCCTAATGCCCAAGATAGAAATAGTCCGGTCAGTGACTTTCTTAACAATAAGAAAATGACGTATTACAACAAAACACTATCGCTGTCGTTATTTTTTTTTTTTTTTTTTTTTTTTTTTTTTTTTTTGTAAAGATGGCTTCGTTCCAAATGCATTTTGCATTTTAGTATTCACCGAACGTAAACTAGGACACCAACGTGGTGGCGTAGCATTTGTTACATTTGCCAACCACGTTACAAGTTCCTATTACGATTGACAGCACAGAAGACACAATCGAGGAAAATTTACATACTGTTTTGAACTTGAGTGCTTCTAGTTAGCGTCCCATTGTTTCAAATGAAGGAAATATCTTCAGAACAAAAACAAAAACCTCCTTCTTTTTGTCAACTTAAAATTTGTATGTAAGTCGAATATGGACTTTTCTTTACATTTTTACTTTCGTTTTTTTTTTTTTTTGTTATTTGTTCTATTGCTAATTTGCATATGTTGTGTATGTGTTTCTTTATTGCTAATTCGCATGAAGCGGATCAATTTTGTAATCGCATTAACATTTTTTTTTGCTGCTGCTGCTACTGCTAATCTCGTCAAGTTTCTTTGTCATTTCTGGCAAGTCATCACGGTAAGACGATATTGAAAGGAAAACTATTACACCGATTATTGTGAAATGTGCCATTTTTATAGATATTATGAAATTTTTCCAAAGGGAAGTAGGTTGGAAGGAGTATTATAGGATAAAAATGACATAAAATGGGTCGAAGTAAATATGTATAGCAAGTATATTCCCTGTAGGGAATTTCATTGGTGAATATTTATTGACTTTGTCACCAGTACTACTGACCCAATGTAGACGCTTTTTTATACCCTCAGCCATGTGGCTAGAGAGGGTATATATATTATTTGATACGGTCAAAACGTGCGTCATCAAAACAACGGTTTTAGACCCTATATCTCTTTGGATAAAATACGTTTCAGGACATTTGGAGTCGATCTAGTGATGTCCGTCCGTCCGCCTGTCTGGCTGGCTGGTGCGCACGATAACTCTCGAAGGGAGTATCCGATCTGATCTAAAGTTGGTACATCGAAATATTATTATCAAACTTAGGTCGAGTTCGGACATGGGCAATATCGGTCCACTCCTTCTGGTACCTCCCCCACAAAATTTCAACATTTTCAAAGAATATAATTTACTGCACAGAAAGAGAAAGGATAATCCGATTTTGCTCTAACTTTGCAAAACATTTGATACGGCCAAAACGTGCCTAGTCGAAATAACGGTTTTAGACTCTAGGTCTCTTTGGACCAAATCCGTTTCAGAACATTTGGAGTCGATCTAGCGATGTCCGTCCGTCCGTCCGTCCGTCTGTCTGTCTGTCTGGCTGGCTGGTGCGCACGATAACTCTCGAAGGGAGTATCCGATTTGGTCCAAATTGGCTACAACGTAATATTTTTGTCAAACTTAGATCGAGTTCGGAGATGGGCAATATCGGTCCACTCCTTCTGGTACCTCCCCCACAAAAGGTCGAAATTTTCATAAAATATATTTTTTGCACAGAAGAGAAAGGATAATCCGAATTTGCTCCAACTTTGCAAATCCTAATATTTGCGTCAGTGCTAGTTCAGGTGTGAAAATGTTCAATATCGGTCCACTCCATCAAGTACCTCCCCCACAAAATATTGAAATTTTGAGTACCCATGAAGCTCATAAATCGCCAAATTAACATCCGATTCCAGGCACATCTGTCGAAATATTTATATCATATTTTGGGTCCGATAGGAAATGGGCAATATTGGTCCATTCCTTCGGGATCTGCTCCATAGAGGGTCAAACGTTTTAATAACCTTAACACTAGTCAAAATATATTAGATAATCGAACATAGGCTGAGGGTATATCTCTGGCGGCAATACCGACTGATACTTTTTAACTTGTTTTATTAACACACGGTCTGATGTGAAGATGGGATATATCGGCCCACTCCTTCTAGTACCCCCCCCCCCCCCCCCCCCCACACACACACACACACAAGGCTCAAAATTTTAAATATACACGAAACTCATAAAACACGAATTTAACATCCGATTCCATTCAGACTTGATACATCTCAATATTTCCATCATCAAAAGATCATGGTAGAGATCGCACCATTTCTTCAGGTACCTCCCCCACAAAGTGTTCAAGATTTCGATAAACAAAACGCTGAAAGACGGCGGAATAAGCATCCAACTCTCTTCAAATTTCACAGACACAGGATCTGTTGTGAGATCAGATCTGATTATCAGTCCACTCCTTCCACCACAAGTGTTAAAATTCTGAATATTCGTGAAGCTCACAAAACGCGAAAATAACATCCGAGACCATTCAGACTTGGTACATCTCAATATTTCCATCAACACAAGATCTGTCATAAAAATGGTAGAGATCGGACCATTTCTTTTGATAACTCCCCCACAAAAGGATGATCATTTTGAATAACCAAAATAGACCATAAAATCCAATATAAGCATCTGGTTCTCTTCAAATTTCACACAACCCAATTTTTTTACTAACTCAAGATCTGTTGTGAAGATGATATATATATATATCTGCCAACCCCTTCTGGTACCTCATCCATAAAGGGTCTCTATTTTCAATACTTTTATCTACCATAACTTGCGAAATAAGTCAGCAATTCTTAACAATTGGCTGCATCTAGATATTTCCCTCAACCAGAAATCTGAGATGAATATTGTAATTATGATTTCGCATAAAATTGGATGTGCCTGTTCGATTTTCTTATAATTTTGCCCATACCAATATTTTTGTCTGTGCTCGATGAGGTGTGAAAATGGAATAGTTGGAACGAATATATGTGTTAACATTTTCTAAAAATTAGCATATATCTCATATAATGTGAAGGAAGTAGTCGATACAGTAAAAATCTGGCACGTTGTAATATTTATATCAGTCTTAGGTCAGATACGAATTCGTCAATACTGGCCAACTGCTTCATAACCTCCCCCATAAAGGGTCAACAGTTTGAATAAACATAACTCAAGGCTGGGGGAATAAATCTGTCGGCAAAACCGACTGATACTTCTTTATTTTAATATAACCCTTTTCGAAGTGCTGTCATGCCCCCTAGAGCAATGTTATTTGGTGTAAAAGATAAAAATGTCTCCGTCAAAGTTAGTGACAATCAATTCAGAATTGGATATGCCTCCCATTTGTTATTTTCCTCTGAAACCACATTGTAACTGCACTAAAGCCAAAGGTTGATATGTGGTATGTTCTACTTCAAATAATTATTTTGTTACGGGAGCTCTACTAAATATGCATAGTGGTGTAGAGTATCATATAGTCGGCCCGCCCGAGTTTTGATTTTTCCTTACTGTTTTTATACGATTTTCATATATTAATTTTGTCATTCCGTTTGTAATTTCTCGAAATACTCATGTCAGACCCAACAAAGTATATATATATATTCTTGATCAGCGTAAAATTCTAAGACGATTTAGCCATTTCCATCTGTCTGTCTGTTGTAATCACGCTATCTTTCGAACGAATTGAGATAGAAGGCTAAAATTTTGCACACATGTATATTTTGCCAGTAGGCAGGTTGAGTTCGTAAATGGGCCATGTAGGTACACGTTATCATACAGCCCCCATATAACGGTACCTCTCGATATTCGGTATTTTGATGATTTTAGCGACATTATTCACCGGAATTGTTTCAAATTTGGCATTTGAAGTTCAAAATGGATACTACAGCCTAAGACAGAAAATTATCTGTGCAGGTCAACGTCTTCGTATAGCCCCCATATAACGGTACTCCCCGATATTCGGTATTTTGATGATTTTAGCGACATTAGTTACCGGAATCGTTCCATATTTGGTATTAAAAGTTCGTAATAGATACTGCAGCATGAAACAGAAAATAGGGCATGTAGGTACACGTCTTCATATAGCCCCCATATAACGGTACCCCCCGATATTCGGTATTTTGATGATTTCAGCGACATTATTTAACGGAATCGTTCCAAATTTGGTATTTGAAGTTCGTAATAGATACTGCAGCATAAAACAGAAAAAAGTCCATGTAGGTCCACGTCTTCATATAGCCCCCATATAACGGTACCCCCCGATATTCGGTATTTTGATGATTTTAGCGACATTATATAACGGAATCGTTCCAAATTTGGCATTTGAAGTTCGTAATGGATACTTCAGCCCATGCCAGAAAATTGTCTGTGCAGGTCCACGTCTTCAGGGTACCGTATACCCTATATTCGTTATTTTGATGATTTAAGCGACATTATAAACAGATTTTTCTTCAAGTTTCGCATTTAAATATTGTAATAACTTAGGACAAAATTTGCCTATGCAGGTCCACGTCGTCGTATAGGCATTCGGTATTTTTAAGATTTTAACAGAATTTTTAACGGATTTTATTATTATTTTATTTTATTTATTTATTTTTTTTTTTATTATTATTTTATTTTATTTATTTATTTATTTTTTTTTTTTTTTTTTTTGAAAATTGCCAAATTTTTAACAAATGGTGGAGGGTATTAAAAGTTCGGCCCGACCGTTAATGAGCAGCTTGGCATCATGGCGTGAAATATTTATGTCAAATTATAAAGGATTCGATATCGCCTCTGACATTTCTTTTATAATGCGTCACTTAATATACAATGCAACAACTTTAACCTGCTTATATATCCTCGAATACATAAACGCTTTTTTGACTGGCTTCTTTGTAATTGAACAAAGGAGTTTAAGGTTGACTCATTCCGATTTTGGCCTTTGTTATTCTCCGAATAAGCCAGCGATGACTTAATCCAGTCAAAAAAGCATTTCATGTATTCTCACTTTAAGGAACACACCAAAATTATGCTTGAACTAAGTATTTCACTTATACCAAGTTCATAAGGTTCGTGATACGCTCTCCATTTGTACATATAATAAAGGGTGATTTTTAAGAGTGAATTTAAAAAAAAGCTTAAAACTAGTGTTGACAGCGACTGAATTTCAAATTGCAGAATTTGCAAAGTCAACTTTCAAATTTCTCTTCCAACTCACTCTCATTAACTGGACTTTGGAGCTTTCGAACAACATCCAGAAACAATTAGAGCAAATTGTTACAAATTATAAAAAAAAAAAACATATAGCCATGATTGACCGAATTTAACCTCGTTTATAGCTTGTTATTTATCATTATTTTCCCTCAATGGCCGCATGCGATCCCATTCTATTATCATTAATAACTGTCTAGATCTCACGAAAGCCGTTAGAATTAATCTCAAAACTGTTGACAAAATTGCATAGTAGAAGGCAGTCAACTGTAAATAATTACTAACTAATGATTATGTAATCACAATGTGGGATTTTCAGCGGCGATCGTTTGTAACGTTGAGACGATAATTAATTTAAATGTAACTAAAATTCAATCTATTTTCATATTCGTCATGTGTGGAAAATTACAGACTGCGATCGATCGGCCTTTGACACAAGTCACACTTTGCGAATTGAAACCCTTGTTTGCAATTTGTTTTGTTGACAAGAGAGACAGATACCTATTAAGATTCCCGGATTGAATAATAATAATTGAATAGTTCAATAAATTAGCGATAATAATTGGTCGCATTGAATGCCAATGTAAATAACAACTAATAATAAGATTTTAATACGATTATCGGTTGTAAATGTTCAGGGGTTGATACGTAAATCACATACATTTATTATTCCATCGAAGCAGGTAGTATGGTTTAGTTCAATGGTCTTGGTGTTTGGCTGACAAATAAGTGGTTGTTTCAAACCTGCAAGAGATCAATTTGTAGTTGCAATGTCACAAAAAATGCATATGTGATATTAAATAATGGCACCGGCACATGCCGGGTGTGATGTAATTTATCGCTCTTGAAATTAATAATATATACGGAGTGAGATAAAACAAGTTAAAAAGCAGTAAGTTCGGCCGGGCCGAACTTTTAATACCCTCCACCATTTGCAACGAATTTGGAAATTTTTAAAAAATAAAATCCTTAAAAAATTATGTTAAAATTTTAAAAATACCGAATTCAGCCGTTATATTGGGGTCTATACGACGTGGACATACATAGTTTGTCATAAGACATTACCATATTCAAATTCGAAACTTGAAATAAACGGTGAATAATGTAGCTAAAATCATCAAAATATCTTATATAAGGAGGTGCCGTTAAATTGGAGCTGTGCGAAGACCTGGACCAGCATAGACAATTTTCTGTCACAGGCTGTAGCATCTATTACGAACTTCAAATACCACATCTCAAACAATTTCGGTGGGTATTGTACCTAAAATCGTCAAAATACCGAATATTGGGAGGTACTGATATATGGGGCCTATACGAAGACCTGGACCCGCACAGACAATTTTCTGTCACAGACTGTAGTTCCCATAACGAATTTCAAATACCAATTTTGAGACAATTCCGGTGAATAATGTCGCTAAAATCATCAAAATACCGAATATCGGGAGGTACCGTTATATGGAGCCTATACGAAGACGTGGACCTACACAGACAATTTTCTGTCATAGGCTGTAGTATCCATTACGATCTTCAAATATCAAATTTGAAACAATTCTGGTGAAAAAATGTCCATAAAATCAATAAAATACCGAATATCGGAGGTACCGTTATATGGGTTCTTTACAAAAAAGTTGACCTACATGGCCCATTTTCAATACCAAAAGTCCTGCAGACATAACATACATTTGAGCAAAATTTTATCAATCTACTTCAATTTGTTCGGAAGCTAGAGTGATTTCCACAGACGGACAGACGGACGGACATCACTAAATCGACATAGAATTTTATGCTGATCAAGAATATATATATATATATACTTGTGGGGTCTAAAATGTGTATTTCGAGGTGTTACAAACGGAATGACAAATTTAATATACCCTCCATACTATGGTGGATGGTATAACAAGTAAAAAACCGAACTTTGAATACCCTCCACCACCATTTTGAACGATTGTGGAAATTTTCAAAAAATAAATAAATAAAATCCTTTGAAATATAGCCGTTATGTTGGAGTATATACAAAGACATGAATCTGCATAGGCAACTTTTTTCATAAGCCACAACGATATTCAAATTCGAAACTTGAAAAAAATCCTGTGAATAATGTAGCTAAAATCATCAAAATACCGAATATAGGTAGGTTATATCGTGGCTATACAAAAACCTGGACCAGCATAGACAAATTTTTGTCACAGGCTGTAGTACCGATTAGGAACTTCAAATACAATATTTCAAACACTTTCGGTGAATATTTTAGTTAAAATCGTCAAAATACCGAATATAGGGACGTACTGATATATGGGGCCTCTACGAAGACTTGAACCTGCATAGATAATTTTCTGGCATAGACTGTAGTTTTCATTTCAAACTCTAAATACGTAATTTGAAACAATTCCGGTGAATAATGGCGCTAAAATCATAAAAATACCGAATATAGGGAGGTACTGATATATGGGGTCTCTACGAAGACTTGAACCTGCATAGATAATTTTCTGGCATAGACTGTAGTTTCCATTTCAAACTCTAATTATGAAATTTGAAACAACTCCGGTAAATAATATGGTGGGTCTGCAAACGCAATTTTTTGTCATAGGCTGTAGTACCCATTACGAATTGTAAATACGAAATTTAAAACAACAACGGTTAATAATGTCCCTAAAATCATCAAAATATCGGGGATACCGTCGTATGTGGGCTATACGATATCGTGATGTTATATAGACATTTCTCTTCCAGGGGGGATTTTCAGACAATTTCATTGAACATTTTGGCTATAATCATCCTATCTTAATTCGTTTTGACTCTAGCGTGATTACTACAGACGGACGGACGGACAGGGCTAAATCGTCTTAGAATTTTACGCTGATCAAGAATATATATTCTTTTTTATATGCAAATTCCTTACAACAAAAGAATTAGGAACTAAGTCAACCTTTTGTATCTCCCTCCAAAGACCTAAAATGGTAAAGACTAGACAAAATGCATTTTGAGCAAATGGTTTGTGTCTACAATACATAGAGTAACAGCATATGGCAGAGACATGTTAATATAAAAACCACAATTACAAAACGAATAAGAAAGAAAATTTTGAAAAATTCGAAATTTTGGTTTCAAAATTCTATTCCATAGACCTTTCCAAAAATTTGCATATTGCCTTAGCGGTTTGAATCAGTTAACATTGGTAACTATGTTGTTATGATATCGTAACAACAGAGGCATTTTCACAGGGTTGCCATATTTTATTTTTGTCTTGTCCTATCTTTACACTTCTATATCTTTGCTCCCTCCACCTTTGAGATGAGAATACAAAATATTTACATTTTTTGACTGGCTAAAGGTGAGAATAAATAAAACGCTTTTTTGACTGGCTTAAGTCATCGGCTGGCTTCTTCGGAAAACAACAAAGGAGCCAAAGGCCGAAATCGAACTAAGTCAACCTAAAACTCCTTTGTTCTTTTAATGGACGCATCGGACGCTTTTATCTCTCTAAAACTACGAAGTAATGGCATTCTTCCCACTTCGCATTTGCCATAACTATATCACCACTATATAAAAATTATTAATTTATTGTTGTCAATCACAATAATTAGCAATTAAAAACTAGATTTGTATGTACATCAAAACAACAACAATAAAGTTGAAGTTGTTGGGATTATTTCAGGGATGTAAAATTCAGTACAATGGTACTTTTTTTAGTACCATTTCACTTCAAAAAGTACCTAAGTACTCCCGCGGGAAATTCACTACCATTTCACATAAGGTGTCTCCTTTATAATGCAATTAGTGTAAATCGACGTTTAAATAAGATCGCATTGCTTCATTCAAATTCTTACGACACCATTGGCACTAACTTCGATTATCATTGCAAATGTATGGATATAAGTGATATCGATAAAGGTATCGATATATGAAATTTTGTAAATCTAAATGTTGCCATCTTTAGTTAAAACCATGACAATCATGTGTTTTGGCTGAGGCATTTAAAGAGTCAATACATTTCCCAAGGAAGAACAAAATTTTGAAAACATTAACTCCCAATTTAGAGCATTATCTGATTATCCTAAACTTAAAAAATGTAAAGATGGTAATATTAGTGATTTTTGGCTTAATGTTAGTGTTATTAAAAACGAATTGGGGGAATTAATGTTCGCAGATATATCATGATTTGCCTTTGGTATATAATCAATTCCCCATTCTTCAGTGAATGTTGAACGAATATTTTCAATTCAAAATGCCACTAAGACTAAAGAAAGAAATCGTCTACAGCTAGAAAGTCTTTCTAATCTCATAAGGTCGAAAGATCTTCTTAAATCGAATAATTCTTGCTGTTTTGATTACAAAATTCCAGACAACTTCCTTGAGAAATAAGAAATTAATCATAAAAATAACTTTACAAAATTCAGAATGTTATATAAGAAAAAATGATCTCACATTTTATGTTCCTGGAAGGTATATACATATCATGGCAGAAGAATGCAGGGAGATGCATCAACGCTTGGGAGCATTGATATGTCAAAAAATTTAAATGTTTTTTCAAATATAAGTGGATTTTTATATGTTTTCTTATACTACGTCATTCGGAGGCTATTATAATTCGCGTTTTTCAACAATTTTTACAAATTTAAATAATTTTTCATTCAACATTTTCAATTCCAAAATTGGTTTGGCAGTTCATTGTCCCAGCAGCTGTGTCGACGCGTCTACCTATATTCTTCTACCATGATACATGTGTACCTAAATACATAGGTGAATGCATGGTACAATGATATCAAGGTAGGGCTATGATACCATATGATTTCAATTTTTTTATTTTCTTGGCTTAATATGTCATCTTTATTTGTTTTTGTATGTGTTTTCTTGTCAATAACAAAAAAAATCGTTCAGAAAATATTCAAATTCGGATGTTTTCAAAATGTTTATTTCATCGTATGCATCGACAAAATCTAGAGTTTTTGTAGCGAAATAATCCTTTAGAGATATATAGAACCTGGTTTTGAAAAGAAGTGTTGACCTTTCATTCAGTTTTCGCGGTTTTCAATTATTTATTCAAAATAAATGCAACAAGTTGTTTGATTTTATTATTGTTTTGATACTATTTCTGACGTTACAAGCCAAACAGGTAGACCTCTATACTTGCATTTCAAAGTTGACCTACCTTCTCTTCATTGTACCATGGGTGAATGAATTTGTTATGTTTGTTTTGTTTTGTTTACTGAATAAAACGTAAAACGTTTTTTGTAACTCTAAAAAAAATTATAAAAAAGTACCATTTTATTTAAAAAAGTACCATTTTAGTACCTTTTGAAATTTTTGATTTTCCATCCCTGTATTATTTGCATGCGGTTCCAGTCAATCAACGTCATGACAAGGTGTTGGTGCATTCTAAAATGGAAAATAACTGACTTTTTAGAAAACCTGTTGTTTTAGTTTAGATCTAATAATCATTTTTGCATAAAATTCAATCTATTGATTGAAGCGCATAATACATTTACAGTGTACCAGATTAACTTAACCCGGTGAATTAAAATTAGACATCCACTTGTATGTATTTTCCAATCTCTCTTAATATTTCAATAAAACCTTGCAGAAACTTTCGAATATGTGAGATTCAAAAAAACCCGAGCAGAAGCAATAAATCCTTCATTAACTTCTGTCAGAGCACGACGTGCACTTCATGACAAAAAACAAATACTTTTAACAATTTATGAGGTAAAATATAACAAGTAAAACCAGTAAAGAAAGTCCTAAAGTCGGGCGGGGCCGATTTTATGATACCCTACACCACATTGCTAATTTAGTTGAGCTCCACATAACTATTAAAAGTTTTTATGGGAGAATTCAATCATACACGCTATGATTATAATTATAATTTAAAATTCAAAGGACTAAATATGCCAAAGCATTTGTATCTTTTAAATTCGGACTTGTATTGCCCATTTGGTGCAAAATTAATTTGAAATCAAATAAAGATATATATGGGAACTATATCCAAATCTGAACCGATCTCGATAAAATTTGGCAAAGATATTTTTGAGCTGTATTTGATATATTTTCCTGAATATCGTTGTTACGGAGTGCATATTACTGCTGTAGGTAACAAATACAACAAATCGGATGAACAATGTATATGGGAGCAATAGCTATATATGAACCGATCTTCACCAAATTTGGCATACTACCTTCTACCTTCGGTCGTTTGTGCCAAATTCCATCCCATTTGGGCAAATATTAGACGTTTGGTGCACAATCCAAGGTAAATCGGACGAAGTTATATATGGGAGCTATATCCAAATCTGAACCGATCTCGATAAAATTTAGCAAAGGTATTTCTGAGCTGCATTTGATATATTTCCCCAAATATTGTTGTTACAGAGTGCATATTACGGCTGCGGAGGACAAAAATAACAAATCGGATGAACAGTATATATGGGAGCTATAGCTATATCTGAACCGATTTTGATAAAATTTGGCATACTTATTTTCAGGCCTAATTTGGTTGTATGTGCAAAATTTCATTCGGGCTGATATTACACGTTTGGTGCACAATAAAAGGCAAATCGGACGAAGATATATATGGGAGCTATATCTAAATTTGATCCGATTCTCACCAATTTCAATAGGGTTCGTCCTTGGGCCAAAAAAATATTGTTTGGAAAATTTCATCTCAATCGGATAATAAATGGGACCTGCATTTTGTTCACAAGAAAACATGGACAGACGGACGGACAGACGGACAGACGGACTGACATGCATAAATCGACTCAGAAAGTGCTTCTATGAAGGTTCTCAAAAGTAACTATGGGTCTATCTCGTTTCCTTCTCCATGTTACAAACAAATGCACAAAGACATAATACCCTTACCACTATGTGGTGTAGGGCATAAAAACTGTAAGTTCGGCCGTACCGAAATTTTTATACCACCCTCCACCATTTGGAACGAAATTGGCAATTTCCAAAAAAAATAAAATCTCAAATACCAAATTTGCAACAAATACGGTGAATAATGTCGCTAAAATCATCAAAATACCATATATCAAGAGATACCGTTATATGGGGGCTATACGAAGACGTGGACCTGCAAAGACAATTTTCTGTCTTAGTATCCACTACGAACTTCAAATACCAAATTTGAAACAATTCCGGTGTATAATCAAAATACCGAATATCGGGAGGTACCGTTATATGGTGGCTATACGAATACGTGCACCTGCACAGACAATTTTCTGTTATAGGCTGTAATATCCATTACAAATCTCAATTACCAATTCTGTTGATTGATACACAAGTTAACGAAGAAGATACCTTAAAGGTTCCTTGCCCATAAAAATCTAACTATGGGCTTCTATTTATAGAAAACCTCTCAAGATGAGAATATATAAAACGATTTTTTATACCCTACACCACATAGTGGTAAGGGTATTATGTCTTTGTGCATTTGTTTGTAACATGGAGAAGGAAACGAGATAGACCCATAGTTACTTTTGAGAACCTTCATAGAATTACTTTCTGAGTCGATTTATGCATGTCAGTCCGTCTGTCCGTCCGTCCGTCTGTCCATGTATTCTTGTGAACAAAATGCAGGTCGCATTTATTATCCGATTGAGATGAAATCTTCCAAACAATATTTTTTTGGCCCAAGGACGAACCCTATTGAAATTGGTGAGAATCGGATCAAATTTAGATATAGCTCCCATATATATCTTCATCCGATTTCGGGTTAAATGTGCACCAAATGTCCACTATAAGTCCAAATTACCTGAATTTTGGCACACCCAACCGAGTTCGGCCTAGAAGCAAGTATATCAAATTTGGGCAAAATCGGTTCAGATATAGCTATAGCTCCCATATATATCCTTCATCCGATTTGATCTTTAAGTCCCTCACATCCCTACTATGCACTCCACAAACGTGATATTTGGTACCAGATATAAGATACAGCCCAGAAATAGCTGTTTGTAATTTTATCGAAATCGGTTCAGATTTGGATATAGCTCCCATATATATGTTCATCCGATTTCGGGTTAATTGTGCACCAAATGGCCAATATAAGTCCAAATGGACTGAATTTTAGTACATCGGACCAAATTCAGCCCAGAAGCAAGTATATCAAATTTAGTGTAATTGGTTCAGATATAGATATAGCAACCATATATATGTTTCATCCGATTTAGTGTTTTAGTCCCTTACATTCGTAATATTCACTCCACAGCCGTGATATTTGGTACCAGGTATTAGATGGAGCACAGGAATAGCTGTTTTAAATTTTATCGAAATCGGTTCAGATTTGGATATAGCTCTCATATATATCTTCATCCGATTTCGGGTGATTGACCACCAAATGGCCGTAATAGCATCAATTTTGGCAAATCCGACCGAAACCAGCTTAGAAGCAAGTACACCAATTTTAGTAAAAATCGGTTCAGATATAGCTATAGCTCCCATATATATCTTTTATCCGATTTGGTCTTTAAGTGCCTCACATTCGTAATATGCACTCCACAGGAATGATATTTGGTACCAGATACCAGATAAAGCCCAAAAATAGTTGATTTTAATTTTATTAAAATCTGTTCCGATTTGGATATGCCTCCCATGTATATCTTCATCCGATTCGTGTTAATTGTGCATCAAATGGCCAATATCAGCCCAAATGGCATGAATTCAACCGAAACCAGCCTATAAGCAAGTACACCAATTTTAGTAAAAATTGGTTCAGATATAGCTTTAGCTCCCATATATATATTCATCCGATTTCGTGTTAATTGTGCACTAAATGGTCAATATCAGCCCAAATCACCTGAATTTTCGTACATAAGACCGAATTCAGTCTAGAAGCTAATACGTCAAATTTAGAGAAACTCGGTTCAGAGATAGCTATAGTTCGTAAAATGCACGATAGCATTAGATAGATTTTGATTTTGTACCAAATAACTCATAGAGCTCTGAAATGTCCTGTATAAACCTTTTTACGAGAGCTCGACTAAATATGCATAGTGGTGTAGGGTATCATATAGTCGGCCCCGCCCTACTTTTGAGCTTTCCTTACTGGTTCTATTTCTATAAGTCACTGGCGATTGCCGAAAAAAGAGAGGAAATAGTGTGACCTAGCTTAAATTATGGGGCGAAATTGATTTATGCCAACCTAAAACTCATTTCTTCTGTTACCAATAAACCAATAAATTATGCCAAAAAGCAAATTCTATTATGTACCGCCATATTTAAGGTGTTCCATAGGCTAAAGGTGAAAATACAAAATATGATTATTGTCTGAATAAAGGTGAGAGTACATAAAACGTTTTTTTTTTTGAATGGGTTCTTCGGAAAATAACAAAGGAGCACAGGGCCAAAATCGAACCAAGTCAACCTAAAACTCCTATGTTATTTTACGAAGAAGCCAGCCGATGACTTAAGTCAGTCAAAAAAGCGTTTTATGTATTCTCACCTTAATGTCATCGGCTGGGCTTTTTCTAAATGAAACAAGTAAAAAAGCAGCAAGTTCGTTTGGGATGAACTTTGAATACTCTCCTCCATTTGGAACGAATTTGGAAATTTTCAAAAGAATAAATCATGAAAATACCTAATATGTTGAGGTGCCGTTATATGGGAGCTATACTAAGGCGTAGACTTGCCCATTGACCAATGATGAATTGACGAATTAAAATTTATTTGGCAGAACGTTTGGTAATCAGCTGCACTTGAACGGGCACCGTATACTTGCATCATGTATTTAACAATGCGAACATGGCACAAGAAGGCAGTAAAGCTGGTTCTATGATAGAAGAATACGGGTAGATGCATCAACGCTTAGGAACATTGATATGTCAAAAATTTTAAATGTTTTTTGTTTTTTTTTTTTTTTTTCTCAAAATTACGTAGATTTTTATGAGTTTTCTTATACGACACTAATCAGAGGTTGTTATGATATGCATTTTTCAACAATGTTTACACAAATTTGAATCATTTTTCATTTATAATTTCAAAATTAGGTTTGACAACTCATTGTTCCAGCAGCAGTGTGGCAGCGACTACCTGTATTCTTCTACCATGGCAGTGAAACAACTGAAATAACCTGAAGGTGAGAATACATAAAACGCTTTAAACGTAGAGGGACAAAGGAGATTTAGGTTGACTTAGTTCGATTTTCGCCCTACTCTCCTTTGTTCTTTTCCGAATAAGCCAGCCGATGACTTAAGACTATGTATTCTCATCCAAATTTTTTTTTTAAAACTATAATCCAAAGTGTTCAATATTTCAAGACGTGGATCTGCATACACAATATTTATACCATCCACCATTCATAGTATGGAGGCTATATAAAGTCCGTCATTCCATTTGTAACTCATCAAAATAATATTTTTAGACCCAACAAAGTATTTATATATATTCTTGATCATTTATATATACTAAAAAATGTTGCTAAATTCTTTAGAAACATGGCGCGGTATTGTCGATCCTTCACACTTTTCCTACTTTAAAGCAAATTTTGCAATGCTTATCTGGAAAATAATTAATTATGCTTTACATTTTTTAACATTTCCACATCGGCCAATCAGCTTCAAAGAACCTAATATTTTTTTAAATTAAATTATAAAACAAATAATTTTTTTCTTTTTTTCCTTTCCCTTATTTCCCTTAAATAGCTGATTTACACATCATACGTGATGGCAAGCATATTTAATTAGATGAACTTTAAACGCTATGCCGCTCATTATTTCAAATATATATATATATATATGCAACACATAGAACTGAATCGAAAATCAACGGGAATTCTGTTGTAGTAACTCATTATCGAATGACAGGCAATATTTACACAAATTTACGACTAAAAATATTAATGAAATAATAAAAAAAAAAAAAAACAGGAAAATACGTTTCAGTGATTGGCACTAAGCGTTTTGTCATATTATTTTCACAGTAAAACCGTTTTTTAATCAGCCATTATGCAATGCGAATATTCCAACCGCAACTATGACAGTGTAATTATTAAATTAAGTACCGTCAACAATGTTCAGCAAAACATTAAAGTTGTTGATGGTCTCAAAGTAAATGAAAAATTTAATTACAAACATAGAAAATAAATTAAAAATGTATTAACATATAATATATCCATCTATATTCGGTATTTTGATAATCCTAGTCACATTCATTCACGAAATTATTTCAAAGATTTGGTAGGTGGCAATCCTTGAAGTATAAAATGGTCTACAAAGGTTTCCTTTTTGGTATGGTGCCCATATAACGGTCTAACCCACTATTTGGTTTTTTTGCAAAGTTTAACAGCATGGAACACGTTTGAATTCAGATACTTTTATTCACCGAATAATGAAGGGGACGACCGGACTTAAGGTGGGAATACATAAAGAGCTTATTTGGCTGGCTTAAGTCATCGGCTGGTTTCTTCGGAAATGAACAAAGGAGCCCAGAGCCAAAATCGAACTTAGTCAAAATAAAACTACTTTGTTCCTCTACGAAGAAGCTACCCATATCGCTTTATGCATTTTCACTTTAATGTTTTTATACCCTCCACCATACTATTGAGGGGATATTAATTTTGTCATTCCGTTTGTAACTCCTCGAAATACTCATGTCGGACCCAACAAAGTGTATATATTCTTGATCAGCGTAAAATTTTAAAACGATTTAGCCATGTCCGTCTGTCTGCCTGTGTGTCTGTCTATCCGTCTGTCTGATGTAATCACGCTATCTTTCGAACAAATTGAGATAGAAGGCTAAAATTTTGCACACATGTATATTTTGCCAGTAGGCAGGTTAAGTTCGTAAATGGACCATGTAGGTCCAAGTTATCATATAGCCCCCATATAACGGTACCTCCCGATATTCGGTATTATGATGATTTTAGCGACATTATTCACCGTAATTGTTTCCAATTTGGCATTTGTAGTTCGTAATGGATACTACAGCCTAAGACAGAAAATTATCTGTACAGGTCCACGTCTTCGTATAGCCCCCATATAACGGTACCCCCCGATATTCGGTAATTTGATGATTTTAACGACATTATTTACCGAAATCGTTTCAAATTTGGTATTTGAAGTTCGTAATGGATACTACATCCTAAGTCAAAAAATGAGCCATGTAGGTCCACGTCTTCATATAGCCCCGATATAACGGTACCCCCCTATATTCAGTATTTTGATGATTTTAGCGACATTTTTTAACGGAATCGTTCCAAATTTGGTATTTGAAGTTCGTAATGGATACTACATCCTAAGTCAAAAAATGAGCCATGTAGGTTCACATCTACATATAGCCCCCATACACCGTATCCCCCGATATTCGGTATTTTGATGATTTCAGCGACATTATTTACCGGGATTGTTTCAAATTTCGCATGTGAAGTTCGTAATGGATACCTCAGCCCATGCCAGAAAATTGTCTATGCAGGTCCACGCCTTCGTATAGCCCCCATATAACGGTACCCCCTATATTCGGTATTTTGATGATTTTAGCTACATTATAAAGAGATTTTTCTTCAAGTTTCGCATTTAAATATTGTAATAACTTATGACAAAAGTTGCCTATGCAGGTCTACGTCGTCGTATAGGCATTCGGTATTTTTAAGATGTTAACAGAATTTTAAACGGATTTCTTGTTTTTTTTTTTTTTTTTTTTTTTGCAAATTGTGAAATTTGTACCAAATGGTGGAGGGTACAGCTTTATTACTTGTTTTACTTGTTTAAGTCATTTCAACGCTTCTTCGTAAATGAACAAAGAGTGTAGGGTGAACAAGTATAGATTATGGGGCCAAAATGGAACTAAGTCAACCTAAAACTCCTTTGTTTTTTTTTTACGAAGAAACCAACCAGTCAAAAAAGGCTTTTTATGTATTCTCACCTAGAAGAAAACGCGATTCTGTTGATTGATGTTCGCAAGTTAACGAAGAAGATCCCTTAAAGGTTCCTTGCCCATAAAATTCTAACTATGGGCTTCTATTTATAGAAAATCTCTCAAGATGAGAATATATAAAACATTTTTTTCTATTTCTATAAGTCACTGGCGATTGCCGACAAAACAGAGGAAATAGTGTGACCTAGCTTAAATTATGGGGCGAAATTGGTCTATGCCAACCTAAAACTCATTTCTTCTCTTACGAAAATAGCCAGCCAATGAATTATTACAAAAAGCAAATTCTATTATGTATCGCCATATTTAAGGTGTTCCATTTACAGAAGACCTCTAAGGTTTTAAATCCATAGGCTAAAGGTGAAAACACAAAATATGACTATTGTCTGACTAAAGGTGAGAGTAAATAAAACGCCTTTTTGAATGGGTTCTTCGGAAAAGAACAATAGAGCACAGGGCCAAAATCGAACTTAGTCAACCCAAAACTCCGATGTTCTTCTGCGAAAAAGCCAGCCGATGACATAATTCAGTCAAAAAAGCGTTTTGTGTATTCCCACCTTAAGGTCATCGGTTGGGATATTTGTAAATGAAACAAGTAAAAAAGCAACAAGCTCGGCAGGGACGAAATTTGAATACCCTTCTCCATTTGGAACGAATTTGGAAATTTTAAGCAGAATAAAATCCGTTTAAGTTGTTGTTGAAATCTTAAAAATACCGAATAAAGCCGTTATATTATTATTCTTTCGATGAGTTACAAACGGAAGTACGAACTTAATATACCCTCCATACTATGTATGGTGGAGGGACTTCGGACTTCATTCAACTTCGGACCACAATTGAAATTAGGTCACTTTAAAGTCCCCGTTCTTTTATGAATAAGCCAGCGGGTGACTTTTGCCATCATCATCTTATTTTCCTCCACCTTAAACGATTAATGTAATTATCTACATTTCTTATATTGTTTATTGGTTTAATTGTTAAAGAGTTGTTTTCCGCTGATACCTTTGTAACGTCAATATTCTTTTTTACTGACTTATTTTGAGTTGTTTTGAGTTTCATATGAGGATATAAGATTTAATTTACGACAACAAATTATAGAATTTTTTCCATTTACATATGAGTGTTTACATAGCCAATTTAAACATGCTTTATAAAAACATAAGTAACAAGTGTAAACGTCTGTTCTATTTGCTGGCCCTCAATGCCTAGAAATGTTCTTTGCTTATCATATTAAATTAAATATATATTTTTCTCTCTTCCTTCTTTTCAGAAAAGAAAACTGTACTTAAAGGTATATCGGGAACTTTCTTACCCGGCGAATTAACAGCCATTATGGGACCCTCCGGAGCTGGCAAATCTAGTTTAATGAATATTTTAACAGGATTCACGTAAGTGGTGCACACATCAACGGACCTTAAATGGAATTCAAATAATATTTGACACCATTTCAAATTTTAGGAAAACCGGTGTTACGGGCACAATCAAGTTTGGCGATGCTCCCAAGGCCCGAAAATTATGCTGTTACATAATGCAAGATGATCATTTCTATGCCTGGTTTACCGTTGAAGAGACCATGATGCTGGCGGCCAGTTTAAAAATATCCAATGAATCGATGCCCATACGAGATCGAAAATTATTGGTAGGCTTTAAGAAATTCTTACAAAATAAAAAATGCGGTATTAATTTTATCTCTCTGCCATAGATTGAACAAATTTTGGAAACCTTGAAATTGACAAAAACAAAACATACACGTTGCAGCCGATTATCCGGTGGCCAGAAAAAACGTTTATCAATTGCCTTGGAACTAATTGATAATCCCGCCGTATTATTTTTAGATGAGCCAACAACGTAAGTAGTTTTAGTATTTTTTTAACTATAGATCTATAAAATGCAAGTCTAAAGACCTTTAGAGCAGCTATAAAAAAGTGTTATATCTAAAAACCAGTAAGGAAAGGTCAAAAGTCGGGCAGGGCCGACTATATGCGTATTTAGTAGGGCTCCCGTGACAAAAAAGTTTATATTGGGAATTTATCTGAAGTAGATCATAACAACCATGGTAGAAGAATATAGGTAGACGCATTGACTTAGCTGCTGGGACAATGAACTGCCAAACCAATTTTGGAATTGAAAATGTTGAATGAAAAATTATTTTAATTTGTAAAAATTGTTGAAAAACGCGTATTACAATAACCTCCAAATGACGTCGTATGAGAAAACATATAAAAATCTACTTATATTTGAAAAGACATTTAAAATTTTTGACATATCAATGTTCCCAAGCGTTGATGCATCGACCTGTATTTTTCTACCATGATACTAACTATGAACCATATGAGGAACTTTAACACCAAATCGGATGAAACATATATATAGGAGCTATAGCTATA
This sequence comes from Musca domestica, assembly GCF_030504385.1. Classification (NCBI taxonomy): domain Eukaryota; kingdom Metazoa; phylum Arthropoda; class Insecta; order Diptera; family Muscidae; genus Musca; species Musca domestica. Next base: position 8,450,592 of record NW_026712299.1, read on the forward strand.
TCTGAACCGATTTTAACCAAAATTTGAAGCACTTGTTCTTAGGTCGAAATCCGTCAAATGAGTCAAAATTCGGTCCATTTGGACTGATATTAGCCATTATATGCACCTGAAATCGGGTTATGAATATATATGGGAGCTATATCCAAATCTGAGCCGATCTTGATAAAATTTAGCAAATGTATTTCCGAGCTCTATAAGATATCTGGTACCAAATATCATTGTTGTCGAACGCATATTACGAATGTGACGAACTTAAAGACCAAAATCGGATGAAACATTTATATGAGAGCTAATGCTATATCTGAACCGATTTTCACCAAATTTGATATACTTGTTTCCAAACTGAATTCGGTCAGATGTGCCAAAATTCAGGTCATTTGGACTGATATTGACCAATTAAGCTGAAATCGGTAGAAGATATAAATGTATGGAAGCTATATCCAAATCTGAACCGATCTTGATAAAATTTGGCAGAGGTATTTCTGGGCTGTATCTGATATCTTGTACCAAATATCATTCTTGTGGAGCACATATTACGAATGTGAGGGACTTATAGACCAAATCGGATGAACAATATATATTGGAGCTATAGCTATATCTGAACCGATTTTCACCAAATTTGATATACTTGCTGCCAAACTGAATTCGGTCGAATGTACCAAAATTCAGGTCATTTGGACAATGGACAATATGATTTGCATGCATAAATCAACTCAGAATGTGATTCTATGGAGATAATCAAAAGGAACTATGGGTCTATGTCGTTTCCTTCTCTATGTTATAAACATAACAAGATGAAAGCTTTGGGACCTTTCTGAAAAAAGTTTCAAAAGTTTCAAAAAGTTTTCTATCTGAATGCAAATTTTCCAAAAAAAAGTCCTTTAAAAATTGCTTCTAAAATCATACAAATTCCGAATATAGAAAGTTGCCCTTATATTGGGACCTATGCGAAGTCCTGGACCTGTAAATTCATTTTACGATCATCAAAATACCGATTATCGGGAGGTATCGTTGTATGGTGGCTATACGAAGACGTAGGCCTGAATACACAATTGTTTGTCTGAGCCTTTAGTACCCATTACATTCGAATACGAAATTTGAAACAATTCGGCTGAAAAATGCCGCTAAAATCATCAAAATACCGAATATCGGGGGGTACCGTTATGTGGTGGCTATACGAAGACGTGGACCTGTATGAGCAATTTTCTGTCATAGGATGATGTAGTACCTTTTAGGAACTTTAAATTCAAAATTTGAAACATTTCCGGTCAAAAGTGTGACACAAATCATCAAAATATCGAAGATCTGGAGGTACAGTTATGAGGGGACTATACCAAAACTTAGTTCTATGCAAAAATGTTTCTTACTTAATGGCAAGACATGCTTCCAATTTACAGCAAATTCGGGTTAAAATCTCTCGAAATAATAGTATGGGGGCTATACCAAAACGTGGACCCATACTCGTATATCCCATTCTCATTGTCAAATTTTCTGCAGACCAAACACGCATCTGAGTAAAATTTTATCATACTACTTAATTTCGTTCGGAAGCTAATGCGATTTCCACAGACGAACGGACTAGCGATGTTAAATTTTGTGCTGATCAAGAATGTATATGCTTTGTGGGGTCTAAAATATATATTCCGACGTTTTAAAAAAGTAAGAGGTTACAAAAAAGGAGGTTTTACAGCATTAGGAAATATTATCCTAGTATAGACAAGGAACTGCTTTATTTAATATAATGCTTTGATTTTTCGAGTGAGAAAATGTGGACGTCAGTTGAAATATTAAGGGATGTGCAAGTAAAAAGAGGTTAAATTAGGGAAGTTTCATGGCGAGACTGGTTCTTGGTTCTTTGGGGATTTATTCTGATGCAGTTCACCTGGAATTAGGTGTTCATTCTTCTTCTTCTTTCCTCTTCTTACTTCTCTCTTTATTTTTCCGACAAAATTCGCTTTCCAAAAATGTCTATTGAGTTTTTTTAAGACCGGTACGATTTATATTTTTTTGGCCAACCGAGCAAAAGGCCACTTAAAGACGAAACTTTGCGATTTTTCCTCATCATATGAACATCGTTTCTTACATCAGCCTTCCGATGTTTCATAAATTGAGAATCCGATAGGTCAATTTTGTAACAATCTGTTAAACAAAATAACAACTTTAATTGGCTTAATTGTTGATAAAGAATATTTTTACTTTTCCAACCATGTAATGCCAGTTAATAACCTATGATTGGTCGTAACACCTTGTTGAAGAATTTTACAGCCACTTGGCATTGATTACTATCTATTAACTGAAAAACAAGACTTACAGTAGTTCTTAATTTTAAGTGGACATGGAACTACGTAAGTCAGCAATTTATGTTAGTTTTTTATAATCGAAAATGGCTTCAATAAAATTCCGTTGTAATTATTTGAAATTGGTTAGCATTAATAGCTTAACTTTAATGAGGATGGGATTCATAAGATTCAAAGTAAATATAATTTAATGTCTGAAGATTATTTTATGCACATATTGACCTGGACTACTCCTCAAATGGTTCGTCGGCTTAGTCCAATTTTGGCATAATCTTTTCAACATATCGGCCGGTATCTCAAAAATAAATGCTTTAATGTTGTCTTCCAATGCGTCAATTGAAGCGGACCCATCTGTATAGACATGAGCTTTAACATAGCCCCACAAAAAATTCTAAATTTTTGACCGGCCCCAAACTTGAAATAAAATATTCGCCGAACTCGCCCCTCAATAAATTGGCTGTTACGCGTTCTTGGTGGCATCTAGAACCACATGCCTTGCAAGTCAAGCTCTTGCATTTTTGACAAAATAGTTGGATAACGTCTCACGATGCCGCTCATCATTCACAATTACATTACGATTCGCCTCATCTTTGAAGAAGTACGATCCAGTGCTGCCATCAAACCATAAACCGTACACAAATTTCGACTTCTTCTGGCTTCATTGCTAACTTTTGCTATGCCTCTGAATGGTCTTCACTCCAGAATTGACAATTCTGCTTATTTACGTACCCATTGATCCAAAATTAAGCTTGGTCACTCAACACAAGAAGCGCGCAATGAGCTTTCTTAACAGATCACGCATTTTCATTAAAAAGTTTAATGATTTACAAGCGTTGTTCGTCTGTAAGACGATTCATGGACCAAATTGAAAATGTTTTTGCCGTGAAACAAAACACGAAATGTGAAATTTTTTTCTGGTATCTATCAATGCCTGCCTTTTTCGCAAAGGAACAAAGGGCCGGGTGTGACCATGTTTAAAATAAAGACCGAATTCGAACTAAATCAACCTAAACTCATTTGTGCGTTTTCGAAAAAGGACAGACGGTGACATGTGCCAGAAAAAAATGCTCACGTTTCGTGCGTTTACGAAAAAACCAGCCGATGACCTGTCGGAAAAATTCTCTAAGGTAAGATAAATTTTAGAATGAATGTTATCTTTTGATTAATCTTTCAATCCCATAGACCAAGATATATGAGCTTTAATTGCTCTTGGATGTGATCTTTATACCCTCAGCCATAACCATATGGCTAAAACGTGCCTCATCGAAATAACGATTTTAGACTCTAGGTCTCTTTGAACCAAATCCGTTTCGGGACATTTGGAGTCGATCTAGCGATGTCAGTCCAACCATCTTTCTGTCTGTCTGGTGCGCACCATAACTCTCGAATGGAGTATCCCATTTTATTCCAAACTTGGTACATCGTAATATTATTATCAAACTTAGATCGAGCTCGGAAATGGGTAATATCGGCCCACTCCTTCTGGTACCTTCCCCACAAAAGGTCGACATTTTCAAAGAAAATATTTTACTGCACGGAGAGAGAAAGGTTAATCCGATTTTGCTCCAACTTTGCATAATCCTAATATGTGCATCAGTGCTAGATCTGGTACGAACATGGACAATATCGATCCACTCCATAAAGTACCTCCCCCACAAAGGGTCAAAATTTTAAATAGTTTTAACTCTTATAAAATGTGAAATAATGGTCTGATTGTCTTCAGATTACACACATCACAATATTTTTATTAACCCAAGGTCTGGTTATATATCGGTTCCCTCCTTGGAGTACCTCCCCCACAAAGGGTCAAAATTTTGAATAGCCCTATAGCTTATAAAACGCACAACTAACATCCGATTCCATTCAGACTTGGCACATCTCAATATTTCTATCAACACAAAATCTGTTATAAATGCGGTAGAGATCGGACCATTCCTTGTGGTACCTCACCCACAAAGTGTCAACGTTTTGAATAACCCAAACTATATTGAAATCCGAAATTAGCAGCCGGTTCTCTTCAAATTTCAAAAATTCCAATATTTCTACTAACACAAGATCTGATGTGAAGATGGAATGTATCGGTCCATTGCTTCTGGTACCTCCCCCACAAAGGGTCAACATTTTGAATATCCATGAAGCTCATAAAACGTGAAATTAACATCCGATTCCATTCAGAATTGGTACATCTCAATGTCTCACGAGATTTATTATAAAGATGGTAGAGATCGGAACATTCCTTCTGATCTTATAAGGTCTTATAGAAGCCGAAAAAGTATTCTCAAGAAAGTCCCAAGTTCTTCCCATAGCAGACCAAAAGGTCTTCTCATCGAAATCCAAAAAGTCTTCTCATGGAAGTCCAAACTGTCTTCCCAAAGAAGACCAATAGTTCTTCTCATGGAACACCATAAGGCCTTTTTATGGAAGAACAAAAGGTCTTCTCATCAAAGTCCAAAAAGTCTTCTTATATAAGACCAAGAGTCTGCTCATAGAAGACCACAAGTCTGCTCATAGAAGACTAAAAGGTCTTCACATGGAAGTCCAAAAGATGTTCTCATGGAAGTCTAAAAGATCTTCTCATATAAGCCAAAAGGTCTTCTCATAAAAGACCAAAAGGTCTTCTCATAGAAGACCAAAAGGTCTTCTCATAGAGGATCAAAAGGTCTTCCCATAGAAGACCAAAAGGTCTTCTCATAGAAGACCAAAACGTCTTCTCATAGAAGACCAAAACGTCTTCTCATAGAAGTCAAAAAGGTCTCCTCTTGGAAATCCTAAAGGTCTTCTCATAGAAAACCTAAAGGTCTTCTCATAGAAGGCCAAAGGACTTGTCATGGAAGTCCAAAAGGTCTTGTCATAGAAATGCAAAAGTCTTCTGAGAGAAGTCCAAAAGGTCTTCTCATGGAGGTTCAAAATGTCTTCCCATAGAAGGCCAAAAGGACTTCCGATAGAAGTCCAAGAGATCAAATGTTCTTCTCATGGAATACCAAAAGATCCAATAGGTCTTCTCATGAAGAATATCATGTAATCTCCTTCTACAAATTAAATAATCATTTCTTATCCAAATAGAATAATAAATACGTTTCTATAATTACATTATATCATTTTTACTTTTCTCTCACTTACAGAGGTCTTGACAGTTCCAGTTCCTTTGACACCATTAAACTTCTACAGAAACTGGCCAGTCACGGTCGCACAATTGTCTGTACCATCCATCAGCCGTCCTCGAACATTTACAATCTTTTCAATCAAATCTATGTGATGAGTCAGGGCTATTGCACCTATCAGGGAACACCAGATCGAACGGTGGACTATTTTAAATCAATTGGTTTGGAATGTCCTCCCTATCATAATCCTGCCGATTTTTGTAAGTATACCCGGGAACATAGAATTTCACAAAATCATTAAAATTGTTATTTATGTTACAGTGCTTGAATGTGTCAACGGTGATTATGGTGACTATACAATGGCCCTGGCCGAGGCGGCCCAAAAACCGGAATGGCGTCACGACTATAATCGCAGCCGGCCTGCAATTATGGCCAGTGATAAAATTGTTGAGGCCAATTTGGGAATTACCAGCAATGGCAAAGTTTTACATGCCCAGGAAACGTTTAGTAACAACAGTAGTCACTTGTATCCACCACCGGAATGGATGCGTCTATGGCTGTTGATCGGTCGTTGTCATGTTCAAATCTTTCGGGATTGGGTAAGTTTTGCCAAAATTTGGAAGATAAGTAAATTTAAATTAATTATTCTTTATTTAATAGTCTCTGACCCACATCAAACTTCTTATGCACATCTTATGCGCCATTATCATTGGTCTTCTTTTCGGCGATTCCGGATCAAATGCCGACAAACAACTATCGAATTTTGGTTCTTATTTGGTTCACACGCTCTATCTGTGGTACACCACCATAATGCCGGGAGTTTTGAGATGTAGGATTGATATTTAAATTCTTTTAAATTGAGTTTCGGATTTTCATTTGTGTCCTTCCGATTTTTTCTAGTTCCCCAAGAAATTGCCATCATCAAGAAGGAATCGTTTAATAACTGGTACAAACTAAGAACATTTTATTTGGCCTCACTGATAACCTCAACGCCAGTTCATGTAAGCATTATTTATCTGCTAACCTCTTTTTAAGAAGTTCCAATATAAATTTTAATCTTTTATTTTTTGTAGATCATCTTATCCACCGTGTATATGACAATTACATATTTAATGACCGACCAGCCCCTGGAAGTGGATCGTTTTGTCAAAATGATCCTGACAAGCATGATGCTTACAATATGTGCCGATGGCTTGGGTATATTTTTGGGAACAATATTGAATCCTGTGGTAAGTAATTTCAGTAAAGACCAATAAGAAAAAAATTAAAAGTCGGGTGGGGCCGACTATATGATACCCTACGCTACTATGCATGCTTAGTAGAGCTCCGGTAACAAAAAAATATATCTGAATGGAATCGTAAGTCCCGAAATTCACTCCATTTTAGCTGATATTAGCCATTATTTGCACAATAAACCTGAAATCGAATTAAGGATATATATGGGAGCTATATCCAGATCTGAGCTGATCTTGATAAAATTTGGCAAAGGTATTTCCAAGCCAAAATTCAGGTCATTTGGACTGGTATTGGCCATTTGGTGCACAATTAGCCCAAAATCGGTTGAAGATATATATGGGAGCTATATCCAAATCTGAGCCGATCTCGATAAAATTTGCAAAGGTATTTCCGAGCTCTATAAGATATCTGGTACCAAATATCATTCTTGTGGAGTGCATATTACGAATGTGAGGGACTGAAACACGAAATCGGATAAAACATATATATGGGAGCCAATGCTATATCTGAACCGATTTTCACCATATTTGCGGTACTTGCTTCTAGACTGAATTCGGTCGGATGTGCCAAAATTTAGGTCATTTGGACTGATGTTGGCCATTTGGTGTACAATTCATTTAAAATCGGTTGAAAATATATATGGGAGCTATATCCAAATCTGAGCCGATCTTGATAAAATTTGGCAGAGGTATTTCGGGGCTGTATCTAGTATCTGGTACCAAATATCATTCTTGTGGAGTACATATTACGAATGTGAGGGACTTAAACACAAAATCGGATGAAAAATATATATATGGGAGCTATAGCTATATCTAAACAGATTTTCATCAAATTTTAAGCACTTGCTTTTAGGCTGAATTCAGTCGGAATTGCCAAAATTAGGGTCATTTGGACTGATATTGGTCATTTGGTGCACAATTAACCCGAAATCGGTTGAAGATATATGGGAGCAATATCTAAATTTAAACCGATTCTCAGCAATTTTAACAGGATTCGTCCTCGGGCGAAACAAATATTATTTGGAAAATTTCATTTCAATCGGATAATGTGACCTGTATTTGATATGCATAAATCGACTCAGAAAGTGATTTTATGAAGATCCTCAAAAGTTAGTACTACTATGTGTTGTAGGGTATAAAAATTGAATATGGAGTTGCGAAGACAGATGAAATTCTTGTAACACAAAGACATAATTTTATGAGTGAACTGTTTTTCATTGATCCTTGAGAAAATATCAACCTTTAACGGCCTATAAAAGCAACAACACGGTCATAACCATATCCATTGCTATTCCTAATAACTCAGCTGCTTTGCAATAGCTCAAATTAAACCGCAATACACGAAGTACCTCCTCACCTCTTTTTCACATCAGATGGACTTGGCATATTTCCAGCGGGTAACACTTCCTCTTGCGAGAAAGCAAAGCCCCGCTCAGTGTTTCCATCAAGACCCAGTGACCATTATGGTCTTTCGCTCAGGGTCAGTTTTATCAATGACCGATATTCAATGGTGATATGTATACAAGGTCTAGTAATATTTCTTCCCTACCCAGACCAGCTCTCTTAGAATGCAGTCGGTTCTCTGAAAGCCTGACAGACCTGTAAAACTTAAGCACACGTGGCCGCATTAAGACCTCTTTATGTGGGACCGGCAAAGAGGTTTGGCTTCTTTAGGGACACCGAAACGTAACATTGTCAGCCTGAGGATCATTCGGGTATTTAACCGAAACTCTACCCCAGACCCCTTGGCTACCCAGTATAACTACTGGTCTTTCCACTATCTACTAGGCTACATTAATTATAAATGTATATAAATAATTTAATTATTTTTTTATTTCTTTTCAGAACGGTACCTTTGTGGGAGCTGTTGCCACATGTTTCATGATGATCTTCTCTGGATTCTTGATATTGCTGACACACATGTCCGATTTTATGCGAATGATATCGTATGTATCACCCATACGTTACGGCCTGGAAAATATGGTATTGGCCATGTATTCAAATAATCGACAAGACACCATATGCCCGGATGATGTTCTATATTGTCATTTCAAGTAAGTTTTTTGTTGTAATTTTTAGCCTTCTTCAACTCTCCTTGGTACTTATTGTCCCGGGGGGAAGTCGGTGCCTGATTGGAGGTCGAACTTTATACTGCCTATGGACTTAGCATCCTTAGAGAGTATTTTATGATCTTCTCGCTTTTTCCACCAAACCGGCTGGGATTTCCTCCCAGCGTAGGTCAGGCCAGGTGTGGCAGGTCTGAATACTTTTCCGTTGCGTTGCACTCGTATTCGCATACCACAGTGGAGACGCATAGCTAACCACAAACTGACCAACAAGGTGCTACAGGCTGGCGCCAAAGTGCTGCTTGATTTGTGGGAAACGGAAGTGAATTTCCAGTCCAAAGTTTAGTAGTTCGCCTCGGCTTCTAAGGAAGGCCTTTCTGGCCTTGTCTGTTGCTTATGAAACGGAGAATATCTATTTTTTATTTATTTTTGAAGTACCATCACTATATAATAATAATTAAAAATTACTTCTGCTTTCCATTCCAGAAACGCTGCAACTGTCCTGAAAAGTTTTGGCATGGAAAATGGCAATTATGGCATGAATTTGGGTATCTTGGTACTACAGCTGGTCATCTACAAATCATGTGCCTATTTTACGTTAAAACGGCAAGTTAAACGTCAATAGGACGAGAGCTGTTTTACATTGGAAAAATCTACTTGTTGTGTGTGACGATCTACAAAGGCCGCACAAGAACAATGCCACAAATTAGTATTAGTAGACATATACATATACTTTGTTATATAAATTTTCATATACATTTGTATGTATTTAGATGTAAGACTAGTTGTTAAATAGTATATAAGTTCCATCTTTTTTGCGAACAAATTCGGCGAATGAAATTCGACTGCAAAAATCGATTTAAAATCCAATGTGATTGTGCGATTTGTTATTACGAGAACTTGTTTACACTTTTGAAAATTTGTTATTTATAACCTAAAAAAATCACTCGAGTACTCAGGTCATTATAATTAGAAGTGCCTTATATTTATGCGGTCCAGAATGGTGGCCAAATCTAGAATTGGATTACATATAAACCCCATTATGATTTTGTATTTGCCAGCGCATTTTGCAAACAAATTTATTTTTCATTCGAACGTGGCTGTTAATTTATTGTTTAGCTAATATGAAATGGTGTTTCTTTTTCTATTCTCTAAAGTTATTGTTTAGATTATGTAAGTATCTCAAAGAAAAATAAAATAAATAGTTAATTGAGGGTTTTTTCCTAGGTCTTAGATATATTTATAGAAATTATATATAGCCATCCAGGGGTACAACGATAGAAGTGTGAACTATTCTCTTTTATAATATTAGAGTTATGAAATTATTATAAATCGAATTATTACGTCTCGATTGCATTTGTAAACCCCTAGAGTGGCGATATTTTTTCTATATAGTTCTAACTATTCTTTAGTTTTTGGATTGTGATAAAATGTTATTTAAAATATATCTATAGATATATACATACACATATATACATATATGTATATTCAATATATGTTAATGTACTTATATATGAATTTTTGTAAAGAAAAAAAAAACGTAAATCACACTGCAAATAATGCACAAAATATCGAATGAATTTCATCAAAAATATATACATACAAAATTATAAAGCATTGAATGCTTAAAACATGTTTTGGTAAGATATATACTAGGTCGAGTTAAATAAGTAACCTGAATTTTCGAATCTACCGAATTTGAATAATTTTTACGAATTCTTACTAGAACCAGGTTCTTTATATTATTTTGTGCTAAATTTCTCTGCAATTTGTATAGGGCTTTGATTTTAGATGTCAATGGGAAATGTTCTGCTATCCTTCAATTCAACTACTAACCTGTTCTAAAATTACTTTCAGAAATACCCATTATATTTTCATGCAAAACAAATACATAACTCCTTTTTACTTACCTTTAAGCGAACTAGCCATAAGATCCCTATCATCATTAAGTAATTCTGGGACATATTCATATCTTATTTCAAACGACCACAAGGGCCATCGTCTTTTCTTAAAACATGGACGATTGCGACGAGTTTTTGCCAAATTGTGCGCTATATAGCTTCCTCTAAGCAGTAGACGTCTTAAATCATTAAATCCAGCCTGAGACGAATATACTCCATTTGCAATGGTTTGATAGCCGTAGGATGTGGCAAAATTTAGGCATGCAGCATAACCGCCAGCGACGCAATCACTATATATAAATAATATAAAAAATAGTAAAGAATATGTAAACTATTAAACGTACCTCCTAATAATTAATAAAAAATTTAATCTATCAATAACTGGTACTAAAAGAAGGGAGCCATTGGAATCTATAACGAAATATTTAAATAGTTCCTATAATCAGCCAAATTTATAAACTAACCTTACCTATATTATCTCTATCATCCTTATGACAAGAGGTTCCTCTTTCCCTTTTTAAATTGGTTTTCGCATCATAAATCGAATTCAAATTGATTGGTAAGTTTTGGGAAACACATTGAATTTGTTTGTTTATCTTATTGGAATCATTCTGTTTGCCTGATGTTCCATTGGAATTGGCACTACGATCTTTTTGTTGAACTACTGCCGATGACGACGAAATTAAAAATCTGGAACAGTTTTAGCTGCATTTGGTCCTGTGGCTATTGCGCCATTACGCCACTGGTATCATTGGTAAGAGAAAGTGGTAGTACTAAATGGCCAAAGAGCATGCATTTCTAAAAATAAAATTGGAATGGATTTTAGAAGAGTTTTTAGTTACTTTTTATGATTTTTAATACTTACCTTGACTCGTAGTTGACAATCTAATATGGTCCACGATTTTATGTTGTTTCAGTGGTGTGGAGATATTGAACACAGGATTAATACTGTTGTTGCATTCACTTCCTTTGCCGTTCACAATAAAATGTGTTGGATATTTCTGTTGTTTTTGGTTGCAGTCTTGACTTATAGTTGCATTTGAAATCTTTAATTCCGGCTACTGCCCAGAACTCGCACATCCGTTGCCTAATATTTTCCGAACTTGGCAAAAGAAAATTAATTAGAAATTAATAAAATAATTGTTGTTGTTGTGTTTATGTATTTGTAACACAACAATATCAAGGCCTAGTTATTTCACTGCTTAACCAAAGTTATTTCATTCTAACCTAAAATCTTTGGTGTACAACCTGGGAAAAGAAACTAATTTTTTACTGAATTCCAATAAGAATAATATTACTTACATTTAATATTTCCATTTTTCTAAACCATATTAATTATATTTAACATTAAAATGTGTTCACAATTATTTGCGCCAAAACAAAAGGAAAGGGAAATTATGTCAGTTTGTTTTTTGGCCTTGCTTTGTTGCCATTTCACTAATGAATGAATTTGAGCGCAATTGCATTATTCCTTCCAATTGTTCATTGCTGCTTATTAGATAGAAAAAGAATTTTTTATTCACTGTTGGCTAAAAAAGTGGTAGTTTTTTGATTGAATAAAACCAAAAGTAATCTAATTGCACACAAAACAAATTATAAAAAAATAACTCGAAAAATATTGGCGTCTTTATTTTCGAAGAGAGCGTATTGTTCTGTTGTTTTATCTGTTTCTATTTCGTCTTTATTGTGAATGATTACGGATGTTAGTGGATTCAGTGTTGTATGAATTTGGTGGAAGTCAGTATTCTCATTGCATAGTGAGCGGCTAATATGGTTGAGGGAAATATGCACATATATGATATGTCTGTTATATTATTAAATTGATTCATTAATGTTTTTATTAATCTAGTCACAAAATATTTTACACCAAAGGCGATAGGTAATTTTAAAACGGAACCATTAAAATTGCCTCAAGTAATCTCGCCTAGTCTAAATCTGGACCTTGTTCGATTTTCACATGTATTTGTAACATGATTTTAGTAAGATTGAGGTGTTATTTGACCTTGGATAAATGTCCTCCCAAAACTAGCATTCATCAACTGCAAGAAAGTTTGATAAAATTAAAATTTTTTTAAGAACACCTTTCACCGTCTTTGAAAACAACTTCAATTTCAAAATAATTCCAGCTTTGACTCAATGAGTCAAAATGAAAACAAGATTTTTTATATAATAAAAAATTATAACATTAATGCATTCATTTAATAATATGGCAGACAAAAGTTGTTTAAGTATACCATATGCATGTGCATATTTCCCCCTGCCATATCAGCCACTCACTATGCATTGTTAACAAACCAGTAAGAATACTGATAACGACCAAATTCATACAACACTGCATCGGCCAACATCCGTGATCATTCGCAACAAGGAAGAGAAAAAAACGAAAAAACAATTCGCTCTCTTCAAAAAAAGACGTCAATATTTTTTAAGTTGCTTTTTATATATTTTTTTGTATGCAATTTAAAGACATTTTGTTTTATTTAAGCAAAATAAGTTCCCCTTTTATTAGTGGACAGTGAATTTTAATTAATAATATTCATAATATCCAATAAGCAGAATGGGAAGGAAATAAACAATTGCGCTCAAATTCATTGTTAAAGTAAAAGAGCAACAAAGCAAGGTTGCATTGCACTAACACAACAACAGGTAATTTCCCTTTCCTATTGGTTTGGCGCAAATGATTGTGAACATATTCTTCACTTGAATAAAATTAATATGGCTCATCAAAATGGAAATATTAAATGTAAGTATTGTTTTTCTTTTTGGAAACGAATAAAGGCTAATTTTCCATAGCATTGTAAACCAAATAATTTTAGGTTAGAATGAAATACCTTTGTTTAATTAGTGAAGGAAGAGTAGGCTTTGAAATTGTTGTTTTACAAATACATACACATGTATTTTTTTTAATTTCCAATTAATTTTCTTTTACCAAGTTCGGAAAATATTGGGTAACGGATGTGCGTTTTCTGGACAGCATTCGGAATTAAAGACATCAAATGCAACTCTAAGTCAAGACTCCAACCAAAAACAACAGAAATATCCCTCACATTTCATTGTGAACAGCGAAGGAAGTGAATATAACAACAGCAAAAACAATTTGTGTAACGCTGCCCCTGTGTTGAATAGCTCCACACCACTGAATCAGAATCATCAAGTCATGGACCATATTAGATTGCCAATTATGAGTCAAGGTAAGTCTTAAAAGCCACATGGTTATGCAAAATTATTCAAATCCATGCAAATAATATTCTTAGAAATGCATGCTCTTTGGCCATTTGGTACAACCACTTTCCTCTCACCGATGATACCAGCTAATGTGGCAGTGCCATACGCTGCAATAGCTGCAGGCCCGTATGCAGCAACAACCGTTCCATTTTTTCAGGGCACACAACAGTGCAATATTGGTTCACCACTTTCAAGTTTTTCAAGCACCTCGTCGTCATCGGCAGCAAGTCAACAGATTCAAATGCCACAACAAGACCGTAGTGCCAATTCCAATGGCACATCAGGCAATCAGAATGATTCCAATAAGATAAACATACAAATTCAATGTGTTTCCCAAAACTCACCAATGAATTTGAATTCGATTTATGATTCGGCAACTAAATTAAATTTGGGAAAATTTTGCTACTCATCTTGTCACAAGAGCGAGAAAGATAATAAAGGTAAAGTTAGTTGGGCTTGGTTTCCCGGACTAATTATTGGAACTATTTAAATATTTCGTTTTAGATTCCAATGGCTCCTTGTGTAATTCACCCATACCTTTACATCCTGAGTAAGTCTGAAATCTTCGTTTAATGCCAATTAATGGAGTTACTAATAGATTAGTTTTATGTTAATTATTTTAAAATGCTTTACAAATTCTTAAATATTTTTCCAATTTTCAATAACTCCAGTGATTGTGCCGCTGGTGGTGATGCTGCATGCCTAAATTTTGCCAGATCCAACGGCTGTCAAGCCACTGCAAATGGGGTCTATCTTTCTCAGGCTAGATTTAATGACTTGAGACGACTAGCACTCAGAGGAAGCGATATAGCAGAGAATTTGGCAAAAACCCATCGCAATCGTCCATGTTTTAAGAAAATCGATAGCCTTTGTGCTCGTTTGAAACAAGATTTAATACGTCCCGACGGAGTGCTGCCAAACATTAATTCACAGGGTATTGCATGGGCTGTAAAAGATTTCATTTTTGTATTTACCCGCATCATAAATGCATGGATTATTATTAAGGGCTATGTTTACAATACTCCGGAGGGTCTAAACAAGGTAAAAGCTGCTCTTAGTCCAGATTTTGCCCTGGCATTTGCTGCCTGGCAAGATACAACCATGGATTTCATTGAAAGCCTTATCAAATCATTTGTCAATTTGGATAATTTGGTACAATCACAAAAGAATGCCTATCAAAAATCTGATGCAGCTGCGGGGGGACTTAATACCAGTAACTCCCCTATCAAACTTTTGTCCACCACACCCAATATTTTGTTGGACGATAGTCTGGATCAAAACAACAATTATTTAAATAGAAATTATATTTACACAATGGTCGAAGATTCAGAAGATAGTCAACGTCAGGCCACGGTAAATGGAACATACTTTAAAACTGGCACATATAATCCCATCAAAAAAGATGAACTTATAGCCGGTGAACCGATCGCATCATTAATTGTCAATAACAGTAATATTAATGCCGATGGTTTAACATTGTCTGCATCGCAACTTCCAACTAAGAATATGACAGCAAACGAGACGGTTGTACCATTTCAAAATTATTTCAATAATCAAATCATGGAATGTTGTCCAACATCAAATGGCAATTACCAATTATCGGATACTCCTCTGACCACCATGGAATTTATGAAATCGAAAGAAAATAATGCTTTGAATTACGATTTGCATGTATTACAACAAAATTTGGCAGGCATACAAGTACAGTGCCACAATGTGGAGAATAAAATGAGGAAAAATATTGGAAATGTTTCAAAGATAAATGCCATGAAAGATCGCATTATGACAATGCAAAATGCTGATATGTTTTTTAAATTTCAATTTACCAAAAATTATGTAAGTTATTATTTAGAATTGAAGGGCTATGGTATTCAGAATAGCGTCTTTAATAGTTAACAAATAACAAGAACTAATTTTTATTTTAATTTTAAATTTAGTTTCCAGATTTCATTAGCAAATATCAACATGAAATTAACGATGTACGCTCTATTATTTTGAAATGTGAAGATGACAAAAATGGTTATGAAAACGTCGCAGAATTGGTTAATGATGTCATGAGGCTCATAAACACTGGCAAGGAATATATGAAGGTAAGCTGAAGAGATTATTTTATATTGTTTATAAATATAATAGTTATGTCTATGAGTAATTTTAGAATGGTCTGTTTGGAAACTCACGTGAATAAACATTTGTCAAATTTTGGTATCTAAATTGAAAGCTTTACTTAAATAATAATGGAACTTTAAATTATAACAAAACTTACTGTCTCAAAAAACTGCTGGTCTTTCTGCAGGAATAGGGACTTGACTACCTAATAGGAACTTGGCTTGATTCTAACAAGACTTCATAAAAATCATTCAAAATCATTCAAAAATTCGAAAATTGGATAATAGAAGAACTTTTTCCCATTAACATCCAAATACAAAGCCGTACACAAATTATAGAGGACTTCAGCAGAAAATAATAGGTACCCTGTAGCATATTTTCTACAGCTAGATTCTCCATTCAGATATTGGGATATTTGACTAATTTTGGTATTTGGTATCTGACTAACAAATATATGTAGATATTATTTGAAAAAATACCTATGTAACGAGAGGTCGGGTGATGGGCAGTTATAGCACAGTATTCGATCTTTTTGAAACCAGATTTTTTACAAAACACCTAAAATGTGGAAAAATTGACATTCGTGTCAAAATTTGCTAAATTATACCCAATGCTCAAGCATTTCCAAAAATACCACAAAGTGTGCTATCATTTTCACCTTTGGCACTAATTATGGCCTTCAAACGGCCAATGAAACCGTCACACGCTGCCCAAATGTTGCTCTGCGGTAAATTGGCCCATTTCCGGCGAAGTATTTGCTTGAGGTGATCGACATTTAAGTATCCAGACACAATAGTCCAATGGATTGGTATCCGGAGATTTTGGTGGCCATTGTGCGCTGGAAATAAAGCGAGGAACCTCATTTTGTAACCATTCTTGGATGGCGCGTGCTGAGTGCGATGGTGCTGAGTCCTGCTGGAATGTCCAAGGTCTGCGGCTAAAATGTTTGCGTGCCCAAGGCTTTAATACACTCTCCAGAATATTTTCGCGTTAATATTCGGCATTTATTCTGATGCCACGGTCGATTAATACCAGCGTAGAGCGACCATCGGCTGCTATGGCGTCCCACACCATCACCATGGCCGGCACTTGAGTTCTGGTGGCCAACCGAAGGTGCACAATTTCAGCTGACAACTTTGGCAAGTAAATACGATATTTTCTCATCGGAGGAAACCGAATTCGGCAGTTCACCGCTTTCGGCCAAGCGAAGCAACTTTTTAGCTCTTTTGAGTCTATTTTCTTTTCTTGGAATTCAATTCATTCAATGGCTTTACCCTGACCTAATTTTTCAATGTTTGCCGAATATAATATTGAGATATGTTTAGCTCACGAGGCATTTTGCGGCTACTGCGACGCGGGTTTCGATCAAGTCGCTTCTTCACTTCTCGAACCATTTCTGCTGATCTTGCTATTTTCTTCCGTCCATTTCCTTGACGTCGCGCTACGCTACCAGTAACACAGTAACGAGCGATGGTATGAGACACAGAAGATTTATTCACATTTAAATGCTGGAGTGCTCTAACGATAGCCACTTGTGGTTTTCCAGCCAAATATAAAGAACGCTTGAATTTCATCACGAATAACTTTTTTTCTGGAAAATTCCCACCAAAAATGAGCTGTCACTGGAACAATTTTAACAGCAGCCGGACGAGTAGCTTAGAAGTGACAGCAGTCTGAAATTGGTTGTAGTTTTTTCATCTCACCCTGTATATGGGAGCTATATCTAAATTTGAACCGATTCTATTAATTTCAATAGGATTCGTCCAAATATTGTTTGCAAATTTTCATCTCAATCGAATAATAGATGCGACCTGTTTTTTGTCCACAAGAATACATGGACACACGGACGGACAGACCACTCAGAAAATGATACTATGAAGATCTAACTATGGGTCCATCTCACTTCCTTCTCCATGTTACAAACAAATGCATAAAGACATAATACCCTTACCACTATGTGG
Source organism: Musca domestica (assembly GCF_030504385.1). Lineage (NCBI taxonomy): Eukaryota > Metazoa > Arthropoda > Insecta > Diptera > Muscidae > Musca > Musca domestica. The sequence goes on from NW_026712299.1 coordinate 8,468,484, forward strand.
TCTAGGGTATAAAGATCAAAACAGGGGTTTTTTAGCCGAATCAAGTTAAAAAATACCAACCTGTGATAAAAAAAATTGAGGACAATTTGAGCATAGCCCCTAAATTCAGCAAAAGCCTTAAATGATAGGCATCAATTTTTTCAAGATTATTTCAAAGTTAATAGCGTTTTCAACTACTTATCACAATTTCCATCATTCCTCCGCATCCCTTTTAAATGATCTTCACGATATCCAAGTAATCGGTATTTAGTAATCATTATTGGATAAAATTGTTCGTTTGACTATAATAAAAAAAAAAACAAAAATAACAATTAGAGGCGTTGAGGCGTTGGCATATTTTGTTCGCTCTTAAAGATAATTAAAAATATAACTCTCCTCCGAAAATAAGCGTGTAATATAGATTGAAACTCGAATAATATTCAAATACAATTTGTAAATTTAACAAAAAACAAGCAGTGATCAACAATTAAAACAAAAAACATCTAATTGGCATCGATCGAATATTTTCGCAATACCCACCAACAGCTATTGAGAAAATGCATTAAAACTGGATTACAAACAGCAGACCATATATACATATATTAAGAAATAGAAAAAAACAAAAGAAAACCACTCGACCAACAACCAACCGCAATAACCATACCAGGGCCAAACCAAGATCGTTTTCCATCTTCTTCGTCAATACCTTTTGCTACGCTTAGATGAGCAAATTAATAATAATTACAAGCCTACATATGCGTGTGCGCAAATAACTCAATACTGTGTTTGCACATCCAGATACGATTTTTTCAAGATTATAATGGCTACACCTGTGGGCCACTAGTTCCAATTACTAGCCGGAGTAAAGGAAAGATTTCTGTGATCCTGAAAAAATTGAAGACCTCTCCCCCCCAAATATAAGCAATGCATCACCATCATCCCCATACAGCTGCTGCAGCAACAACAACAACAATGACTTCAGCAAATACCCCACCGGCCGCAGTGCCAGCCACAACAACAATCACCGCCTCTGTTCCATTACAACAAGCACCACCCCCCACCACTACCACCAGCAACAGTGCCCAGCCACCCACTCAACGCAGACGTAAGAAACGGCCCAATTATGGTACCCGAACAGTTGAGGTGCGACGTGGTTATAATGGTTTTGGTTTTACCATATCCGGCCAGCAGCCATGTCGTTTGTCATGCATCATTGCCAATTCACCGGCCGATCAGGCGGGTCTACGTGCTGGAGATTTTTTAATTTCGGTCAACGGTTTAAATGTCTCCAAACTGCCGCACGAGACAGTGGTTCAATTGATTGGCAATTCATTTGGTAGCATTCGCATGCAAATTGCCGAACATTACTATTCGGATAGTACGGATGAAGAGAACGCCGTGGCGGCTGGTATGCCAATGTTGCCCAGTATGGGTCCCTCGCGTCCACGTTATATCTATCACAAAATAAAACAACAGCGATTGCGGCAGCATTTGCCACAGAAGAAATCGTTTGATGCGAATGTAACACCGAGGACATCATCCGGCGCTGCGACGGCACAGCTATGGAAAAAGTTACCACAACCTTTGATGAAATCGATATCCGTGGAAGCTGCAGCAGTTGCGAATAAGAGAAAAGTGAATGAAAAGTTGCCCAGCGAAGTGCCCGCCGCAGCTGTACACAGTGGCCCATCCCATTTGTTGCAACAACAGGCTGCTGTGGCAACGGCCAATTTTAGGGCCCTGGTCATGCGTGGTCCCACCAGTGCTGCTTTGGAATACCGAGCCATTGTTGGATATCTGGGCACCATAGAAATGCCCAAACAAATCGCCAACAGCAGCAAATTACAAACGGTACGATCGTGCATACGAAAGTTACGACAGGAAAAACGCCAACCCACTGTTGTCCTCATGATCATCTTACCCGATTGCCTAAAACTCCAGGCGAATAATGGTAAAATTTTGGCCACATATCCATCGGCTCGTTTGAATTATGTTAGCTCTTCGTCGGAGAGTGAAAATCGTTTCTTTGGTTTGGTAACGAGTGCTGTTTATAGTCCCCAATTGGATGATGTTGATGATGAGGACGACGAGGAGGAGAGGGGGGAGGGAGAGGATCAGGTGGATAATGCCAACAACCATCACGGTGGTGATCAAGCTAGGGCTAACAATGTCAATGGCCCAGGCGAGGCGAATGATCGAAGACCCCCGGCCCTGGGAACCTCCTCTAGTGTGGACAACAATGTTATCATTTCCAATTCATGTCATGTCTTTGTGGTGGACACCAAACTCTGTGAACATCAACAACATTTAGCCAAAGCCCAAGAATTTTGCATAGAATGTACCAAAGATCCCATATCGAATTTATGCCTAGAGTTTCCCAACAATTCCGAATATGTGGTCAATCTCATACGCAGCATGTACACCATGCGGATTGTACCGCCGATAACGCAACGCTCAATATCCGATGATCCAACCATACATGGTCGTAATAATCATGAAAATATTGCTCACTCTCCGCAGCCCAGTAATCACAGTGAGGTGTCCACAACAACATCAAATTCAGATTCTGGCATTGGCTACAACAACGATTGTTCCAATGTCACAGATCGCATTGTCTTGGTAGATTTTCCCGTGCACAATGCTGCAGCAGCTGTGAGAGTGGTGCCTGGTGCTAACAACGCCAATGCCATTGTTTCACCCAAACGTCCACAGAATATATGTGAACAGAGTATAAACTCCCAAGAAGAAATACCTTCGTCGAGCAAACATATGGCCAGCCCAGCATTGCACATTGCGGCGGCTACTGAACAGACTAAAGCCAGCTACAATAGTCCAGGACGTTCCTTGACTGTGTCCCGATCATGTGATGATGTACTAAATTTAATTGAACAAGAATCGGAAGATAATCTGCAGAATTTAGATAATCTCACAACCGCTGTGCCATTCCAGCAATGCTATGCCTCCATGGATGACATATCGCTGTACACAGCCTCAATGGAGAATGAGGATAATTTAAAAACAACGATTCTACAACGAAACCCCAAATCTGAAACCTCCACACCCCACGATAATGTCACCGTACTTCGCGAAGAGAGGAGAAAATCCTTAAATCTAAAAATAACCACATCGAATAGTTTACAAAATATTTCCATACAAGAGCCGGCCACTGGCAATGATAGCTCCCTCAACAAGCTAGCAAGTACTCCTGATTTGTCAAGGATCGAATGTAACGATGCCTTGTCGACATTTGAGCGGGGTTGGATACAGACCTCGCTGAGGACACCACGAGCCGATAAACACACCATACATCTGTCGGCACCAAGTCAAGATAATGCCACCGATGGACAACCCCAATCCCAGCAATTCGCCAGTCCCAGTATCAGCCGCTCAGCATCGATGAGCAACAGTAGTGAGCGTAGCTCTTTTAAGAAAAAACTTGCCGATAGTTTAAAATCGAATCTGAAAAAGGGTCCCACTGCCTGGGGTACATCCATTGAGATGCTACTTGCCGATCCGGCGGGCCTCAAGACTTTTGCCGAATTTCTAAAACTCGAATATGCCGCTGAAAATATTTACTTTTGGACCGCGTGTGAACGTTATCGCAATCTGGAGTCGGAGAACGAACGGCGTGAACAGGCATTGGAAATTTTTAAAAAACATTTGTCAAGTGGTTCCATGGAACCGGTGAATGTCGATTCCCAGGCCCGTTGCATGGTTGAACGAAATCTGGGCATTGCCGGGCCCGACCTTTTCCACCCGGCCCAAAAGCAGATTTTCAATTTAATGAAATTCGATAGCTATCAACGATTCCTGCGTTCCGAACTCTACAAACAATGTCTACAGGCAGAGAAAAAGGGTAAATCTCTACCCTATTCGGGTGATAATTTGGATGAACTTTTGAAGACGACAAATTTTTCAGAAAGTGCCTCATTAAAGTTAAAGAAATCGGCAAGCAACGTCGAAGAGGGGCGCCCACGTAGGAGTCTATTGCCGTGGCATCGCAAAACCAGAAGTAAGTCTCGTGATCAAATCGCCCAGGACAGTGTCAAGGAACAGCCGACAATTTCCTCCACCAAAAGCCAAGGTGCCCATGGTCTAAAACCCAATGTCATGCATGGTTCTGCTTCTTCGCTGACATCATTTGATGCCCTCTCGTTCAACAACAATGTGTGCCGTATTAAATTTCCCGATGGGGCCACAACCATGGTGCAAATCAAGAGCCAAGAAACTGTGGCGGAATTGGTGGAACGTTTAATGGAGAAACGTAGTATACGCTATCAATTCTTTGATGTCTCCATCAAAGGTCCTCCCAGCAAATCCGTGGATCTAAAATCACTGGCCAAGGAATTGGCCAACAAAGAAGTTGAGATCGAACAAAGAGTTGCCTTCAAATTGGATTTGCCAATACCAAAGGTGATATCGGTGAAAAGTAAACCCCGCAAACAGCTATACGAAGTGGTTAGACCCATTCTACAAAGATATCACATCAATCCGGAACTCGTTGAAGTACTGATGCGAGAGACACAAACAAAAGTGGATTTGACCCAACTGGTGACAGCCGTTAATGAGCAACGCCTTCAGGTTGTGTATAAAAAGGAAGTACCCTATCATCGTAAGGCACCCACCATTGCAAAGAAAACCATTGCCGATGGCCTACAAACCACCCAAATCACATTGGATGAAATAACAAATAAAGTTTTCAGTGATTTAATGCAAGTCAAACAACATCAGGAGGAGGCGGCGGCGTCCGCGGGAACGGCAATGAAACCAAAATTTGATCAATGCTCAACGAAATCCGAAGAATGTCCATCGGAGTCGTCATCGTCATTTTTTAAATTAATGAAATCCAAAAGAGAATCTATGAATGCCAATGCAGCCGCAGCAGCAGCACTAGCAGCTAACCGTGGCCCGAACAAAACAAAAAAGACTGCCACGCAACACAGTTCTTCGTTGCTGGCCTCTGATAATAAAATCATTCCAAACAAATTAAAGTCTGGCGGCATTAAGCTGCCTCTGCCTCTTAAGATGGCCGATAAGCAGGATGATCTATTGGAGGATTTAAAACGTGCCCAGTTGGCACGTTTGGAAGATCAAAGGGGTACGGAGATAAATTTTGAATTACCAGAATTTTTAAAATACAACGACAATTTGAATAAATCCAATACGAGTGGAGAAAAGCCAACGGCTGAAGAAGAACATGAACAAAAAGAAACGCCCACATTTGTGGAAAGGCCGCCACAGCCAGCACCACGTCATTCCATTAGTAATAAGTCGAAATTGATGGGCAGCAATACATCGCCCGTAAAGAATGACATCAACAGCGCGATTGATAGGACTTCGGAAAAAATTGATAACAACACCACACCCTCTAAGGGTCCACCACCGCTACCACCCAAACCTAAAGTTCTACCCATTAAACCCTCCAATTGGGGTGTCAACATCTTGCAATTGAGAGAAATGTCTCCAACAACGCCACCACCACCCCTATCACCGTCCCCGTCATCATCGCTTTTGCCAACTCCCACAATTGCATCGCCGCAATTGACCAATGTCAATGTGGTTGCTGTGCCCGCTTCCTCCTCGAATTCCAGTCCAAATGGCCGTTGTGCCTATTTGGATCAACCTAGTAGTAGTTTTGTTTAGCTCCATTCCTGTGACCATCATATTTTAAGCAGAATCGAAGAAATCGAATAAGATTGATTGATTTTCTGTAAAATTACATTGCATTAAATGTATGTTTGTATATTTATATTAAAACAAACCGCTATATATAAATCTAGATACAGTTTTTAACAAAATTTAATTATTTATGTGTGTATATGTATCAAACGTGTACTTTTTTATGCAAATTTAATTTTTAAAAAACATGCTATGGGAAAATAATGAAAAAGACTTAAAAATAAAGTTTATACATTTTTAGTGAAATAAATTCTGTAGTTTATATTTGTTTAGAGGAAAAATAATATCGACCCTTTTTACCCACATGGCTGAGGGTATAAAAATTCATTGAGGCTATCTAAAATCGTTAAATAACCATACTTTGGATTCCCCAGAACCCCACGCTTTGTGGCCTCACAAAGATTTAGAACTATCAACATTTTGAAACAAAAAACATCGTTCTGAAGCCTCATATTATTCTTAAAAATCCAAGTTTGCGGTCCTTCTAACCGACTTAACAATCCTAGCTTTGGGTTCTTCTAAAACTTTTTTAAATTCACACTTTGGACCACCCTGAAACTTTTTATAATCCACACCTTGGGCCTTTCTGACATATTTTTTAATCCACGCTTTGAACTCTTCTAAGACTCTATTAAAATCCACGCTTTGAACTCTATTAAAGTTCACGCTTTGATAACTCCTAAAAATCTTTATAATTTCACGATGTGTATCCTATCTGAGATGCCTTCTTAACATCTTTAAAACTGCACTTTGTTGTCCCATTGTAGATCTGTTTATAATCATTAAAATATTTGTTGTGCTCGACAGTTTCTTAGATCTTCATCTAATATACCCAATTTTAATTAACTTCACTTTTAACTTGAAATAAAAAATCAGAATTATTATTTTTTATCCTAGTTTTATTGCCCACAATGATGAGTTTTTAATTTGTTATCTCCACCATAAGTATACAGGGCGAGATAAAAAAAAAACCTGCAACGAAGTCAAACGCCATATTTTTTTATATATATTTTTAAATTTTATTGAATTGTTGGTGACCTTTGGCACGAATTAGGGCAATGAAACCGTTACACGCAGCGGTATTTTTTCCCATTTCCGGCGAAGCTCTTGCTTTTCAAAATACTCCAGACACAATAGTCTAACGGATTAGTATCCGGAGATTTTGGTGGCCATTGTGCGCTGGAAACGGAGCGAGGAACCTCATTTTGTAACCATTCTTGGGTGGCGCGTGCTAAGTGCGATGGTGCTGAGTCCTGTATATTTTTTTAAATTTTATTGAATTGTTGGTGAATGTCCAAGGTCTGCGGCCAAAATCTTTGCGTGCCCAATGCTTTAATACACCCTCCAGAATATTTTCGCGATAATATTCGGAAATTATTCTGATGCCACGGTCGATTAATAAGAGCAGAGAGTGACCATCGGCCGGCTCTCACCATCACCATGGCCGGCGCTTGGGTTCTGGTGGCCAACCGAAGGTGCACATTATTAGCTGACCTCTTAGGCAAGTAATCACGATCATTTTGTTTGTTTACAAAATGCTCTGCTGGACAACGAATGTTTTCTCATCGGAGAAAACCAAATTCGGCAGTTCACCACTTTCGGTCAAGTGAAGCAACTCTTCAGCTCTTTTGAGTCTATCTCCTTTCTGTTGCAGTGTAAGTTCTTGCACTTTTTACAATTTCAATGGCTTTACCCCGAGCTCATTTTTTAATATTTGCCGAATGGAAAATTGCGCTATGTTCAGCTCACGAGCCATTTTTCGGCCACTGAGACGCGGATTTCGATCCAGTCGCCTCACTACTTTTCAAACCATTTCGGCTGTTGTTGCTGTTTTCTTCCGTCCACTTCTTTGACGTCGGGCTACGCTACCACTATCACGGTAACGAGCGATGGTACGAGACACAAAAGATTTATTCAAATTTAAATGCTGGAGTGCTCTAACGATAGACACTTGTGGTTTTCCAGCCAAATATAAAGAAAGAAATCACACTATCATCACGAATAACTCTTTTTCTGAAAAATTCTCACCAACATACTTTTGTACTCTTGTAAACAATATAATGAGCTGTCACTAGAACAATTTTAGAAACAGAAAGACAAAAAACCGTGGACTCTAAAAGTTATTTTCTAAATGCCAAGTCATGTATCGGAAAATTCTCAAAGAACCTTGTTTGAGGTTTAAAGAAGAATTTCAACAAAATATATTATTCTATGGATCGGCTTTTTGATGGGAAAACACAATAAATCTTTGGATGAGTACATTTTCAAGAAGTCTTAGATTTTTTGAAAATGTTTGATCCCCTAAAAATATTAAAAATCCTCACTTTGGGTCTCATACATATTTAGTAATATCAAGGCTTTGAAAATTTATAAAAAAAATGGAAAAAGTCAACGGTTTGGATCCTCCTATAAATCTAAAATTAAAATCACGATAGTGGACCTTAAAAATCCTACCTTCTAAAACTCTTAAGAAAAAAAATACAGATCCCATTTTTTAACCGATTGAAATGAAATTTTCCAAACAATAATTGTTAGGCCTAAGGACGGATCCTATTGAAATCGGTGAGAATGGTTCAAATTTAGATATAGCTCTCCTATAAGTATCTTAACCTGATTTCGGGTTAATTGTGCACCAAATGGTCAATATCAGCCCAAATGGACTGAATCTTGGCAACTCCGACGGAATTCATCTTAAAAAGATGACACCGGACCACAAATTATTATTATTATATTGTCCACAATGATGAGTTTGGAATTTGTTATCAAATGGATATTTGTAACATTTTATTTTTAATATTGGCCAAAACGGTCATAATTTTTACAAACTTTTTCTAAATTTTATTTCCTACAATATAATTTTTACAAACTTTTTCTAAATTTTATTTCCCTGTTTCTTCTATTAGACCAACAATGATGAAAAATTTGAAAAAGCAATCAATTTGTTTGAGACAGAGTTCAATAAATTAATTTCCGATCAAAAGAATTGAAATTCCTCTGTTGAATAGTATATGTAAGCAGAAGAACAAAAGAAGATGCCATTTAGTCGAATAAAGAACTACTAACTCAGAGAAATCGTTAAATTTTCATTTTTAATTATAATTTAAAATTTATGCCATGACAAATTTGTTATAATTTATATTATTTTCAATTTCACTGTTTATTGTCACAATAGTTCATCAGTTTGTAATGCATTTTAAAATTAAATAATTTTCAATGTCTCGAAAATTAAAATTGAATTAAAAAAATAGAAACGAATGTCTAGTGTATGCAATTAATCTGTTTTATGTAATTAAATTTTAAGTTATGAATTAGTTTTTAAGAGATAATTAAAAATACCCCGAAATTGATTAAATAGATTGTAAAAATATTTTGAATAACAAATTGAAACATTTTTTAATTTTGTTTAACTTTTTGTATGTTGTGAGAGTGTGTGAGCTTGAGTATTTAATTATTTAAATGTAATTATATGTTCCACTGTATAACTTAAAAAATTTATTAATATGTAAATGTAGCTCAGTTGGATTTTTCAATGTTTAAATATATTTTCATTTTGTTGAATTTGAAAAAAATAGTTTTTTGAATTCTTTGTCTTTATCATAACAATAGGTTTCCTCTGTAAATTCTAAAAATTGTTAAAGCAAGTAAAAAAGCTGTAAGTTCGGCCGGGCCGAGATTTGAATACCCTCCACCATTTGGAACGAATTTGGCAATTCTCAAAAACAATAAAATCCTTTAAAAATTCTGTTAAAATCTTAAAAATACCGAATGTAGCTGTTATTTTTGGGGTCTATACGACGACATGAACCTGCATAGGTAACTTTTGTCATAAGTCATCACAGTATTCAAATGCGGAATTTAAAAAAAAATCGGTGAATAATGTAGCTAAAATCATTAAAATACCGAATATCGGGAGGTACCGTTATATGGGGGCTATACCAAAACGTGGACCTTCATGGCCCGTTTTCAATACGAAAAGTCCTGCAGACATAATATACATTTGAGTAAAATTGTATCAATCTATCAATTCGTTCGGGAGCTAGGGTGATTTCCACAGACGGACAGACGAACGGACATCGCTAAATCGACATAGAATTTTATGCTGATCAAGAATATATATATACTTTGTGGGGTCTAAAATGTATGTTTCGAGGTGTTACAAATGGATTGAAAAACTTAATATCTACTATGGTTGAGGATTTGAAAAAGCACGCTTTGAGGCCTTCGAATAACAATTTTCAAATTCATTAAAATATAGTAATGATTTGCGAGTTGGGATCTTTTTAAAATTGTTAAAAATAAGAAGATACGAACTTCTTAAAAATGCTAAAAATGCACGCTCGGACCTTCTTAAAATTGTTAAAAATCCACGCTTCGAACCTTCTTCAAATTGTTAAAAATCCATGCTTTCGGACCTTCTAAAAAATATTTTATAAATTCACGCTTTCGGACCTTCTAAACATATATTGAAAATTCAGGCTTTCGGACCTTCTTAAAATTGCTAAAAATCCACACTTTCGGACCTTCTAAAAAATATTTTATAAATTCACGCTTTCGGACCTACTAAACATATTTTGAAAATTCAGGCTTTCGGACCTTCTTAAAATTGTTAAAAATCCACGTTTCGAACCTTCTTAAAATTGGTAAAAATTTACGCTTTCGGACCTTCTAAAAAATATTTTATAAATCCACGCTTTTGGACCTTCTAAACATATTTTAAAAATCCACGTATTCGAACCTTCTAAAAATATTTTAAAAATCCACGCTTTGGTTGGGCCTTCTGAAATTCTTCAAAAATTCCCCTTCTCTAAGCCTTCCTACAAATCTTAAAAAATCCATGTTTTGGGCCATCCTTGCCAATTTTAAAGGGCCTTCCTCCAATCCCAAAAATATTTAAAAATCCAAAACCTTGAATGAAGATCCCTCTCCCAACATTAAGACTCCACGCTATGGGGCCTCTTAAAAATAAGAAAAATCCACACTAGCTATAGGACCTTTTAAAAATCTTTACAAAGGCTTTAAAAATCGTTTCTTTGGACCTACTAAAAATTTGGAAATTGGCTCTCGTCCTTTTGGATCATCTTTACTTAGTTTAAAAATACAAAATTTCCCCAAAACCTTAGATGAGGATTGTTATCCCTTAAAAATTAGGATAAATCCACGCTTTGGAGCCTGCTACAAATATTTAAAATCCACGTTTTGGGTGCTTCAAAAACTCTTAAGAAATTCACGCTTTGAAGCCTCCTAAAAATTTGGAAAAATTCACGCTTTGGAGGCTCCTACAAATATAAAAAACACGTTTTGGGGTCCTTCTAAAACTTTTAAAAAACCAACGTTTTGAGGTCCTTCTAAAACTCTTTAAAAACCCACCTTATGGTATCTCTAAAATGCTTTAAACATCCAAGCTTTTAAAATGCTTTAAAGGCTTCCTGCAAATCCACGTTTTTGGTCCTTCTAAACTCTTTAAAAATTCATGTTTTGGTTCCTTCTAAAAAGCTTTAAAAATCCTTGCTTTGGGCCTGAGAAAAAAATTGAAAAAATCCACATGTTTGTGTCCTCCTTCCCGTGAAAGTATTTTTAAAGACCACTATTTGGGTTCTCCTAAAAACCTTAAAAATCGAAAATCCAAAGCTTAAAAAATGTTCGCTTTGAACCTGCGAAAAATTTGAAGAAATCCACATTTTTGTGTCCTTCTAAAATTCTTTAAAAATCCAAATTTTTGTGTCCTTCTGAAACTTTTTAAAAATCTTCGCTTTTGGCCTCCGAAAATTTGATAAAATTCACATTTTTGTGTCCTTCTAAAAGTCTTTAAAAATCCACGTTTTGGACCTACTAAATTTCTTTCGAAATCCATGCTTTGGTCCCCTTTAAATATTTGCAAATCCGTACTTTGGGCCTTTCAAAAACTACTTCCAAATCCAGGTTTCGTTGTCTTCTAAAATCCTTTAAAACTCCCCTCCTTGGACATCCTTAAAATCTTTTAAAATCCATGAATTTGGTCTCCTCCCCGTAAATAGTCCACGAATTGGATTCTCCTAAAAATGCTTAAAAATATATGAGTTGTGGTCTCCTTAGTCCTAAAAGATCTACTCTCTTACTCCAGTAAGACTTTTAAAAACGCATGCTTTAGGGCCTCCTAAAAACCGGTTAAAATCTACACCTTAGACCTCCCAAAATCTTTTAAAATCCCTCCTAAAAACCTTTCAAAATTTCCTTTTGGAGCCTCCTAAAATCTTTAAAGTCCACTTCCTGTGCCTCCACTTCTGGGCTTCTCAAAATTTAGAAAAATTCACGCTTTGTGGCCTAAAATTCCCAGAAATCCCCCTAAAAATCTATAATGAATTCAAGCTTTGAATTCCTAAATGACTCTAAAATTGTACTTTTGCTGTTACATGCATATATCATTTGAGGTTCTTTTTTTTCCTCTTCTAATAATAGCAGGTCTCGAAAATAACCATGCGGTTTGTTTCTCCCTCTTCGGTTCGTCTAAAATAAACAGATGATATAATAATTTAAATTACTATTAATATATATGTTATTGTTTATTTAAAAAAGTGAACATTTAAATTAATTTAAAATTGCAACTATTTTAATTGAATTTGTTATATACATTGTTTCCTTTATAATTATAAATTTTTAACAATAAAATATTACTCTCTACATGGGGAACATTGAATGTGACAACATAAATAAAACGTACATATACATGTATTAGATATTAATTAAAAAAAAAATAATAAAATTTAAAAATAATTATTAAAAATAGTAAGTCTTTGGCTCAATTATCACGTTGGCAAAATTGTTCCTTGTCAATGTGTTGAGCTTGTAGCATACTATAGAACAACGATGAGCTATCTTGGGCTAGGGTTTGGGGGGAACCTTGTTCACGTATCTGACCCTGATCCATGACAATAATGCGATCCATGCTGTGCAAACCTTGCAGCCGATGGGCAATGAAGATGACTGTTGAACTCTTAAAGGATGATTTGATGGCTTGATGCATGGCAAATTCAGAATCTTCATCTAAATTGGAGGTTCCCTCATCTATGCATACGACTTTGGAATTTTTTAGTAGGGCTCGAGCTAGACACAGTAATTGTTTTTGTCCAGCCGATAGATTGATGCCACCCCGCTCCAGTTTGCCATCCAAACCACCCATTGATTGTACCAAACAGGTGACGGCATTGCAATTGGTAATTGCATGCCAAATTTCCGAGTCATAGTGAGCTCCACGTGGATCAAGATTTTCTCTTACGGTGCCCTCGAAAAGGAATGGTTCCTGCGGTATGATGCCAATGCGATCTCGCAGAGTGTGGAGAGACAAAGTTTTTAAATTAACACAGTCTAAGAGAATTTCACCCCTTGTTATGGGTGCCACGCGTATTAAGGCGGCCAATATTGAAGATTTCCCTGCGCCTGTACGGCCCACAATGGCTAAACGTTCAAAGGCTTCGGTTTTGAAGGATATATCGTGTAAGGCAGGTGCCAAATGTTCTCGGTAGCGTAATTCAACTTTTCGAAAATCTATGGATCCCTGGGCAGGCCAACCAAATGGTGGATTTATGGTGCCTTCCGAATTTTCTTCTCCTTCAATATTCAAATATTGCTCAATACGTTCCACGGCCACCAATTCCTGTTCCGTTTCAGCCACAGCATTGAGGACACCACCCAAAATATGGGTGACACTTAAAGCATAGGAGATTGCCAAGCCCACCAGGCCGGGGTTACTTGCATGGGCGGAGGTTACCGCAGCCAAAATACCGGCACCACCCACCAATACGGCGCCCAACAGCTGTAAACGCATGCTAAGCCAATTCTGGGCTGCCGACGATGTTAGCTGGGCCTTAATGCTCTCCTCCAACTTGGCATGGAAATCCCTTTGGAATCTAGAACTGGCACGCATTGTTCGTATGGTGTTTAAACCCTGTAAAGTTTCTGTGAAGTGGGTGTAGAGAGGCGATAAAGCATTGCTGGACAGTCGTTTTATATCACGTGATGCATGTCGATAGCGATGTTGTAAACTTAAATATATTGGGACCATGGGCACAATGATTATACCCAACCAAGGCATGGCATAGAGACTAATGACTATTGCACCCACAAGTCCCACAACTTGAGCGAGTAAAATATTCAGAATGAATGGTAGGGAATCATCCACGGTATAGGTATCTGAGGAGAAACGATTCAGAATACGTCCCACCGATGTGACATCAAAGAAACTGAATTTGGCCTGCAAAAAAAGAGAGATGGAGAAAGAGGGGGGGAAGGGAAATTTAAATCTGAAACTCTTTCATAGAATCTGTAGCAAAATGCTGCAATAATTTGTTTTCGAACCGTGTGGGTACATAAGCCGCATGGCATCAGGGCTAGACATATTAATGCAAAATTATAAGAAAATGCGACCTCAAGATTAGAGTGCGGGTCTGGCATTCCTTTATGATATGCCACAAAATATGTCTTGCGAAGACTTTAAGCTGCTTGTGCACCCACTCCTTAAGCCTTAATATCTTCATTATTTTGAAATCGGATTACTTACATACATAACCTTATTGAGCAGCTTATTGTGTATAAACTTGGCTGCCTTCAAACCGGCATAGGCAAAGAGAAATGATCTTGCCATTGTTACCAGAGAATTGGTAATAGTCAGCGAGGCATAGATGCCCAAGTAATAACCAGTCGTATGGGCTGCAGTATTATTGGAATCATTTGAAAACACGCTCAAAGGTTGTACGACATGTAGCATTGGATTCGTATCGTTTGCCGTGTCATTTGTATTGCCATCTAATGTGGAGTCTGTAACCCAATGGGCCAACCATGCATCTGATAAATTTCTTGTAATTTGCATAAATACCACTGAGAATAAAACCAATATTGCCAAGGGTGAGGAGACGGCTTTCCAATAGCATGAAAATACATTCATTGCCAAGTGGCCATATTCTCGAGATTCCTGGAAAATTTAAAACAAATGAATTATTAGAATACCTTCATATTAAAAATAACATTTACCTCCAACATTATACTATCCACACTCTTATTGTCACCATCCTTTTGCAATTCATCTAGATTTATTGATGAACGCCTTTCCATCATGTGGGCCTCCTCATCATTTGAGTCTTCTAAACTTAAGTCAATGCTCTCTGTCATGTATTCGCTCATGGTTAGTTTTCCATTTTCCAAATGTAGAATCTGCAAATATTCATTACAAAGGTTAAAGTCAGGGAAGTTTCTGAGATTTTATCTGGATCTTGAATATTAAAAACAGTATCATCCCTACCTGATTGGCATGATAAAATAAGCTGGTATTTCGTGTTATAATAATTCGTGTCTTGTCTTTTAGTAAATTTAAAATACAATGCTTAACAATATGTTTGGCTACATGGGCGTCTAGAGATGCCAAAATATCATCCATGAGATAAACTGAAAAAAGAGAGAAACTCATATCATTCAATTTATAGAGCTTAGGGGAATTCCAAATACTTACATTTCTTATCCTGATACACAGCTCTGGCCAATGCCACACGGGCCCTTTGTCCACCAGACAATGTTCGACCGTTTTCGCCAATACCCACTAGGTCCCCGCCCAAAGCAATTATATCTTCATTTAAGGCACATGCAAATAATACTGATTTGTACCATTGCTCATCGAATACACCACCCCAAATAATATTGTCACGTATGGTGCCACGTTGTAGCCATGGTGTTTGAGGGACATAACCAAATCCTTTCGCAAATAAAAAAAAATATAAGAATCTGATTTTCTTTTCTAAATATTTCCACCTTACCCGATGTTAGATCATGTATACAAATGGAACCTTCTATGCAGTTTATGCCAGCCACAATGGCGGCAATCAAGCTGCTTTTTCCCGAGCCCACAGGTCCCTCAATGCACACAAGTTCACCCTGCAAAAGACCAACTAATTAGAGAAATAATATCTCAAAAATTTACTCCTCCACTTACCTTTTTGACCTCCATATTGATTTGTTCCAAACGGAATGTGGTAATTTGTAAATCATTTTCAATTGCCTCGGCCTCATATTCAAATGTGGCATCTTTTAACTGCAACACTGTTATGGGTTCCTCCACCGATGATAAAATGGAACTGGCCTTTATGATAGGATTGTAGTACGAAGAAAAATCCAAATCCTTGAGCTATAAAAAAAAATTAAAATACGTTATTAGACTGCTAAAACAGTTCAAAATCCTTGGAATACGTACATCAATCAGTTCCTGTACCCGTTTCACTGAAATCCATGCCTCAACCAAGCCGTTTAACACCCAAGGAAAGGCATTAAGTGGACCAATAAGCAAGTTCAACAATGCCACACTTGTATAGGTTGTAGAGGCAATCAATGGATTGCCCATCCAAACGGATACCCCAAATGTAAGGAAACACATTAACACCGGTGTGGTGGCCCAAAAATAAACACACCAGGCATCCAAATATTTACGTTTACCCAGAAATTTCACTTCTTCCTGACGTAAATTCAATATTTTCTTTATGAACACATCTTCCCAGGCATTGATTTTAATTTGCTTCGCCCCAGACATTGTTTCACTTGTGGCCGAGAGGCGAGCATCTTTGGCTGTCATCAGTCCCTGTGAATAATAAGCAATACGTTTGGCCAACCAACGATTTATGGGTATAAGGGCTGTGGCAAAAATAACACCAGCCAAAAATGCTGCCCCCAACTGAGTGTAAAGTAAATACAAGGTTGTAAACAATTGGAATGGTATACTCCAGAATGAATGAAATGATATACAGGAATTAACAATCCTATCTGTATCGGTGGACATGAGATTTAATACTTCCGGTGTTGCATCCTTTAGGCCCCTTGCCTCCAATGCTTTGCGATAAATGGCACTAACCACACCAATTCTCATTTTCATGCCAATCAAGGACATGCGCCACATAAAGTGGCACGAACAGAAGGCATCTAAAGAAAATAAAAAAAAACAAATTAAAACCTATTCAGATCTATTATCACTTTCGTTTTACTTACACACCAACTGTGTTGCCAGTAAGCCCAAGGCATAGAGATATGGTTTCCAATTTGTTTCCTCCGCCTCATTGTCTGCTGTAATGGCAGCCTGACTCAATAAACCACCCAATAAAAGGGGACCAGCAAAACTTGTCGTATCCGCAATAAAACGTAAAATACCTATTGAATAAAACTCTTTGCCAAACGCCTTGTGTAGGGCCCAAATAAGGTTCTTAGATCTGGATATGCTAATTTGTAATTTTTCACTCAAACGTGATATATTCAAAGCCTCCGGTAGATCAAAGAGATCTTCAATTCTTTTCAAATTTCCAGCTAGGCCTTTGGCTATTAGGGGACCAACCCAATGGAAAAGTAGGCGTGATCCAAAATTAGCCTCATCCTGGGCATGTCCCAGATGAACTTCATTGAAATCGAAATGGAAATGTGTGTAACGCTGTGACAAAAGTGATGTAGTTTCGGATAGGCTATCTTGATGCGGCAAACGTTGTGCTGCATACACTGCATTGCCCTTGGGCAGTAATGTGACAACATAGCAAAGATCTAGTAATAAAGTGGCCAAACTCCAGGGCCACCAATCATAATGCCGACTTGCACGTAACCAAACTGCATCGAGTACAAACACAGCTAGCCACATAACAGTCATGACTAAGGGTCCTCGGTGATTTACATCTCCATAATTTCGTGAAGAAAGTAAATAGACTGGAATCAATGAACAAAAAAAAACATTTAAATTAGTCATATTAGTTTATAGTAAGCTGTTAAAGATATCGAATTGAGGGAATTTTTTCTTTAAACCACCCCTCTTTGTTCAAGTAACATAGTTGATAGCTATGTACAAAGAAGAATTAATCAATAAAAATAACAAAAGATAACAACGAAAACAACACAAGTTTGATTTATGTCCTACCTCCATGCACTACCCACATAATACATTCTGCACAAACTACCAAGACATCTGCAGCATATAACTTAATACCCATACGATAAAATTGAAATATTTTCAATATCGGTAGAGCGGCCAGCATTAGGGAGATTAAAACTCTGCAATTTATGGCTATCAGTTGGGTACGATTTCGAGCAACATTTCTTGAAAATACTCCAAAGTTATAGGCAGATATTGCAGCGAATACAGTATAAATGGGAAATTGTAAAACGATTTCTTGGAAACATGGCAATAAATCATTTATGCCGGCCGCAAATGGTTTTACTCCTGTCGAACAAAACTCCGACCAATGCCAGGCAAAATTCCAATTAAGATCCGCTGACATAGTGAAATCCTAAAAATAATATTAATTGATAACATTAAATTTGTATTGTCTTGGAAAAACACCCATCCAATGGTGCAGAGCTTTCCATGTTTACCTCGATTTTTTCCGGCGTATGCAAGCGATTGCTGATGACGTTTTATGTTGTTTTATTGTTCACCAGTTCAATGCCTTGATTGTCCATCGCACGATGGAAAATGTAAATTTGATAACAATTGAATTCTTGTGACTAATAAGCAATCCCTTTTCCTTTGAACCTAACAAACCGCAGTAAAAAAAGTAAACATTGATTTGACAGCTGATCCAACGTAGGCAACGTACAACGTGCACTAACTACATTAAGAGAGGCATAGAGTTGCCGTCGAGTAACAATTATACATTAATGACATTTCATGAAGACCAATTACTAGTTGTGTTCCTTCACATTCATTATCTAAAGAAAAAGGTATGAGAGAGAGAGCTTCTAAATCAACAGGCCTATCGAGCAGGACTTGTTCTATGCAAATGTGAAATGAAAAAAAAAATATGTAAAGAAAATATTTTTCATTTAATTTTTTCATAGAACAAGAATCTAGCTCCTAAATAGTATTTTCTCTAACGTGGTCTCAGAAGTCATGGAGGGATATAGACTGAATACTGTACTAGGAGACCATCGTTCTCCCGTTGCAGCTGAAGAGCGAGAGCTGCCCCGGCAAACCCTAGTAGTTTTGGCTCAGTTAAGAGTCGGATTGTGCAGCCGCCTTAACTCCTATTGGACTCGGATTGACAACGATGTGCTGAACATCTGCCACATTCATATCAGAGGAACAACTCGAGTTTTGTAAAAACTCTTGGGTTTTTATGCTATTTTTCCAGAGGTATTTGTACCCTGATACCGGAAAAGTATTATTTTTTTTTTGAGAACATACCTCGATATTTCACCGAAATTACTGGTCCTAAGACCCGGTATAGATCCAGATCTACCAAATTTATGGGATTATCTAAAACGCTTCGTGAGTTATATCTAGATTATCAATTTTTTGGACCCGATTTTTTAGATGGCTTCCAAAAAATTGCCCATTATGGGAGATCATAAAATTTGTACCGAATTATAGCTAACACTCTAACAATGCCACTATATTTACTTTATTCTTTCCTGGATCCAGAGATATGGGTCTTTGAACCCGGACAAACAGATTCGAACATCAAACTAAAGTTTTTCTGAATTTGATGTTTTTAAGACTGTGTCTATTGCAACCAGTTGTGAGTAAACACGAATCAGACCGAAGCTCACATTAATCATGATATATCATACAATATGTAAGACACATTCTGTCTGATAATGCCTTTAAAGATACAAAGAAAAAACGTAAACTTCCCATCTAGATATTTTGATGTCGACAACCCTACATGCTATCATTCTACAGTGCATTGCAAAGACGAAAAAGAAGAAGCATCAAGTAATAATAAATCGATCAGATTTTTTCAGAGTAGTGGACAAGTTTTTTAGAAAAATACCTATAAAATCATAAAATTCTGGTGCTTTACACTGGCAAAGTTTAACTTGGAACTGCTTCCATATAGTCCGACAATTGGAATGTAAATTAGAATAGCAAACTCCGTGCAATTTAGTCTAGGAAGTACATGAACCCAAATTCCCTACCATAACATTAGGAATTGATTGATTGGAAAGGATGCGTAATACATCAAAAGTTGAGACTTTAATCGAGACCTGCCGCAGTGAAGGCAAATGGCAAAAAGTCATTGATTTAACAGATGAATTGAAGACGGGATCGCCAAATAATGGTAAGTTCCATAACAAGGCCACACACGCATACATACATGACATGAACTGAATCATATATTTTCTTTTGCAGAATGCTTAGCTCATTTCTTGGTGGGTGAGGCCCGTTTGGAATCCTATTTAGAAGAAAATCCACCAATTGAAAGTAATTTTGCCAAAGCCAAGAGTGGTCTGAGTGATGCTCGACGGAGTCTGAATTTGGTAACAGGTGAAAATGGAAAAACAGCGGGAATTGCCTTGGATGCTTATCTGTTGTTGGCCAAGCTGTGCTATGCCTGTGGGGAATACGAGAAGAGCTTGGAGAATTTTGTGAAAGCGGAATTGAATACCTTGGCGGAGAAGGAACTAACATTGTATGTTTTGTGGATTATTAGATTTTTCATTTTTTCATTTCGTTCTTCTTCACAGGCGAAGCTTAAAAATACTGGCTGAATCATATGCCATTAAGGGCTTGTGTTTGGAAAATCAAACCTCGAAACCATCATCAAAGTTCAAGAAAGCCGAAAAGGAAGCTGAAATGGTATGATTCTTTTTTCTCTTATGTATATTGGAATTTTCATTTTACAATCTTCCCTTCCATTAGATATCCTGTTTTGAACGTGCCACCGATTTGGGCTTACTATATCTACAGGAACAAGATATAGCTGCTTATGCAACTTCGGCCAACAATACAGGTGGCTCAACATTGGCCATCAATGCCAGTGTCCAACAATCGGCCAGTAATATGGCAATTAGTTCAACAATTCCAGCAAATCCCCTAGAATTAAACAGACGCATGGGTACCATACTAGAGACTGCATTGCAAAGAGCACCCATTGTCCTGATTAAGGCTGGTAAACTTCAGGAAGCTGTTGATCGTTATCGTATTATGTTGAATGCAATTGAAACTAAAACTACACAATCGCTGCGTCTAACATTGGCCAGACAATTGGCTGAGGTCTTATTGCGAGGAGTATCGGGTACAATATATACAGCACCATTCCAAAAGAAACAGGGCGCTTCATCGACGCTTAAGACTGGTGGCACGTCGAAAAAGTTGTGGAAACCTCGAAAATATGCTGCACGAAATCAATTTGTGCCACGCAATCAACAGGAGGAAACAATTTTGTTACTATTGATAGCTGAAGCATTGGCGGTGAGGGATACAGTCCTCTCGCAAAGTCCTGAGTTTAAAGTTGCTCGAACTCATGCAATGGGTAATGCCACAGCAGTGTATGATCTCTTAACTTTGGCCACAGTGCGTTGGGGTTTGGTACAATTGCTGAATGAGTCCTTTGAAAAGGCATTGAAATTCTCGTTTGGTGAACAACACGTTTGGCGTCAATATGGCATATCTTTAATGGCTGCCGGCAAACATATGCACGCCTTAAGGGTATTACAGGAATCAATGAAACTAAACCCGGGAGATCCATTGCCATGTCTTTTGGCATCAAAACTTTGCTATGAATCATTGGGTTTAATTAAAGAGGGATTGGATTATGCCCAGCAAGCATTGAAACGTGAAACCAAAGGTTTGTATAATACCATGATATGATATTCGAAAATGTATTTGAGTAGCACATATTTTCTCAACAGGTTTAAGGCCATCAAGGGCTCAACTTTATGTTGGCATTGGCTATCAGCAACTGGCCATACAGAGCACTCTAAAACTGGAAAGAGAAAACTATAACAAGTTGGCATTGGATGCCCTGGAAAAGTCGGTACAAAACGATGGCAATGATCATTTATGCGAATATTATTTGTCACTACAATACGCCCTACTCAATAACATTCCAGAGGCTTTGACTCACATACGCTTTGCCTTGGCCTTACGTACCGAACATGCACCCAGTTTACATTTATTTGCTTTACTGTTGACAGCATCACGACGTCCGCGTGAGGCTTTAGTTGTCACTGAAGATGCATTAGAAGAATTTCCGGATAATTTAAATCTGCTACACGTCAAAGCCCATTTACAGTTACATTTGCAAGATGCCGAAATTGCTTTGGTAACCGTACAACGTATGCTGGCAATATGGCGTGAACTATACGAAGGCCAAGTCAATGTCGAAGAAGAAAAACATTCGGACACAAAGAGTTTGATACTGCATGTACCATCGTCACAAATGTCGGACAAGGATTCGAGTAAGTAGAAACGAATTTAGATGAATAGGATTTAGATGACAGTCATAATGGAGACATTCAGAATTTTTGAAGAAGGGTAAAAATAGTTGTTTGATAATGTTCTGAGGCAGGACATGTTTGTCTGCATAGAAGACGTTATTGTTGTAACAACGCTACCGTTATCTGGTATTATATGGGTCCGTATAGTTTCGAAACGTAGAAACGACCGTCGTGGGGTAACATAGACAATGTTTCCGAGTGTTTCAAGCAGCCCAATCATGAATAATAATTCCATGCGGAATATTTATTTTCCGTTTTTTGGCACCATAAACAAAAATTTCCCTCGAAAAATAATTCCGATGGAGAAAAAGGGGTATCACGAATGCTCGGTTTAAGCTGAGTTTAGGAGCCATGCTAGGATTGACCTGAAATTTTTCTCACGTGTAGGTGTTTTTAACTTGATTACGGCTAAGTAATTTTTTGTAGCGGAAATACAAGGTTATTCGACCAGGAAGTTCGGATACAAAATCGGGGTTTTATACGCTTCTACTGAAATGAAATGTACAGTGGAAAACTTATGGAAATACCAATCTAACAAGTGGTCATATGATGTGTTGGTTTCAATCGGTTCCGTAATAATACAAGAAAATTGGCACCCAACCTTAGCATGGCCCCATACTTTCAATTTTTTTTTTTAAATATGCGTTTTTTGTAAAAAGGATTCGAAAAATAATTTAAAAATGTGACCAAAAAATTTTATGAAATTGGCCGTTCAGGATTGTATTTTAAAACTTATATGTTGCTCCAAAGACTTATCAACATCCGAAAAAAATACTCAAATCCTTGAATTTAAAATTATTTGGTTTAAATTGCTTTATTTGTATGGAAAACCAAATTCAAATGTTGCGTTTATTTATGCAACATAGGTTACACAAGGTGCGAAAAAGAACCATTCGCGTTGCCAACTCCATTAAATATTTTCCTCTCATCTGTCACATGGATATAACCATGGTAAAAGAATACAGCGACACAGCTGCTGCCAAACCGATTTTGAAATTGAAAATGTTGAATGAAAAATTATTTAAATTTGTTTGAAAAATGCGTATTATAACAACATCCTACTTGCGTCGTATAAGAAAACGTATAAAAACCTACTTAATTTTGTCAAAGCATTTTAAAATTTTTGACAAAAATGTTCCCAAGCATCTACCTGTATTCTTCTACCATGGATATAAATTGTGCTATGGGTTTGTCCATACCTTTTGAAAAATCGACTGGAAAATTTCACATTTGATATCTTCTGCGGCATGTTTAAGTTATACCTTTTTTTCGGGTGAAACTTTGTTATGAATATTTATTTGAGGTATACACAATGGAATTAACAATTTAAATCGACTGTGTTTTACAAATCCTGTGCAACGTAAAAATCAAATTAAAATTTAAATAACTACAACAATATTTCAAGACCAAGAAAAATATCTCCCTGCAATACTTTAACATTAACTTTCTTGTGTCAAATATTAATATTTGTTTTTGTATTTTCTTTTTGAAACATAATTTTAAAATGTATAAAAACATATTTTTTCTACATTTTTCGGATCATTATCAATTCAAATAAATAATACTGTAAGTTCTGGTGGTTAAGAAAATGTTTTGTTGAATATTTTGTTTCTTTGGAATTTTATTTTTTTCCGTACTAAACAATTCATTGTTTCCTTTTTCAATACTATCCTATAATCACTTTCAATTTTTATTGTCTAACAACAATTTTTTATACAACTACCGTAATGAAATGCTAAAAAATTAAACACCAACACCAATTAATCGTTGCTTTTAATTGAAATGCTAACTGAAACCAAGGAAATTAAAGGACATTTTCTAGGATATATTCACCAAACAAAACATTATGAAAATCTAAGAAAAGCTTTTCTTTCTCTCTAACCTAATATTTTTTCTGTAATTTGTATGCTATTGTTATTGCCGTTTTTCCAGTTATATGCATTTTATTTCTAGATATTTGTATCTATATTTTTATTTGTTTCCTTTTTGCCTCTTGTTTTTTCATCATTGCGCATTGCTTTTGGTAGTTAATTTTCTATTTGTATATCCTGAAATTTAATTTTAAGATTCTGTTTATGCGGCTTCTTTGGCGGCAGTATCACGTGTGGAACAAGCCTTGAGCGAAGCGGCCAGTTCTCTCAGTTCGTTTACACCAAAACCAGGACCTCAGCGACCATGGATGATACAAATTAAGGTAAATGGAGGCTCTCTCGAAAAAATCAAATCGATTTTTACAAATATTTTTTTGCAGATTTGGCTATTGTTGGCCGATGTTTATTTGTCCATTGAACAACCAGCCGAGGCATTGAATTGCATACATGAAGCTTCACAGATTTATCCCCTATCCCATCAAATTATGTATATGGTAAGCACAATAATAGTTGTGTTCCAGTACTTTTTTAGTAGTAAAACTAGCAGAAGAGAGAACAGTTCGAAATGTCATTCTCTTTTAGGTTTGCTCAAAAAATAAGGGAACGGAAAATTAGCAGAAATGCGATAAAATGTCAAAATTCAAAATTCCAAAAGTAAACAGCCTAAATCGGACTAGTAAAACCTTACTGAAATGAGCGCCAACATTTAAAAAATGAAGACGATAAGTTAAAATTAATAATTTATAATAATAATTAATAATCTGATTCCTCATTCAGCCAGTCCTCTTCACTGCTGGAATCATCCAAAAGTGACCACATCAGTTGCTCCATATTTTCTCTTTTTGTTTTTTGCACGACAAATATTATTTTTTCCTTTAGTTTTCAAGTTGATCATTTTCTGTATCAATACATTTTTCAACCTTGTTAGCCCTGGCAATTAAATGTCAAATTTACAATATGCACATTTCTACTCGGCCAAATTCATGTAGCTAAAACAAGCAGAAATGTGCACCACTCAGCGCCATTTTTTTCTCGAGAGAGCTGAAAGTTTTGCTAGTTTTTGGAGTACGGGAACGCGTTGTAGCAGAATTAGTGCTAATTAGTACTAATTTGCAGGTTCTGGAACACAACTAATATCATTAGAAAATATTTAAAATATTTGACTAATAGTACGTTTATATATATGAGGGTTAACCCACTGGATTTGGATTTTAATTGTCATATCCATTACTTTTACTTCAAATAAATCCTCTCAAAGTAGGTTAACCCTACAAAAAGTTCTAACGTAAACATGGCATTATTGTCTTTTTCTTCCCATTTCCAGAGAGGTTTAGTTTGTGTTTATCAAGAACAATGGAACGAGGCTAAGCAATGTTTCTTAAATGCGGTGGCCGCCAATCCCAATCACACAGAAGCATTAAGGGCTTTGGGTGAAACCCATCATGTTTTGGGTGAACCTCGTTTGGCAGAAAAACTACTTAAGGATGCTGCAAAACTGGATCCGAATTGTCCAAAAATATGGTACGCTATTCCGTATACTTCCCTAATCCATATATTTCATTAAATTTTTATATTTTACAGGTTCGCATTGGGCAAAGTTCTCGAAAGCCTAGGCGAATATACAGCATCTGCCGATTGCATGGCAACAGCATTGCAATTGGAGCCCACATGTCCCATACTTCCATTTACCTCAATAGCATTAACATTTGACTAGAATGTTTACTGATTTGATTTTGTGCGTTTTGCAATTCCACAAACGAAAAGTCCTCTGTCCACAACAGTATTAACTTTAGTGGATTTTTGTTTTTTTACCTATTTTAATTACCTACTAGAAGATAAACAATAATGTGTTAATACTATTATTATGTGTATGTTGTCGGCTCGTTGTTACTTCTTTATAGTGTAAAGTTCAAAATTTGGTGTTTTTTCCCTTCGTTAAATCATGTTTGCGAATTATATATTTAAAAAATATACTCATGGCAATGGTTCCATAGATATGTGGAAATAATGAAAACTTAATTTTGTTTATAAATATATTGTTATTATTAAGGAAGGTCGTTTGAATATTAATTTTCCAAAAAATAACTGAAAATTTATCCCAATGCAAGTGTCTATTAACGGTTGTCTAAAATGAGTAAATTACTAAACGACTTAGACATCCCTAATCATTATGAATACAAATGAATATACTCGCCTCTACCAATAGTTCAATAGATATGTATAAATAATTTAACTTAATGTTGATCATATGTATATTTGATATTATCAAGGGAATTCGTATGAGTATTAATTTTCTCAAAAAGATATATGAAAACTAATACCATGCAATTTTTCATTAACGGCTCTGTCTAAAATGTACCTAGTGTACCCTATAAATTACTAAACAGATGATTTTCCTCATCTAGTGAACCCCAACGTTATAGACGAAAGTCGATTTAGACATCCCTAAACATTTGCAATGTTCTTGCTTCTGCAGAGTTTATTTTGTTTTTAACCGGACTTTATTGATGATCGACTAGGTTGGACGTTTTGGGATATTGACCAGTTGTTCTCCTGACTTCAACTCATCACACAAGCTATAATTCATTCATTCACAACTCCCAAGTCAAGCCTACTTGCAGTGACTAAAATTGAACGCGCAAATTCGTATCTGAGCTTAAATGCCTCAGAATTGGTTAACAGGATCCTTGCTTGCACTATGAAAATGTGATCCCTCATTCCGTTTCCGAAACTGAGAATATTTTTAATATAATACTTTCAGAATTCACCACTATTGAATATCCTAGAAATCCACGAGAAACAAGGAAATTCGAGTAAACGTTTACCTCAGACAATTTGGAAGATCAACATGACAACGGATACTGAAGAAAAATCATCCGAGGAGAAATTGCAACCATCTAAAACAACAGTAGACCAAACAAACGATAACAACAAACCTCTTCCACCAGAAATCATGGACATACTAAAAGATCTAAGTGAAAATAGTAAAATCGTTTTTAAATCACAACAAAGAGGTGAGGCGGAACTGCTGCAATCGGAAAAAATCCAATTAGCCAAAGATGTATATCAAAGGAATCCACAGACCTTCCTTATCCGTTTCGGTAGTTATATGCAGCAGAAACATTTGGAAGATTTTGCACGACTTTCTATAGCCGACAGTGATGAGGAAATGTATTGCATGGTTAGTGAATATCAAAGGAAATTGAAAACAAGACAACAGGATGTAAAGAATCGCAGATATGTTGCCCTGCAACGACTCATTCAAGATGGTGAGTACTTCAGTGAACAGGAAATGATGAAAAGATCCCCAGAACTATACCACGAACTGGTTGGACAACATTTGAGCAAGGAAGAAAGGCAAATGCGTGATAGCTATGATGTAAAGAACACCACATTTTCTGGCATACTAATGCACAACATGGAACGTGATGAAATATCCAAAATAATGGAAGAGGCTGAGAAGAAAATTAAAGAAACTCAATCCGATGAGTCGTGTGATAGTACAAGTTCAACGAATTCTTCAGAAGTGATAAAAGAAACAAAAAAAGATGGTATCACAGAAGATGTCGTTGATTCTGTGGTGCCACAAAATTTCCGCCAACAATGGGGTAATTTTGACAATGAACAACAAGCCTGTTCTTCAAGTAAAGTAGAGACGAAGAAGGAGGTAAAGAAGAAAGCAGTGGCAAACAAAATCATTCCTTTAGATAATCTCATCACTGCCGATGAGAGAGAACTTTTGCGGCAGGAATTTATAAGTCAAATGCATGAATCCTTTTTAAATGGACAGGATAGTGATTTTGACTATGCCACCGTAGATGATAATACACAGTATGATGATTTGGTAATTTTGAATCAGGACAGGGAAGATAAATACTTTGAAGAAGACGACAGTGACGATGATGATATAGAAGATGGTGATGGCAAAGAAAAACGACATATTTCTGCCGTTATGGAACAAAGTGAATCAGAAGATGAACTGGATGTTTATATGAACCATTTAAATAAACATTTTAGTTTACAAAAGTAACCATGATGGTCTTTTTTTGTTGGGGAAATTACTAGATGGGTAAATGTTAAAACAAAATTTAGGGGTCTTTTTGAGTTTGACGATTCGAATGGGAAAACCAAGGTATATGTTGTTATTATAGTAACTAGTAGTTCTGTGCTCGTTCTGATATCTTTTCTTATCGAACTCTGCTTCTAATTTCAAATTCAAAAAGGAAGCGAACTGTATTGGTTTGACTCATAGCGATGTCTTGTGGGATGTCTCTATTCGACTACTCTTTCTGTATTCCACGAATGACTGGCGTCCACAAATGTATTTCACGAACCAACGACTCAAACTTGGCCAGAGGTCGGTGTGCTCAATGTCCTCATTAACAATATCAAATGTCCGTGATTAACAATATCAAAAGCTTTTGCCCTGCCCATTTTTTAAGCATCGGGAACTACTGAGAAGTTTCCAGTGACAGTTTTTCAGGAAAATTTTTCAAGGAGCAACATCTTCTAAAATTTCGGCACAATTTTTAAGAACAAAACTTTGTTTATATTTTCTTAAAATATTTTTAATATGTTGTTGTTTTGAAAGAGTGTTTACTAAGGGACCAATCGTACATTTTTAAAGAATATTTTTTTAAAAAGGTTACAGTGCTGAAATTTTTAAAATGCAATTTTTAAGCAGCAAATAGTACATATATTTTTAATATAATTATTTGGTAATAGTTTTGAAAATACACCTAAGTCTGTTTTTACACGGTAGATTGGTTCCAGAAGAAGCCGTGTAAAAAAAAACATGTAAAATAGACATTGATCTTATACAAAAATGGGTGATTTATTCCTAATCTCTAAAACCTATTAAAATTAGTGAAAAACAAGAATTTTTAATTTTTTTATTTTTTTTTACCAAACACGTCTTATTGCATTGACAGTTCACAAATTATTAACACGTTTCAATTGCTCTGACCAGTAAATTTTATTGTATGCACATAAAGGGAATTCCCCTAAATTAGTGCTATTCACATTTGCTTTGACCAGCTTCGCAAAAATTAAATTTGACAAAAAAATTTAAGTACATAAAATTTCAAATCGTGCTAAATGGAATAAAATAGTGTAAAAAAATTAAAAATATTCAATTTTCAAACCGTGTTATATCAAAACCGTGTACAAAAAGACCGTGTAAAAACAGACTTAGGTGTATATTAATTGTTTTTTAAACTCTGCACCACATAGTGGTAAGGGTATTATGTATTTGTGCATTTGTTTGTAACATGGAGAAGGAAGCGAGATAGACCCATGATCACTTTCTGAGTCGATTTATAAAAGTCAGTCCGTCTGTCCATGTATTTTCGTGAACAAAATGCAGGCCGCATTTATTATCCGATTGAGATGAAATTTTGCAAACAAATTGATTGGCCCAAGAACGAACCCTATTGAAATTTGTGAGAATCGGCTTAAATTTAAATATAGCTCCCATATTAAGGGTGAGATAAAAAACTGCAACAAAGTCAAATGCCATCATTTTACATCTTTTTGAATTTTATTGAATGATAGAAAACATGTCGGAAATAGCATCAAAATTTAGAATAAGTTTAGATTTGTTCGAATTGGTCACCTTTGGCACGAATTATGGCCTTGAAAAGGACAATGAAACCGTCATACGCTTCCCGAATGTTGCTCTGCGGTATTTTGGCTTTAAGAATATAATTGAAAAATCAACTGGACATGTATTGTATTTCTATTTCTAAAATGATGTATTTCTAACACCAAGAGGTTTTCGGGACTATATTGAAAGACAAACTTAAGTAGTTTGTGGATTTGTTTTAAAAGGAACCCGTAAGTTATTAATTTTTTAAGAATTTCTATATTTTTTGGTATAATTATTTAAAAATACTTTTGAAAATGTATTCGATGATGGTTTAATAAACCCTTCAATCGATAAATGAGTTCTTTTTCCATATCTTCTTGTTTTGTAATTTTTATTAAATCTTTATTCAATACTTGTTTTTATCTTTCCATTTATGACAATTTAATCAGCTTTTACAATTTTTACTAAAAGAAATACATATCATTTTATTTTACTTTTATTTGTTGTTTCGTTTGTTTGCTTTTTGTTAATTCTTAATTTGTATTGTAATTAATGATTTTCAAAATGTTTTGTGTGTTCTTTTGTTTCGTTAACAAATTACATCTATGTTTTTTTGGGTTCCGGTTTTGAAATTCTCCAATACAATCTTTTTATTATTGCTAAAATGGGTTTATGTTTCGAAATTGGTTTTTGGTTTCGGTTTCAAGCCTATAAATTCAATAAAATATTAACAGGAGGAGGAGTAGGAGAAAAAGAGACAATTTTTCTGGTAATTGAATGGGTACAAAAATAATTTAGAATAACTTAAATAAATACGTTTTTTTTATTCATTTTATTTTAACTATTTCAGGTTTAGTTTCAAGTTTTTCTTGTTTCCGTTTAGATCTACACTATGTACGGTTGTGTGAGTGTCTTTGGATTTTTCTTCTTTGGGGGATCTTGGTGGAATAACTCCTAAACTTTGTGTTTTGTTTTATGATTTTTTTTTTTGTTTTTTTGTATCAGTATCTTGAATTATAGCTTTAAACATTTTTTTTGTTTTGTGTTTTTGGCAGTTGGTCAGTAATGTGTCGGTGTATAAGTGTGGGGTGTGTGTTTTCTTTTGAAATGAAATGCACTACTGCACATTTTTTGCATTCAAATAAAATTACAACAATTACTAAGTGCCATAATATTTTTTACATGTCTACACAAGTCTGGCTTGAGGTGTCAGAGAATGTTGAAAATATTCCAACTGAAGCTGATCAAAAGTGAGATTAACAAAAACGTTTTTAAGGGTTCGAGGTCGGTTTTGAAAACTTTTTACATATTTCGACATTAGAAAACGTGTGAGAGTTATTCTGTGGTAAGTCGATTTTTGTTGTTTTCAAAATATTCTATTTTAACAAATCGTGTTTCACATTTCCAGATTTTGATGGCGATTGTTTCTTTTCAATGTCGTCCTTTGAATATTTGATGCAGTCTCGGATTATTATCTGGATACTAGCGACTGCCTCCAGATGAAAACACCTATTGGAAAAGAATCTCCACTTTAAAACCGCAATATGTTGCATCCAAATTAGGCTATCATCGAGACGACACAGATGTTGATGCAATATTTGTTTGGGTTTTATAAAAGAAGTCACTCAGTGTAAGAATTATTCTGCTGCAGATATATATTTCCTACTTCCATATTGAAGAATATATACAAATCGTATCTTATATTTCAGATTTTTATGGCGAAGTGATGTTGGGCCGAACAAACCAATAATGCCCGCTTGAGAAATAGGTTGCCTCCTGGAGAGACTAATAAAACACCTACATAAGAGCCGTCACAGCCGTGAGCCGTCACAGATGCCCATTTAATATTGGCTTGGGTGTTTTAACATGAAGTCATTGAAACTAACTTTTTTGGATAGGCATAGTCAACGCAAGACCTTTAGGAAAGACTTTCATAATCTACAGAATGTGGTCCATACATATTAGAAACTATCAGACAGTGTTGAATTGTATTCCAAGTGATGCGTTTGCAGAATGTAAAATGTCATCCTGGAAGTTAAAACACTGTGGGGTAGAATTAAGGACGGTGTACGTGCCTTTAATACCCATAACATAGGATAATTTCCATGTCTACTGCGCATGTTTAACCAGTCAGCCATAATCCTGTACCATACGTCCTTTTATTTCTTGAGTTTAGAGACAGAGCTTCATGCAGATTTCAGATGGAATTGCTGCTGTCAGACACCTATGAATGAACCAATACACTGTGAATAATGTTCCCAAAATTCCACGTTCCACGAATTGCAGGTAATAAACGGATTGGACAAATTACGTTTAAATCACCCAGCCCTTTAGATTCATGTTGGGACGGAAATATGCCGGCGAAAGAGCATGAATTTCAGTGAAATTGATGTTAATTTGATATATCTTGAGATTTGGATTTTTTGCCATGCAATGTATCAAGCATCAGAAGGGCTTACAGGTAAGCAACCAAAACACTGTGAATAATGTCTTCAAAGGCCTTCCCACAAATTGCAGCTAAAAAGCATCGACATATATATATATATATATATATATATATATATATATATATATATATATATATATATATATATATATATATATATATATATATATATATATATATATATATATATATATATATATATATATATATATATATATATATATATATATAAGAAGACCTTAATGTTCTAATAAGACATTAAAGTCCTTTATCAGGGAACCTTTCTATTATTTTTTCTTTTTGAGAGTACATTTAAATCTACTAGGAAAAGACTTTCAAAACTTTTTATAAGTGTACCTTGATATCTTCCTGAAGTAGACTTTCAATTCGTCAACGAGAAGACGAAGAGACTGATATAAGATTATCTGAAATGCCAAAGTAGACCTGTAAATCTTTTTTTTTACGAAGCCACTGAGGTCTCTTATGATCTTTATTATAAGACCAGATACAAAACTTTGAAAATCAAAATCCAGGAACAAACCTTTGTCTTTTGAAGAATGCTTTAAAATCTTTTTTGAGAAGAACAGGAATTTTCAAAGGATTTTTGATCTCAAATAAGAAGGTATACCATTTTGTCTGTAGAAGACCACTATGAGAAGGCCTCAAAGTTGTATAGGAAACACGTACCGTACCTTTTGTAATTTTGGAGAAAATACTAAAATATTGTCAGGGATTACCTTATGATCTTATATGACAATATTTAATGGGTTTACGGAGTCTTTGGAAAAAAAAATTGAGGACTCAATATTTTTTTCTGTATAACTTTTTTAAGTGGACAATCAATCTTATATTAGAAGACTTCAGAACTCTATAAGGACGACTTCCAAGTTTTTAGGGTGGAAACCTTGGGGTTACTTTCAAGAGCAGTAATTTGTGCCTGATAGAAGAAAATCTTTAAATCTTCTTAAAAACTACCTTAAAATTGGAAACTAACTTTAGAAAAAGATTTTGCGACCTTCAGAATATTTTTGATCTCCAATAAGATGACTTAATTTTGTCTGTAAAAGACTTCTATGAGAGGACCATACGGATTATATTAGAAGACCTCAGAAACCTATAAGGACCACTTATAAGTCTTTAGGGAGGAAACCTTAAGGTCACTTTGAAGAGCAGTACTTTGTGTCTTGTAGGAGAAATTCTTAGAGACCATTTTAGAATTGTAGACTACCTCTGGAAGAATATTTTGCGGTCTTCAGAATATTTTGGATTTCCAATAAGATGACTCAATATTTTTTCTGAAGAAGACTTCTTTCAAAGGACCATAAGAAGACCTCGGAGCTCTATAAGGACCACTCTATGGAGGAAACCTTAAGATCATTTTGAAGAGCAGTACTTTGTGCCTTGTAGGGGAAAATCTTTAAATCTTCTCTTTCTTAACGTTCTTAACGAAGGCTTTCCTCTGGAAGAAAATTTTGAATCTTCTTAGATAAAACCCTATTAGAATCATTTACCAAACTTGTAATTCGAACCTATTCGACTCTTATTATTAGAAAAAAACTTCCTCTATGATCCATTGATGTACTCTTGGTCCGTTTCCACATAACCTCACTTTATTTTGAACAAGTTCAGTTTAAATACAATTTTATGACACTATACCACTTTGTAAGCATGTGGTTTATTCTCTTGAAGTTATGGGTGATCATGTTGTATCTAACTAACTATTGAATCATTGGCCTAAACTGGTCGAATTGCCTTTACTTAATTTGTATTCTTTGTGTTTTGTGATTGCATGACATTGTTGTAATTTTTCAGTTGTTATGTATGTATTTTATTTCCAAGTTTTATTTTTCTAAAGCAGTTTTCTAGATTTTATTTTTGTGTTTGGGAAACTTTACTCTTCACTTTCCTTGGAAAAAAAAATAAAGTAAATTTTATTTATTTATTTGTTTTTTGGTATTAGCTGCATGTTTTGTTTTTTTTAATATTAACTTTTTCTTTCACATCTTTCTTATTTTCTTTTTTTACTTTTAAACTTATTACTTATTGTTAGTGTTTTATTTTTTGGTATTATTTTTATTTTTTTAACAAATGTTTTTATTAGTTTTCTTCGTTTTCATTATTTTAATATATTTTGCTTTGGTTTGTTATTATTTGAAAATCTTTCTAAAAAAGAGAGGACCAAAAAAACAATTTTTTTCGTTTTCGACTTAAAATTTAAAAAATTTAACGGTAGGCTACATATACATACATTTGCTATAATTTCCATTAGTTTATGTTTTTTTTTTTTATAAAAATTCACATTCAATAATACTTTCATTTTAAGGTGAGGAGGAGGAGTAGGAGGTTTCTGTCATTTTTTCATTTGCTTTACTTTGTTCATTGGTTCATTGAGAGGTAATGTTGGGAAACAAGTGTTAACAATTTAATATGGTTTTGGGTTTTTTTTTGTTATTGTTTAGTTGGGTTTTGGATTTGAAATATAAAGTTGCATTGTATAAATAGGGGAATGTTTGAAAATTATTTTTAATAAATTAAAAATAGACAATATTATAATTTTAAGAAGATTTACGAATGTTTTAATTTATTCATACGATTTTTGTTTAATTCTCTCCATAAAATCTCCTCTCATAGAATCTCCCTAAGAAGTTAATGTATCCTCTTCTTTAGAATTACCATAATACTCTTTTAAGGGCGACCTATAAGACCTCATTGAAGGTATTTAAAAATCTTTTATCAATTTTTTTAGACGAGATGTTTCTTTCTTTTTTTGAGATGAGATAAAATCTCCTCTTAAAGAATATATTTAAAAAGTTAATGTATACATTCTTTTTCTTCGTATTAGGGTACTTTAATACGTTTTTAAAAGCGTCGTGGGTCGCTTTTTTTTTTGAGATGATAAGATCTCCTTTTATGGAATATCATTAAAAAGTTAATGTATCCTCTTCTTTAGAAGTACCAAAATAAGATTTTAAAGGCGACCTATGAGACCACATTAAAGGTATTTCAAAATATTTTACGAGATTTTTTTTTTGAGATGAGATGTTATAGGGCCGGATGCCCAGCTTCCGGTAAACTAATAAATCTTTTTAGAAGATTTGTTGATCTTCAATAAAGGGGCTTAACATTTTTTCTGAAGAAGACTTCTGAAAGAGGGCCATCACGTTTATATTAGATGACCTCAAAGCTTTATAGGAAATACTTGCAAATACCTCATTAATTTCTAAATATTTTACGAGATTTTATTTTGGCTTGAGGTCAGTAGAATAAAAAACAATTAATTTTGTTTCATCATTTTATTTCCAATATTTCGATTCGATTATTCTACTGACCTCAAGCCAAAATAAAATAAGAAAGAAAACTTGAGTCCAAAGGTCAACTAAAAAACCATACAAACATTTTACGAGACTTTTCTTAAGATGAGATTTTGCAATGGTCTTCGAGTCTCCGAGCTGCCGACTATAGGGCCAACTTCCGGTAAACAAATCTATCTTTTCAGACTTGACATTTTGTCTGCAGAAGTCTTCTGTGGAGGAGCCTTCACATTTATACTAGAAGACCTCAAAAAACTCAAAGCTTTATAGGAAGTACTTCCAAGTCTCTGAGAAGGAAGAGCATCACCTCTTGAGGGAAAAACTTTTTCAATCTTTTCAGAGACTACCTTAGGGTTCTCTATGGGAATATTTAATGGTTTTTAGGAGCTTTTTGGGAAAAGATTTTGCGGTCTTTAAAATATATCTTAAATTCTGCAATAAGAGGATTTTGTCTGCAAAAGCTTCTGTGAGGTGGTCATCATGATTATATTAGAAGACCTCAAAGCGTTATAGGAAATATTTCCAAGTCCCTGGGAAAGACACTCTAAGGTAATTTTGAAAAGCAATACATCATGTCTTGAGGTAGAATATCTTTCAATATTTTCAGAGAATACCTTGGGGTCTTTTATGGGAATATTTAATGGGTTCTAGGAGTCTTTTGGAAAATATATTTTAATGTCTCTTATGAGCCTTTTCTGAGATGATGCTCTTTTAAAGGAGACCTATAAGCCTTTTTTGAGATGAGTTCAAAGTCGTGGATAAAGTTGACCTCAAATATATTCTATCCGAATACCCAGAAGTCTCCTATGAGATTAAGGCCCTTTTTTGAGATGAGATGATGCTCTTTTACAGGTGACCTATGAGCCTTTTTCGAGATGTCTTTAAAGTCGTGGATAAAGTTGACTTTGATATATTCTATCAGAATAGCCTGCAGTCTTCTATGAGATTATTTGAAGGTTTTCTATAAGGACTCCTTAAAATCTTATTTGAGAACATCTAACATTTCTGTATAGAATAGGGGGAGCCTTTTGTGGTTTATTGAATAAGTCTTCCACCAGAAAGATCAAATTCCAAAAAATCCAAATGCCCCTAAGACTCCCAAAGTCCTAAGTCCTGTGCGGATAGGTATCATTTATTAAGATATTTAGGCACATAGAAATTTGAAATCGCGAAATAGGTTAATCTCAAAAATTTTTGGAGGATATCGTATCAATATCCTATTTTGTCAAACGTTTCCTATTGGAAGAGAGAGCTATAAATACACCTTAAAATCTTCTTTGAGAATACTTTTGAGTTCCAATACGATGACTTAGCATTTCCACTGTCGAAGCCTTCAATGAGGGGACCATTGAGTCTTTATTAGAAGACTTCAAATTCTGTAGGAAACCTTTCTAAGTCTCTAGGATGGTAACCTTAAGGTAATTTTGGAGAGCAGTACTTTAAAGAATCTCCATAGAGATTACCTTAGGATCTATTATTGAGTGGGTATTTAGAGGCCTCTTGAAAAAGATTTTAGGTCTTCAGAAGAGTTTCGATTTCCAATAAATGAACTTAACATTTTGTCTGCCGAAGACTTCAATGGATGGTCCATCATGTTTATATTAGAAGACCACGAAATAGTATTAGAAATATTTCTAGTTCTTAGGGAGGAAACCTTTAGGGTCATAGTAAAGAGCATTGCCCTGTGTCCTATAGGAGAAACCCTTTAGAATTTTTCATTTTTAAGAGCAGTTTTTTATGGGAATATTGAATGGGTATTAGGAGTCTTCTGGAAAAACATTTTTGAGGTCTTCAGAAGATTTTTGGTCTCCAACAAGAGGACCATGGGTGGACCATCAAGTTTATATTAGAAGTCCTCGAA
This sequence comes from Musca domestica, assembly GCF_030504385.1. Lineage (NCBI taxonomy): Eukaryota > Metazoa > Arthropoda > Insecta > Diptera > Muscidae > Musca > Musca domestica. The sequence continues at coordinate 8,505,427 of NW_026712299.1, forward strand.
GTTGAATGGGTATTAGGAGTCTTCTGGAAAAATATTTTGCGGTTTTCAGAAGATTTTTGGTCTTCAATAAGAGGACCATGAGCATGTATTAGTAATACTTCTAGTTCTTAGTGAGGAAGCCTTTAGGGTCATTTTAAAGAGCAGGGCTCTGTGTCCTGTAGGAGAGATTCTTTATTACTTTTCATTTTGAAGAGTAGTATTTTATGTCTTGAGGGAGAAAATCCTTAAATCTTCTCTGAGACTACATTAGGATATTTTATGGGAATATTTAATAACTTTCCGAGAGAAGACCATAAGTTATTTCATGAATCTTCTGGAATATGATGTTGTGGTCTTCTGGGACAAGACCTTACTATGTTTAATTATGTTAAAAATCTTCAGAAAAAAATCCAATGCAAATCCTTTATATTTCATGGTTTACGTGGCGGGATGGCTGAACAACATTTTACTTTCAAATTATCCATTATTCTGAAATGAAAAAACAAACGAAATAAGAAATTATATTTTATTTCAAAAAATTCCAATAACTACTCACCTTAATATTAAAAAATCCAAATAAATGTGGTAGGCTTTCTAAAAATTCAATCCAATTCTAATTTGAAATTGTTTTTCTTCTTCGTTTTTTCGTTTTGAAATATTACATTAAAATTAGGCGGTGTTTCAGTTTTTTTCTTAATTTTCCTCTTTTTTTTCGTTTTCTTCTAATAAAACTTCTTTTGGTGAATTAAATATTTAACAAAGAAACTTAATACAACAACAATGTGACGTTAATAATAACAAAAAATAAATATAAAACAATTCGAAAATAAAAATAAAAATCTATTTAACGTTCAATGAACTGCAAATTTTGTGATTTTTTCTTGTCTAAAATAAAATTAAAAATCAAAACGGAATTAAACAAATCTTTTCAGCAAAAAAGCCAAGGCGAAGAACAGCGATGTGGCCATGGCCAGAGAAGACACGCCGAGACCAGCAGCTGTGTTGCAGTTATCTTCAGTGCAGGAGCAAACAACCTGGCGTCCGCCGAAACCGGCACGGGTATAACAGCTGTTGTAGCTGGTTTGATTTTGGAAACCACAGGTACGAATGACACGGCTATCGGGGGGTACTGCAATTGAGAGAGAAGGAGAAAAAAATTAAAGCAAGGAAGTGAGGGAAAATTTGAAGGAGACCCTAAGCTCTTCTATGAAGAAGGCCTAAAGGCCTCCTATGAAGAAGACCTAAAGGCCTTCTATAAAGAAGACATAAAGGCCTTCTGTGAAGAAGACCTTGAGCTCTTCTATGAAAGAAGACCATAAGCTCTTCTATGAAAGAAGACCATAAGCTCTTCTATGAAAGAAGACCTTAAGCTCTTCTATGAAAGAAGACCTTAAGCTCTTCTATGAAAGAAGACCTTAAGCTCTTCTATGAAAGAAGAACTGGAGCTCTTCTTCGATGAGAAGACACTAAGCTCCTTCTTTTTCTTATTTTGCTGCGTTTTTTTCTTATTCTCATACTTACAGTTATTTACAGAGAATTCAATAATTTGCGATATTTTACGACAATATGTCGAAATGCCACGTCCTCTTGTTGAATAGACCTCTTCACAGTCCTTGAGTAGATTATCTGGTGGTATGTCCAATGCACAATTGGCATCTTTGTGGCTGTTGCAAACATAGCACTTAATTGCTGAACCTAAAAAAAACACAGAAAAAGAAAACATGGAAAAAAGTTAGACTTCTTATCGACCAGAGAGAGCGAGCGAAAGAGAGAGGTGCAGCGAATAGAAAACGTCATCAACAGGTTGCCCTCTTGGGCAATCTATTAAGGATGTTTTGTAGATATTTGTATGGAGAGGCTATTCGAAGGTTATTGAGGGGCTAGTGTGTCATCGAGGAAAATTGGGGGAAATTTTATTTAAATACATTTTGACTTCTGGTGTGATTATTTAAATTGTTGACCGTCTATGGAGTAGTTTCCGAGGGAGAAGGCCTTTCTTTGAGCTTCTTGTTTTTCAAAATCTTGAACCCTATGTGGGTAAGGTACCAAAAGAAATGGTCCGATCTACAATTTTTATAGCAGATCTTGTGTGGATGGAAATATTGAGATGTACCAAGTCTGAATGGAATCGGATGTTAATTTCGCGTTTTATGAGCTTCATGAATATTCAAAATTTTGACCCTTTGTGGGGGTGGTACTAGAAAGAGTGGACCGAAATATCCCATATTCACAGCAGATCATGTGTTAGTAGAAATAATGGAATATGTGAAATATGAAGAGAACCGGATGTTAATTTCGCGTTTTATGAGCTTCATGGATATTCAAAATGTTGAGTTTAAATGTTGAATGTTCCGATATCCACTATTTTTAAAACAGATATTGTGTTGACGGAAATATTGAGATGTGTCAAGTCTGAATGGAATCGGATGTTAATTTGGCCTTTAATGAGCTTTTGGGGTATGATTAGACCGATATATCCCATCTTCACAGCAGATTTTGTGTTAGTAGAAATAATGGGATATGTAAAATATGAAGACAACCGGATGCTTATTTTGGATTTTATTAAGTTTTAGTTATTCAAAACTTTGACCCTTTGTGGGGGAGGTACTAGAAAGAATGGTACGATCTCTACCATCTTTATAATAGGTCTTGTGTTGATGGAAATACTGAGATGTGGCAAGTCTGAATGGAATCGGATGTTAATTTCGAGTTTTATTAGCTTCAAAATTTTAATCCTTTGTGGGGGAGGTACCAAAAGGAGTAGACTGATATATTTCACCTTCACACCAGATCTTGGGTTAATAAAAATAGTGTGATGTGGACTCTTACACCACATTTTATAAGAGTTATAATTATTCAAAATGTTGACCCTTTGTGGGGGAGGTACTTGGTGCAGTAGACCGATATTGTCCATTTTCGCACCTAACCTAGCATTGATGCAAATATTAGGATTTGAAAAGTTGGAGCAAAATCGTATTATCCTTTCTCTGTCTGTGCAGTAATTTTTTTTTTCTGTGAAAAATTTGAAATTTTGTGGGGTGAGGTACCAGAAGGAGTGGACCGATATTGCCCATCTTCGAATTCGTTCTAAGTTTGTTAATAATATTACGGTGAACCAAATTTGGACTAAATCGGATACACGCTTCGAGATTTGTTACGTGTATCGGGGTTAAGAATAAAGGGGTTAAATTTTACCCCATTTCCATATATATTTTTTTTATACCCTACACCACATAGTAAGGGTAAGGGTATTATGTCTTTGTGCATTTGTTTGTAACAGGCAAAAGGGAACGAGATAGACCCATAGTTACTTTTGAGGATCTCCATAGAATCACTTTCTGAGTTGATTTATGCATGTCAGTCCGTCCGTCTGTACATAAATTCTTTTGAACAAAATGCAGCTCGCATTTATTATCCAATTAAGATGAAATTTTGCACAAGTCATTTGTTTGGCACAAGGCCCCCATATATAACTTTGTCCGATTTACCTTTTATTGTGCACCAAACGTCTAATATTTGTCCAAATGGGATGAAATTTGGCACTTACGACCGAATTGAGTCTAGAAGCAAGTATGTCAAATTTGGTGAGATATAGCTATAGCTCCCATATATACTGTTCATCCGATTTGTTATATTTGTTACCCACAGCCGTAATATGCACTCCTTAACAAAGATATTCAGGGAAATATATCAAATACAGCTCAGCTTGTCAAATTTTATAGAGATCGGTTCCGCTTTGGATATAGCTCCCATATATATCTTTATCCGATTTCAAATTAATTGTGCACCAAATGGGCAATAAAAATCCGAATTTAAAAGATACAAATGCTTCGGCATATTTAGTCCTTTGAACTTTAAATTATAATTATAATCATAGCGTGTATGATTGAATTCTCCCATAAAAACTTTTAATTGTTATGTGGAGCTATACTAAATTAGCAAAGTGGTGTAGGGTATCATAAAGTCGGCCCGACTTTAGGACTTTCTTTTCTTTTTTTTAATTTCGGATTAACATTTTTGGAATCCTTACATTTTAGCTATATAGTTTCTTCGGCAATATTACACATAGCAATACGAGGATTATTAGTGCCGAACAAGATAATCCCCAAGCGAGTTAACAAAGTGGTCTTTCTGGTCCCTTTTTGAAAATATGGTTAAAATCTCACTTTAAACGAGAACGTAGCAAGTCAAAATATTCTACAAAATTATTTGTAATAACATTTTATTATTGGTGCTAGAAGGCGTTAAAAGTCTAAATCTTTCCTAAATGCCAGGAGTTCATATATATTAAAACGCATTTTAGGATAAAAACCTTACTTTATGTGAGTTTATGCTAAATTATCCCATAAAAACTTATTTTAGAAAGAAGACGTCAGAGACAAAATTATTATTCATCAAATTTCACTATAAGTCACCAAATAAAAGAAATCTCGATTTTCAATATAAATCAAGAAAATCTCTACACAAAGGTTGCGAATATAACACGAAAAAATTTCCTAATTTTTTTGATAAAATTTTCCTCGGTCTTTTTCGAGTTGATACAGTATAAACCTTCGTTTTAGACAGAAAGTGTCAAAAGAAGAAATATTCTCCATAAAATTTCACTACAAATTCCAATACAAATCATATCTCTAGGTTTAATGGTTTCCAAGAAAATTACATTTGAAATGTGTGTATTACAAGTGTAAATTATGTATTTACATTTTTTACTGCTATTTTAACCCCTTTCCATTCTAAGTCAAAATCTCCCTTAAAACTTCAATTTTAGGGGAAAGTGTCAAAGTAAGAATTATTCTGGATCAAATTTCATAGTGAGTCTCCGAACAAAAGAAACTTGTATACTTAATATGGACCTTGGAGAAACTCGTTGAATTTTTGGTTTTTATTTTCTACAAATTTATTGAATTTCATGCAAATTTTTCTAAAATTTCACTGTCTGGCCTGTAGAAAATTTCAATTCTAATTCCAGATTCTCTACAAGAATTGTCTAAATAGAAGTCATCTTAAATATTCTATACTAAAATCCTTTATCCTTATCCTCCTTCTCCCTTTAATTGGCATATTAAATTGAAATTATAAATAATTTCCATCATTGCCTTAAATCTGATTTCAAGTATAAACAGATTTTCTTTTCTTTTTTTGCGATCTCATTTCTTTTTGCCATAGTTCAAAGTGTTGTTGTTGTTACTGCTCTTGTTATTGTACTTAAATAACACAATTTGCATCCACTTCAGACATGGGGGGAAGAAATAACACTTGAATTCTTTGAATGAGATTTTTATTTTGTCCATACATTCAGGCACCCACCCACACAGACAGGCGGGTAGGCAGTCAGTCATTCATCCAGCCAGCCAGGCAGCTAGACAGACAGACAGACACCAATGGAGGAGCCTAACCCTGCCGCGCTCAAAGACCCGTTGAAGACATTCATAAATTCACGATGATATGCTCTTAATAAACCGCAGGACAAAAAGACGGAAAGTACTTGACGTGATTAGGCAGGCATTGCAATTGAGGGGGTGTTGGGGTGTTAAATTGCCTGCTGCGAATTGTCTATCCATTCAACTACTGAATAGAGAGAGAGAGAGGGAGAGAGAGATAGAAAATTTCACAGCACTGCTTTTAGGGATGGCCAATAATTTCTTGTCAATACAATTTAAAGGGAATTTTCATAGCCTTCTGAGAATAGCGAAACTCAAATAATATGCCTTAAGGATTTAGAATTTTTATTATTATTATTTTTTTTTTAATTTATAATGAATGTTTTCCATATTGCCATCCCTAATTCTACACTCGTATTTGTTGTTGTGTTCATTTTTAATGCATAGACCAAGTGTAACCAACCGGAAATAACTTAGAAACTGAATGTGACAATTAGCGGCAACACAATTATTGTGCATGCTTGACAATTATCCTTTTTGTAAAGAAATGCTTTAGCAGAGATGTCCGGAATTTAATAGAAAGAATGTGGTGTTTAAAGAGCTCTTTAGGAAAACGATATAAAATTAAATAAAATAAAAGTTTGGAGAAAAATGGACACTATTTTAAATTATTTTTCAAAATATTTAACTTTTTTGGAGTAGATGCGGAAGTATGGAATAAATATTGTGCATTTTAGTCTCCAGCGAAGTGTGACAATAATACATGTATGAATTGCATTAGAAACTCCTTCAAGGTTATGATTTTTTATGATAGCAGAAGATGTTGACATCCAATGGATAAAAATCTTATATTTTTAAAAACATTCAAATACTTTTTCAAATGCTAACCTATTGTGAGGGAGGTACCACATGGCGTTATTCGACATAGGCCATCTTCACTATAATCCAACGTAGGTGAAAATACTATACAACCAATTATTCTGCGCAGAACGATATTCTCACGAAAAGCATTTTTCTCGAGAGATCATCCTCCAATCGTGAATAATTGTCGAGAAATAATTAGCAAATATGGCAATGTTAATGGGCCCATTTATTGTGCATATCAGAAGTAACTTTGTTTTTATACCCTCAGCGTTATATATTTTATACGGCCAAACGCGCCTCATAGAAATAACGGTACCTCTTTGTACCAAATCCGTTTCAGGACATTTGGAGTCCATCTAGCGAAAGTCGGTGCCCCCGTCTGTCTGGCTGGAGCGCACGATGACTCTCGAAGGGGGTATCCGATATGGTCCAAACTTGGTACATCGTAATATTATCAACAAACTTATTTCGAGTTCGGAGATGGACAATATTGGCCCACTCCTTCTGGTACCTCCCACACAAAAGGTCAACATTTTCAAAAAATATTTTTCTTCATAGAATGATATACGGTAATCCGATTTTGCTCAAACTTTGCGAATCCTAATATTTGCATCAATGCTAGGTCAGGTGCGAAAATGGACACTATCGGTAAACTCTATCGAGTACATCAAAGGGTAGGAGTAGGTTTCTCTTCAAATTACACACATCACTATATTTTTCTTAAACTAAGGTCTGGTGTGAAGATGGAATATATCGGTTGACTTCTTCTGGTACCTCCCCCACAAAAGGGTCATAATTTTGAATATTCATGAAACTCATGAAACACGAAATTAACATCCGATTCCATTCAGTCTTGGCACATCTCAATATTTCCATCAACACAAGATCTGTTATAAAGATGGTATAGATCGGACCGTTCCTTCTGGTACCTCCCCTACAAAAGTTCAAAGTTGTGAATAACCAAAACGATCATAAAATCTGAAATAAGCATTCGGATTTCTTTATATTTCACACATCCCATTATTTCTACTAATCCAAAATCGGCTGTGAAGATGGGATATATCGGTCCAGCCCCATTTAGTACTTCACACACAAAGGTTCATAGTTTTTAATATCCTTGAAGCTCATAAAACGCAAAAATAACATCCGATTCCATTCAGACTTTGTACATCTCAGTATTTCCATCAACACAAGATCTGTTATAGAGATGGTAGAGATTGAACCATTCCTACTGGTACCTCCCCTACATAGGGTTCAAGATTTTGAAAAACAGTTCTTACCAGTCGCTCCTTGACAATGCTGAACTTCTTTGTACTTTTCGCTGCCTTATAGAAGAAATTGAAAGAAGACCTACATTATTTCGAATAATATTTTACCCTGAAAAGTACTTAAGGGTTACTTTTCGTCATCTTAAAGTATGAATTTTCGAATATAGCAATAAAACCCCTCAAACAAAATTTAAAAGTTCTAGTTAATATACTGTACTTTTTATTACCTTTTTGATACAGATCTCCGAAAACAATACCTTAACCAATGGTGCGAAATTTCAAGATTCCACCTGTAAACATGAATCATTTTGATCCAATATACAGTTATAGTTATATGGCGGTTATACAAGGACTTGCATCTGTATAAGCAATTTTCAGTGTCAGGGGAGGTAGTATTCATAATGAACTCCAGATACTAAATTTGATACAGTTCCTGTGAAAATGTGACATAAATCAACAAAATACCGAATATCGGGGGGGAAGAGTTACATGGGGACAAAACCAAAACTTGGATCTATTATTCTACGAACCTAAAATACATCTCAACAACCTCATTCCGTTCGGACGCTGGAGTGATTTCCACAGACATGGTTAAATCGGCATGGAATCTTTAGAATTTATTACTAAAGGAGTCTAAAATGTTTATATCAAAGTGTTACAAATGGAATGTCAAACTCATGGCGGAGGTATGGAGGTATGGTGGAGGGTATAAAAAGTTAAAGTACTTTTAAGTACCGTTTTTTTGTACTTTTTTTAAAAATACCATTTTTATTTTAAGATTCTGGACCATAAAGTATAGAAGGATATATTTCGTGTTATATAAGAAGGAGTGGACCGATAATGTAGACTTTCGTTCCCGAATTGAAAATTATGATGTGCTTAATTTCAATGATATCGCCTACTCTCTGCATAGTAAATGAGATTTTTTTTTACTTAAGAGGTACCAGCAGAAGTCGATTTATGTTCGACAGAAATATTACGATTTTTCTAGTTTTGCACCAAATCGGCCAGGCGTGGATAGATCGACTCCAAATGTCCTGAAATAAATTTCACTTATGGTAATGGAGAACATATTAACCTTATTTTCCTCTAAACCAAGCGTATTTAATTATAGCTCATGGTTTCAGATTATCTTAGATGTTTTTCGAAGCTAACATCGAAGACGTATAAGTTTTTGGCCATTTGGAACATTTTTAAAAGCCAACAGAAAAGAGTAACCACTAATGGACGACTTACTCATCCTTTGTCCCACTGAAACGAAAGAAAACATCATCTCCATTGTTTTTCAAGAAATTTACACATAAAAAGGAAAGAGTAACCCAAAAATGGGATGTTTTCCAGAACACTTCTTTCTATACAATAGACGAATAAGGACAATAAACAAAATAAACCCACACACACATACAAATACAGATGAACAAAATACTTAAAGAAAAGGAAGTGTTTGCTTTTTTCTGGGTTACACCATGTCTTGGTATAGGAAGAAATGCTAAAAGTTTATATCTTGTTTGGCTAAAATTTATTGTTCAGGAGATAAAAAATATTATTAACAATTTTAATTTATTAATTTATAAAAAAATATGTTTTTAACTAAAAACAAATCGAAGAGGACCAATTTGGGATTCAAGTCAGGTGTAGGGACCATTATGGACCATGTTATGGGCAATGCAATATGAAGAAATGTGCAGTATTGATACATTTGTATACTCTCAGCCATTTGATACGGCCAAAACGAGCCTCATCGAAATAACGACTTTAGATCCAATGTTTCTTTGGACTAAATCCATTTCAGGACATTTGGAGTCGATATAGCGATGTTCTTCCGTCCGCTGTTTGTCTGGCAATAACTTTTGAAGGGAGTATCCGATTTGATATAAACATGGCACATCGTAACACTATTGTGAAACTTAGATCGTGTTCGGAAATGGGTAATATTTTTCCATTACTTGGACCAAAAAAGGTCAAAATTTTCAAAAAAAAAAAAAAAAAAAAAGACAATAACTACACAGAAAGAGATAGGATTATCCGATTTTGCTCCAACTTTGCAAATCCTAATATTTGCATCATTGCTAGGTCTGGTGCGAAAATGAAAAATATCGGTCCACTCCATCAAGTACCTCCCCCACAAAGTGTCAAAACTTTGAATAACTACAACTGTTATAAAATGTGATGTAAACTTCCGATTGTCTTGAAATTTCACACATCCAAATATTTATATTAACCTAAGGTCTGGTGTTATGATGGAATATATTGGTCCGTTCCTTCTGGTACCTCCCCCACAAAAGGTCGAAATTTTCAAAAAAAAATTTGCACAGAAAGAGAAACAATAATCCGATTTTGCTGCGACTTTGCAAATCCTAATATTTCTATCAGTGCTACGTCAGGTGCAAAAATGGATAATATCGGACCACTCCATCGAGTGCCTACTCCACAAAGGGATTTTGAATAGTTACAACTCTTATAAAATTTGATTTAAGAGTCCGATTGTCTTCAATTGTCACACATTTCAATATTTTTATTAACCGAAAGTCTGGTGTAAAGATGGAATATATCGGCTCCCTCCATCTGGTACCTCCCCAACAAAGGGTCGAAATTTTTGAATACCTGACACCAGATTTCATTCAGACTTGGCACATCTCAAAATTTCTATTAACACAAGATCTGTAAAAAAGATGGTAGAGATCGGACTATTCCTTCTGGTACCTCTCCTACATAAGGTCGAAATTTTCAAAAAAAATGTTTTACTGCACAAAAAGAGAAAGGATAATCCAATATTCCTAATATTTGCATTAGTGCTAGGTCAGGTGCGAAAATTGACAATATCGGTCCCTTCCATCGAGTCCCTCTCTCCACAAAGGGTTAACATTTTGAATAATTATAACTCTTATAAAATGTGAGTCCCATTGTCTTCAAATTACATACATAACAATATTTGTATTAACCCAAGGTATGGTGTAAAAATGGAATATATCGGTTCACTCCTTCTGGTACCCACACCACAAAGACTCAAATTTTTGAATATCTACGAAGCTCATAAAATGCGAAATTAATACTCGATTCCATTCAGACTTGGGGCATCTCAATATTTCCATAAACACACGATCTGTTATAAAACAGGTAGAGATCAGACCATTTCTTTTGATACCTGCCCCACATAGGGTTCAATATTGTGAAAAACAAAACGCTCAAAGAAAGCGAAATAAGCATCCAAATTTTTTTCAAGTTTCACACATACAAACATTTTTCCTAAAACAAAATCCGTTTTGAATCTGCGAACCCTTTCTGGTACCTCACTCTCAAAGGGGCACAATTTTCAATACTTTTATCCGTCATAACTTGTGAAACAAGTCAGCAATTTTTTAAAACTAGCTGAGTCCTGTTGGAATGTCCAAGGTCTGCGGCCAAAATGTTTGCGCGCCCAAGGCTTTAATACACCCTCCAGAATATTTTCGCGATGATATTCGGCATTTATTCTGATGCCACGTTCGATTAATACGAGCGGAGAGCGAGTTCTACTGGCCAACCAAAGGTGTAGATATTCAGCTGACCTCTTTGGGAAGTAAATACGATCACTTTGTTTGTTTACAAACTGCTGGACAACGAATGTTTTCGCATCGGAGAAAACCAAATTCGGCAGTTCACCACTTTCGGCCAAGCGAAGCAACTCTAGCTTTTTATATCCTCCCCCTTGGAAAGGAGGGTATATTAACTTTGTTCCGTTTGAAACATCCTTCAAGTATATATATTCATAGTCAGCATAAAATTCTAAGTCGATTTAACAATGTCCGTCTGTCTGTCTGTCTGTCTGTCTATCTGGCCGTCTGTCTGTTGAAATCACGATACAGCTCACATTATTTGACGTAGAGCGCCAAAATTTATATAGCCCCCATATAGCGGTACCTCCCAATATTCGGTATTTTGATGATTTTTGACAAAATTTTTCACGAATTTCTCTGAAAATTGGTAGTTGTAGATCATAATGGGTCCCAGTTCGTGTGGCGAGTCATTGTAATTATAGGTCCACGTTTTGGTATAGTCCCCATATAACGGTACCTCCCGATATTCGGTATTTTGTTGGTTTTTGCCACATATTTCACGGATTTTTCTGAAAATTGGCATTTGTAGGTCATAATGGGTTCTAGCTTCTTTGGCGAAACATTGCATGTATAGGTCCACGATTTGGTATAGCCCCATATGACGGTACCTGCCGATTTCACATTTCACACATTTCTTCTGCCACATTTCTTCGCGGATTTTTCTAGAAATTAGTATTTGTTGGTCTTAATGGGTTCTAGCTCTTTTGGCGAAGACGTTTTTGTATAGCCTCATATAGCCGTATTTCCCGATATTCGGAATTTTGATGATTTTTTTTGGCACATTTTCCCATGAATATGTCTAAAAATATGTGGAGTCATAATGGGCTCTAATGTTTCCTTTACCCTAAGGTGGAGGGTATTAAAAGTTTGGCCCGGCCGAACTTAATGTTGTTTTACTTGTTTGTGTCTATTTTCTTTCTGTTGCTTTTTTGAATTTCAATGGCTTTACCCCGAGCTCATTTTTCAATATTTGCCGAATGGAATATTGCGATATGTTCAGCTCACGAGCCATTTTTCGGCCACTGCGACAAGGGTTTCGATCAAGTCGCTTCTTTACTTTTCGAAAATTCTCAATTTTTTTACTTTTCGAAATTCTAAACAATAAGCTGTCACTGGAATAATTTTAACATCTTTCGACGAGTGGCTTAGAAATGACAGCAGTCCGAAGTTAGTTGCAGTTTTTTCATCTCACCCTCTGTAGTACAAACCTGGCGAGTCGCAATTTTTATATTATATTTATTAAGGTTCGTATCGAACATGACAATACTGGCGCATTCCTTTGGATCCTACTCTATAGAGGCAGCAATTCGAATAATCACAACAGAAGCCGAAGTATATTTAAATAATAGAACATTGGCTGAGGGTATACATCTGTCGGCTAAACAGACTGATGACACTTTTTTTTTTTTTTGTAAATAAATGTTTTAAAACAAATCGAAACAAGAAATTACCCTACGGATGAAACCGGACAGAGAAGTAATGGATAGCAAATTGTCCATTATACCCCGCTAAAAGCTAAAAAGTTTTACGACTTCCATCTTCTTCTTCTTCTTTTCTCCATTATTGGCTGCTATTTATTAAACATCTTCGCTTTAAGAAATTCACGTTGAAAAGACGATGAAACACAACAACACTTATATTTCAAATTATGTCATGTGGTTGTTGTTACTGTTGTTGCTAACTTCTATCCCTTCTGCGATTCATGTAAATGGGCTATTTCTTAAAATGTTCTACATGGAACCTAAAGTCTATTTCCATGTAAATGAGAGAGAGAATAGCATTTGCAACATAAATGGCAACACACACACACAACCACACACGTGGTTGTGGGTTCATAGCAACACCCACCAAGCCACACATACTCAGGCCCACAACCGCTACCTCTCCTCCTACCCATTTTAGTTTATTTAATAAAAATCTCCTTTTGCAACCACACACAGCCTGCTCCTTGGGAACAATTTAACGGAAGCCCAGATTTTGGGTCATGTCAAAGTTCATTTTTGGCATGGCAGAGTGTTCCATACCGGAGGTATGTTTGAAATTTGAGGGCAAATGTAATTTATGACAAACATAGCATCTCAGATTATGCTTCTCGCAACGATAAGATGTAATTATATTTTCAAAGATTTTTAGAGGGGTGATGGAAATTAAAATTTAGGATAAGAGAATATATAGAAGGTCTTCTTTAATACATTTTAGCAGATATAAGACCAACAACTTTCGAACATGTGATATTAACAATTTTAAACGCACTTTAACCTCTACAAAATCTTTCGGACATAAAGAGAGAGGGAGAGGAAGAGCAATATAATTGCTGTTAGGTTTTTTACTACAAGGGGTCTTTTTAGAGAAAACTGTGTGGTCCTCTGAGATAAGACGATATGGTCTTGTGGGAGAAGACTTTGTGGTTCTCTAAGAAAATCTGAGTCAAGGCCCTTTGGCCTTCAATTAGAAAAACTGCAGACCATTCGATTAGAAGACCTTCTTGTCTTCTATGAGAGCAACTTCTAACCTTCCGGCTTCCTGTATCAGGATCTTCTGGCCTTCTATGAGAAGATCTTCTGGTCTTGTTTAAGAGCACCTTTTGGTCTTCTAGGAGACGACCATATTGTCTTCTATGAGTCCTTCTATGAGAGGACCTTCTGGTCTTCTATGAGTGGACTTTTTGCTCTTCTATGAGAGGACCTTCTGATCTTCTATGAGAGAACCTTCTGGTCTTCTATGAGAGGACCTTCTGGTTTTCTATGAGAGGACCTTCTGGTCTTCTATGAGAGGAACTTCTGAGCTATGAGAAGTAATTTTGGCCTTATACGAGAAGACCTTCTGGGCTTATGCAAGAACACCTTCTGGTCTTCTATGAGAAGACCTTCTACTTTTCGATGAGAAGATACCTTCTGATCTTCGATAAGAAAACCTTTCGCTCTTCTATGAGAAGACCTTTCGCTCTTCTATGAGAGGACCTTTCGCTCTTCTATGAGAAGACCTTTCGCTCTTCTATGAGAAGACCTTTCGCTCTTCTATGAGAAGACCTTTCGCTCTTCTATGAGAAGACCTTTCGCTCTTCTATGAGAAGACCTTTCGCTCTTCTATGAGAAGACCTTTCGCTCTTCTATGAGAAGACCTTTCGCTCTTCTATGAGAAGACCTTTCGCTCTTCTATGAGAAGACCTTTCGCTCTTCTATGAGAAGACCTTTCGCTCTTCTATAAGAAGACCTTCAGCTCTTCTATAAGAGGATCTTCCGCTCTTCTATGAGAAGACCTTCCGCTCTTCTATAAGAAGACCTTCTGGTCATCTTTGAGAAGACCTTCTGGCCATCTATGAGAAGACCTTCTGGTCTTATATGAGTAGACCCTTCGGCACTTCTGTGAGAAGAGACTTTCGGGTCTTCTGTGAGCAGAAACATTTGGCTCCTCTGTGAGAAGACCTTCCGTTCTTCTATTTTAAATCTTTCTGGTCTTTTTAGGGACCTTTAAGGAAAATCTTCGGGCCTTTTATGAAAAGATCTTCTTTTGTTCTATTAGAGGAAATTGTGGTCTCTTATGGAAGGACCTTCTGGTCTTCTATGAAAATATCTTCTGATTTTCTATGAGGAGACTTTCTGGTCGATCTCTTTTAGTCCGCATCAAATTACTGAAGAACAATTTATAATAAATCCGGTCTTAATCACACTTCCGAAAAGTGATAACGTCTATGGCAGCAATGCATATTCCGCTCGGCATCCAATGATTTTATTGCCACACTTTCTGATAAGATTTCGCAAAGAAGAATTATGCAAACAACTGAAATGAAATGATAACCACAAACAAATCAATTTTGATTGAAATTCTCAGGCAATTCCGGCAAACGACGATAAGTCAAGTCAATGTCATTCACATGCAAAAGTGTGGCTATTTTGAAATTTATTCGACAGACCACAGAATAATAAGAGCTGCACTAAAGATTGAAGGAGATATGTGTAGAGATACATACATCTGTACATACGTTTGAAAGACAGCATTTCAAAAAAGGAGGATTTCGAAAAAAAGGCTCAATTATCATAAAAGTTGTCGACATTTTTAAATATCACAATTCGCCTTTAATCCGCTGCAACGATTTTGGATATCAACATAGACGTATTGTGAGAGAATATATCATTTTTAAAAGGTTTTAAATTTTGGTCTCAAAAACTGATTTTTTGAGACGGGTACTAAAAGGTATTTCCCATAAACGTAGTTTTCATAGAAGGTTATAAATGTATGTCCCATAAAATGGGTGTGACATATTACGGATCTGACGCCCAAGTAAAGTTCGAAGTTGTGCCCTCTGACACAATGGACTTGTTGAGACCAAATATAATCATCAGAGCGACTTTCAGTCTCTACAATTAATTATCATTCATTTGCCGAATAGCATTGGTTGGTTTTTTATTTCTCAAAATTTTTAAAAATTTTCCCAAAAATATATCCTCGAGACCCCCTCTAATAAACAGAAGCTTCATTGGGTTTGTGTGTTTGTGTAGAATCTCATTAATAGCCAACAATACACATTGTCTTATTTTTGTGATCTCCCGGTTTAATTTATTTGTTTTTTCTTTCAAACGTCAGATTGCTTGAGCTTAGGCAGATACACACTCAGAATCGCATTGAAATAATAAACAAATGCATGAATAAACAAAAAAATCGGCGCAATTTTGTTTCGCCTTACAATGAATTATTAAGTTTTCACAATGAAAGCTCAAAGTTAACCAACAATTCTGAAAGATAAACATCAGCTAATTTTTAAAATTCTAACGACAAATGTCAGAATCATAAAAGTGCACAGTGGGGGATAAATCGGAAGAACTTTTTTTGGTAGATAGAAAACTTTCGGGACTTCTATGAAGAAGACCTTTTGCCGGCCTTCTATGAGAAGACCTTTTCCGGTCTTCTATGATAAGACCCTCTTCTGGTCTTCTATGAGAAGACCCTATTTTGAGCTTCCATGAGAAGACCCTCTTCTGGTCTTCTATGAGAATACCCTCTTCTAATCTTCTATTAGCAGACCATCTGTTCTTCTATGAAAAGACCTTCTGGCCTTCAATGGAAGACCCCTTCTGGTCTTCTATGGGAAGACCTTCTGGTCTTCTATGGGAAGACCTTCTGGTCTTCTATGAGAAGACCTTCTGGTCTTCTATGAGAAGACCTTCTGGTCTTCTATGAGAGGACATTCTGCTCTTCTATGAGCAGACCTTCTGCTCTTCTATGAGAAGACCTTCTGCTCTTCTATGAGCAGACCTTCTGCTCTTCTATGAGAAGACCTTCTGCTCTTTTATGAGAAGAACCCTTCTGGTCTCTATGAGGAGACCCTTCTGGTCTCTATGAGGAGACCCTTCTGGTCTTCTATGAGAAGACCATTTCTGGCCCTCTATAAGAAGACCTTTTGGTCTTCTATTAGCAGATCATCTGGTCTTCTATTAGCAGACCATCTGGTCTTCTATGAGAAGACCTCCTGGTTTTCAATGAAAAGACCTTCTGTTCTTCAATGAGAAGACCCCTTCTGGTCTTCCATGAGTAAACCTTCTGCCCTTCTATGAGAAGACCTTCTGGTCTTCTATGAGAAGACCTTCTGGTCTTCTGTGAGAAGACCTACTCGTCTTCTATGGCCTTTTTTGAGAAACCCATCTGATATTTTTTGCGAACAGATCTTCTTCTAATTTCGAAAACTAAAAATCCGAAATTAGTTGCAACATTATCTCGCACTTGGATTATAATAAAATCGCACATTATCAATTTCGATGTGATATTTCAATTTGAGCCGCAAAGACGGTCACTTAGTGATCTCGTTCTGACAAGTGTCCGTGTGTTTGTTTGTGTGCCAGTGAGGGCATCTTGGAAAATTTGTGAGTGCATTGTTTGTTTGATAATTGTATTGTCGTCACCAACGTCATCACCGCCAAAACCACCGCCACCGCCACCGCCATCATCATCATCGTCGTCGGTCCACATCAACGTTCTGCCGCTGATTTGGCATTGGATTAAATTAGTGTAAAGAGAATTACTTTAAGCGAGTTGATGCTATGTAGACGACGCATGGATGGGGCGTGTAAACAGACACCAGTGAAACATCCAGCGATGAGAGAGGTAATAACAAACCTCCTCAACCGACCAACCCCCTCAGCCGAAAAAAAACAACTACATCATTCATAATCATTTAATGGTTAGTGCAAAAAATCACACTTTAAAATTTTCCAAATCTATGTAAATTGTTGGGCATAAATCAGTGTGGCTGGCACAGTGGGAGATTTTTCGTGCGAGTGTGTGTGAGTTTGGGGAAGGTTAATGATTAACGAGTGATCAGAAAAAATACATGTAAGAAAATTAAAACATTTTTTCCATAAAAGACGAGAAATTCTTTTCGCGGAAGACCAAGAAGAAGTGAAGAATGTATTTTCCTAGACGTCGAGAAGGTCTTCTGTCAGAAGACAAGAAGGTTTTTTTATAAAAGACCCAAAGGACTTTTTTTAGAACTGCGGAAAATCTTCTATTAGAAGACCGGAATGTCTCATCATAAAAGGCCATAAAGTCTTCTCATAGAAGCACATAGGGTCTTCACATTGAAGAGCAAAAAGTCTAATCCTTGAAGGAAAAAAATGTTCTCCTTGAAGAGTAGAAGGTTTTCTCATAGAAGAGCAGAAAGTCTTCTCATAGAAGAGCAGATGGCCTTCTCATAAAAGAGCAGAAGGTTTTCTCATAGAAGAGCAGAATTTATTTCATAGAAGAGCAGAAGGTCTTCTTATAGAAGGGCAGACGTTGTTCTCATAGAAGAGCATAAGGTCTCCTAGAAAAGAGAAAAAGTTCTTCAAATAAAATAGAAGACTCGAATTTCTTCTCATAGAAGACCCGAAGGACTTTTTATGGAAGAAGGAAGGTCTTCTCATAGAATCTCATAGAATGCCCGAAGGTCTTCTCATAAAAGACCCGAAGGACTTCCCATAGAAGACCCGAAGGTCTTCTCATAGAAGACGAGAACATCTTCTCATAGAGGACGAGAAGGTTTTCTCCTAGAAGACTAGAAGGTCTTCTCCTAGAAAACTATAAGGTCTTCTCATAGAAGACCACCAGAAGGTCTTCTCATAGAAGGTCACCAGAAGGCCTTCTCATAGAAGACCTCCAAAAGGTCTTCTCACGGAGGACCACCAGAAAGTTTGCTTATAGAACACCACCAGAAGATAGTCTCATAGAAGATCAGCAGAAGGTCTTCTCATGGAGCACCACCTGAAGGTCTTCTCATAAAGGACCACCAGAAGATATTTTCATAAAAGACCAGCATAAGGTCTTTTCATAGAAGACCAGCAGAAGGTCTTCTCTAGAAGATTACTAGAATGTCTTCTCATGAAGGACCACCTGAAGGTCTTCTCGTAGAAGACCTCCAGAAGGTCTTCTCATGAGAAACCACGAGGTCTTCTCATAGAAGACGAGAAGTTAGAAGACCAGAAGTACTTCTCATAGAAGACCAGAAGATCTTCTCATGGAAGACCCGGAGGTCTTCTCATAGAAGACCCGAAGGTCTTCCCATAAATTACTCGAAGGTCTTCTCATAGAGGACCCGAACGTCTTTTCATACCAGACCTGAAGGTCTTTTCGTAGATGACCTAAATTTCTTCCCACAAAAAACCAAAATCTCTTCTCTTAGGAAACCTGAATTCTTCTCCTTGAAAACCAGAAAGTCTTCTCCTAGAGGACTAGAAGGTCTTCTCCCAGAAGACGCAAAGGTCTTCTCATAGAAGACCCGGAGGTCTTCTCATAGAGGACCCGAAGGTCTTCTCATGGAGGACCCGAAGGTCTTCTCATAGAGGACCCGAACGTCTTCTCATAGAAGACCAGAAAGTCTTCTCGTGGAAGATCCAAAGGTCTTCTCGAGGAATATCCGAAGGTCTTCTCGTGGAATATCCGAAGGTCTTCTCCTACAGGAGTATAAGATCTTCTACTAGAAGACCAGAAGGTCTTCTCATAGGAGTTTCATGGCAAATATTTTTTAGAATATTTTGACTCGTTACGAAGAGCGGAAGGGTGTTTTTAACCATAATTTGGAACAGGGACCAAAAAACCCTGGTTATCAGTAAGATACATTGTACCTGAAATGCACATATTCTAAGGAATCGTAGCCCAAATTTTTCAAAAAATTTGGAAATTCAGCTCCGTACCTTTTTTAAAACTCTGCAATTTCAACTTCGAAATTTAAATACAAACTTAAAACTGTCATAAAATTTGCCTTTGGTTACAGGAGTTTAATCTACAAGGAAACATATGGATGTGTGTATTCGTGTGACAACTGTAAACAAATGGTTGGAACGAAGTGTACATGCACACACATACTTCCTTGGGACCAACTCAGGCCACAAAGAGGGCTATCTGTACCTATATGTATAAAAACATATGTATGTACACATGTCCCTATGTCAAAGAAAATGACAAGGAAAATCCGAAACCCAAGATGCTGAACAAAAAAGAAACTTGGCAAACAATGTGGCTGAAAGACTGTTGAGGATGGCAAGAAGGGAGAAAATAACCGAGAGTAGATATGTGAAGGAATTTGGTTATGAAAAAAGCAACAGCAACAACAACAACATCAACGCAGATGAAATAACATCGCGTGTTGTTTATGTATACACAGAGATATATGTATGTAAATAAGTTGTATTATATATCCAATTTTTATATACACACAATTTTTGGAGAAAGGTTTGTTTTTTTTTTTTTTTGCAACAGCGAGAAAGGCAAGAGGGTGTCTTTTTTCCGAAGATTTAGGAAAAACATTTTGTATTATATTTGGTAAAATTGTTTTAGATTTCTCTATTTTCTGCCAATAAGATTTAATTTTTAATTAATTTTTAATTTAGTTTTTTTTTATTTTAATTTTCAATTATGGCCATATGGCTAGAGAGGTTATGTGTCATTTCATACAAAACGTGCCTCGTCGAAATAACGTGCCTCATCGAAATCAATCGATTTTACCAACAGATATATATATATGGATATAAATATTAACACGTGCCAGATTTGAACTATATCGACTACTTCCTATACTTTATATGAGATATGTGCAAATTTCTGGAAAATGTGGAAATATGCGTGAGGTAACAAATATAGCGGACCGAAGTATTCCATGTTCATACTAATTCATATAATACATATAAAACAAGTAAGCAAAGGCTATTGTCGTGCAGGGCCGATCATGTGATACCCTACAACACTACAATATGTTAGAAGCCCCCTCATGTCCAAATCCATTTTGGAAGATTTCGCTTTTGAAAATATGTCATAGAGCACTGCCCAGATATAACCCTTAGCTTTTTGATCAGGTACAGTTGCCCAATATTTACGCACTCCGTCGTGTTGTTAGTTGTTGTGGTCTATTTTACAGCTAAATATAATACAATTGTCATCCAAAATGCTAGACTTTTTCCCTGTCCCTGCGGACATCTGTAAATACAATAAGCTTATCCCTTCTGATCCTTACCTTACCCATATGCAAATTTTCGTGAGGATCAGACGATCTGTATACAATAACCCCAACCTGTGTTGTAAGGCGAAAAAATATTACAAAATGTACACTTCAGTATTAAAAAAAATTGAAAAAATCGCATGCGATAAAAAATATGAAAAAATAAAAAAAATATCACAAAATACTACATAATCTATATTAACATCATTATTTGCATCTTTTTATGCGACTTTTTTAGATTTTAGTCTTTTATGCCAAGACTGCATTCTGTATTGACAAAATTTGTAAAAATCGGTCCAGCCATTCTTGAGATATAAGCATTCTAGCTAACATCCCTTTCTTTTGTACATACACATTGTATATTTATCCAATATATTTACTATCGGCATCTACCGTTACGGTCAGAATTGGCCTGTTCGTATATTTGTGATTTCGTCGGGATTAAAAATATTCGCAGTTTAATGGAAAATTTGACTTTTGTTTAACTCTAATGTTATGGTCTATTTCACCCACTAAATATTACCCTATGACCATTGGAAGGTTTCTGCCCAGCCCTAAGCTCTAACCCCATGCTATAATTGCGACCTGCAGAGCAACTGCAAAATCAGGAAATTTTTCAGTTTTTGGTCCATTTTAACCCGTAGATATTATGCGATCATCTCCAAAATAGGCTTCTATTCTGGCCTTAACCCCACCTCTATGGAAAATTTCGTGAGGATCGGGCCATAATTGCGACCTGTAGCGCGATTTCAAATTAACATTGAAAGACGAACGGACGTACATACATATCTAGATCGACTCAATATTTCGAGATACTACATAATTTTTTGCCAAATCAAACTTATAATAACCCCAACACATAGTGTTGTACGGTATAAATATAAGTATGTGCAAAATTTGAAGAAAACGAACATTTATATCCAATTTCATGCGAAATCATAAATTCCGATTTTAGAGACATTTTTAGAAATAGCAAGTTGTACAGAATCACCTACTTGTTTCGAAAGTTATGAAAGATATAAGTATTGGAAGTTGTGACCCTTTGTGGGTGAGGTACCAGAAGGGGTTGGCAGATGTATATCATCCTCACAACAGATCTTGTCTTAGCAAAAATGTTTGTATGTGGGCCATTTGAGAAGATGGATGGATATGGATGATTATTACGCTTTCTTTTTTCAAAATCATATTTATAAAAGATTTTGTGTTGTTACGTTAATTTCGCGTTTTATGAGCTTCAAAATGTTTACCCTTCGTGGGAGACGACCGACATATTCCATCTTCATACCTTGGGTTAATAAAAATATTGTGATGTGTGAAATTTGTAGAAAATTGGACTCTTATATCATATCTTTATTCTTTATATCTTTATAAGATTTATATTTATTCAAAATTTTGACCCTTTGTGGATGAGGTACTTGATGGAGTGAAGCGATAAAATGCGAAATTAACATTCGATTCAATTCATACTTGGCACATCTCAATATTTCTATCAACTCAAAAACTGTTATAAAGATGGTAGGGTAGGGTCATAGGGTCAAGACTAAACAAAACACTCAAAGAAAGC
Source organism: Musca domestica (assembly GCF_030504385.1). NCBI lineage: Eukaryota > Metazoa > Arthropoda > Insecta > Diptera > Muscidae > Musca > Musca domestica. The sequence continues at coordinate 8,527,542 of NW_026712299.1, forward strand.
AAAGAAATAAGCATCCAACTCTCTTCAAATTTCACATAGCGAAACAAGACTGCGATTCTTTAAAAATTGCTATATCTAAATATTTGTCTCAACCAGAAACCTGAGATGAATATGAAATTTATAATTTTCGCATAAAATTTGATATAAATGTTCGATTTTCTCACGCGCATTTTCTAATAATTATCACATATCTCATATAAAGTGAAGGAAGTAATCAATATAGTCCGCGCCAGGCATGTCGCAATATTTATATCATATTTGTTTAGTTCCAATAGGAAATGGACAATATTGGCCCATTCCTTCGGAATCTACTCCATAGAGGATCATCAATTTGAATAATCATAACATGAGTTAAAATGTGTTGAAATTGGCTGAGGGTATACATCTGTCGGCAAACCCGACTCATACTTTTTAAATTGTTATACCCCCACCTTGAAATGGAGGGTATATTAACTTTGGTCATTCCGTTTGTAACATTCCCAAGTATTCGTTGTAGACCCCATAAAGTATATATATTCGTTATTATCAGCGTATAATTCTAAGTCGATTTAACGATGCCCGTCTGTCTGTCTGTTGAAATCTCGATAAAGCCCACATTATTTGACGCAGACCTTTAAAATTTGGCAGAAGAATTTTGTATAATGTCCAGAATGGTTGGTATTGAAAATGAGATATATCGGTCCATATAACGATACCTCCTGATATCCGGTGTTTTGATGATTTTCGACACTTTTTTTCACGGATTTGTGTAAAAATTGGTATTTGAAGGTCATAATGGGTTCTAGCTTCGGTAGCGAAACATTGTATGTATAGGTCAACGTTTTCGTATAGCCCCCAAATAATGGTACCTCCGGAAATTCTGAATTTTGATGATTTTTGCCACATTTTTCCACGGATTTGTCCAAAAATAGGTATTTGTAGTTCGTAATGGGTTCTAGCTGCTGTGTCGGAGCATAGTATGTTTTTCTTTTATCTGTAGAACGTCTTCTGTGCACAGAATATTTATGAACTCAAGTCTCAAAATAATTTTGAGCGTTATGATCTACATAACTTATAATTCTATTTGGGCGCCACGTGAAGATTTTTGGATTTAACGGTCGATAAACAATACTGGTATTGAAACAAAACAAAATATAACAAAAAAAAAAAAAAAAAAAAAACAAAATCTGTTTTTACTAAAAAATATGGGAGAGCTGTTGCCGAAATGGAGATGGTCACTATCGAGACGAATTCTAAAAGCATACGTCTTAACTTAATTAACTTAAGGTAAGAATACATGACTGGCTTAAGCCATCGGCTGGCTTCTTCGTCAAAGAACAAACGAGCGTAGGACCAATATCGAACTATGTCAACCTAAAACTCCATTGTTCCTCTGCGTAGAAGTCAGCCGATGACTTAAACCAGTCAAAAAATGCGTTCTACGTATTCACACCTTTATTCTGAAATTCTTATAATTTTAGCGCTTTTTTGTTTTGGCGTTTTTCCTGTCTTCCCCACTTGACATCACTGTTTTTACGCACATATGTGTGTGTATGTACACGAAAAAACGTGCCTATGTATAAATAAGTCGCAAAAAATAACGGAAATGATAGGAATTTGTTGTAACAATAAAAAAAGAAAGCTGCTGCTGCTGAGAGCAAGAAGTTACAGAGAGAGAGAGAGGACCAAAAATATTTCTTTGCAAAAACAAAAATAGCAGCAACAACGACAACAACAACCATAGCAGTGATGTGGCGGTGGTGCTGGTTGGCGGTGATAATCCTGTAAGGCGAGCAAAATGTGTACCCAAGAACAGTTGGAGAAGTTTTTTGTTGCTGCCTTACGCTTTCATAGCTTAGCTTGTGACAGTCAAAAACGTTTTCCAGCAACTGCTTATCAGGGCAAAGAGGATTACATTTAGGGATTTCCTTTGTGATTGGCGGGCGGTCGAAGGTGGGGTGGCAGGATTATGTGACTTCTGTTTAAGGAATTTTTGCATTGGGTGCCTCTTTGAGATTGGTATTTGATGAAAATGGTTTCTTTTTGGGAATATTGTCTTTTTTATGGAAAAAGAGGAAAGGAAAGGAAGGACTTTTATTGTTTTCTGAGAGTACGTGTGTGTATTCCTTGGTCCCTTGGTTGGTAGGAGTAGTAGTTAGGGGGTGGTGGAGATAGAGAGCGTAGAAAAATTTCATAAGCGTTTTTATTATGTAACATCGCCAAGTAAGACAAGCCTTTTTGTTTGTTACCCTATGACCTTTGACTGGCGAGTTGGGGGCAGTGAAGGCAACCGGATTTGAATTTTAATATTTTTCCTTTTTTTGGATTGGCCTTACCTTGTTGTACGGCTAACATTAGCACCATGACACTGGCAATGATGAGAGACTGCATTTTGGTAATGGTTATGACTCCTTTTTTTTGGTGTACAAGCGGGCGAGAGCTGTAGGATTCCTTGGATTTTCAAATCGTATTTTTTATTTAAAGATATTTTTTTTTTAATATTTCTTTTTTTTTTTTCAAATAAGGTACTTTGTTAAACTTGTTTTTTTCTTGCTATCCGACAATTGCGATTTCCATTAATATCATTAAATTGTTTCTATTGTTATTCCCAGTGACACTTTCAATTGGCAAAAATTCAAATGGAAAAATTTTCGGCGAGTGTGTGTGAATGTTTGATTTATTTATCGTTCGGTTTCGCGGCTGATTATCAATTTAATTTCAAATCCGTCCGTTCTTTCTTTTTTTTTTTTTTTTGAAAACCTAATAAAAACGCAAGGGGTTTTTGTGCGGTTGTGTGTGTGTGCGTTCTTCAATTTCAAACGGTTTTTGGAATTCAAATTTCGAGCACCGAGACTGACACGCGATGTTAGATGTTCAGATGACAAAGTGAAATTACAAACGAAAATTTTCCCAATTCCAATTCGGCTATAAAATCCCATCTCATTTGCTTTGCCGAGACTATCACTCATTTATTAAAAGAGGCGCACACAGACACGCACACATTCAAGAGTATACATAGGAGAATACACACTCACCCACTCTCCCTCTCTATTATTGGTGTTAGACGAAGAAATCATTGTTAGATGCATGGAAATTTACACATATTCTCTCAATCGCTCTCTCTCTGGCCAGAGGAGACACACAAGAGAAGCTTAAATTATATGAATGGAAAGCTTTCTAAAGCTTTGCCACCTTTTTTGTTTGGTGTTAGTATAACTTTGCGCTTTTTATACCCTCCACCATAGTATGGAGGGTAAATTAGGTTTGTCATTCCGTTTGTAACACCTCGAAATATACATTTTAAACCCCACAACGTATACATATTCTTGATCGGCATTAAATTCTATGTCGATCTAACAATGTCCTTCCGCCTGTAAAGTAAGTTGATAAAAATTTACTCGAATGTTTATTATGTCTGCAGGACTTTTGGTATTGAAAATGGGCCATGTAGGTCCACATCTTCGTATTGCCTCCATATAACGGTAACACCGATATACAGTATTTTGATGATTTTAGCGACATTATTTACCGGAATTGTTTCAAATTTTGTATTTAAGGTTCGTAATGGATACTACAGCCTATGTCTGAAAATTGTCTGTGCAGGCTCATGACATAAGTTGCTGGTTCACGTCGTCGTATAGACCCTAATATACGGCTACATTCGGTATTTTTAAGATTTTAACAAAATTTTTAACGGATTTTAATTTTTTGAAAATTGCCAAATTTGTACCAAATGGGGGAGGGTATTTAAAGTTCGGTCCGGTCGAACTTACAATCCCTCTAGGAACCATTAAGGAAAAGTCAAAAGTCGGACGGGGCCGCTATATGATAAGCTACACCACTATGCATATTTAGTAGAGCTCCTGTAACAAAAGAATTTATTTGAAGTAGATCATACCACCTTTTAACATTTGATTTTAGAACAGCTATAGATTGGTTTCAGAGGGAACTAATATATGGTAGACATATCCAATTCTGAATCGATTTTCATTAAATTTGAAGGTGACATTTGTATAACAATATTGCCATAGAGTGCATGATATCACTTCGTGAAGGATTATATTAAAAAAATATGTTTTGGAGCCGAGTTCCACCAAATTGAAACGTACAAAATTCCGAATATCGGGGTACCGTTATATGGGGGCTATAATATATCGTGGAACTATATAGGTAATTCTCTTCCAGGGAATAAAGTACTCAAAGGGAACTCCTTTTGCGGATTTTCAGACAGTTTCATTGTTCAAAATTTGGCTACAATCATCAAAATACCGAATATCGGTATCGTGAATCGATTTTCGAACTTGACCTGCCTACAGACAAAAGGCTGATCTGTGCAAAATTTCAGCTTCCTATCTTTATTCGTTTTGACTACAGCGTGATTAAAACAGACTGCGTGATATTATAGGACGGACGAACGGACAGGGTTGAATCTTCTTATATATGACGGAATGACGAACTTAATATACCCTCCATACTATGTATGGTGTAGGTTAAAAAAGCTGACACGATGGAGATGGAACGAATGATTTAGTACCACTTTTTTAAGGTACTAAAACATATCTTTTCTTTCGCAGAACCTACAAGAATTTACTACTTTTTAGTTGCAATAGCTACAACTTTAGACTGAATAATATTCCAAAATCTAAATCATATTAGGAATACCCCATTCGACTTTCGATTAATCGATATATTTGATGTCTGGAGCTGTAAATAGAAACGCCTTGCTATCCATTCTCGTGTTAGCTTGTGTTTCTTTGGCATACCTTAAAGTCGTCGTGGAATTCTTTGTCGCTCGAAAAAAAGGATAAAAATGCCACCGCGTTTTTTCCGAATTCGGAAAAGAACTCTGCACACTTTTTCGAATCTGATGTCAAATTCGGAAAAATTGTGTGGGATTGCCCATGATTCTGAAAGATTTTTTTTTTTCGGAAAAAAAGTAGGTAAGGACATTAGAGTTTCGTGAAGAATTCGCAAAAATGTCGGTCGGTTTGAACCGAAATTCGGGAAAAATCGGTATTTATTCTGAAATCGAAAAAAGTCGACTAAAACCTTCGAAGTTCGGAAAAGAGTCGAATGTTTGATCTGAAATTATTTATATGTTTGACTCGAAATTCAGCAAAAAATTCTGAATTTTTTCTATAGTTTTAACCGAAAATCGGAAAAAATTCGATCAATTGATTTGAAAATCGGAAAAGTATCGAAAGTCTGAAAATTTTCAGATGTTTTACCTGAAAATCGAAAAAAAATCGATTAATTCATTCGAAATTCGGAAAAGAGTCGAATGCTTGATCTGAAATTTCTCAGAAATAAATCTAAATTTTTTCTATAGTTTAACCCAAAAATGGAAAAAAATCGATAAATTTATTCGAATATCGGAAATGTGTCGGATGCTTGATTCGAAATTCTGAAGATTTTCAGATTTCTGAAATTCGGAAAAACTATCTGCATTTTTATATCGCACGATAGCTCTCGAAGGGATTATCGGATGTGATCCAAGCTTGGTACATCGTAATGTTATTATCAAACTTAGATTGATTTCGGAGATGCTCAATATCGGAATAACAATATTTACGGTGCATAAATTCAATTTTGCTCCAACATTGCAAATCCTAATATTAGTGTTAGGTCAGGTACGTAAAGGATAATTTCGGTCCACTCCATCAAATATCTCCTCCACAAAGGATTAAAATTTGGAATATTGTTAATTCTTATAAAATGTGATTGTCTTCAAATTACACACACTGCAATATATTTATTAATTTAAATATGGAATATATCGGACAACTCCTTCTGGTACCTCCCCCTAAAAGGGTTTAAAGTGTATCAAACTTGATACATCTCAATATTTCCATCAATACAAGATCTGTTATAAAGTTGGTACCACCCCTCCCCCCCATTGGGTTCAAAATAGTGAAAAACAAAATGCTCAAAGAAAGCGAAATAAGCATCTACCCAAATTTCCAACACACGAAAACAGTTTTGCTAACACAAGATCTGTTGTGAAGATGATATACACCTGCCAACCCCTTTTGGTACCTCACCCTTAAATGGTCACAATTTCCAATACTTCTATCTGTCATAACTTGAGAAACAAGTCGGCGATCCTTTACAACTTGATATATCTAAATATTTCTCTTAACCAGACATCTGATATGAATATGTAATTTTTCGGAATTTATGATTTCGTATAAAATTGATTAGATTAGATTTTCTTCAAATTTTGCACATACGAATATTTTTATCTGTATTATATGAAGAAGCTATATCTGCTACCCCACGCATGTTTCCACATTTTCCAAAAATGTGCACATATCTCATATAAAGTATAGGAAGTAGTGGATATAGTCCAAATCTGGCATGTTGTAATGTTTTTATCCGTCTTAAGCCAGATACGAATTGGTCAATATTATCCGACTGCTTCGGAACATCCTCCATAAAGGGTCAACATGTTGAATAATCATAGCTTAAGGCTGGGGGTATACATCTGTCGGCAAAACCGACTCATACTACTTTACTTGTTTTTGAAATTTTCGACCTTTTGTGGTGGAGGTACCAGAAGGAGTGGTCCGATATCGCCCATCTCCGAACTCGGTATAAATTTTAAAATAATATTACGATGTACCAAGTTTGGACCAAATCGGATAGTCCCTCCGAGAGTTATCGCACGCACCAGCCAGCCAGACAGACGGACGGACATCGCTTTTATACAAGACCTCCCATAAGTTTTCTATAGAAAGATGATATTTTTATTGCTTTTTATTAGATATAATACCCTGCGTAGTAAAAGTCGTTTTTATTATCCCCAATCCATTTAATCCTACCATCTCCGACCCAAAACTATCTTATGTAACTGGGAGCAATCGCATGGGAGAACATCTTTCGCTCTCTCTCTGTATCTCATCTACTTCTCTTGCATATTCTTTACAGCTTCCTCTCTGCAAAGTATATACAATTTTTTCTAAAGTTCATTGGTTTTTTGCTGATACCACCATAGTATACGCAAAAGTTCTATTTTTTCCCATTTGCGAATGGAAAGCTTTTCCGTTTGCACCACTTCCCTACATTTTTGAATTTTTGTGTGTCACAGGAATCGTTGTCGTAAGTCAACGATGGCGTCGTAGGTCGTTCGTTTGTTGTGTCGTAGTTCCTTTCTTTTTGTTCGTCGATTTTGCGAGAGAGACCATTGTGTTTTGATAACCTTTAAAAATTGAGAATATTTTTCATACTCTAGTCAAGTTTTTTTTTTTCTTCGACGAGTCAACCTGTCATCCTTTTGTTCTTTAATACACGCCAACAAATGCCAACTCTGTTTGGTATCCTTTGCTGGCCAGGCCTTCGAACATGCCTACACAAAGTCACTGGCCCCCAAAACAATTTACAAAGGGGGGTTATTAACATACATATATATACATATGGTGTGTATGGATGGGTGAGTGAGAGAGAGATGTAAATGTCAAACTGACAGCTCATAAATGTAGTGTGTATTTGTTATTCCCTTGGGGGGACACTATTGGTGTGTGAATGCGGGTGGTCTTGACTTTTGTTTTTGATTTACCCAACCAAGCATCCCCTCCAACCCGATTTAACTTTCGTTTTGTTTTTCGGTTTTCACTTTCTTTTCGTTAATGATGAATTAATGGGACAATGGAAGTTATGTTAAGTGTTTCCATATTTGGGTGTATGGGTTTTGTTTTTATTAAAAAAGGACTTCCATACAACCATGTGAACACAGAGGAATCTCGGCGTTTATGTAATGTGTGTTTTGAGGGGCGTTTGACTGAAGTTCTATTTGGAGGACTCCCTTATTTTTAACATTTTTTTATGCCGAATGAAATTTATAGCTTCGGGCGCTATTTTCACCAACGAACGAACATTGGCAATGAGGCGACATTGTGCAGACGTGTTTGGAATATCGAATCGTTCAAAGGATGTTCATGTATATTTTTTTCTAACAACAGAGGAATTCCCTTACTATGACGTAAACCAAGGAGTATTTAGGATGGGGGGGGGGGCTATTTTAGCTACGAACGGGCTATTAAAATCGTAAGGATTACGATGTGTATTGTATAACAACGAACTAAATTTGGTCCAAATCGAGAATTTCACTTCATCTTGACTGAATGATGATAGCGGACCGATGTGGACCTATAGGAGATTTTCTAACTATCGAAGACCTGTCTATAGAAAATCTATATATTTAAATGACTTTAAATGAACAACTCTAGTTTAGTAAAGACTCTTCGATTTTTACCCTGATTCCGGGATCCTATTTTTTCTTGGGGGACGGACCCGGGACCCCGGATTTTTTAGGACCCGAAAATACGGGTTCAAGACCCGGCCTGGACTCGGATCCACTTACTCGATATAGACAATATAGGTATCGTTTATAGTTATAGTCAAATTATCGATTTTTTGGACCCGGATTTTTTATAAAACCCCAAAGTTTTCTAAATTTGACACTTTTTGCAGGCGGGCCTTGAGATTTTCTTCTCTGCATATGTTTTTATTGAAAACATAATTTTAATAAACGGTTAGAATCGGGTTATGCGGATGGATGGACCCATATCTCTGGACCCGATGTATGTATTAGCATTAGAATGTATTAGCACAAATTGAAGCATTTTGGAAAGGTAGGAGTGTCAGCTATAATTTGGCATCAATTTTGTTGATCCCCATAATGGACCCTTTTTGACTTTTTGGAGGTTTTATAAACAATCCGGGTCCATACGTTTTACAACGTTTCATACGTTTTCTAACGATACCTATATTGCCTATATGGGGTAATTGGACCCGGGTCTTGTCGAGATCTTAATCCCGGACTTTGGGGTCCCGGGTACGTCCCCCAAGAAAAAAAAATAGTTTCCCGGGATTAGGGTAAAAATACCTACAACTGGAAAAAATTTCGAAAAAAAATTGAAGAGTTTTTACTAAACTAGAGTTAAGCCGAACAATTTTATATGGAAATTCTGGAAAATTAGCAGAGCGATCAAAAAAGCTTGAATAAGCTCTTTGAGATATCACAAGAGACTAATAAGAATATTCAATTGAAAGTTATAGGAGGTAAGAGTTGAAGAAAATGGGAATATGAGAGAGTTGTTATTATGCCGGAGGAAAAAGGAAGAGAGAGAGTTAGAATTTCAAAATAGATTAAGAGATCGATGGATTAAAATGTTAAAACAGCCTTGCTCACAGTACCTGCATTGGGATTGGTAAGAGTCTCTCTCTCTATCTCCCTGTCAAAATCAATGGCAAATGAACATCGAGAGATAATTCATGTGTTTATTTTTATACCCTCCACCATACTATGGAGGGTATATTAACTTTGTCATTCCGTTTGTAACTCCTCGAAATACTAATGTCGGACCCAACAAAGTATATTTATTCTTGTTCAGATCTATGTCGATTTAGCGATGTCCGCCTGCCTGTCTGTTGTAACCACGCTATCTTTCGAACGAATTGAGATAGAAGGCTACAATTTTGCACACATGTTTATTTTTCCAGTAGGGAGGCCATGTAGGTCTACGTTTTCATATAGACCCCATATAACGGTATCTCCCTATATTCGGTATTTTTATGATTTCAGCGTCATCATTCACCGGAATCGTTTCAAATTTGGTATTTGAAGTTCGAAATTGATACTACAGCCTAGGATATAAAATTTTCTGTGCAGGTCCACGTCTTCATATAGACCCCATATAACCCTATACCTCCCTATATTCGGTATTTTGGTGATTTTAGCGTCATCATTCACCGGTATCGTTTCAAATTTGGCAGTTGAAGTTCGTAATGGCTACTACAGCCTGTGAAAGCAAATTGTCTGTGCAGGTCCACGTCTCCATATAACCCCCATATAACGTTACCTCCCAATATTCGGTATTTTTATGATTTTAGCGTCATTATTCACTGGAGTAGTTTCAAATGTGGTATTTGAAGTTCGCAATGGGAACTACAATCTGTGACAGAAAATTGTGCATGCAGATCCAGGTCTTCGTATAAGCTCCATATATCAGTACCTCTCTATATTAGGTATTTTGACGATTTTAGGTGAAATACTCACCGAAACTGTTTGAGATGTCGTATTTGAAGTTCGTAATGGATGCTACAGCCTGTGACAGAAAATTGTCTATGCAGGTCCAGGTCTTCGTATAGCTCCGATATAACGGTACCTCCCTATATACGGAATTTTGATGGTTTTGGCTACATTATTCACCTTTTATTTCATGTTTCGAATTTGAATATGGTAATGACTTATGACAAACAAAGCCTATGTAGGTTCACGTCGTAGAAACCAATATAACAGCTGTATTCGGTATTTTTAAGATTTTAAAAGAATTTTTAACGGATTTTGCTTTTTGGAAATTTCCAAATTCGATCCAAATGGTAGAGGGTATTTAATGTTCGTCCCGCCGAAGTTACTACTTTTTAACATATTATTTTTTCGGGACGGTCCACAGCTGATTTAAGAGGAATTTCAGATAATTGAGAGGCAACAGTGAGACATATAGATATATTGATACGGATACATGAATATGACTTTTGGGGCCTACATTCGCACAGCTCGGGCCATGGACAGAATTTCAAGTAATTTCTCTGTAGCGGTTGAGTTGCTGCTATAGACTTTCTGGAAGCATCCGTGTTAAGGAGGAGCGATAGAAACTCTCCCAATACTTTCAAAACTTATGGACTTCAAGAACATGAACAAATACTTCTAACGCAGAGTTCGGCAATATGAGTCACTTTTTGAAATTGGAGGGCAAAAAATTCGCAAAAGATAAAAAAACGGTCCAGATATAGCTATAGCTCCCATATATATGTTTCACTCGAAACGAATGCATATTTGGTATCAGTTCTCAGATACAGCCCAGAAATACCTATGTCAAATTTTATCGATATTGGATCAGATAAGTATATACCTTCCATATATATTTTTATGCGATATCAAATTTTTGGTGCACCAAATGGCCTATATCAGCCCAAATCGACTGAATTTTGGCAATTCCGACTGAATTCATCCTATATAGCTCCCATTTATATGTTTCATCTGATTTGGGGTTTTAGGTCCCTCTCAAGCGTAATATGCACTCCACAACCATAATCTTTTTAATATCAGATATATCTCGAAAATAAGTTTTTAAAATTTTATTAAAATCGGTTCAGATTTGGATATAGCTCCCATATATATCTTTACCCGATTTCAGATAATATCAACACAAATGGGCACTTTCGACGAAAATCAGCCCATAAGCAAATACTTCAGATATTGGTGAAAATCGGTTTAGATATAGCTAATCCTCCTATATATATATGCTTCATCCGATTTGTTAAAGTCTTTTACATGCGTAATATGCTCTCCACAGGAGTGACATTTGATAGCAGACATCAAATACTGCCCCAAAATAGCTCTATCAAAAATTTTATCGAGACTAAATCAGATAAGGATATAGCTCCCATTTATATCCTTATCCGATATCAGGTTTGTTGTGCACCAAATGGCTAATTTCAACCCAAATTTGCTAAATTTCCGCAATTACGATCGAATTAAGTCTAGATACAAATACTTCAAATTTGGTAAAAATCGGTTCAGATTTAGCTGTAGCTCTCACATATATGTTTTATCCGATTTGTTGTTAAGGTCCCTCCCAAGCGTAATATGCACTCAACAACAATGATCTTTGGTACCAGATATTAGATATAGCTCAGAAAAGGTGCTTCAAATTTTATCAAAATCGGTTCAAATTTGGATACAGCTCCCATATATATGTTTATCCGATTTCAGATTTTTTGTGCACCAAATGGCTAATATCAGTCTAAATGACCTGAATTTCGGTCCGGTATATCCAATAATTAATTGTTTTTATTATAACCCTTATCGAAGTTATATCATGCACTATACAGCAGTGCTATTTGGTATTAGAGATGAGATCTTCTATGTATAGAAGACTTGCATTAGGGGGATTTTTCTGATAAAAGTCTTTACCATGGAGGAGACCTGTAAGAGGTTTTTTTTATCTATATAAACCCTATAGAGGGAGCTCGAAATTCAGACGAACTGTTTAAGTTTTTTAATCATAGATGACCCCTATGAGGCTTTATATGGCCTGTAGGAGACCTCCAGGAGGCTCCTATAATATCAAAAGACCTCTTAGACCTCTTAATGCACCTTAAAAGAGACTTTTTATAAAAGTTCGTCCATCCATAGATCATTTATAAATAATCGGATCCCTATATACTACCTTAAAATTTCTTCTATCCACGTAGGATGTTGAAAATGTTCGCTTATCCATCGAGGACCTTTAAAAGTATTTCCAAAAAAAATCTACAATCTAGAGAACACCTGGAACATTAGCTCTCTGTAGATGAACCATAAAATTTCTTGGAAAATTTTAATAGGTTCTTAGGAATCATCAAATGTAATCTTCGTTATTGTCCTTCCCTCGATTAACCTGACAATGACATCATTTTCAAAATCTGAAGGTAAACTATTTTAGCCCATAGTCAAATTAAGAAAAATGAGAATAAAAGCAAATAAATCACTTCATTTTGCAATTTAATGTCTAAATTTACAAAGATGTGAGAATTTGCGAGGGAGGAGGTCGCGCTGGTGTTACTTTCTTAGTTCATTGTCACTATTGTTGTTGTTGTCGTTGTGGACGACAACAAAGCAGAGCACGAAGATTATGATGATGATACTGATGTTGCTGCTGTTGTTGTTTGTAGACGCATTCGTTTTCATTAAAACCTTTTAAGAGATTTGTAGTCTAATTTAATAATAAATATCAGCGGAAAACGATAAACAAATGTATGACGAGGGTCGGGGTAGAATTTTGGGAATGATTACAAAGATGTTTCTTTCCATAAAATTTGAAGAACACACACTGATAGCTTGGCTGAAAATTCATTTTTAAAAAATATTTACAAAAACATTTTGTCCCTTCCGAAACCCACCTCGTATATCCCTTGGAATATTCCATGATTTTTGTTCGAGTGTGTGTGTGTGTATCTTTTTTCTTCTTTTCATTCATGCTCTGCCTATTAGCCTCGCCTTGTTTGTGAAAAATCACAAACCAATGCAAATCGCAACTGGCTATTGAGAGTAATTTACAGTTCAGCAGTAATCCTCAATAACAAAGATCGACTCTGACCTGCCATCCATCCATGCATCTGCCTCCGGAAAACTATGATTTATTTAAATTAATTGTTCGTCTGCCAAATAAATTACAAAAGCCACAAGAACAACAACAGCAATAGGCAATAATTTAAACCGTATTATTATGACTATATTAATTGGCAAGAGGTCTGAAGGAACAGTGATATCAAGCAGTTCGATGAAAGAGATTCCGATAGATTTTCAAGAGATTTCGATAGATTTTCAAGAGTTAGTGGATCAAATCCAAATTTTCTCTAAATGTATACCTTCTATAGATCCTCTATACATAGAGGACTATTAAAATGTTTTCTAACGCCAGAAGGCCTTTGAAAAGGTAATAAGCTTAAAGGTCTTGTAAGGAACCATTATCTGGTCTTTCGCCCATGTTGAAAATTTAGAAAAAAATTAGTAAAGAAAGCAGTAAGCTCGGTGGGGCCGAACTTTGAATAACCTCTACCATTTGCAACGAACTTGGAATTTTTTTTTTAAATAAAATCCGTTAAAAATTCTATTAAAATCTTAAAAATACCGAATGTTGCCGTTGTATTGGGGTCTATACAAAGACGTGGAGCTGCATGGGCAATTTTTTCCATTATAGTACTCAAATACGAAACATGAAAAAAAAATCCGGTGAATAATGTAGCTAAAATCATCAAAATACCGAATATTGGGAGGTACCGATATATGGGAGCTATACGAAGACTTGGACCTGCACAGACAATTTTCTGTCACAAGCTGTAGTACCTAATAGGTACTTCAAATACGAAATTTCAAACAATTTCGGTGGATATTGTGGCTAAAATCGTCAAAATACCGAATATAAGGAGGTACAGATTTATGGGCCTATACGAAGAAGTGGACCTGCATACGCAATTTTTTGGCATAGACTGTAGTTCCCTTTACGAACTCTAAATACGAAATTTAAAACAACGCTGTTATATGGGGGGTATACGAAGACGTGGACCTGCACAGACAATTTTCTGTCTTAGGCTGTATTACCTATTAGCAACTTCAACTACGAAATTTCAAACAATTTCGGTGAATATTGAAGCTAAAATCCTCAAAATGCCGAATATAGGGAGGTACTGATATATGGGGCCTATACGAAGACCTGGACATACAAAGACAATTTTCTGGCATACACTGTAGTCCCCATTAAAAACTTTTATTACGAAATTTGAAACAACTCCCTTGGATAATGCAGCTAAACTCATGAAAATACCGAATATATGGAGGCACCGTTACATTGGGGCTATAGGAAGACCTGGTTATGCATAGACAATACCTATTAGGAACATAAATACGAAATTTGAAACAATTTCGGTAAATATTGTAGCTAAAATCGTCAAAATACCCAAAATACCTCTGGATAGGTATTGATATCTGGGGCCCATACGAAGACCTGGACCTGTATAGACAATTTTCTGTCATAGGCTGTAGTACCAATTGCGAACTTCAAATACCAAATTTGAAGCAATTCCGGTGAATAATATCGCTAAAATTATTAAAATACCGAATATAGGGAGGTACCGATATATGGGGCCTATACGAAGACGTGGACCTGCACAGACAAATTTCTGTCATATGATTTAATATCCATTACGAACTTAAAATAGCAAATTTGAAGCATTTCCAGTGATTAATGTTCCTAAAATCGTCAAAATATCGAATATCGGGAGGTATCGTTGTAAGTGGGCTATATGATATCGTGAACCTATATAGACATTTTTCTTCCAGGGTGTAAAGTACTCAGAAGGAACTTCTTGTGTGAAATTTCAGCAAAATTCCATTAAAAAATATGTTTACAATCATCAAAATACCGAATATCGGGAGGTACCATTATATGAGGCGTATACGATATCGTGGTATAAACCATACTCTTCCAGGCGGTAAAGTTCTCAGAAAGAACTCCTTTTGTCGAATTTCAGAACCATATGACTAAAACCATCAAAATACCGAATATCAGGCGGTACCGTTATATGGGGGCTATACGATATCGTGGACCTATATAGACATTTCTCTTCCAGTGTATAAAGTACTCAGAAGGAACTTCTTGTGTGGATTTTCAGAAAATTTCACTGAAAAATGTGGCTAAAATCATCAAACTACCGAATATAGGTAGGTACCGTTGTATGGGAGATATACGATATCGTAGACCTATATAGACAAGGTTCTTCCAGAGTGTAAAGTTGTCAGAAGGAACTCTTTGTGTGGATTTTCAGACAATTTCTTTGAAAAATATAGATAAAATTATCAAAATATGGAATATAAGGAGGTATTGTTATATGGGGGGATATACGATATCCTGGACCGATATAGCCCATCTTCGAACTTGACTTGCCTGCACACAAAAGTTTAGCTTCCCATCTTCATTCATTTTGACTCTAGCGTGATCACAAAAGAAGGACGGACGGACAGTTACAAATGGAATGACGAAGTTAATATATCCTCCATACTTTGTATATAGCTCTAACTTAATTTTACTTTACCATGGTACATAGCAACATCACAATCCTTTTGCTCGCTCGCACGCACAAATCAGACACTCACACACACACGCTCCTGGAGCAAGCTCTTGCTCTATTTTAAGCGATTTTGTTCTCACTTGAATTTTTCAAACAGGAGTGACTCGGGAATACTCCCACATAAAACAAAAGAGTGAAGAGTAGGCTCCCTAAAAAACTCTCACAATTTTTGAGCAATCCTGCATGCGAGCAAATTTCGATCCCGAACGAAAATTGGTCAATCTGTGCTCTATTGTTGAGGCAATCTCGCACTCATCTGTCACAATTTTAAATATATACATAACACTTTGGCTAATCATGTTTCAGACATGGCAATAAACCCAGATTAATTAAAGTTCCGCATCATATGTTGCTATCCCGTAAATAAATTAATTTTCATTGGCATGGTAACATTGTTATCGCTTTTGTTCAATCAAGTGAGCTTTCTAATGTTAATAAAAGCTTAAATAAGTTTTCTGCATTTCTAATGCTATGCTAAATATTTGTAGATTTTCAAATTAGAATATACCGTTAAAATCAGTTTTTAAAAAAGCTAAATTTTCAATTTTCAGGAGCCACCCCTAGATGGCAATAGTAAACTCATATCATACGCATTAGGACTCTGTTAGACGTGAATTATACGACAAACACCAACATTGATTTGTGAGAGTTTTTATACCCTCCACCATAGTATGGAGGGTATATTAAGTTTGTCATTCCGTTTGTAACATCTCGAAATACACATTTTAGGCCCCACAAAAAAAAATATATATATATTTTTGATCGGCATAAAATTCTATGTCGATTTAGCGATGTCCGTCCATCTGTGGAAATCACTCTAACTTCCGAACGAAGTAGAATTGATAAAATTTTGCTCAACTGTATGTTATGTCTGCAGGACTTATGGTAATGAAAAAGGGCCATGTAGGCCCCATATAACGGTACCTCCCGATATTCGGTATTTTGATGATTTTAGCGATATTATTCACTGGGATTGTTTTAAATTTGGTATTTGATGTTCGTAATGGATACTGCAGCCTACGATAGAAAATTGTTTGTGCAGGTCCATGTGTTCGTAGAGCCCCCATATAACGGTACCTCCTGATATTCGGCATTTTAATGATTTTAGAGAATTTTATTCACCGGAATTGTTTCAAATTTGGTATTTGAAATTCGTAATAGCCTAAGAAGCAGAAAATGTGTCTATGCAGGTCCATTTAATAATAAAACGTGCCTAATCGAAATAATTGTTTTGGACCCGAATTCTCCTTAAACCAAATCCGTTTTAGGATATTTGGGTGTCGGTTTGTCCGTCCGTCTGTTAGTCTGGCTGGTGCTCACGATATCCGATTTGGTCCAAACTTGGTACTTCGTAAAAATTTTATCATACTTAGATCGAGTTCGGAGATGGGCAATCTCGGTCCACTACTTTTGGTAAAATTTCAAAAAAAAAAAAAAAATAATTTAACTTATAGAAAGAGAAAGGATCATTTGATTGTGTACGAACTTTGCAAATCACAATATTTTTGTCAGTACTAGACGAAAATGGATAATATCGGCCCACTCAATGAAGAACCTCACCCAGAAAGGTCGAAACTTTGAATAATAATAACTCTTATAAAATATGATGTAGGAGTCCAATTGTGTCCAAATTACACAGATCACAATATTTGTATTAACCCAAGGTCTGGTGTGAAGATGAAATATATCGGTTCACCCCTTCTGGTACCATCCCCACAAAGGGTTCAAATTTTGAATATCCATAAAGCTCATAAAACGCGAAAATTACATCCGATTCTATTGAGACTTGGCACACCTCAATATTGCTATCAACTCACGATCTGTTATAAAAACTGTAGAGATCGGACTATTTCTTCTGGTACCTCCCCTACAAAGGGTCAAAATGTTGAATATCGATGAAGGTCATAAAACGCGAATTAAGCATCAAGTTCTCTTTATATTTCACACATCCCATTATTCCTACTAACACAAGATCTGCTGCGAAGATGGGAAATATATCGGTCCACTCGTTCTTGTACCTTCCCCACAAAGGGTCAAAATTTTAAATATGCATGAAGCTCATAAAACGCGAAATTAACATCCGATTCCATTTCGACTTGTCGCATCCCAATATTTCCATCAACACAAGGTCTGATATAACAATTAAAAAAACATTAAGTTCGGCCGGGCCAAACTTTTAATACCCTCCACCTTAGGGTAAAGGAAACTTTAGAAGAAATGTGGCAAAAACCATTAAAATGCCGAATATCGGGAGGTGCCGTTATATGGGGGCTATACCAAATCATGGACCTACACATGCAATGTTTCGCCAAAGGTGCTAGAACCCATTATGACCTAGAAAACCCAATTTTCAAACAAATCCGTGAAAAAATGTGGCAAAAATCATCAAATTACCGAATATCGGGAGGTACCATTATCTGGGTGCTATACCAAAACGTGGGCCTATAATTTCAATGACTCGCCGCACGAACTGATCTACAACTACCAATTTTCAGAGAAATTCGTGAAAAAAAATGTGTCAAAAATTACCAAAATACCGAATATTGGGAGGTACCGTTATATGGGGGCTTTACCAAATACACAGTACAGGGACCCGTTATGACCTACAAATACCAATTTTCAAACAAATCAGTGAAAAAATGTGGCATAAATCATCAAAATACCGAATATCGGCAGGTACCGTTATATGGGGAATATTCCAGAACGTGGACCGATATATCTCATTTTCAATACCAACCATCCTAGACACAATAAAAATTGCTCTGCTAAATTTTGGCGCTCTACGTCAAATAATGTGGACTGTATCGTGATTTCAACAGACAGACAGACAGACGGACATCGTTAAATCGACATAGAATTGTATGCTGATTATGAATATATATACTTTATGGGGTCTACGACGATTATTTAAGGATGTTACAAACGGAATGACAAAGTTAATATACCCTCCTTTCCAAGGTGGAGGGTATAAAAATGGTAGATATCGGACAATTTCTTCTGGTACCACCTCCACATAGGGTTTAAGATTTTGAAAAACAAAACGCTCACAAAATAAGCATCCAACTCGCTTCAAGTTTCACACACACAAACATTTTTTCTAACAAAATATCTGTTGTGAAGATGATATATATCTACGAACCCCTTTTGGTACCTGCCCCACAAAGGGTCAACATTTTGAATATCCATGAAGCTCATAAAACGCGAAATTAACATCCTATTCCAATGGATATATTACTAACCCAAGGTCTGGTGTGAAGACAATATATATATCTGCGAACCGCTTCTGGTACCTTCCCCACAAAGGCTCAAAATTTTGAATAATCAAAACTATTATGAAATCCGAAGTAAGCATCCGGTTTTCTTCATATTTCACATATCCCATTATTTCTACTAACAGAAGATCTTTTGTGAAGATGGAATATATCGATCCATTCCTTCTGGTACCTTACCTATAAAAGGGTCACAATTTTCAATACTTTTATTTGTCATAACATGCGGAACATGTCAGCGATTCTTTACAACAGTGTTGGCATGTTTGTTCGGGATACCATAGTATTTTCTTGTTGCAAAATGATCAGGCCTAATCCCTTTATTGGTTGGTTTTATAAAAACAAAGTTTTTTTTATTGGGGAGAACGATGGTAATGTTTACCAGTGGATAAGGCAGGGAATACCTAGATTCTTTACAGCGAGCTATATCTATATAAATGTTCGACTTTCTGGTAATTTTGCCCATACCAATATTTTTGTCTATATTAGATGAAGTATGGAAATAGAATAGTTCGGTTGACTATAACATTTTCTACAAAAAAATCACATATCTCATGTAGAGTGAAGGGAAGTAACCAGTATAGTCCAAACCTGGCACGTCGCCATAATTATATCATATTTAGTTAGGTCCGATACGAAATGGACAATATTGACCCATTCCTTAGGAACCAACTCCATAGAGGGTCAACATAATCATAACAGAAGTCAAAATACATTTAAATAATCGAACATTGGCTGAGGGTATACATCTGACTGAGGGTATACAATGGTGAGAAATTCCTTTAATTGCAATTATGTTTTGATTTTATTTTCGTTTCTGTCTTTCTTCATCTAAAAATTACATCTGTTTACCGACGACCACCTGATATTTGGGATTTACTTCGACGCAAATTTGTTTTGTTTTACTTTCAATACAATATACTCAGCGACAGATAGACGTGTTGGTGCCAAAACTGCAGTGAAGAAGATGGGGCGTATAAAGCAAAACAATGACTATAAATAAATTTGCAAAGAAAAAGTAATAGAATTTGCGATAGTAAAACATAGAGGGCAAAATTAGAAAAAATAAAAAATTTAAATAAAATTGAAAAAAAAAAAACAGTGGAACCTCTCATTACAAGTGTAGTAAATTGGTGACTTATACAGGGTGAGATAAAAAACTGCAACAAAGTCAAACGCCATAATTTTTACATTTTTATACCCTCCACCATAGTATGGAGGGTATATTAAGTTTGTCATTCCGTTTGTAACACCTCGAAATATACATTTTAGACCCCACAAAGTATATATATTCTTGATCAGCATAAAATTCTATGTCGATTTATCAATGTCCGTCCGTCTGTCCGTCTATCCGTCTGTCCGTCTGTGGAAATCACTCTAGCTTCCGAACGAAATGAAGTAGGTTGATAAAATTTTACTCAAATGTGTACTATGTCTGCCGGACTTTTGGTATTGAAAATGGGCTATATAGGTCCACGTCTTCGGATAGCTCCCATATAACTGTACCTCCCGATATTCGGTATTTTGATGATTTTAGCTACATTATTTACCGGAATTGTTTCAAATTTGGTATTTAAAGTTTTTAATAGATACTACAGCATAAAACAGAAAATGGGCAATGTAGGTCCACGTCTTCGTATAGCCCCCATGTAACGGTACCCCCCGATATTCGGTATTTTGATCATTTTAGCCACATTATTTACCGGAATTGTTTCAATTTTGGTATTTGAAGTTCGTAATGGATACTACAGCACAAAACAGAAAATAAGCCATGTAGGTCTACGTCTTCGTATAGCCCCCATATAACGGTACCCCCCAATATTCAGTATTTTGACGATTTTAGCGACATTTTTTACCGGAACTATTTCAAATTTAGTATTTGAAGTTCGTAATGGATGCTACAACCTATCACAGAAAATTGTCTGTGCAGGACTACGCCTTCGTATAGTCCCCATTTAACGGTACCACCGATCTTCGGTATTCTCATGATTTTAGCGAACCTATTTACCGGAATTGTTTCAAATTTCGCATTTGAAGTTCGTAATGAATACTACAGCCTATGACAGAAAATTGTCTGTGCAGGTCCACGTCTTCGTATGGCCCCCATATAACGGTACACCCCGATATTCGGTATATTGATGATTTTAGCGACATTATTTATCGGAATTGTTTCAAATTTCGCATTTGAAGTTCGTGAAGTTCGATATAACAGCTTATGACAAAAAATTTTGTGTGCAGATCCACGTTTTATAACCACCATGGTACCTCCCTATATTCGACGATTTTAGCTACATTATAAACAGATTTTTTTCAAGTTTCGCATTTGAATATTGTGATATAAGTTGCCTTGTGACAAAAGTTGCCTATGCAGGTCCATGTCGCCATATAGACTCTAATATACGGCTACACGATTTTAACAGAATTTTAAAATCCTTTTATTTTTTTTTTTTTTTGAAAATTGTTGAATTCGTACCAAATGGTGGAGGGTATTCAAAGTTCGGCCTGGCCGAACTTACAGCTTTTTTACTTGTTTTTATTAAGTGAAAGCATAAAATGTGGAAAATAGCATCAACATTTAAGAATTGGTAACCTTTGACACGAATTATGGTCTTCAAACGGCCAATGAAACCATAACACGCTGCCCGAATGTTGCTCTGCGGTATTTTGGCCCATTCCTGGCAAAGCGCTTTATCGTGGTGTTTGACACTTTGCTATTTTTTAGTGCCAACCTTGCTTTCCAAAATACTCCAGACACAATAGTCCAACGGATTAGTAACCGGAGACTTTGGGGGCCATTGTGCTCTGGAAATGAAGCAAGGAACCTCATTTTGTAAACACTCTTGAGTGGGGCGTGCTGAGTTCTGTTGGAATGTCCAAGGTCTGCGGCCAAAATGTTTGCGTGCCCAAGGCTTTAATACAATCTCCAGAATATTTTCGCGATAATATTCGGCATTTATTCTGATGCCAGGGTCGATTAATACGAGCGGAGAGCGACCATCGGTTGTTATGACGGCCCACACCATCACCATGGCCGGCGCTTGAGTTCTGGTGGCCAACCAAAGGTGCATATTTTCAGCTGTCCTCTTTGGCAAGTAAACACGATCATTTTGTTTGTTTACAAACTTCTGGACGACTACTGATATGTTTTCTCATCGGAGAAAACCAAATTCGGAAGTTCATCACTTTCGGCCAAGCCAAGCAGCTCTTTAGCTCTTTTGAGTCTATTATTTTCCGTTGCGGTGTAAGTTCTTGCACTTTTTGGAATTTCAATGGCTTTACCCCGAGCTCATTTTTCAATATTTGCCGAATTGAATATTGCGATATGTTCAGCTCACGAGCCATTTTTCGGCCACTGCGACGCGGATTTCGATCAAGTCGCTTCTTTATATTTCGAACCATTTCTGCTGATGTTGCTGGTTTCTTCCGTCCACTTCCTTGACGTCGGGCTAGGCTACCAGTATCACGGTAACGAGCGATGGTAAGAGACACAAACGATTTATTCACATTTAAATGCTGGAGTGCTCTAACGATAGCCACTTGTGGTTTTCCAGCGAAATATAAAGAAATCACTCTACCACGCTTGAATTCCATTACGAATAACTTTTTTTCTGGAAAATTCTCACCAAATGCTTTTGTACGCTTGTAAACAATATAATGAGCTGTCACTGGAATAATTTTAACAGCTGTCGGACGAGTGGCTTAGAAATGACAGCAGTCTGAAGTTGGTTGCAGCTTTTTCATCTCACCCTATATAAATTTCCATAGTATGTACATACAGGTCAACAATTTGCTTTTTAGGTGTGGGCAAACCAGTTGGAATATAGTTCAAGGTGGACATCGCTTTCAATTGATATATCATGGTGGAGGTTCCACTGTAAATCCATCTATAGGTACCTAATAGTATAAGTAAATACCTAGCTGCAGTAAAGGCCGACCACAACATATTGCTTGAGAATCAGAGAGGGAGAGGGAGAGAGAGTTCATTGTGCTTTGCTTTGCAAATTTGGGACAAATACTTTAATGCTATTGCAATGTCTGACCGCCACCTTGACAGTCATAAGAAGAAGTGGTAGAACTAAAAATCTTCTCAAAACCAGATCCCGTTAAGGTTCCTAATGTTGGCGAATATTGTTTTTAGTTAATGACAATTTAATTATTAATTAATTATTTTAAGGAATCAGTCAAGGTGGATGAACGCAAAGCTCTGCATTTTGATGCTGTGCAAATTTTTGCGGACATCTGGGCTGTAAAGAATTTATAATTTATAGCATGAAGAGATTCAAATGTGTATCTGCTGCCCCGCACCCATTGTTTTGTTTTTCAACAAAAAATATTCAAATCATTTTGTTCGATTTTGAATTTAATTGGAGATTAAATTTATTTCGCTGCTTATTTTGTGGGGGGATTCACTTCTACCTGTCTCCGGTTTTGTTTTTCTCTTTTTTTATTTGGAGATTTAGATCACGTGCCCGTATTTAACTTTATTTTACTAACGTTTTTTTAATTGAATTCAAATTTGTTTTTGTTTTTACTTTAGCAAACAAAAAATAATATTATTATTCGAAATATTTGAAGAAGGCAAGGGGTTTGTTGAAGGAGGTGTGCGTAAGTAATATGTGATCTCAATTGACGACAAAAGATCTAATAGATTGACAGTAAAATGAATGACTAAAGTCCACGGAATTAAGGGGTAGGGGACCATATCTTTTCTTGGCATTGGAAAAACAGAGAATGGTTCAGAGTCAAAGTACAACTAAAAACAAGTAAAAAGAGTATCGGTCGGTTGTGCCGACAGATGTATAACCTTAGCCAATGTTCGGATTTTGAGAGAATGGGCCAATATTGTCTATTTCGTATCGGACCTAAATAAATACGATATAAATATTGCGGCGTTCCAGGTTTGGGCTTTATCGATTACTTACTTCACTTTATATGAGATATCGGATAATTTTTAGAAAATGTTAAAATGTGGGTGAGGTACATCGAAGTATTCCACTTTTATACCCTCCACCGCAGTATTGAGGAGTTTGTCATTTCGTTTGTAACACCTCGAAATATACATTTTCGACCCCACAAACTATATATATTCCTGATCAGCATAAAATTATATGTCCGTCCGTCTGTGGAAATCACTGTGGCTTCTGAACGAAATGAAGTAGGTTGATAAAATTTTACTCTTATGTATATTGAGTCTGCAGAACTATTATTATTGAAAGTGTATTGAAAGTGGACCATGTACGTTCACGTTTTGGTATAGACCCCATATAATGGTACTTCCATATTTTCGGTATTTTGGTGATTTAAGCGACATTATTCACCGGAAATATTTCAAATTTGGTATTTGAAGTTCAAACTGGATAAAATTTGGTATTTTAAGTTCGCAAGGGATACTACAGCCCATGACAGAAAAGTGTCTGTAGAGGTCCACATGTTGGTATAGCCAGTATGGTGCCTCCCTATATTCAGTATTTTGATGATTTCAACTATATTATTCATCGGATGAGGATAGGTGGCTCTTTCCGAAACCTAGGTATTCCCTGCCTTACCCCCTGGTAAACATTACCATCGTTCTCCACTTATAAACAAACGTTGTTTTTATAAAAACAACAATAAAGGGATTAAGCCTGACCATTTTGCAACAAGGAAATCAAAAATTCTACATTCATCTCGGGATTCTGGTTGAGAGACATATATTTAGATATAGGAAGTTGTAAAGAATCGCTGAGTTGTTTCGCAATTTATGACAGAAAAAAGTATTCAAAGTTATAAATTGTGACCCTTTGTGGGTGAAGTACCAGAAGGAAAAAAGAAAAAAGTATTCAAAATTATAAATTGTGACCCTTTGTGGGTGAAGTACCAGAAGGGGTTCGCAGATATTTAGCATATTCACAACAGATCTTGTGTTAACAAAAATGTTTGTATGTGTAAAATTTGAAGAGAGTTAGATGATTATTTCGCCTTTGAACGTTTTGTTTTTCAAAATCTTGAAGCCCATGTGGGGGAGGTACCAGAAGAAATTACCCTTTTTCGACCATCTTTATAACAGATCATGTTTTTATGGAAATATTGAGATATGCCAAGTCTGAATGAAAGCGGATGTTAATTTCGTGTTTTAGGAGCTTCATGGATATTCAAAATTTTGACCCTTTGTGGGAGTGGTACCACAAGGATTGGACCGATATTTCTCATTTTCACACCAGTCCTTAAAATATTGTGCTAAATTGTCTTTTGACAGGTTTACGCGATGATATAATACCTGGTTATGCATCCAGCTATTTATGGTAAGTTTTCTTTACACAATAATTATTGCCAGAGAGGAAATGACAGCAGCAACAACAACTAGGTTTGAAAAAAAAAAATAAAATAAAATAAAAATTAATAATGAAAACAAACAACTATAAACAATACCACACCGAATCGCCGTAGAACGTGTTATTTGTTGTCATAGCGCTTTGGCGTCGCTGCGTTCTTGGTATTTTGAAATTTTCTATAACACCGGCTTGAACGTGTTTAAACTGGTTAAAACTACCCGGGAATATTGTGTTAATAGCGTCAACTGGTCCAACCACCACCCGCCAGTCACACTGACTGGCAGTGATGGTGGCGAGGTGGTGGGAGCGTTTAAAGTACAACCGTGCTCTGTTCGTTAGAATGGTAATAGCTGTTGGGTAGATCGTTGTAAGTTGGGCTTTGTTGTAAGTGTTTATGGCAAGATTTGAATACGTTATTGGAAAACCAGACTAAGTACCTGGCGTAGTAGCCAAATATTGAAATTGAAATTCGTAATAAATGCTGGGTAGTGTTGTAAACACTTGAAATGTTTGTATTTGAAATTAGAGGCTTTGGAGGTCATATATTTGCATGTAAGAAATCTGTGTGAAAGTCTGAGTAGCCTTAAATATTTAATCAGACTAATTTCCATTTATGATCGGAAGTTATAATTATATGTATGCCGAAGTACAGATTTTTATAAATTTTAACACACATCATAACTCACATTTTTCATATTTTTAACATGTGTTCGAATGGGTTTATCATATTTCGATTTTTTTTTTTGAAACGTATTAATATTCAAATTTAAAGAGAAAACTAGTTCAAAGTTTATTTACAGATGTATACCCTTTATTATATAAATTATATTATTATATTATATAAATATATTTTGATTTCTGTTATGATTATTCAAATGTTTAACCCCTTATGCAGTAGGTTCCGAAGGAATAGGCCAATATTGGCCATTTCATATCGGACTTAAATACATATGATAAAAATATTGCGACGTGCCAGGTTTGAACTGTGTTGTGTTGATGGAAATATTGGCATTAACCAAGTCTAGAATGGAATCGGATGTCAATTTCGCTTTTTATGAACTTCATGGATATTCAAAACTTTGAGTCTTTGTGTATCAAATATATATATATATCCGATATATCCCATCTTCACAACGTATCTTTTGTTTGTGGAAATAATGGGACGGGTGAAATATTAAGAGGACCTGATGTTTATTTCGGATTTTATAAACGTTTTGGTTTTTCAAAATTTTGACCCTTTGTGGGGGAGGTACCAGAAGGAATGGTCCGATCTCTACCATCTTTATAATATATTCAGATTCAATTTCGACCTTTTGTGGGGGAGGTACCAGAAGGAGTGGACCGATGTATTCCATCTTGGCACCAGACCTTGGGTTACTAAAATTATTACGCTGTCTGAAAATGGATGACAATCGGACTCTTAAATAAAATTTTATATGAGTTGTAATTATTCAAAATATTGACTCTTTGTGGGAGAGGTACTTGTTGGAGTTGACTGATATTGTCCATTTTCGCACCTGGCGTAGCACTGATAAAAATATTAGGATTTTCAAAGTTGGAGCAAAATTGGATTATCGTTTCTCTTTCTGTGCAAAAATATTTTATGAAAATTTCGACCTTTTGTGGGGGAGATACAAGAAGGAGTGGACCGTTTTATCTCACCTTCACAGTGGATCTTGTGTTAGTAGAAATAACGGGATGTGGGAAATATTGAGGGAACCGAATACTTATTTCGGATTTTATAATCGTTTTGGTTATTTAAAATGTTGACCCTTTGTGGAGTAGGTACCAGAAGGTATGGTCCGATATGTACCATTTTTCATAACAGATCTTGCGTTGGTGGAAATATTGGGGGGTGCAAAGTCAAAATATAATCGGGTGTTAATTTGGCCTTTTATGAGCTTCATGAGTATTCAAAATTTTGACCTGAAGGAGTGGACCGATATATGCCATATTCACACCAGACCTTGGGTTAATTAAAATATTCTGATCTGTGTAATTTGAAGACACTTACATCTCATTTTATAAGAGTTATAATTATTCAAAATTCTTACCCTTTACAGCGGATCTTGTGTTAGTTGAAATAATGCTATGTGCGAAATATGAAGATAACTGGATGCTTATTTCGGATTTTATGATCGTTTTGGTTATTCAAAACTTTGACTCTTTGTGGGGTAGGTACCAGAAGGAATGGTCCAATCTCTACTATCCTTATAACAGATCTTGTGCCAAGTCTGAATGAAATGGGATGTTAATTTCGTGTTTTATGAGCTTCATTGATATTCAAAATTTTGAACCTTTGTAGGGGAGGTACCAGATGGAGTGGACCGATATATTCCATCTTTACACCAGACCATGAGTTAATAAAAATATTGTGATATGTTTAATTTGAAGATAAGCGGACTCCTACATCATATTTTAAAAAAGTTAAAATTATTCCAAATTTTTCGCACGTTACCTAGCATTAGGATTTTCAAAGTTGGACAAATATACGATTATGATTTCTCTTTCTGAGCAGTAAAATTGGATGCTCCCTTCGAGAGTTATCGTGCGCACCAGCCAGCCATACAGACAGACGGACATCACTAGATCGACTTCAAATATCGTGAAACGGATTTGATCCAAAGAGACCTAGGGTCTAAAACCCTTTTTTTTCCATGAGGCACGAAATATGAAAATGGAATACTATACTAAACATAGAGGGTATATTTCATTTGATAGCCATATGGTTGAATCGGACCGTCCTTCTAAGAAAAAAAACTTGTCTAAAAATTGAGGAAATTTTAAAATATCTTTCATATGAACTTCTGAGATAAAAGAAATTCTAAAGGGAAGACGAAGTAACTATTCAGTCGTCCTTAATAGCAAATCTCTTCAGAATCTTCAGCATATAACCAAGCATCCTCTGAATGTCTTCCTAAAATGGAAAACCTTGTAAAGATTGGAGGTATTTCAAATAATTTCTATAGATGGAAGAATTTTAATTCTCGTACAAATTTTTTTCTGCAGATTTGAGATCCTTTAATGACCTTCTATAGATAAACACCATTTAAAAGACTTTCATAAAAGCCTTTCCGGAAGTTATTTAACCTATGAGTAATCTTCAATTAGAGGATGTGGGTGTGCTCCACATATCTCCACATATAGTCCTCTTAATTTTAATTTTTAATCAGTGTCCATAAATGGAGCCAAACCACCCTTTTTATCTGACAGGTAACATATCCAATGGCTTCTTAGTCTTAATTTTTCACCTGAGGTTCCTATTTCCATTCAACCCATCGTTTTATCGATAATTAATCAATCGTGTTTGACAACCACTTACAACCACTCACAACCAGTTCGAACCATTCACAAAGGCAACGTTTAAAACATTTAACACCCACCCACCAACAACAACAGGTAATTTGAATAAATCCACAATTGTTGTTGTTCTTCTTCTTGTGGTCATTTCACATAATAAACATTGTCAAATATTATTACCGAAAAAAAAAAAAATAATTCTGTTGGATTTTTTAATTCATTAACACATTTAAGTAGAGATTAACAACAAATCGTTAAATGAAAGAAGGCAAATATTTACAGGGATCCCATAATGAACCCGGTTTATAGCTCACGAATTGCTAAACAAACGAAGTATGGTATTTGTCGAAGAAAAAACGGTTTTATGGTTATTTTTAGGCTAAATTGCTATTTAGCAGGTAGAAAAGGTAAATATATATGGTAAATAAATTGGAATGTTGCTTCTGGTAATGAGAGGAAATTCCATTCGGTAGTTGGCCAAATGTTTGATACCACAAAATTGAGTTTCTTATAACTGATTAAAGAGAGAGAGAGAGAGAGAGAGAAGAGGAGAACGGTAAAGAGAAAAATGGGCCTCCAATGTTCTAAAACTCTTAATTCGACAGAAGGCCTTAAAAAATCTTTTGTCAACGGAAGGCCTTCCTGCACATAGGGGACCCTTCCTGCACATAGGGGACCCTTGCATGGTCTTCTCTTCGTCGAAGGTCTTTAAAATCCATTTTGAGCATAAAAATCCTTCCTGAGTACATTAAGAATTCCGAAGGACAAATTTTTGGAAAAACGTACTAAAAGGGTAAGAAAAGTACTAAAATTTAAATACTTTGTATTGGATAAGTGAAATGAGCTAGAATTCAGAAATTGGGAATGAGAGTCACTGATGGAGAGCAGGATAGATATACCAAAAGATTTTCGGAAATTTGTACTAAGAGTTCTGAAATGGTACTAAACTTGTAACAGTGTACCATTTGGTATTATGCGAAAGGATAGAGCTAAAAACTTGAAATTTTGAATGAAAATCAAGGTTGGAAAGTTAGTTTGATATATGATTTCAAAAATGTGTGCTAAGTGTACGAACTGTACTTAATGGTACTAAATTTGGAACATTTAGATTATGGTAAACAAAAATTGGAAATTTTTTATTGGCGTCCCTGTTGGTGGTTGGTTTGTGATAAAGAGTGGTTTTAAAAATAGGAAAATACATGGTACACCCAAAGTATTCAGCAGTACTATATTTGGTACAATTTGGTATTGTGTGAATAAATAGTGCCTTAAATTTGAAATTTGGTATTAGGGTCGCTGTTAATGTATGACCTGGACATATGCAGGTGGTTTCGGAAATGTGTACATTAATGGTACGAAAAGTACTAAATGACACTATATTTGGTATTGGGTGAAGGGATGGGTCTGGAATCCCGATATTCGATATTGATCTCTGATTGATTGATTGTTCGAAAAGTACTAAATGACACCAAATTGGGTATTTGGTGAATGGATAGAGCTGGAATCCTCAAAATTTGATATTGAGGTTTTTGTTGGCATCTGTCGTCAAGATCTGAAGATGGTTTTGGAAATATGTGCTACAAGTGCAGGAAAAGTACTAAATAGTACTGTACCTGGTACAATTAGGTATTAGGTAAACAGGCAGTGCTTGAAATATTATATTTCATTATGGTCACTGTTAGTTATAGCCTGGACATATGGAGGTGGTTTCGGACATTTGTACTTGAAATGTATGAAAAGTATTACATGGTACTTAATTGCGTATTGAGTGGTGAGATGTGGCTGGAATCCTCAAATTTGATGTTGAGATCTCTGTTGCCATCTGGAATTGAGATATGGAGGTAGTTTTGGTAATGAGTACTATAATTGTCCGAAAAGTACTAAATATTGCTAAATTGGGTATTGGGTGAAGGGATATGTTAAAATATGGAGGTGGTTTTGAAAATACCTACTAAAAAGTACCTACTAAATGGTACTACATTTGGTATTGGGTGAAGGGATAGAATCCAGAAATTTGATATTGAGGTCACTGTTGGCATCGGAGGTTGAGAAATGAAGATAGTTTTGAAATTGCGTATCATAATTGTTCAAAAAGTATTAAGTGGTACTAAATTGGCTGAAAGCATTGACCCAGGATCCCGGTATAGGTATGGAATCTTTAAATTTGATAGTGAGGTCCATGTTGGTCTCTGAAATTGAGATATGGGGGTGATTTTGGAAATATGTACCATGAGGCCACTGTTGGGTTCTAGTGTTTACATATGGAGACCTTAAAATTGTTTTGATCAGAAAAATTGGATGTGGGTACATTGTGCAATGGTTTTACAAATATCCTCCTCTGTAAACTTTAAAATGAAAGGTATTGAAGACATTTTGGCATATTTAAGGAAAGTGTCAGTTGAAGAAATATTCTCTATAAAATGTTAATCTGAATCTCTGAATTTTGGTTTATATTTGTTTCGTCAAATTAAGTTTCAGAAGGCTCTAGAAGAAGTAAATAAGGCCTTCTTGGTATAGCCAAAAGTTCTTCTGGATATAGAGATGCTGCAGAAGGTCTTCGGCTATTGAAAAGCTGCGGAAAGTCTTCCGGCTATAGAAGAGCTGTAGAAGGTCTTCGGGCCATAGAAAAGCTGCAGATGGTCTTCTGGCTATAGAATAACTGCAGAAAGTCTTCTAGCTATATAAGAGCTGCTGGAAGTCTCCTGGCTATAGAAGAGCTGCTCAAAGTCTTCTGGCTATAAAGGAGCTGCAGAATGTCTTCTGACTATAGAAGGGCTGCAGAATGTCTTCTGACTATAGAAGAGCTGTACAGCTGTAGCTATAGTTTTGGCTATAAAAGAATTAAATAACGCCTTCTGGCTATAGAAAAAATGCAGAACGTCTTCTGGCTATAGAAGAGCTGCAAAAGAGGTACAGAAGATGTTTTATCTATAGAAGACCTTCTACAGGCCCTATAGAAGGGCTGCATAATGTCTTCTGATCATAAAAGAGCTGAAGCTGGTCTTCTGATTATTAAAGAGTTGAAGAAGGCCTTCTGGCTTCGGAAGAGCTGAAAATGGCCTTCTGGTCATAGGAAAACTGAAGTAGGCCCATAGGTT
This sequence comes from Musca domestica, assembly GCF_030504385.1. Taxonomy (NCBI): domain Eukaryota; kingdom Metazoa; phylum Arthropoda; class Insecta; order Diptera; family Muscidae; genus Musca; species Musca domestica. The sequence continues at coordinate 8,559,171 of NW_026712299.1, forward strand.
GGTGGCCATAGAAGAGCTTAAACAGTTCTTCTGGTACACAAGAGCTGCAGCAGGTGCCGAAAAATACTTTCTGACTATAGAAAAGTCGAAGTAACCCTTCTGGCTATAGAAGAGCTACAGAAGGTCTTCTGGCTATAATAAGTTACAGTAGGCCTTCTAGCTATAGAAAAACTGAAGAAGATCTTCTGACTAGTCTCAGAAGATCTTCTGGATATAGAAGAGCCTTAGAAGATCTTCTGGCTATATAAGAGACTCAGAAGGTCTTAGAAAAGCTTCAGAAAGTCTTCTGGCTATAGAAAAAATAATATCCCTTCTCACTTTCATTTTTTTCGAAATTCTATTCAAATGGTACAACCAATTCTTCACTGATATATACGCACACAAATATATATATTTTAAATTGTGTGTCAATACTCCAGATTAATATTTGCACAAATGATAATGACTATGAACATCATTATCATTTTTATAATAATGATAATGAAGATCATCATCCCAATCCATTGTATTGATACGTCATCGTTATCGAGTGACGTTTGGTAATCGCCGGTTGAAACCACCTCCAACAGACAACAACCTCTCAATGTTGGCTGATTGCGCCTCTTTGGTGGAGATCCACATCCACACCAAGTAATCACCCCAGAAACTGAAATAAAATCAAGAGTAACACTTCTTCGAAAGAAAAAAAGAAAAAAATCAATAGCAAAACAATTTTCAGATACAAGCGGTCTGGGGCGGCTGAAAACCTGAAATGATAAGATGATGATGGCAATTGACAACAACAAGAAAAATATTAAATAAAATAAACATTTATTTTACAACGGAAAAGTATGAAAAAAAAATCATAACAACATAAAAACAATAACATAAACCCAAATAATGTTAAAGGGGTTTATGAAGAGTTCAAGGGAAGAATCTTTTATAAGAATATTTCCTGATGGAGATAGGATTTTGTCAAACAATCTGATACTCAGGAATGGAATTTGCCGCCAATACGATGATCTAAATTTCCAATTTTTATGAAAGTAAATTATTTTTTACACCTTACATTGCGGGAGGAGCCTGTGACCCAGTGCCGTTTCATTGGCCTTGTCGTTGCTTTATTTACTTCCAGGAATCTTCCCCTAGTTCAATGAATAATTTCGGCTTATTTTCTAAACATTTAATGTTTGTGGTCTTACTTTTTCCCCCTTCCGAGAAGGGGGTATACATTAGTTGAGGGTTCGCGGAAATTACTATGGCATGTCTGCCAAGAACTCATTAGATGTTGATAAGAAAGTTAATAAGAAGGAAAGAATCGATTGGTTATTGATTTTCTTACAATAAACATTTGGAACGGTTAATAAATGATAAATTGTTAACTTGTAACTTTACACACCTCTTTCCCCAATCATTTTCCTAAAACAAGTTTCCCTCTTTCATTTTCATGCCACACCTCCACTGTACGCATTATGTTAGTAATGGTAATCTGAAGTCTTACAAAGTGGCCTGTTTTTGTGGCTTTCGTTTGTTGTCCAGCGCTTACTGGTTTTTTTGGGTATAAAAATTTCAAAATTTATTTTTCAACAACAAATTCCAGTTTTCGTCTATTTTACATAAATTGATTGCACTTTGTATTTGAGTGAGTTTTTTTGTTGCATTTTTTCTAATATAAAGTTTTAATATTCAAAAATAGAAAATCAAATAGATGGCTGTTGTTTTACTCTCTCTCTCTCTCTCTCTCTCTTTCTCTTATCAATTGGTCTATTTTGGGAAAATCAGAAGCAATTGAAGAGGAAAAGGGGTAGAGTTCGACATTGTCGACAGGTTTCTACGCTACATGCCTTTGTTTAGGAATGTAGCCGAAGAAGGTCATAGAAGACCTGAAGAAGGCCATAGAAGACCTGAAGAAGGCCATAAAATACCTTAAGAAGGCTTTTTGGCTTTGAAAGACTTGAAGAAGTCCATCTGGTTATAGAAGGACTGAAAAAGATCTTTTGGCCAAAGTAAATCTTATAAAGGGCTAAAGGGCATAGAAGATCTGGAGAAGGCTTATTGGCTTTGGAAGACTTGAAGAAGGCCTCCTGGCTATAGAAGGCCTTCTGGCCATAGAAGAGCCGAAGATAGACTTTCGGCTATAGAAGAGGTGAGGCAGGTCTTCTGGCCATAGAAGAGCTGAAGCAGTTATTTTACCAAAGAAGAGCCGAAAAAGGCCTTCTGGCTTTGAAAGAGATGAAGAAGCCTTCTGCAGCTCTTTTACTGCCAGAAGGCTGATTGCGGCTCGATTATGGCTGATTGCGCTCTCTGATGATGTAGCCGAAGCAGGCCATAATAGACCTGACGAAGGCCATAGAAGAACTGAAGAAGGCAAGAGAAGACTTAAAGAAGGCTTTCAAATACTTGAAGAAGACCTTATGGCTATAGAAAGGTTGAATGAGCCCTTTTGGCCATAGAAAAATCTCATAAAGGGCTAAAGGGCATAGAAGCCCTGAAGAAGGCTTTTTGGTTTTGGAAGATTTGAAGAAGGCATTCTGGCCATATGAGATCTGCAGAAGGTCTTCTGGCCATAGAAGAGCTGCAGAAGGTTTTCTGGCCATAGAAGAGCTGCAGAAGGTTTTCTGGCCATAGAAGTGTTTCAGAGGGCCTTCGGGCTATAGAAGAGGTGAGGCAGGTCTTCTGGCTATAAAAGATCTGCAATAGATCTTCTGGCTATAGAAGAGCTGAAGGAGCTTTTCTGGCTATAAAAGAGCTGAAGCAGGTCTTCTGGCCATAGAAGAACTGATGGAGCTTTTCTGGCTATAAAAGAGCTGTTGCAGGTCTTCTGTCCATAGAAGAGCTGTTGCAGGTCTTCTGTCCATAGAAGAGCTGTAGCAGGTATTCTGTCCATAGAAGAGCTGTAGCAGATCTTTTGGCCATAGAAGAGCTGTAGCAGATCTTCTGGCCATAGAAGAGCTGTAGAAGGCCTTCTATCCGTAAAAGAGCTGCAGAAGGCCTTCTATCCGTAAAAGAGCTGCAGAAGGTCTTCTGGCCATAGAAGAGCTGTGCCAGGTCTTCCGGCCAAAGAAGAGCTGAAGCAGGTCTTCTGCCCCATAGAAGAGCTGAAGCAGGTCTTCTGCCCCATAGAAGAGCTGAAGCAGGTCTTCTGGCAATAGAAGAGTTGCAGCAGGTCTTCTGGCTATAGAAGAGCTGCAGCAGGTCTTCTGGCTATAGAAGAGCTGCAGCAGATCTTCTGGCCATAGAAGAGCTGCAGCAGATCTTCTTGCCATAGAAGAGCTGCAGCAGATCTTCTGGCCATAGAAGAGCTGCAGCAGATCTTCTGGCCATAGAAGAGCTAAAGAAGCTCTTCCAGCTATAGAAGAGCTAAAGCAGCTCTTCCAGCTATAGAAGAGCTAAAGCAGCTCTTCCAGGTAAAGAAGAGCTAAAGCAGCTCTTCCAGCTATAGAAGAGCTAAAGCAGCTCTTCCAGCTATAGAAGAGCTAAAGCAGCTCTTTCAGCTATAGAAGAGATGAAGCAGGTCTTCTGGCTATAGAAGAGCTGTAGCAGGTCTTCTAGCTACAGAAGAGCTGTAGCAGGTCTTCTAGCTACAGAAGAGCTGTAGCAGGTCTTCTAGCTACAGAAGAGCTGTAGCAGGTCTTCTAGCTACAGAAGAGCTGTAGCAGGTCTTCCAGCTACAGAAGAGCTGTAGCAGGTCTTCTGTCTACAGAAGAGCTGAAGCAGGTCTTCTGCCCCATAGAAGAGCTGAAGCAGGTCTTCTGCCCCATAGAAGAGCTGAAGCAGGTCTTCTGCCCCATAGAAGAGCTGAAGCAGGTCTTCTGCCCCATAGAAGAGCTGAAGCAGGTCTTCTGGCAATAGAAGAGCTGCAGCAGGTCTTCTGGCTATAGAAGAGCTGCAGCAGGTCTTCTGGCTATAGAAGAGCTGCAGCAGGTCTTCTGGCTATAGAAGAGCCGAACAAGGCCTTCTGGCTTTGGAAGAGCTGAAGCAGCTCTTCGGGCTATAGATTTGCTGAAGCAGCTCTTCGGGCTATAGAAGTGCTGAAGCAGCTCTTCGGGCTATAGAAGTGCTGTAGCAGCTCTTCGGGCTATAGAAGAGCTGAAGCAGCTCTTCGGGTTATAGAAGAGCTGAAGCAGCTCTTCGGGCTATAGAAGAGCTGAAGCAGGTCTTCTAGCTATAGAAGAGATGAAGCAGCTGAATAAGCCCTTTTGGCCATAGAAAATCGTATAAAGGGCTAAAGGGCATAGAAGACCTGAAAAAAGTTTTTTTTTGGCTTTAGAAGACTTGAAGAAGGCCTTCTGGCCATAGAAGAACAGAAGATGGACTTCTGGCTATAGAAGAGCCGAAAAAGGTCCTCTGGTTGTAGAAGAGCCGAAGAAGGCCTTCTGGCTCTGTAAGATCTGAAGAAGGCTTTCTGGCTATAGAAGAGCCGAAAAAGGTCTTCTGGTTGTAGAAGATCCGAAGAGGGCTTTCTGGCCGTAAATCAGCTGCAGAAGGCCTTCTGGTCATAGAAGAGCTGCAGAAGGTCTTCTGGCCATAGGAAAGATGCAGAAGACCTTCTGGTCATAGAAGAACTGAATCAGCTCTTCTGCCCATCGCTCGCTATAGAAAAGCTGAAGCAGCTCTTCTGCCCATAGAAGAGCTGAAGCGAGTATTCTGGCTATAGAAGAGCTGATGCACGCCTTTTGGCTATAGAAGAGCTGTAGCAGGTCTTTTGGCTATAGAAGAGTTGAATCAGGTCTTCTGGCTCTGGAAGAGCTGAAGGCTGCAGAAGGTCTTCTAGATATAGTAAAGCTGCGGAAGGTCTTCTGGATATAGAAGGGCTGTGGAAGGCCTTCTGGCTATTGAAAGGCCGCATAAGGCCTTCTAGCTATGGAAAGGCTGCAGAAGGCCTTCTGGCAATTGAAAGGCTGCAAAAGGTCTTCTGGCTTTAGAGGAGCTGAAGCTGCTTTTCTGAGCTCAAACAGGCCTTCTGGGCGTAGAAGAGCTGCAGCAGGCCTTCTGGCAATAGAAGCTGCAAAAGGTATTTTGGTTAAAGAAGAGCGGCAGAAGGCCTTCTGTGTGTAGAAGAGTTCTTCAGATGTAAAAGTGCCACAAAATGTTGTAGGGTATTCTATGCGAAAATGAGATTTTCCGAGATTTTCGTTTTTTCCGTTGAACAGTTTTAACAGCAATTCTTGCTGTCCGATTAATGTCTCTCTATGGCACTCTCTCTCTATTCCCTCTCTTTCATATCCCCTAAGAATTATTTGATTATCAGTGATTGATTGAGAAGACAACTAGCAAACAGTTTAAAGTCTGAAGCTCTTTTGGCTTATCTCCATCTAAAATCTAAGGAGAATACTCTCATTTTCACTCTCTCTCGCTCTCTTTCTTATAACAATTGTAAAACACTATGCGTTCTCTATTTCAAAACCCAGGGTATTCAGTTTTATTTACTTACAATACCGATCGGGTTCTCATTGGTTTTATTGATGTTTTGGGTTTTCACTCATTTACATTTAGGTAGCTACTAGCCAGGTAGCCAGCCCGCCAGCCAGCTAAGCGATCGTGTTGTATAGTCGTCGGTTCGGTTAAATGCGGTTATTTTGTCGTTGTCGTCGCAGCAGTTGTTGTTATTATTCTTGTTGCTGCATTGCCATTGCCCAGTGCTAGTGCCTTCGTTCTGCGTGCGTGTGAGTGTGCGAGTGTGTGTTATTGTGTTTTCATAATTTTTTACGATTTGAAAAAAAGTAACATTTTCAAAATTCAGATTCATCTGAGCCGTTCGCCTGTCAAGTTGATCGTTACGCGCAATTCCGTAAATAGTCGGGTGGTGATCGTTAAACAAACGAAGCAAAGAAAACCGTTATACTTGTGTTTTTTCAAAAGAAAAATAAAAGAACGAAGTGTTGAAAAAATTTTTGAGTTTTGAAGGAAAAATATTCCTCATCCATAAAAAAAAAACAAACAAAAGAATTAAAGTGGAAGAGTGGTCTGTTGTTGCTGCTGCTGCTGCGTTTAAATTGAATTCATAAAAAGTACGTTGACTGGTGTTCGAACGAACTGTTGTACTGTGTGGCTACTGCATTTCGAATGCAGTTGGTCAGTCCGCCAGTCTTGTTTTGTTTTTCTTTTGAGTTTTTTTTTTCAAAACTGTCAAGCTAATCTAATGTGTGTTAGTTCTCATTATTATTGTGTGTCGCGTTTAAGAAATTCCAATTCCTATCGTCTCAAACATTTTCTGTAATTACGGTTTTAGTTGCAGCGTCTTAAGTGTGTGTGTTTCTTTGTTGTTGTTGGCATATTTCCTCAGTTATTTAAAAAATGAAAAATGTGCAGGCGTTAAGACAATTTAAACACAAATTTCTACACTTGATTATTAAATTAAAAATTTTAAACAAGCATTTTTTGATGCAGTGAAGTGGTGACCTGCGGAAATTCGTTCATTTCCTTCAGAAATAATTTTTTTTTTATGATTTTGTAGTAAAAGAAATATGACAGTTTCTGGGAGTCACTACTTATTTTAGAACAAAGTAGGAAGAGTTATTTTTATGCCCTCCGACATGGACACTATACGAGTATATTAAATTCATTCCTCGGAAACCCCATTAGTAAAGTGTATTTTTTTTTTTAAATATAGAAAAAATTTAAAGTTACTTTGGTCGGGCTGAACTTTGAATACCCTCCACCATTTGGAACGAATTTGGAAATTTTCAAAAAAGAAAAAGAAAAAATAATAAATAAATAATAATAATAATTAATTCCTTAAAAAGTCTGTTGAAATCTTAAAAATACCTAATATAGCCGTTATATTGGGGTCTATACGAAGAGGTGGAGTTGCACAGACAATTTGCTGTCAGAGGCTGTAGTATGTGAATATTGAAGATAAAATTATCAAAATTACGAATATTGGGGGTACCGTTATATGGGGGCTATACGAAGGCGTGGACCTGCATAGACAATTTTCTCTCATAGACCATTACGAATTCTAAATACGAAATTTGAAACAATTCCGGTGAATATTCTACCTAAAATCGTCAAAATACCGAATATAGGGAGATTCTTATATATTGGGCTTATTCGAAGACCGGGACCTGAATAAAAAATTTTCTATCATAGGCTTTAGTATATATTTCGAACTTCAAATACCAAATTTGAAAGAATTCCAGTGAATAATGTTGCTAAAATCATCAAAATACCGAATTAGGGAGGTACCGTTATATGGGGGCTATACGAAGACCTGGACCTGCATAAAAAATTTTCTGTGTTAAGCTGTAGTATCTATTTCGAACTTCAAATAAAACATTTAAAATGATTCCGGTGAATGTCGCAAAAATCGTCAAAATACCGAATATAGGAAGGTACTATTATATATGGGGCCTATATGAAGACCAGGACCTGCATGGACAATTTTCTGCTATAGACTGTAGTTCCCATTACGAACTATAAATACGAAATTTAAAACAACTCCGGTGAAAAATGTCTGTAAAATAATCGAAATACCGAATATTGGGAGATATCGTTATATCGGGGCTTTAAGGCAATTTTCTGTCACAGGCCATTGCGAACTTGAAATACCAGACTTGAAACAATTGCGGTAAATAATGTCGCTAAAATCATGAAATGCCGAATACCGGGGGAGGGGGATCTACTGTTGTATTTGGCCTATACGATATCGTGGACATTTTTCTTCCGGGGGGTAAATTGCTTAGAAGGAACTTCCCGAATATCGGGAGGTACCGTTATATGGAGGATATATGATATCATGGATCTATATAGACAATACTCTTTCAGGGGGCAAAGTACTCGGAAGGAACTCCTTTTGTAGAATTTCAGACAATTCCATTGAATAATGTGACAAAACACAGATCTGTGCAAAAATTCAGCTTCCTATCTTTATTCGTTTTGACCCTAACGTGATCAGAACAGACTTGCGGACAGGGCTTAAAATTTTACACTGATCAAGAATATATGTGCTTTGTTATGTCTAAAATGATTATTTCGACGAGTTACAAGCGGAATGACGAACTTAATATACCCTCCATGACAGAGGGTATAAAAAGTCAATCAGATTTGTCGACAGATATACAGCCTCTAGCAAATTGTTTCGCAAATTTTGATAGATAAAAGTACTGAAAATTGTGACCCTTTGTGCGTGAGGTACCAGAAGGGTTTCGCAGATATATATCATCTTCACAATAGACCATGTGTTAGCAAAAATGTTTGTGTGTGAAATTTGAAGAGTGTTGGATGCTTATTTCGCTTTCTTTTAGCGTTTGAGCCCCATGTGGGGGAGGTGCAGAAGAAATCGTCCTATATACTCCCATCTTCGTAACATATCTTGTATCGATGGATGGAATAATGTGTGAAGTATGAAAGCAACCAGATGCTAATTTTGCATTTTATAATCGTTTTGGTTATTCAAAACTTCGTCCCTTTGTGTGGGAGGTATCAGAAGGAATGGTCCGATCTCTACCCATTCTCTAATAGATCTTGTGTTGATAGAAATATTGAGATGTGCCAAGTCTGAATGCTTTTAAAGAGCTTCATGGATATTCAAAATTGTGACCCTTTGTGGGGGAGGTACCAGAGGTTCCCGTTTTGGTATGGCCCTATATAACGCCTTCGTCCACTTTATGTGTTTTTTGAAAAGTTTAACTGAATTATCCAAATGGTCTTATTGGCATTTGTAGTTTTAAGTGGAAAACGTTTGAATTCAGATACGTTTATATAAACATGTTTTATTTACCCAATGGTGGAGGGTATTAAAAATTCGGAACGGCCGAACTTAATGTTTTTACTTGTTTTTGGTACCTCCCTCACAAAAGTTAAACATTTTCAACATTTTATGATAACCTACACCTCGGCGTATATTGTCCATGAAGGACCTTGAGGTTTTCTATTGTCCACAGGGGATCTTGAGATCTCCTATTGTACATGGGGAACCTTAGAAACTTTATTTCTAGAGGACTTTGAGGTCTCCTATTGTCCATACGGGACCTTGAGATCGATACACTTAAGAAAAGGTATTTCTAAAAGACTTTCAGGTCTCCTTTTGTCCATAGGGGGTTTGAGATCTCCTATGGTCCATAGGGGACCTTGAGGTCGATAAAATATGGCAAAAGTATTTTTAGAGGACTTTGAGGTCTCTTATTGCCCATTAACTTTGTCATTCCGTTTCTAACTCCTTGAAATACCCAAGTTAAACCCAACTATTCTATGTCCATTTAGCGATGTCCGTCTGTTTGTCTGTCCGTCCCTCTGTCTGTCTGTCCGTCTGCCTGTTGTAATCACGCTATCTTTCGAACGAATTGAGATAGAAGGCTAAAATTTTGCACACATGTATATTTTGCCAGTAGGCAGGTTAAGTTCGTAAATGGGCCATGTAGGCCCAAGTTATAATATAGCCCCCATGCAACGGTACCTCCTGATATTCGGTATTTTGATGATTTTAGCGACATTATTTACCGGAATCGTTTCAAAGTTGGCATTTGAAGTTCGTAATAGATGCTGCAGCATAAAACAGAAAATGGGCCATGTTGGTCCACGTCTTCGTATAGCCCCCATATACCGTACCCCCCGATATTCGGTGTTTTGATGATTTTAGCTACATTATAAACAGATTTTTCTTCAAGTTTCGCATTTAAATATTGTAATAACTTATGATAAAAGTTGCCTATGCAGGTCCACGTCGTCGTATAGGCATTCGGTATTTTTAAGATTTTAACAGAATTTTTAACGGATTTTATTTATTTATTTTTTTTTTTGGAAATTGTCAAATTTGTACCAAATGGTGGAGGGTATTAAAAGTTCGGCCCGGCCAAACTTACAGCTTTTTTACTTGTTCATTTTAACATTCCTAAATATTCGTAGGAGACCCCATAAATTATATATATTCATGATCAGCATAAAATTCTAAGTCGATTTAACGATGTCCGTCTGCCGGTTGAAGTCACGATACAGCCTACATTATTTGACGTAGAGCTTTAAAATTTGCCGGAATAATTTGTGTTGTATCTAGGATGGTTGGTATTGAAAATGAGATATATCGGTCCATATAACGATCACGTCCCAATATTCGGTATTTTTATTATTTTCCCCACATTTTTTCACAGACTTGTCTAAAAATTGGTATTTGTAAGTCGTAATGGGTTCTAGCTCCGGTGGCGAAATATTGTATGTATAGGTCCACGTTGCTGTATTACCTCTATACCACGATACTTCCCAATATTCGTTATTTTGATGATTTTTATCACAGTTTTCTACGGATTTGTCTAAAAATTGGTATTTGTAGTTCGTAATGTGTTCTAGCTATGGTGGCGGAACATAGTATATAGAGGTCCAGGTACCTCCCGAAATTGTTTCTAATTTGCTATTTAAGAAGATTTGATAGATGACAGTTTTTGAAGTATAAAATTGCCTATAGAGGTTCCCGTTTTTTTTTTTGTGTTTTTTTTTTTTTTTTTTGAAAAGTTTAACAGAATTATCCAAATGGTCTTATTGGTATTTTTATTTTTAAGTAGAACACGTTTGAGTTCAGATACTTTTATATAAAAATGTTTTTTTTGCCCACTCCACGTATTAAAAATTAAAAATTTGCATTCTAGCTAACATACCCTTCTTTTGTTTAAATACATTGTATATATTTCGCTACATATCCGATATATTTACTATCGGCATCTACGCAACGGTCAGGATTGACCTGTTTGTCTATTTGTGATTTCGTCGGGATTAAAAATATTCGCAGTTTAATGGAAAATTTGAATTTTACTTAACACAAATGTTATGGCCTATTTCACCCTCTAAATATTACCTGACGACCATAAAAATTGGAATTAGAAGCCCTAAGCCCGAGCCACATGCTAACTTCCGCTTCGATCAAAATCAAGAAATTTTTCATTTCATTTCAACTCCTAAATATTATGCGATTATCTCCAAAAGCAATAGGCATCTATTCTGGCCCTAGCCCCACCTCCATTCTAAATATCGTGAAGATCGGGCCACAACATGGACAGATGGACGGACGGACATACATAGCTAGATCGACTCAGCTCAGCGAGATAGGAAGATCCATATATACTTTCCTATATGGGAAACCAATATTTCGTGGTGTTACATACATTTTGGCCCAATCAAACTTATAAAACCTCCAAAACACATAAGGTATAAAAATGTCTTCGTCAAATTTAGTGAAAATCGATTCCGAATTGGATATGCCTCGCATATATTAGTACCCTCTGAAACCAAGTTGTAGCTGCTCTATAGCCAAATGCTGAGGTTACGGGAGCTCTACTAAATATGCATAGTGGTATAGGGCATCATATAGTCGGCCCCGTCCGACTTTTGACTTTTCCTTACTGGTTTCTAAGTGTATTACTCACTTTGCATGATTTACATCTCATAAAAATTGTCCCATTTTATTTACATTCTGTTAAAATTTAACAAATTTATTATTCAACATCTTCATATAAACAAAAAATAATAAAAATATTTAATATATTATTTTTTTTTAATATTTAATATGTTATTTTTCCACAATTTATTTACAGATTTCATTCAACGTCGTAATGTAAACAGTTGGGAGATTGAAATTTTGACAACTTAAAGTGATCAGCGAGACCAAAGAGTGAAAGAAAAGAGAAAATAAAACAGATCTTGTGATAAACGCAATAGAATAGTGCTTAAATATATATATTTTTAAGATAATAATAACAACAACAAAACTAAACTTCACATAAATTATGGCTGCCACAACAACAAATGCAAACAAAATGATGCTGTATTTAACTGTGTTAGTTGCCGTTATTACATCTCAATGCTTATCAGGTAAATATTTATTAAAAACAAATGTGAAATAAAAATGTATTATTTTTAATGTTATTGTTTACGACATGTAGAGGGTGTACGGGGGTGTAACTCAAATGTGTGATTACCAGAAAATAGGACAGTATTTATGTTTATTTTACTTTTTTTATGGGCTTAGTATTTTTAATTAGACTATGTGTGAGTGCTGTAATAAGCCACTAAATGATTATATCTACAAAATTCGTCTTAGTAGATTATGACTCTTAACTTCTAAACTTTTGGAAATATAAGGCAACAAAAAACAGCTGTAATTTCGTCTGGGCCGAACTTCGAATACACGCCTCAATTTGGAACGAATTTGGCAATTTTCAAAAAAAAAAAAAAAAAAAAAAATAAAATAAAATCCCTTAAAAATTTTGTTAATATCTTAAAAATACCATATGTAGCTGTTATATTGGGGTCCATACGACGACATTGACCTGCATAGACAACTTTTGACATAAGCCATTACAATATTCAGATGCGAAACTTGAAAAGAAAATCGATGAATAATGTAGCTAAAATCATCAAAATACAGAACATATGGAGCTACCATTATATAGAGACTTTACCAAAACGTGGACCTGTACAGACAATTTTCTGTCATAGGCTGTCGTAGCCACTACGAACTTTAAATACTAAATTTGAAACATTTCCGGTGAATAATATCGCTAAAATCATCATAATATCGTACCGTACCGTACCATGGAGGCTATGCGAAGACGTGGACCTGTACAGACAATTTTCTGTCATAAGCTGTAGGATCCATTTCGAACTTCAAATACCAAATTCCGGTGAATAATGTCAGTAAAATCATCAAAATACCGAATATCTGGAGGTGCCGTTATATGGCGGCTATACGAAGGCGTGGATCTGCACAGACAGTTTTCTGCCATAGGCTGTAGTAGCCATTACGAACTTTAAATACAAAATTTGAAACATTTCTGGGTAATAATGTCGCTAAATTCATCAAAATACCGAATATCGGGAGGTACCATTGTATGGGGGCTATACGAAGACGTGAACCTGCACAGACAATTTTCTGTCATAGGTTGTAGCATCCATTGCGAACTTCAAATACCAAATTCCGGTGAATAATGTCGCTAAAATCATCAAAATACCGAATATCGGGAGGCACCATTTTTATGGGGGCTATACGAAGACGTGAACCTGCACAGACAATTTTCTGTCATAGGCTGTAATATCCATTACGAACTTCAAATACCAAATTCCGGTGAATAATGCCGCTAAAATCATCAAAATACCGAATATCGGGAGGCACCATTTTTATGGGGGCTATACGAAGACGTGAACCTGCACGGACAATTTTCTGCCATAGCCTGTAGTAGCCATTACGAACTTTAAATACTAAATTTGAAATATTTATAAAATTTAGAAGCGATCTCCAAGTTCCGCCTAGACCTTTATTTGCCAATGATACTTTATTAACCTACGTGCAGGGTATCAGGTGGTACCCATTCGTTTTTTTCTAAGGTCATGGGGTTTGTGAGAAAAATTTCCCCCCACCATCATCTATATAAATATCATAGCACCCATCGACATTATCATCTGCAAGATCTACAAAGATTAGATTAGAATCTGCATAAAAATAAACACCTCCGAGTAAAAATAGCTGAAATTAAATCCAGCGATCTTCTAAATATGTTTTGTGGCCCCAAACACACGTTGTGATTTATGAGAGGAGATTTTCGCCTTATATTATAAAATGCTATTACTTTATAGCCAGTAGGTTTTGACCTGTGACTTTCGGATTTACTTTATGGATGTGAGATAACAATTTTAAATATAGAGCACAGTAAATGGCAAAGGTATGCCATATACGGTTAACTAAGACGTCATAGATATATGACCTCTAACAAATAAAAACAGACCAAAATCGTTCGGAGTTGACTATATGACACCAAAACAGCACCTTGAATATTTGGCAGAGGTGCTTCCCGTAACAAATACGGGTTAGTTCATAGTTTACATAAAATAGTAGGTAAATATATATAATACTCTCAGCATCTAACGATACCCTCAGCCTTATTTCAGTAGAGGGTATTTTTCAGTTGATTCAGCCAAAATGTGCCTCATCAAAATAACTGTTTTAGACCAATTCTCAAAAAAAAAAAAAAGAAAAAAAATTAAAAATTTTCAAAGTATAAATTGAATATTAAGCGAAGTCTGTATCCTATAAATATATTTTGAGACTAGTTAGTGCCCTCTACTTCCCATTAGTAATTTCCGAACAATTATATAACGCATCACCACCAGATACCAACATAGACCTCAATATCAAATTTCGGAATTCCAACTCTAATCCTTCACTCAATACCCAATTTGGTGCCACTTAGTACTTTTCGAATAATTATAAGATAAATTTCCAAAAATTGAGGATATCAGCCTTATCCCTTCACCCAGTACCAAATTTAGTACTTTTCGTACAAATATAGGACGTATTTTCAAACCATCGCCAAATTTCGAACACAGACACCAACAATAAGTTAAATATCAAATTTCAGAATTGTATCCTATCCCTTCACTCAATAAAAAATATAGTACCACTCAGTACTTTTTCCGAAACCACCTCTATATGTCCAGGCTACACATGGACAGCGATCCTTATGGACAGCGATCAAATTTCAGATTTCAAGCACTATCTGTTCACCCAAAAAATAAAATTGTATCAAACGACGTACTATTTATTTTAGTACCGTTTATTACACATAAGTACGAATTTCCATAACTACAGTCCACAAGAAACCTTATTTTCAAATTTCACGATTCCAACTCTACCGGTTCAGCCAAAATTTGAATTGTACCAAAATTTAGTACCATTTAGTACACTTAAGTGCGATTTTTCAAAACTACATACATTCCTCAGTCCTAGAATGCAATAGTAATCTTAATTTTAAATTTCACCCAAATCGAAATTGTACCAAATTTAGTACATTTTAGTTATTTTAGTGCACATAAGTACAAATTTCTAAAGCCACCTTTATACCCCAATCCAACACTCCGCTTGTAATGTTAATTTCAAATTTCAGGATTCCATCTCTATCGGTTTCTCCAAATTCAAATTGTACTAAATTTTAGTACCGTTTAGTACTTTTCGTCTACATGAGTATACACTTCCAAAACTACCTCTTTTACTCCTTAGCCTTGATTCCCATTCCAAATTTTAAGTTTTTGGCTCTAACCGTTCGCATGATACGAAATGGTACCAAATATAGTACCAAAATTTAGTATTTTTCGTACCGTTCTAGTACGAATTTTCAAGTCACCACACATTTAAATCAGTCAGTCAATCAGTTAGTTTACTCCTTTAATAATATAGAAATCGTACCAAATATAGTACAGGGTTGTCCATATTCGACGGACCCATCTGGCAACACCATAACTTTTGACAGAGATGTCACATCGCTTAATGACATACCGCGTTTAAAGCGTCAGTCCAGGCAGATTTTTACCATCAACCAATACACGCCACGCGAGCGCTCTGAAATAGTTGAAATTTACATTCAACAGAAGAATTAAATTGTGAAAACTCAACGCGCTTTTGAAACATTAAAAAATGTGAGAAGTGCGCCTTCTAAGAACACCATTAAGCGTTTATACGAAAAAATTTCGACTGGTAAGGCTCTTTCTAATCTGAAGAGGCCATATAAAAGTCGGCCAAGGCGATCGGCCGAGAATATCGCTGCCGTACGAGCCAGTGTTTAGAGGTCCCCAATAACATCCCAAAAACGCCGTTCTCAGCAGTTGGGCATGGCTCGGTCCACTTTACAACGGATTATTCGCATTGATTTGCATTTGTTCCCGTACAAAATTTAATTGACACAAAGAATGTTGCCTGCGGACAAGTCTCGTCGATTGGAATGGTCCCAAAGAGTCATGGGTCCGTCGAATATGGGCAACCCTGTACATTTTAGTATTTTTCGTACATTTATAGTGCGAATTTCAGAAAGCCTCCAACAGTGGTGCTCATACCAAATCTAAAAATTCTCCACTGGTCTCTACTTGTCCGTCAAATACGAATGGTGCCATATTTAGTACTCTCCGTACAGTTTGAGTATGTATTTCCCAAAAAACCAAGACTTATCTGACACCTACGGACCAAGAGTGACCCTCGCCCAAAATTTCTAGCTTCAGCCGTTTCATCTGGGCGTTTATGAATTTTTAAGTCAGTCATTCAATTATGGATTTTCGATCCAGTTGAGGTTTTTACCCTCTTGCATTTAGGTCTTTGGATTATACCGTGCACTCGTCGAGATTGTGTGTGCCACAACCCCTCTCAACAATTTCAAAACTACACATTTCCCATAATCTAGAATAGTTTTAATTTATGGCACTCATCGTGGCATATAATCTCAAGTGGTTGTTTTGGTTTGACCAAATCTTTATAAATCAAATTAAAATCTTTTGATATATTTAAGTGACAGATACAACATATATATTATACAGTAGTAGTAGCGATAAGTTCGACATGTTTGGGTAGAAACATTTGAAATTTCTGATTATTGATTGTTTTGTTTTAATTTTCGATAATGGAATAACGTCATTGATAAAATCTAAAAAAGAAATACAAAATTTACTGAAATTGTATTTTCGAAAGAAATGACATAATTAATGGCAATGCAATTGTTCTAGGCAACGGAATAAATGTTCGGAAAAAAACAACAACAACAACAACAACAAAAACCACAATTGACATTGTCGAATGGTGTCGAATTACAATATTGACTTAAAACAATAGTTACGTCTCTAAAATACAAACTGACAACAGGTGATTGTTGTGAAATGTAGCGTAATTCCCTGTTATTGGAGTTCAGAATTGTAATGGAACACCTAGAGCCAGCCTCTGAATAAAGCTTTTTCAAATTTCTAATTGTATTAATTAAATTAACTAATTTGAATAGTCTGGAGAAAATTTAATTAGCGGAAAAACTAGTCGTAGGTGTTGGCTTTACAATGGGCAACACCTATAACAAATTTGTTTTACAAACAATTGAAAAAGTATCGGATGTGGTCTTCGACATGTGTACAAAACTTATACGAAAAGTACTAAATGTTACTAAATTGGGTATTAAGTGAATGGATAGAGCTGGAATTCCGAAAAATATCGGTGGGTTTGTTCGATATATGATGTATACCCTCAGCCAATGCTCTATGATGTCAATATTTTTTGACTTTTGTTATGATTATTCAAATTGTTGACTCTTCTGGTGTAGGTTCCAAAGGAATGGGTCAATATTGTAGATTTCGTATTGGACCTTAATAAATATGATATAAATATGGCAACTTGGCAGGTCCGGACTATATAGACTATTTCCTCACTTTATGTTAGATATGTGATTATTTTGTAGTAAATGTAAAAATGTGCGCAAGGTACCAGATATAGTCGGCCGCAGTCTTTCATTTTCATACTTCATCTGAAACAGATAAAAATACTGGTACGGAAAAAAATACAAGAAAATCGTACATTTATATCCAATTCATGGGAAATCATAAATTCCATATTCATCTCAGGTTTCTGGTTGAGAAAAAATACAGGGTGAGATGAAAAAACTGCAACCAACTACAGACTGCTGTCATTTCTGAGCTACTCGTCCGACAGCTGTTAAAATTATTCCAGTGACAGCTCATTACATTGTTTACAAGCGTACAAAACCATTTTTGTGAGAATTCTCCAGAAAAAAAGTTATTCGTGATGGAATTCAAGCGTGAGAGTGTGATTTCTTTATATTTGGCTGGAAAACCAATAGTGGCTATCGTTAGATCACTCCAGCATTTAAATGTGAATAAATCTTTTGTGTCTCGTACCATCCCTGGTTACCGTGATAACGGTAGCATAGGCCGACGTCAAGGAAGTGGACGGAAGAAAACAGCAACATCAGGAGAAATAGTTCGAAAAGTAAAGAAGCGACTTGATCGAAACCCGCGTCGCAGTGGCCGAAAAATGGCTCGTGGGCTGAACATATCGCAATATTCCATTCGGCAAATATTGAAAAATGAGCTCGGGGTAAAGCCATTGAAATTCCATTGAAAAGTGCAAGAACTTACACCGCAACAGCAAGAAAATAGACTCAAAAGAGCTAAAGAGTTGTTTCGATTGGCCGAAAGTGGTGAACTGCCGAATTTGGATTTCTCCGATCTCCGATGAGAAAACATTCGTTGTCCAGCAGAGCAGTTTGGAAACAAACAAAACGATTGTGTCTACTTGCCAAAGAGGTCAGCTGAAAATGCGCACCTTCGGTTGGCCACCAGAACTCAAGCGCCAGCAATGGTTATGGTGGGGGCCGCCATAACAGCCGATGATCTCTCTCCGGACGTATTAATGGACCGTGGCATAAAAATAAATGCCGAATATTATCGCAAAAATATTCTGGAGGGTGTAATAAAGCCTGGGGCACGCAAACATTTTGCCGCACACCTTGGACATTCCGAACAAGACTCAGCACCATCACACTAAGCATGAGCCACCCAAGAATGGTTACAAAATGGGTTTCCTCGCTTCATTTCCAGCGCACAATGGCCACCAAAATCTCCGGATACCAATCCGTTAGACTATTGTGTCTGGAGTATTTTGGAAAGCAAGGTTGGCACTAAAAAATACCAAAGTGTCGATCACCTCAAGCAAGCGCTTCGCCGAGAATGGGCCAAAATACCGCAGAGCAACATTCAGGCAGCGTGTGACGATTCTAAAATTTGATGCTTTTTCCGATATATTTTGCTTTCATTCAATAAAATTAAAAAAAAAAATTAAAAAAATGTGACGTTTGACTTCGTTGCAGTTATTTTATCTCACCCTGTATATCATCTTTACAGTAGATCTTGTGTTAGCAAAAATGTTTGTGTGTGTGAAATTTGAAGAGAGTTGGATGCTTATTTCGCTTTCTTTGAGCGTTTGATTTTTCAAAATCTTGAAGCCCATGTGGGGGAGGTACCAGAAGAAATTTTCTTTATTTTCTTATTTTTATAACAGGTCTTCTATTGGTGAAAATGTTGAGATGTGCCAAGTTTGAATAGAATTGGATGTTGATTTCACGTTTTATGACCTTCATGAATATTTAAAATTTGTGGGGGAGGTACTTGATGGAGTGGATCGATATATTCCATATTAGTCGAAACAATGGAATACCTGAAATATGAAGAGAATCGCATGCTTATTTCGGATTTTATAATCCTTTTGATTATTCAAAACGTCGACCGTTTGTGAGGTAGGTACCAGAAGAAATGGTCCGATCCCTACCATCTTTATAACAGGTCTTGTGTTAATGGAAATATTGAGATTTACCAAGTCTAGATGGAATTGGATGTTTATTTCGGGTTTTATGAGCTTCACGGTTATTCAAAAATTTGACCCTTAATGGGTGAGGTACCAGAAGGAGTAGACCGATATCTTTCTTCTCCATGAAATATGAAGAGAATCGCATGCTTATTCGGATTTTATAATCGTTTTGGTTAGAAGAAATGGTCCGATCTCTACCAGCTTTATAAGGGATCTGATAGAAATATTGAGATGTGCCAAGTCTGAATAGAATTGCATATTAATTTCACGTTTTATGAGTTTCATGAATATTCAAAATTTTGACCCTTTGTAGGGGAGGTACTTGATGGAGTGATATTATAATGATAATGATATTATCAATTTTTGCACCTAACCTAGCACATACGCAAATTTTTGGATTTGCAAAGTTAGAGCAAAATCGAATTATCGTTTCTCTTTCTGTGCAGTAAAATATTTTTTTGACCTTTTGTGGGTGATTTACAAGAAGGAGAGGACCGATATTGCCCATCTCCCAACTCCATCTAAGTTGCATAATAATATTAATATGTACTAAGTTTGGATCAAATCGGATGCTCCCTTCTAGAGTTATCGTGCGCACCAGCCACCAAATAGACAGCCAGACAGACGGACGGACATTGCTAGATCGACTCCAAATGTCCTGAAACGGATTTGGCCCAATGAGAATTGTTTATATCGATGAGGCACTATTTTATCCGTATCAAATGATGTATACCTCTCTTGCGTGTGTATTTTTTTTGTCTTTTAGGGGACCTAAACCCCAGTCCTCCATATTTTAGATAAACATTACTAATTAGTTTTGTTTTCTTCCACAATTTAATTTTTTGTCTATTTTCTTCACATCAATTTTATGTTAATCATTTGCCATCATAATTTGCCACTATTTAATTCAAATTCCACGATTTCCAAGTGCCGCAATTTTTGTTTGTATATGTAGAGGGGGGTGTGGTGTGTGTTTGCGTGCTGGCCTGCCTGTGTTTATGCGTTTATTAAGGGTGTTAATTAATAATGTTTTAATAATAAGAATAATAAAAATAAAAAAACATTTAATTAGTGTTCTTTAGCCACTTTTCACAATGCCATCATTTTTCACACAATGATGTTGTGTGTAGGCGCCCCACAGTTCTTCCCCTCCCCTCAGAATCTCTCCATAATGTGTCTGTGTTTATTTTATTTAATTAGCATATGATTATCACTTGTTAGTGGGGGGGGGGGGGGGAAGAGAACACAGATGCTAAAATTGCACATGACTCTGGAGAGGTTTGATGTACTTTTTTATGACAGTTTTTGATACCCTCAGCCATATGGCTAGAGAGAGGGAATATATCATTTGATACAACCAAAACGTACCTCATTGAAAAAACGGTTTTAGACCCTAGGTCTCTTTGGAACAAATCCGTTTCGGAACATTTGGAGTCGATCTGGCGATGTCTCTCTGGTGCGCACTCTTTCTCTGTCTCTCTCTCTCTCTCTCTCTCTCTCTCTCTCGAAGAGATTATCTGATTTGGGTCAAACTTGGTACATCGTAATATTATTATCAAACTTAGATCGAGTTCGGAGATGGGCAATATCGGTCCACTCCTTCTGGTTAATACCCCACAAAACGTCGAAATTTTCACAAAAATATTTTACTGCATAGAAAGTGAAGGGATAATCCAATTTTTCTAACTTTGCAAATCGTAGTATTTGCATCAGTGCTAGGTCAGATGCGAAAATGAACAATATCAGTTCACTCCATCAATTACCTCCCCCACAAAGGGTTAATATTTTGAATAATTCTAACTCTTATAAAATGTAATGTAATGGTCCGATTCTCCTCAAATTACACAGGTCGCAATATTTTTATTAAGCAAAGGTCTAGTATGAAGATGGAATATTTCGGTCCACTCCTTTTGGTACCTCCCACACAAAGATTGAAAATTTTGAATATCTATGAAGCTCATATAACGCGAAATTAACATCCGATTCCATTCAGACATGGCACATCTCAATACTTCCATCAACACTAGATCTGTTATAAAGATGGTAGAGCTCGGGCCATTTCTTCTGGTACCTTACCCACAAAGGGTCAAAGTTTTGAATAACCAAAACGATCATAAAATCCGAAATAAGCATCCAGTTCTCTTCAAATTGCACAGATCGCAATATTTTTATTAAACCAAGGTCTGATCAGAAGATGCTATATTTCGGTCCACTCCTTTTGGTACCTCCCCCATAAAGGTTGAAAATTTTGAATATCTATGAAGCTCATAAAACACGAAATTAACATCCGATTCCATTCAGACATGGCACATCTCAATACTTCCATCAACACTAGATCTGTTATAAAGATGGTAGAGCTCGGGCCATTTCTTCTGGTACCTTACCCACAAAGGGTCAAAGTTTTGAATAACCAAAACGATCATAAAATCCGAAATATGCATTTGGTTCTCTTCATATTTCACACGTCCCATTATTTCTACTAACACGAGATCTGCGTTGAAGATGGATTATATCGGTCCACTCCCTCTGGTACCTCCCCCATAAAGGGTCAATATTTTGAATATTCATGAAGCTCATAAAACACGAAATTAACATCCGATTCAATTTAGATTTGGTACAAAATTCTGTTAAAAATACCGAATGTAGTCGTTATTTTAGCGTCTATACGACGACGTGGACCAGTATAGATAACATTTTTCATAAGCCATTACAATATTCAAATGCGAAACTTGAAAAAAATTTCGGTGAATAATGTAGCTCAAATCTTCCAAATACCGAATACAAGGAAGTACCATGGGGACTATACCAAAACGTGGACCTGCACAGACAATTTTCTGTCGTAGGCTGTAGTATCCATTACGTACTTCAAATACCAAATTCGAAACAATTCCGGGAAATAATGTCGCTAAAATCCTGAAAATACCGAATATCGGGAGGTACCGTTATATGGGGGCTATACGAAGACGTGGACCTGCACAGAAAATTTTCTGTCTTAGGCTGTAGTATCCATTATGAACTTCGAATACCAAATTTGAAACATTTCCGGGAAATAATGTCGCCTTAATCACTAAAATATCGAAAATAAGGAGGTACCATTATAATGGGGGGTCTAAACCAAAACGTGGAACTACATGACCCATTTTCAATGCCACAAGTCCTGCAGACATAATACACATTTGAGTAAAATTTTTATCAACTAACTTCATTTCGTTGGGAATCTAGAATGATTTCCACAGACGGACGGACATCGCTAAATCGACATAGAATTTTATGGCGGCCCACACCATTACCATGGCCCATTCTTTCGAAACCGTCCAGAGCGTGAAGTTTTTTGTCACGAAAATAGCACCGTAATGCTGTAAAATTAATCTACGTTGTTCTGTAAAAAATAAGTGTAACTTTTATAAAATCTGCACCAATCATAAAAATGATATTTGCGAAATTTATAAAGAGGCCACTAACCGGTCTCTTCGTTTTCAAGTTGCCAAGTAAATAAATCACAGCCACTGTTGTAAAGATAACTTCGGCTGCAAGTTAAGTGGGACATTTATGGCGAGGAGGAGAAATAGACAGACATTGTAAAAAATTGTTATAACCACGAATCTTCAGTAGTGTGTCGAATGTAATGAAGCTTTAAAAAATATTTTTTTTGAGATAAGAAAAGCTGTGGAGCAATGAAGAACGGGTGCATATTTTCGAGGGATATTTTTTTAAGTAGGTCACGTTGTCTTCTGAGGACTACATCATTTTTAATTTCTTTTTCCAGAGGTTATATTTTTATACCCTCCACCATAGTATGGAGGGTATCGAAATACACATTTTAAACCCCACAAAGTATATATATTCTTGATCAGCATTAAATTCTATGTCGATTTAGCGATGTCCGTCCTTCTATCCGTCTGTCCGTCTGTGGAAATCACTCTAGCTTCCGAACGAATTGAGGTAGATTGATAAAATTTTGCTCAAATGTATGTTATGTCTGCAGGACTTTTGGTATTGAAAATGGGCCATGTAGGTCCACGTCTTCGTAGAGCCCCCATATAATGGTACCTCCCGATATTCTGTATTTTGATGATTTTAGCGAATTTCTTCACCGGAATTGTTTTAAATGTGGTATTTGAAGTTCCTAATGTATACCAGAGCCTAAGACAGAAAATTGTCTGTGCAGGTCCACGTTTTCGTAGAGTCCCCATATAAAGGTACTTCCCGATATTCGGTATTTTTATGATTTTAGGTACATTTTTCAGAATTGTTTCAAATTTGGTATTTAAAGTTCCTAATGGATACCAGAGCCTAAGACAGAAAATTGTCTGTGCAGGTTCACCTCTACGTAAAGCTCCCATATAACGGTACCTCTCGATATTCGGTATTTTGATTTTATCGACATTATGACCGACTTATTTTTAAGTTTCGCATTTGAATGTTGTAATGGTTTATGACAATTGTTACCTACGGTTATAACAATTGTTACCAGGTTCATGTCGTCGTATAGACCCTAATATAATAGCTACATTCGGTAGGATTTTAACAGAAGTTTTAACGGATTTTATTGTTTTTGAGAATTGCCCAATTCGTTTCAAATGGTGGAGGATATTCAAAGTTCGGCCCGACCGAACTTACAGCTTTTTTACTGGTTTCAATTTATATTTAAATGTTTGTGGACTAGGGAACTTCAAAAGACCAAAAATAAGGCTAAAGAAAATATTTTACAAAAAATTTATAAAAATTTCTGCCCCATGGCTACAGAGGGTATACATCAAATGGTGGGGCCAATAATGAGCCTTAGTGGAATAAAGACGTTAGATTTCATGGCTCTAGGGATTGAATGCTAATTGGGACATTTAGAGACAATTGAAATATCCATATCTAATATCCCTCCACTCCTTCAGGAATCTCCTCCACAAGGGATCAACACAATCCTAACTTCCAATCCACATTAGACCTTTCAAATTTGGCATAATAGTTTGTATTGTCTTTAGAACGGTTGGTATTAAAAATATGTCGGACAACGTTTTTGCGTAGCCCCCATATAACGGTATCTCCCGATAATGGGTGTTTTGATGATTTTACCCCAGTTCCAAACGGAATTATTGCAAATTTAGCATTTTGAGTTTATAAAAGGTTCTACCGCTGTTATATTCTGTATAGGTCCACATGCTACTTTCGGATATTCGGTATTTTGACGATTGCTGACATATTTTCCAACGAATTTGTCTAAAATTTGGTATTTTTAGTTAGTAATGGGTTATAGATCCGGTGGCAGAACATTGTATATATAAGTCCACATTACCTAACCATAATCGGTATTTTTGGGATTAAGGTCACATTTTCTATCTAAACCAGTATCGAGAAAAAGGTGAAACTCGTTTGAATTGGAGTAGGAGCACTCCTGGGAGTAGGAAAAAAACAAAGCATATCCTATTTTTCGATATCGCCCGAAGCGAGCATGTTTTGCTCGTCTAAGAGTGGGAGCACAATTCGCTCGAAATTGAGCAGATTCTACTCTTGCCAATTTCTCTTTCAGTTTTTATCATACCATTGACAACTCTCCGTGTTCGGTCCGACTTCGAACCAAAAGTCGGAAGGAAATATTGATTTCGGATGAGAATTCGGTCCGACTTCTGACCGAAAGCAGCTACATAATCGGTGTTTTTGGGATTAAGGTCACATTTTCTATCTAAACCAGTATCGAGCAAAGGGTGAAACTCGTTTGAATTGGAGTGGGAGCACTCCTGGGAGTAGGAAAAAACAAAGCATATCCTATTTTTCGATATCGCTTGAAGCGAGCATGTTTTGCTCGTCATAGAGTGAGAGCGCAATTCGCTCGAAATGGAGCAGATTCTACTCTTGTCGATTTCTTTTTCAGTTTTTGTCATACCATTGACAACTCTCCGAGTTCGGTCCGACTTCAAACCAAAAGTCGGAATAAAATTTTGATTTCGGAAACGAATTCGGCCCGACTTCTGTCGCTGAAAGACTAAAATTTTAGCCGACTTTCGAACCGAAGTCGGACCGAATTTGCATGGATTTCCATGGGGAATTCGGATGGGAAATTTAAGTTGTCGGACCGAACTTAGAAGTAATATCGTGCGCATTTAAGCAGATGTAACAAAAGAAAAAACGTTGAAGAGCATTATCGCCTATCTGTTCCAATTATTGTTGTTGCTTTTTTTTGATGGTGACTACAAATGCCATACACAGGGTAAGATAACAAAAACTGCAACAAAGTCAAACGCCATAATTTTTAGATTTTTTTAATTTTATTGAATGAAAGCGAAAATGTCGGAATTATCTTCAAATTTTAGAATAAGTTTAGATTTGTTCGAATTGGCCAACTTTGGCACGAATTATGGCCTTCAAACGGCCAATGAAACCGTCACACGCTGCCCGAATGTTTCTCTGCGGTGCTTTAGCCCATTAACGGCGAAGCGCTTGCTTGGGGTGATCGACACTTTGGTATTTTTTAGTGCCAACCTTACTTTCCAAAATACTCCAGACACAATAGTCCAACGGATTGGCATCCGGAGATTTTGGTGGCCATTATGCGCTGGAAATGAAGCGAGGAACCTTATTGTAACCATTCTTGGATGGCGCGTGCTGAGTGCTGAGTCCTGTTGGAATGTCCAAGGTCTGCGACTAAAATGTTTGCCTGCCCAAGGCTTTAATACATCCTCCAGAATATTTTCGCGATAATATTCGGCATTTATTCTGATGTCTGATGCTACGGTCGATTAATGCGAGCGGAGAGCGACCATCGGCTGTTATGGCGGCCCACACCATCACCATGGCCGGTGCTTGAGTTCTGGTGGCCAACCGAAGGTGCACATTTTTATCTGACCTCTTTGGCAAGTAACCATGATCATTTTGACGCTACCAGTGTCACGGCAACGAGCGATGCTACGAGACACAAAAGATTTATTCACATTTAAATGCTGGAGGGTTCTAACGATAGCCACTTGTGGTCTTCCAGCCAAATATAAAGAAATCACACTATCACGCTTGAATTCCATCACGAATAACTTTTTTTTCTGAAAAATTCTCACCAAAATGCTTATATTCGCTCGTAAACAATAGAATGAGCTGTCACTGAAACAATTTTAACAGCTGTCGGACGACTGGCTTAGAAATGACAGCAGTCTGAAGTTGGTTGCAGTTTTTTCATCTCAACCTGTACTTTGTGGGGTCTAAAATCTATATTCGATGTGTTACAAACGGAGTGAAAAAACTTAATATACCCTTCAACTATGGTAGAAAATTCGGAATCTCGGAATTTTCTGAATTGTGATTTTTTTCAATTAATTTTTGTTTTTGGGCCATGTGATTTTTGGTTCCAAAGCATCCATTCCATAATGAAGGTTTTCACATTTTCTATAGAAAATTTGCTAGTCCTTTTTTAAATTTTTATACCCTACACCACAAGGAGGACAGGGTATTATGTCTTTGTGCATTTGTTTGTAACAGGCAAAAGGAAACGAGATAGACCCATAGTTCTTTTTGATGATCTGCATAGAATCACATTCTGAGTCGATTTGTGTTTGTCCGTCCGTCCGTCTGTCCATGCATTTTTGTAAACAAAGTACAGTTCGCATTTATTGCCCTATCCAGATGAAATTTTCCACAACTCATTTGTTTGGCCCAAGGACTAACCCTATTGAAATTGGAGATAATCGGTCAAAATTTGGATATAGCTCCAATATATATCTTCGTCCGATTTGCCTTTTATTGTGCACCAAACGTGTAATATTAGCCCGAATAGTATGGAATTTTGCACATACCAAATTACCAAATTAGGCCTGAAAATAAGTATGCCAAATTTGATCGAAATCGGTTCAGATGTAGCTATAGCTCCCATATATATTGTTCATCCGATTTGTTATTTTTGTCCTTCGCAGCTTTAATATGCACTCTGTAACAACAATATTTGGGGAAATATATCAAATACAGCTCAGAAATACATTTGCTAAATTTTATCGAGATCGGTTCAGATTTGAATGTAGCTCCCATATATAACTTCGTCCGATTTACCTTTGATTGTGCACCAAACGTCTAATATTTGCCCAAACGGGATGGAATTTTGCACTTACGACCGAATTGAGTCTAGAAGCTCGTATGCCAAATTTGATCGAAATCGGTTCAGATATAGCTATAGCTCCCATATATATTGTTCATCCGATTTGTTGTATTTGTTACCCACAGCCGTAATATGCACTCCGCAATAACGATATTCAGGCAAATATATGAAATACAGCTCAGAAATATCTTTGCCCAATTTTATCGAGATCGGTTCAGATTTGGATATAGTTCTCATATATATCTTTATCTGATTTCAAATTAATTTTGCACCAAATGGGCAATACAAGTCCGAATTTCAAAGATACAAATGCTTCGGCATATTTAATCTTTTGAACTTTAAATTATAATTATAATCATAGCGTGTATGATTGAATTCTCCCATAAAAACTTTTAATTGTTATGCGGAGCTCTACTAAATTAGCAAAGTGGTGTAGGGTATCATAAAGTCGGCCCCGCCCGAATTTAAGACTTTCTTTACTGTTTTTTTTTTTTTTTTTGGATTTTTTACTTTTCTGAAAATTGCACAGTTTTACCATCGTGAGCTGAATTTGTCTTCCATGATGGAGGGTATGAAAATATTCGACCTGGTACAACTTAAGTCCCATTTTTTACTTTAATTCCATTTCAAACTTTTGTTTTTTGTTTCAATTTTTTTTCGAACTTCTCAATGTTCCTGAGTGTGTTAGTTAGTACATGCCTTCTACTCACTCGTCATGGCTGACAATCGTAAAAGTATCTAAATAATAAATGAAAACTAAATATTGATATGTGAAAATTATTATAAACAAATAAACAAAGAGAGACCCTGTCGAGCCAGAGAAAATAGCAACAAAAATTTGCATTTTTATTTCATTGCATTTTGCAGTTTTGTTTATATTCCAAACATTCGATGGGTAAATAAAAATAAAAAAAAAATCTAATGCCTCAAAGTGCATTCGTTTCATGGGCACTCAATAGTGAGGAGAGTGTATTGTTGTGATGATGGGCAAAGAGTGAGAGAGGGAGTAGCAGTGGGTGCTATCTGTCCAAGCATTTGAAGGCATTGCTGATGAGTAAGGAAATAGTTTTCCGTTTTTTTTTTCACTATTTACAGCGAACACAACTTGAACTTGACCAACAACAACTTGGGTATTGTTTGGATTTGTGTTGTGTGTAGGTTTGACAGGCTCACGAGTTGTGGTGTGTGTTAACATGCAGGGCATAGCTTAGCTTATCGTTTGCAAGTGTTATAATTATTATTCATAAGCTAGTATTGCTGGCTGGCATTTGGAATGCATCGAAGCTTATCGAATTGAATGTAGTTTTATAGGTTTTTGGATTACAACAATTCTTAACAAGTCAAAAAGCAGTAAGTTCGACCGGACAGAATTTTGAATACCCTCCACCATTTGGAACGAATTTGAATTTTTAAAAAAAAAAT
The DNA here is from genome assembly GCF_030504385.1 of Musca domestica. Lineage (NCBI taxonomy): Eukaryota > Metazoa > Arthropoda > Insecta > Diptera > Muscidae > Musca > Musca domestica. The sequence goes on from NW_026712299.1 coordinate 8,587,754, forward strand.
TATAAAAACAACAATAAAGGGAAGTCTGACCATTTTGCAACAACAACAATACTATGGTATCCCGAACAAACAAGCCAATACTGTTCTAAAAAAATAAAATCCTTTAAAAATTCTTTTAAAATCTCAAAAATACCGAATATAGGAAGTCGTCGTTATATTAGGGTAAGACAAGGACTTGCATAGGCAACTTTTATCATAGGCCATTACAATTTTCAAATACGAAACTTGGAAAAAATCCGGTGATTAATGTAGCTAAAATCGTCAAAAAACCGAATATAGGGAGGTACCATTGTATGGGAGCTATACGAAAAAATGTATCTGCATAGACAGTTTCATTTCCTGTCAGAGGCTGTAGTACCCATTAGGAACTTCAAATACGAAATTTGAAGCGATTCCGGTGAATAATGTTGCTGAATCCACCAAAATACCGAATATCGGGAGGTACCGTTATATGGGAGCTATACGAAGCCCTGGACCTGTATACGAAATTTTTTGTCATAGGCTGTAGTACCCATTATGAACTCCAAATACGAAATTTGAAACAATTCCTGTGAATACTGTCCTTGAAACCATCAAATACCGAATATAGGGAGGTACCGTTGTATGAGTGATATACGTACCTATATAGGGGGTAAAGTGCTTAAAAATAACTACCTGTGTGAATTTTCAGACAATTCCATTAAAATGGGAGCTAAAGTCATCAAAATACCGAATATAGGTTACCAGGGGTTAAAGTACTTAGAAGGAACTTCTTGTTTCAGATAAGTCCAATGAAAATGTAGCTAAAATCTTAAAATTACCGAATATATGGGGACTATACGATATCGTGGACCAATATAGCCCATCTTCGAATTTGACCTGCCTGCAAACAAAAAACTGATTTGTGCAAAATTTTAGCTTCCTATCTTAATTCGTTTTGACTCTAGAGTGATTACAACTGACGGACAGACGAACGGACTAAATCGTCTTAGAATTTTACTCCGATAAAGAATATATATATCTTGTTATGTCTAAAAATGGAGGGTATCTATATATGGTGGAGGGTAGGAATAAATGTTGTCATAATTAGTGATTAGTTTAGAATCTATAGCCAATGGAGAAGGGTGGGTTAAAATGAGAATTTATACGTTTTTATACTCTACAACACTCCGGACGAAATGATAGAGGATCGATGACAAGGCAAAATAGCTGAAGTCAGAATCTTCAATTTATTCTATGAAGTGAAGGGGCATGGTGGAGTGTTATTTTGTGGAAATTTGTACTTCAAGAGACGCAAAATATTTAAATGGTATGGCGTATTGTTTGCGAGTGATAGGTATGAACTAGAACTTTCGCATTTTGCCTAATGATCACGTTTGGTGCGTAGTTTATTCTGTCATGGCGGAATTCTCAAAAATTTGTTTTTATACCCTCAGCTATATGGCTAGAGAGGGTATATATCATTTGATACGGCCAAAGCGTGCCCATCGGAATAAAGGTTTTGGACCCAAAGAATCTTCGGACAAAACCCGTTTCAGTGCATTTGGAGTCAATCTATTATTATACAATATTATTATCAAACTTAGATCGAGTTCGGAGGTGGGCAATATCAGTCCACTTCTTCTGGTACCTCCCTCACAAAATTTCAAAATTTTGAAAGAAAATAATTTTCTGCACAGAAAGAAAAACGATAGTCCGATTTTGCTTTAACTTTGCAAATCCTAAATTAAGTCAGGTGCGAAAATGTACAATATCGGACTACTCCAGCAAGTTCCTGCCCTACAAAGAGTAAACATTTTGAATAATTACAACTCTTATGAAATGTGATGTAAGATTCTGATTGTTTTCAAATTACACAGATCAAAATATTTGTTATTACCCCAAGGTCTGGTGTGAAGATGGAATATATCGGTCCAATCCTTCTGGTATGTCCCCCACAAAGGGTCAAAATTTTGAATAACCATGAAGATCATAAAACGCGAAACTAACATCCAATTCCATTCAAACGTAGTACATCTCAATATTTTTATCAATACTAGATTTGTTATAAAGATGGTAGAGATCGGACCATTTCTTGTGGTATCGCTCCCACCAAAGGTCAAAGTTTTGAATAACAAAAACGATTATAAAATCTGTAATAAGCATCCTGTTCTCTTCAAATTACACACATCACAATATTTTTATTGACCAACGGTCAGATGTGAAAATGGAATATATCGGTCCACTTCTTCTGGCACCTTCCCCCCACAAAGGGCCAAAATTTTGAAATAAAACGCGAAATTAACATCCGATTTCATTCCGACTTAGCACATCTCAATATTTCTATCAACATAAGATCTGTTATAAAGATGGAAGAGATCGGATCATTTCTCCTAGTAGCTCTTCCACAATGGGTCTAGCTTTTGACTAACCTAAACGATTATAAAATTTGATATAATATATTTTTACTATTACAAGATCTGCTGTAATGTGGCGTATATCGGTCCACTCCTTCTGGTACCTGTCCCATAAAAGGATCACAATTTTAAATATCCATGAAGCAGATAAAACGCGAAGTTAACATCCGATTCCATTCAGACGGGTGTATTTTTTCCCATCCCTTTTCAATACATATCATCTTAAATATTTTCTCTCGCTTTAATTTATTAAAGAAATATCTCGCATTTTCACTAGATTATCCTCCACTATTAATTGATTTTAATTAAGGACATACGTAATAGCATTCACAGATTCAATGGGTATCTCATCTCATTTAAATGGGCAACACTTTTTAAAATCGCATTTATTGGCAAAAGTAAACGTGGTGGAAATAACATTTTACAAATTGAACCCAGCAAACAAATATCGTTGCAGTCTTTCCTGCAATTGTAGTACGCATTTCCAAAACCACCTCCATGTCTCAAACACAAACACCAACAATGCCATCTATATCAAAGTTGTGGATTTCAGTTTTATCCTTTCATGCAACACCAAATTTTGAACGATTTAGTACTTTTCGAGCAATTATAGTATGCATTTTCAAAACAACCTCCATATTTCAACATCAGATACCAAGAGTGAACTTAATACAAAATTACAGAATTATATCTCTATCCCTTTACCCAATAACAAATTTAGTACCATTTAGTACTTTTTAGTACGTATTTCTTAAAACCACCATCATATCTCAACCACAGATACCAACAGTGACATCCATATCAAATTTCTGCATTTCAGCTCTATTTCTTCACCCAATATCAAATTTAGTACCATTTAGTACTTTTCGTAAAAAAATATTTGACGCATTTCCAAACCACCGCCAAATCTCAAACGCAGATACCATCAGTTCAATAAATATCAATTTTCAAATTTGCATATCTATTCCTTTAAGCAACTTTTCGTACAATTGTGGTACAGATTTCCAAAACCACCTACATATGTCTTAGGTACACATAAACAGCGATCCTTATACCAAATTTCAGAATTTGAGCACTTTTTGGCCACCCAATACCAAATTGTACCAAATATAGTACTATTCAGTATTTTTCGTACATTTGTAGTACACATTTCCAAAACCACCTCTCTATCACATTTATATCAAATTTCTGGATTTCAGCTCTATTCCTTCACCCAATACCAAATTTAGTACCATTTAGTACTTTTCGTAAAAAAATATGGGACGCATTTCCCAACCGCCGCCAAAGCTCAAACACATATATCATCTGTAATCTGAAAATCAAATTTCAGAATATTATTTCTATCCCTCCAACCAATTCAAAATTCAATACGATTTAGTACTTTTCGTACAAATATTGTGCACATTTCCACCTTTATATGTTCCGGCTGCCCATGAACATCAACCGCAATAACCAATTTTAGTATTCAAGCACTATCTGTTTCCTCAATACCAAAGTGTTTCAAAATTGGTACTATTTAGTACAGTTCGTGCACTTGTAGTACAAATTTCCAAAAGCATCTCTTTATCGCAAATTTACCGCCAACGGGGAGACCAATACAGAATTTCACAATTCCACCTTTCTATGTTCACTCTAAACCAAACTGGACCAAATTTAGTACCATTTGGTATTTTTCTTACAAATTTGGGACGCATTTCCAAACCACCGCCAAATCTTAATCTAAATATCAAATTTCAAAAGATTATCTCTATCCTTTCAATCAATTCAAAATTCAGTACGATTTAGTACTTTTCGTACAATTATGTCCGAAACCACATACATATGTCCTGGCTTCACATGAACAGCGACCCTAGTACCAAATTTCATATTTCAAACAATATTTGGCCACCCAATACCAAAGTCTACATATATGGTACTATTCAGTACTTTCGTGCACTAACAGTACACATTTCTAAAACCGCTTCGTTATTAGAAACCTACCACCAACGGTGAACCCAATACAGAATTTCAAAATTCCGCCTTCCTCCGTTCAACCTAAACCAAATTGTTCCAATTTTTGTACCATTTGGTACTTTTCATACAAATCTGGGACGCATTTCCAAATCACCGCAAAATCTCAAGCAAGAATACCATCAGCAATCTAAATATCAAATTTCAGAATATTATCTTCATCCCTTCACCCAATACCAAACATAGCACTATTCAGTACTTTTCGTACAAATAAGGGACGCATTTCCCAAAACCACCTCCATACACATGAACAGCGACCCCTTTACCAAATTGTAGGTTTCAAACACTATCAGTTCACCCAATACCAAATGTCCGATTTCAAGTACTATCTGTTCATTTAATATCCAATTGTACAAAACATAGTACTATTTAGTACATTTTCTGCACTTGTAGTGCACATACCCAAAATCACATTTTTATCACAAACCAACCATTAACAGGGATCCCAATACAAAATTTCAAATGTCGGCTTCATTCGTTCAACATAACCCAATCTGTTCCATATTTTGTACCATTTAGTACAGTTCGCACACTTAGTACTCTTTTCAAAGACCACCTTCAATCATAAAAACTTGATTCTCGTTACAAATTTCAAGTTTTAGCTCTATCCGTTTACATGATATCAAATGGTACCACTTTAAAACTTTAGTACCATTTTAAAGCTGTTCGTAACCTTAAAGTTCGAATATCCAAAAACCCTTAAGTAAATCAATGACTCCACTTTCCAAATTTCAGAATTCTAGGTCATTCCAATACAAATTACATTTTTGGTACATTTTGGTACTTTTCGTAATCTTTTAGTACGAATTTCCAAAAACCCAGCCCTCTCACACGCTTAAGCACCAAGAATGACCCTTGTGCAAAACTTCAAGATTCCAGAAACTTCTGTAATAGTATGTAAGCACTTACCAAACAACCACCATAATTTGAAAATAAATCGTTTTAATTATACCCTCAGCCATATGGCTACAGAGGGTATATATCATTTGATACGGCCAAAACGTGCCTAGTCGAAACAACGGTTTTAGACCCTAGGTCTCTTTGGACCAAATCCGTTTTAGAACATTTGCAGTCGATCTAGCGATGTCCGTCCGTCTGTCTGTCTGTCTGTCTGGCTGGCTGGCTGGTGCGCACGATAACTCTCGAAGGGAGTATCCGATTTGGTCAAAATTGGCTACAACGTAATATTTTTGTCAAACTTAGATCGAGTTCGTAGATGGGCAATATCGGTCCACTCCTTCTGGTACCTCCCCCACAAAAGGTCGAAATTTTCAAAAAATATATTTTTTGCACAGGAAGAGAAAGGATAATCCGATTTTGCTCCAACTTTGTAAATCCTAATATTTGCGTTAGTGCTATGTCTGGTGTGAAAATGGACAACATCGGCCCACTCCTTCTGGTACCTCCCCCACAAAGGGTCAAAATTTTAAATAATTACAACTCTCATAAAGTGTGATGTAAGAGTCCGATTGTCTTCAAATTTCACACATCCCAATATTTATATTAACCCAAGGTCTGGTGTTAAGATGAACAACATCGGTCTACTCCTTCTGGTACCTCCCCCACAAAAGGTCGAAATGTTCAAAAAATATATTCTTTGCACAGAAAGAGAAGGATAATCCGAATTTGCTCCAACTTTGCAAATCCTAATATTTGCTTCAGTGCTAGGGCAGGTGTGGAAATGGACAATATCGGTCCACTCCATCAAGTACCTCCCCCACAAATGGTAAAATTTTGAATAATTACAACTCTCATAAAATTTTATGTAAGAGTCCGACTGTCTTCAAATTTCACACATCCCAATATTTATATTAAGCAAAGGTCTCGTGTTAAGATGAACAATATCGGCCCACTCCTTCTGGTACCTCCCCCACAAAAGGTCGAAATTTTCAAAAAAAAAAAAAAAAAAATTTTTTGCACAGAAAGAGAAAGGCTAATCCGAATTTGCTCCGACTTTGCGAATCCTAATATTTGCGTCAGTGCTAGGACAGGTGTGAAAGTGGACAAATATCGGTCCACTCCATCAAGTACCTCCCCCACAAAATATTGAAATTTTGAGTACCCATGAAGCTCATAAATCGCCAAATTAACATCCGATTTCATTTAGACTTGGCACATCTGTCGAAATATTTATATTATATTTTGGGTCCGATAGGAAATGGGCAATATTGGCCCATTCCTTCGGGATCTGCATAGAGGGTCAAACGTTTGAATAACCTTAACACTAGTCAAAATATATTTAGATAATCGAACATAGGCTGAGGGTATATCTCTGGCGGCAATACCGACTGACACTTTTTAACTTGTTTTAAAATAATTTGAGTTTGAATTTCAGCTCTCCGCTCTTCCTTATCTTGGGGCGATTCAAATACTTATTTACGGAATTTTCACAACCGTCTTTATTGACTTGTGATCGCTGAGAGCCTTCCTCGCTTTCCTTTCTATTTTGTGTTGTGCCTTGTTAATTTACCACCCCCACATTGTTTGCTGGGTAACGCCGCAATCAAATTCAATGCAAATCACGAATATTAAACATGCTAGAATGTAAATATGAAAATGAATATTGACAACAACAACAATAACGCAATAACGTAAAAAATTACAACAACAATACTGTTGCGTAGCAATATCAATATGTTTGTCATTTATTTCACACATACATACACATACACATATGTATATTGACAGTTAAATCGATACACTCTTTTGTTCTTTGCTGTTGAAATTGCAATTTTGGTTTTTCATTACAAATAGTGTCCGGCTCGAACATTCACATGTTCTCGCAATTCATGTGTGAAAATTTTCATCAATGATGTAGTGGCTGGCGGTTATACGATTCGCATTTACATATTTGTGGTTGAATTTTGTAATGAAATATTTTTGATAAATGAGATATGAGGAAGAAGAAGGGAGGAGAAAGGAGTGACGGGAGATGAATGTTATTTTTAAGTTAAAAGATAATTTTTTCGATAATTTTCTATGGACTTCAAAGGTCATAGAAGGTCAGAAGAATCTATTTTAAATTTGATATTTACTTTGAAAAAATGATAATTACAAAAATGTGAAAAAATCTCCCATTGAAATTCTTATCTTCAAAACTTCATATGATTTCAATTTACATTTGACACATGACTACTGATGTTTACTATTTTTTTATTTAACAAAATAATAAAATGTTCTTCACTCACTTAACTTATCTTTATAACAGTGGCAGTGATTTATAAATCCAACAACTAACTTGCAATTGCACATGGCACGGGGACGGGCGTTCTTTATAAATTCGCAATTATCATTTTTGTAACAGTTGCAAATTTTATAACAGTTGTACTCCTGCACACATTTATAACACTGAGATTAACTTTATTGCAACGGCGTGATAAATGTTTCGACACGAAAAATAGGGGCAGGGTTTTTAGGAGGCATCCATAATAATGTTATACACATCTATTTATAGCAACTTTTATTGGTAGAGAATCTGTGGAAAATTTTATAAAAATGCTCGAAAAGTTTTGACCGACAGAGAGAAAGAGAAGGCAAGGCAGTTCAACTAATGTGTTTACACTTTGCAACACAAACAAGAATAATTACAGGAAAAAATGCAGTTCCTGATTTTACAAGTAGAAGACACTTGAATCGGCATTTCGAAGGGTTATACCCTCTTTTGCACTTTTTTGTTCGAAATTTTCGGATTAAGATTTCTTAGAATCCTTGCACTTTAAGTATAAAATGTCTTTTGCATTATAACTACTATACGAGGATTGTTATACCCTCAGCCACATGGCTAGAGAGGGTATATATCATTTGACATGCCCAAAAATTTACTCATCGAAATAATGGTTTTAGAACTTAGGTCTCTTTGAACCAAATCCGTATCAGGACATTTGGAGTCGATCTAGCGATGTCCGTCTGTCTGTCTGGCTGGCTGGTGCGCACGATAACTTTCAAAGGGAGTATCCGATTCGGTCCAAACTTGGTACATGGCAATAGTATTATGAAACTTAGATCAGGTTCGGAGATGGCCAATATTGGTCCAACCCCAAAAAATCAATATTTTTAAAACAAAAAAAAAAAAAAAAACTTTGAATACCCTCTACCATTCGGTACAAATTTGGCAATTTTCAAAAAAAAAAAAAAAAAAAAATAAAAAAATAAACAAATAAATAAAATCCGTTAAAAATTCTGTTAAAATCTTAAAAATACCGTATGTCTATACGACGACAATTTTCTGTCATAGGCTGTAGCATCCTTTTCTAATTTCAAATACCAAATTTGAAACATTTCCGGTGAATAATGTAATTTGTAATCATTTGTATTGGACGAACGGATAAGGCTAGAATATTGAAATTTGGAAGATTTTTTTTAAGGAAATTCGTACTTTAAGTGTACGAAAAGTACTAAAAAATTTGGTATCATGATAGAGGTATAATGATAGAGGTATCATTTAAAAAATTGGTGGGGAAGTATGGTATGTATCAGGAGGTGTTTGTGGAAATGCATAAGTAAGAGTGCCAGTCGTAAAAAATGCTACAAAATTTGGTACATAATGGTACTAAATTTGGCATCGAGTGTAGGAAATTAGATGGGATTATGTAATTTAGTATAAGAATGCCCTGAGAGTGTATGAAGCTTAGATAAGAAGGTGGGTTTTTAAATTCGTTGTATGTAGTATACGAAAAGTACTAAATGGGACTATCTATATATATAAAAGAGTAGTGAAATAATTGACTGACTGATCAAGAATCAACGCCCAGTAGACACGGCTGAAGCTAGAATCTTAAAATTTTACACGAGGATCAGCCTTGATGTGGATGTGATTTCAGGAAATTTGTACTTAAAGGGTACGGAAAGTACTAAATATTCAATACTATACATTGGACATACGGAATAAACAAGAAATCTGATATTTAGAATGGGAGTCACTGATGGAGTGCAGAATAGACGTACCAAAGAATTTTTGGAAATTCGAACTTTAAAATTGCGAAAAGTTCTTAAATGGTACCAATCTCCTAAAATGATACCACATGGTACTATGTAAACGGATAGAGTTAGGAACGTTAAATTTGGTATAAAAATCAAGGTTGGAAAGTAAGTTTGATATATGAAGGTGGTTTTAGAAATGTGTACTAAGTGTGCGAATTGTACTAAATGGTACTAAATTTGGAATAGTTTTGTTTAGGGTGAATGGATGAAGGTGGAATTTTTAAATGTTGTATTGGGCTCCCCGCTGGTGGTAGGTTTGTTATAAATAGGTGTTTTGGTAATGTGTGCTACAAGTGCATGAAAAGTACTAAATAGTACTAAATTTGGTACAATTTGGTATTGGGTGGACAAATAGTACTTGAAAACTGAAATTTGGTAAAAGGGTCGTTGTTCATATGCAGAATAGACATATGGAAATGGTTTCGTAAATGTGTACTATATTTGTACGAAAAGTACTTAATAGTACTAAAGTTGGTATTGGGTGAAGGGATAGAATTGTATCGGAAAATTGATATTTATATTACTAATGATATCTATTCTTAATGGAAATGCATCCTATATTTGTAAAAGTACCTATATTTGTAAAAGTACTGTAAAAGTACTAAATGGTACTAAATTTGGTATAGGATTCCGGTATAAGGCTGTAATCCTTAAATTTGGATTTGTTGATATCTGGTATTAAGATATGGAGGTGGTTTTGGAAATGTGTGTAATAATATAGTAGTAGTAAATTTGGTATTGGGTGAAAGAATAGAGCAGAATTCCTTAAATTTGATATATCTGTAGTTGATAAAAGGAGCTGGTCGCATACTATAATTGAAATGCTACTACTAAATGCTACTTAATTTGGTTAGAGCCGAAATCGCGAAATTTCAAATAGATGTCACTGTTGGTGCCAAGTAGTGAAATATAGACCGGTTTTGCAAATGAGTACTAATATAATACGAAAAGTACTAAATAGTACAACATTTGGTATTGAATGAAGCAAGAGAGCCAAAATCCTAAAATGTGCTATAAAAATACTGTTGATGTCTTTGGAATGAAATGTGGAACGCTTTTGCAAATAAACGTTTAACAAAAGTCCTAAATGGTACTAAATTGGGCATTGGGTGAAGGGATAGACCTAGAATCCTAAAATTTGATATTAAGGTCTCTATTGGTATCTGGAATTGAGATTTGAAGGTGGTTCAGAAGTGATACTATTTAGGACCAAATTTATATTATGGGTCGAAATTTAAGTAAGGCATCCTTGAACTTCTATGTTCTTTTGGCAAAAAAGAAAACAAATGACTTTAGGCAAAGCAAAAAAAAAAAAAAAAAAAAAAAATCTTCCTTGTATTTTCACCTTAACTGATTTCTATTTCGCTTTAATAAATTACTAGGCAAATACATTTCCAAACCTGTTCTTTTAATAGGTACTGATTGATTACCTTAGGGTGTAATTTAACTATCATTCATGAAAAGCACTTGAGGCTAATTGCAGTTTAACTTTGATTGATTTTAATAACGGCTATTGCCAATCATTTTTTTAAAGCTAAACTGTAGCTACTCATTTTAATAATGGATATTGTTTTTGTGATAGTCATAGAAAGGCTAAACAATAAAGGTTATCGATCGCTGTAAAGCTTTTTCAGTTTCAGTATTTCAAAAAGTAAAGTTAATTTATATTAACAAAACCTTTTCCTCTCTTTAGCAATATCATCTCTCTCCGAATGCTGTAACATCACTAATAAAAAAATTTTCTTTCTTTCTTCTCTTCTCCCCCACAGCCGATGCCATACGCTGTCATCAGTGCAATTCGCATCAGGAGGAAGATTGCATCACCCTACGTCTGAGCACCCCCGGCAATGTTCTCAACGATCAATTCCTCAAGGAGTGTCAGGTGCCAAATAATATGACAGCCTTCTGTCGCAAGACGGTGCTGAAAATCGAAGTGACCGGAGAGCAACGCACCATTCGTGAATGCGGCTGGAAACGCGACAAAGTGCAACAGGAAACCGGTGTCAGTTGTTTCAGCGCCGACCACGAGGGTTACACCCAAATCATTTGTGCCTGCGATGAGGATGGCTGCAATGGCAGTCCATCGTTGGGGGGCAGTCACTCCAAGTGGACGGTGTTGGCGGTGACTGGCGTGAGTGTGGCCATTGCTGCAGTATTAAGAAGAAATTGAATTTTGAGATCTTTTTTGGGGATCTCGAGCGATGGAGTTTATAAGTTTACTGCTTTCCTTTATTTTTTTCTTTTAAAATTTATTTTGAATTTCGCCTTTCTCTGTGTGCCTTACCCTTTTTTGTTTTATTTTCCAAAACTGTAATCACTTCTATGTAACTGTCTCTTTTCTTTAGTAATTAATATATATAAATATATGGTAATTTTATAGAAAAAACAAAAAACATAAGAAAACAACAACAAACATATTGTTAATAATTTAAGTTTGATGATATTTAATTTTAATTTCACATAAACAATGTTTTTTTTTTGCTTAAGTTTTGCAATAAAAATAAAACTAAAATTTAATAAAAAAAATATTTTTTAATGGGGTTTTTTTTATTTTTTTTTTTTGGGAAGAGGGTGGATACTGGTTATACGCCCACTGCATATATAAGTCAAAATATCAGGTTACTAAGAACTTTAGAGACTGCTCGATACAATTGGTAGCGACTCAGACAAAACTAGTAGAGCTAGAACTCAGGAATAAAAGAGTAAAAAGGCTGAAGGTAGAATCTTAAAATTGTTGGTGAGGGTCACTCTCGATCCGAAGATGTCAGATAAGGCTGGGTCTTTGGAAAACGGTACGAAAAGTACTAAATATGGTATGGTTTGTATTTGAAGAACCAGTAGAAACCAGTCGAGATTTCTTAAATTTGGAATGAGGGTCACTGCTGGAGAGTATTTTGGATGTACTAAAGGACTTTTTGAAATTCGCACTATAAGTGTACCAAAAGTACTAAAATGTACCACATTTAGTACCATGTCTATATTAATAAAAGTGTAAAATAATTGACTTAATGATTCAACAACGCCCAGACGAAACGGCTAAAACTAGAATCTTGCAATTTTAGGTGAAGATCACTCTTTGTCCGATGGTGTCAGCGTCTTGGTTTTTACGTACAACAGCGGTACGAAATGTGCTAAATATGGTACCCTTTGTATTTGAAAAGAACTCTTAAATTTGGAATGATGATCACTGATGGAGTGTATGTAGTGAATGTACCAAATGATTTTTGGAAATTCGCACTATAAGTGTACGGATAGTATGGTACAATAAAAAGGTAAGGTAGAGCTACCAGGTGATTAAATTTTTTTTCTAAGTGTGCCCGATTTCTGCCAAGCTTTGCCATGGATTTGAAAGATAGTGCTGTTTAGATCATTGTTTTGGAAGAAAATCCAGGTATTTAATTCATTTTTCCCGCTGTTTAACTGATTTAAATAATGGGGAAATATATTGAATAAATGAAAACAACTTGTTGCATGGAAATTTGACAGGAAGCGGGCATAGCCTCAGGGATGTACTTCAGTAATTTTACAAAGCTGTTCTACCTCCTTATTGTACCTTGGGATTACTTTCGGAAAATTGACTTATGGGCACATAAAATACTAAATGGTACTAAATGTTGATACAATATTGATTTGAGTATACTGATAGAACTGGAATCCTTAAAATTTTGAAATTAAGATTAGCATTGCATTGTAGGATTGGGGTATGTTTTGGAAATTCGTACATATATGTACTAAATGGTACTAAATTTGGTACAATTTGAATCTTGGGGGAACCGGAAGATTTGGAAAAATTATTTCTATTGGATTACATGATGTAGGTGGTTATGGACATTTGTACTTAAGTGTACTAAATTTGGTACAATTTTGATTTGAGTGAACCAATAGATCTGGAAACTCGAAATTTGAAAATAAGAATTCTATTGGACTGTATGATGTAGGTAGTTATGATAATTTGTACTTCAGTGTACTAAAAATAGTACAAGTTGGATTTGTGTGAACAAATAGAGGTGGTATCTTGAAATTTGGAAATACGATTACTGTCGAAGTGTAAGATTGTGATATGGACGTAGTTTTGGAAGTTCGTACATACGTGTACTAAATCTTACTAAATTTGGTATAATTTGTATTTGGGCGAACCAACAGGGGTGAAATCCTGAAATTTGGAATTGGGATTACTGTGGAAGTGTAGGATTGGGGTATGTAGGAAGCCTTGGCAATTCGTACTTATGTCTACTAAATGGTACTAAATTTGGTACAAATTTAAATTGTGCTGAATCGATAGAGCTGGAATTCAGAAATTTGGAAAGAGAGGCACTGATGGTGTGCGGGATAGAAGCACTGTAGTGTTTTTGGAAATTCGAACTATAAATTTAGGAAATGTTCAAAAATTTGACTAAACTTCTAAAACTGGTACCATTTTGTATTTTGTGGACGTAAAAAGCAAACTTGTATGAAAATTTAGGTTGGAAATTAAGTTTTATTTATGAGGGTGGTTTTGGAAAATTTAGATCAGTTTGGATTAGGGCGAACGGAAAAAGTTGGTAATTTGAAATGGTGGGTCCCCATTGCAGGTAGGTTTCCGACATAGAGGTGGTTTAGGAAATGTGTTCTGAAAATGCATGAGAAGTACTAAATGATACTATATTTGGTACAATTTGGTATTGGGTGAACATATAGTGCTGGTAATATGAAATTTGGTAATGGACCCATTGGTAATGTGTAGGCTTGTTATATGGAGGTGGTTTCGGAAATATGTACTATAATTGTTCTGTAGTGGTACTTAATTTGGTATTCGGGATAGGGCCGTAATCTATCAAATCTGAATCTGATATTGAGGTCTGTATTGGTATTTGAGATGTGGCGTTAACTTGGTAATTCGTCCCAAATTTGTACGAAAAATACTAAATAGTACTAAATTTGGTATTCGGTGAAGGTATATGGCTTGAATCTCGAAATTTGATATTGAGGTCTGTGTTGGTATCTGGGATTGAGATATGATGATGGTTTTGGAAATATATACTATAATTTTACGAAAAGTACTAATTAGTACAACATTTGTTATTAAGTAAAGGAATAGAGCTTAAATACTGAAATTTGAAATGGATGCCACTGTCGGCGTCCTATTGTATTTTGTATTTGGTAAAAGGATAGGACTGAAATCCTCAAATTAGATATGTAGGTCCCTACTGGCCTCAGGAATTGAGATATGGTGGTGGTTTTTTTAAATGTGTACCAACAGTGTACTAAATTTTGTAATGGGGGAAATTAAAGAGCTGAAATCCTGAAATTTGATATTAAGGTATCTGAGATTGGGGTATAAAATTGGTTTTGTAATTGTGTACTATAGATGTACTAAATAGTACTTAATTCAGCAACGGGGGAAATTGCAGGGCTGAAATCCTAAATTTTGATATTAAGGTCACTGTTGGTATCCGATGTTGAGATACGAAATTGGTTTTAAAAAGGTTTACTATATTTGTAAGGAAAGAAGAAAATAGTACCAAAATTGGTATTGGGTGAAGGAATAGAGCTGAAATCCTGAAATTTGATATAGATGTCACTGTTGTTGTCTCTTGTTAAAATATGGAGGTGTTTTTGTACTATAAGTGTACTATAATTGTTCGAAAAGTACTAAATGGTAATTAATTGGGTATTTGGTGATGGGATAGAGCTGGAGTCCAGATTTTGATATTAAGGACTCTGTTGGTATCTGGGATTGGTAGGTATAAGGCTGGAAACCTCAAATTTTGTATAGAGGTCTCTGTTGGTATCTGGAATTGAGATATGGAGGTGGTTTCGGAAATGTGTACCATAGTTGTACGAAAAGTACTAAATGGTACTAAAATTTAGTATTGGGTTAAGGAATAGAGATACATTTTTTATGTTTGATATTTAGATTACTGTTGGTATCACTGTTTGAGATTTAGCAGTGGCAGATATCGATGTCACTATTGGGTCGGAGATTCAGATATGGAGGTGGATTTGAAAATGCTTGCTATAATTGTTCGAAAAATACTAAATCGTACTAAATTAGTTATTGAATGAAGGAATAGAGCTGAAAAGCCTTGAATTTGATATTGAGATCTCTGTTGGTATCTGGAATGGAGATATAGAGATGGTTTTGGAAATGTGTACTATAATTGTACGAAAATTACTAAATGTAACTAAATTTGGTAATAAAGGTAATATGAAAAAATTACCCTTTTATACCTATCTATTTAAATTACTATCTCTTCAGCCATTTTACTAACAACATGAGTTTCTATTGGCCTTTTATGGAAGTCATTTTAAAGATAATTAAATTGACACCAAAATTATCCTTGACATTTTCATTCTTCTTTTTCATTTTGTCCAAAATTTTCGTAGTTTCCTAGTTTTTGGATGTTTTCTGTTTTTTTTTTTTTTTGATTCCAATTGCGTATCTGGAA
Organism: Musca domestica; assembly: GCF_030504385.1. NCBI lineage: Eukaryota > Metazoa > Arthropoda > Insecta > Diptera > Muscidae > Musca > Musca domestica. The sequence goes on from NW_026712299.1 coordinate 8,603,547, forward strand.
CATTATTTAATTTAATTTGTTGCAAATTGTGACAAGTTCACAATAAAATGTTGCACAACGACGACTAAACAGAACGCATCCAGCATTTTAAGTCCCGGCAAATGGAAAATAATTTATTACCAATGTGGCGCCAATGGCCATGATGGATGGAGGGATGCTGTTGATGATGATAATGGAGATGATGAAGATGATGATGACTCTGATGTTATGAGCAGCAAAAACAAATGGAACGCCATTAAAATGGAGATGAGAAATTATCTGTTTATTTCTTTAAACATTGAAGTGGGGTAAGGATGAAGTCAACATCCTTTGAAGGACCAAATATTTAAAAAAAATTTAAAAAGTAAAATTTTCATAAAAATTACTCTTGTCACACAAAAGGTAATTATAATTTCCGCAAGTGTCATTTTGGGGGGTGAGAAAGACAGGAAGGAAGTGGCGAGCCCTCTCATTACTCAAAAATCATGGCCATGGTCGGCCTGTAAGCCCATCTGACATCAAAGTTTGGACATAATTGTGATTTGAGATTCAAAGATAGTCCAAATTGTTGGCAAAAGTAGTCTCCTGAACCTCTCGTAGGGGAAATCTGACATATGGGGTTATTATTATTAGCTCAAATAAATTTGGAATTAATAGCAATTGGGAGTTTTTTTTGGAATGCAGGACTCAAAACCATTTGTCAGTTATTACCATTTCAAGCAATGCTAAATATAGCGCTGAGAGCCACTGTAAATTTCCTCAACGACATGACTAATCAACGCCTGTTTCTTTTTTCCGTTTTTTTTCTCCTCACTGATGTCCTGTTTTTGGTTTTGATTTATTTGTTGTGTGATGTTCTTGTCTCTTCTGGTGCCAAATACATTTCGGACACTTTATGACGGCGATATTCGTAAACGCAAAACAACAACAACAAGTTATGTTTTATAATAATGAAATTTTAACAACAAAAACTTCGCTTAACATAAGAGTTATAGAAAAAAAAACAACAATTGAAATTGAATGGCAATTAATAAATCTTCCCATTTGGCTCTGGCGCAAATAAATGATGAAATGCAATTTTGTAATAAACATTTACGAACGAGGATATTAAATGGAATTTAATGAGAATATTTTGGCTCCGCTTTGAAGGGGGAGCAACTAATGAATATTTGATGGCGACCATCGGAACATTGTATTCCAAAATGGTAGAGGATACTACAGGTAGTCCTTGGAAAAATATCCTCTAGAAATCCACGTTTCTGTTGATCCTTGAAAAACTATTCTTTAAAAAATCCACGTTTCTGTTGATCCTTGAAAAAACTATTCTTTAAAAAATCCACGTTTCTGTTGATCCTTGAAAAACTATTCTTTAAAAAATCCACGTTTTAGTTGATCCTTGAAAAAATATTCTTTAAAAAATCCACGATTCTGTTATTCCCTGAAAAAAAAATCTTTAAAAATCCACGTTTCTGATAGTCATTGAAAAAATATTCTTTAAAAAATCCACATTTCTGTTGATCCTTGAAAAAATATTTTTTAAAAATCCACGTTTCTGTTGATCCTTGAAAAAATATTCTTTAAAAAATCCACGTTTCTGTTGATCTTTGAAAAAATATTTTTTAAAAAAATCCACGTTTCTGTTGATCCTTGAAAAAATATTGTTTAAAAAAATCCACGTTTCTGTTGATCCTTGAAAAAATATTGTTTAAAAAAATCCACGTTTCTGTTGATCCTTGAAAAAATATTGTTAAAAAAATCCACGTTTCTGTTGATCCTTGAAAAAATATTCTTTAAAAAAATCCACGTTTCTGTTGATCCTTGAAAAAATATTGTTTAAAAAATCCACGTTTCTGTTGATCCTTGAAAAAATATTCTTTAAAAAATCCACGTTTCTGTTAATCCTTGAAAAAATATTTTTTGACAAATCCACGTTTCTGTTGATCCTTGAAAAAATATTCTTTAAAAAATCCACGTTTTTTGATCCTTGAAAAAATATTCTTTAAAAAATCCACGTTTCTGTTGATCCTTGAAAAAATATTCTTTAAAAAATCCACGTTTCTGTTGATCCTTGAAAAAATATTCTTTAAAAAATCCACGTTTCTGTTGATCCTTGAAAAAATATTCTTTAAAAAATCCACGTTTCTGTTGATCCTTGAAAAAATATTCTTTAAAAAATCCACGTTTCTGTTGATCCTTGAAAAAATATTCTTTAAAAAATCCACGTTTCTGTTGATCCTTGAAAAAATATTCTTTAAAAAATCCACGTTTCTGTCGATCCTTGAAAAAATATTCTTTAAAAAATCCACGTTTCTGTTGATCCTTGAAAAAATATTCTTTAAAAAATCCACGTTTCTGTCGATCCTTGAAAAAATATTCTTTAAAAAATCCACGTTTCTCTTGATCCTTGAAAAAATATTCTTTAAAAAATCCACGTTTCTGTTGATCCTTGAAAAAATATTCTTTAAAAAGTTCACGTTTCTGTTGGTCCTTGAAAAAATATTCTTTAAAAAATCCACGTTTCTGTTGATCCTTGAAAAAATATTCTTTAAAAAGTTCACGTTTCTGTTGGTCCTTGAAAAAATATTCTTTAAAAAATCCACGTTTCTGTTAATCCTTGAAAAAATATTCTTTAAAAAATCCACGTTTCTGTTGATCCTTGAAAAAATATTCTTTAAAAAGTTCACGTTTCTGTTGGTCCTTGAAAAAATATTCTTTAAAAAATCCACGTTTCTGTTAATCCTTGAAAAAATATTCTTTAAAAAATCCACGTTTCTGTTAATCCTTGAAAAAATATTCTTTAAAAATCCACGTTTCTGATAGTCCTTGAAAAAAATATTCTTTAAAAAATTCACGTTTTTGTTAATCCTTGAAAAAATATTCTTTAAAAAATCCACGTTTTTTTTAATCCATAAAAAAATATTCTTTAAAAAATCCACGTTTTTCTTAATCCTTGAAAAAATATTCTTTAAAAAATCCATGTTTCTGTTAATCCTTGAAAAAATATTACTAAAAAAATCTACGTTTCTGTTGATCCTTGAAAAAATATTCTTTAAAAAATCGACGTTTCTGTTGATTCTTGAAAAAATATTCTTTAAAAAATCCACGTTTCTGTTGATCCTTAAAAAAAGAATTCTTTAATAAGTCCACGTTTCTTTTGATCCTTGAAAAAATATTCTTTAATAAGTCCACGTTTCTGATAGTCCTTGAAAAATATTCTAAAAAATCCACGTTTCTGTTGATCCTTGAAAAACTATTCTTTAAAAAATCCACGTTTCTGTTGATCCTTGAAAAAACTATTCTTTAAAAAATCCACGTTTCTGTTGATCCTTGAAAAACTATTCTTTAAAAAATCCACGTTTTAGTTGATCCTTGAAAAAATATTCTTTAAAAAATCCACGATTCTGTTATTCCCTGAAAAAAAATCTTTAAAAATCCACGTTTCTGATAGTCCTTGAAGCCAATACCAAAAATAGTACCATTTTGTACTTGTCGTACACATTTCCAAATCGCCTTCTATATATCAATTCCAGATCAATATCATATTTCGGGATTTAAGCTCTATTCCCTCACCCAATAACGGACCAGAGACCCCATTACAAACATTTCAAATTTCCATTAAATTAATACGTCAACCAATACGAAACTGTACCTAATTTAGTACCATTTGGTATTCATCATACACTTAGTACACAGTTCCAAAAACACTTCTTTAATTCAACTCTACTTCCAAACTTTACTCGGACACCAAATGTCAAGATTTTATCCCTATTCGTTCACATAATATCAAATGGTACTCAATTTAGTACTTTTAGTACATTTGTAGTTTGAATTTTCAAATTTCCTTTTCTCATATGTATTTCACACGCCATCAGCAATCCTTGTTCCAAATTTCAGAATTCTAACTCTATCCATTTATCCCACACAATCGATTAAATGTTTAGTGCTTTTTCGTATTATTTATACACTTACAGTTCGAATTTCCAAAAAGCCCGGCCTTATCTCAACCCTACCCACCAAAATTGACCTACGTGCAAAATGTCACGATTCTAGCTTCAGTCGTTGCTCCCAGGCGTTTGTGAATCAATCAGTCAGCCACTCACTCATTTTTATACCCTACACCACAAGGTGGTCAGGGTATTATGTCTTTATGCATTTGTTTGTAACAGGCAAAAGGAAACAAGATAGACCCATAGTTCCTTTTGATGATCTGCATAGAATCACATTCTGAGTCGATTTATGCATGTCCGTCCGTCTGTCCATCCGTCTGTCTGTCCGTCTGTCCATGTATTTTTGGAAACAAAGTACAGTTCGTATTTATTGTCCTATCCAGATAAAATTTTGCAAAAATCATTTGTTTGGCCCAAGGACGAACCCTATTGAAATTGGAGATAATCGGTCAAAATTTAGATATAGCTCCCATATATATCTTCGTCCGATTTGCCTTTCATTGTGCACCAAGCGTGTAATATCAGGCCGAATGGTATGGAATTTTGCACATACAACCAGATTAGGTCTGAAAATAAGTATGCCAAATTTTATCGAAATCGGTTCAGATATAGCTATAGCTCCTATATATATTGTTCATCCGATTTGTTATTTTTGTCCTCCGCAGCCGTAATATGCCATCTGTAACAACAATATTTTGGGAAATATATCAAATACAACTCAGAAACACATTTGCCAAATTTTATCGAGATCGGTTCAGATATGGATATAGCTCCCATATGTAACTTCGTCCGATTTACCTATGATTGTGCACCAAACGTCTAATATTTGTCCAAATGGGATGGAATTTGGCACTTATGACCGAATTGGGTCTAGAAGCTAGTACGTCAAATTTGGTGAAGATCTGTTCAGATATAGCTATAGCTCCCATATATATTGTTCATCCGATTTGTTATTTTTGTCCTCCGCAGCTTTAATATGCACTCCGTAACAACGATATTCAGGGAAATATATTAAATACAGCTCAAAAATATCTTTGCCAAATTTAATCGAGATCGGTTCCGATTTGGATATAGCTCCTATATATATCTTTATCCGATTTCAAGTTAATTGTGCACCAAATGGGTAATACAAGTCCGAATTTAAAAGATACAAATGCTTCGGTATATTCAGTCCTTTGAACTTTAAATTACAATCATAGCGTGTATGAACTTTTAATTGCTATGCGGAGCTCTACTAAATTAGCAAAGTGGTGTAGGGTCGGCCCCGCCCGACTTTAAGACTTTCTTTACTGGTTTAGTCTGTCGTATACAGAGATAGATAATTGCTGTAAAGTTTGAAAGTCATTGCTTTATTGTCATTTGAATTTAAGTAAAGCATACTTTGAGGCGGTAGTTTATGTTTATACATTAAATATCATTTCGAGTTTTTATATCCTCCAACATAGTATGGAGGGTATATTAAGTTTGTCATTCGGTTTGTAACACCTCGAAATATACATTTTAGACCCCACAAACGGTATATATTTTTTTGATCCGCATAAAATTCTATGTCGATTTAGCAATGTCCGTCCGTCTGTCGGTCTATCCGTCTGTGGAAATCACTCTAGCTTCCAAAAAAAAAAAAAAAAATAAGTAAGTTGATAAAAATTTACTCAAATGTTTATTATGTCTGCAGGACTTTTGACATTAAAAATGGGCCATGTAGGTCCACGTCTTCGCATAGCCCCCATATACCGGCACCTCCCGATATTCGGTATTTTGATGATTTTAGCGACAATATTCACCGGAATTGTTTCTAATTTGGTATTTGAAGTTCGAAATGGATACTACAGCCTTAGATTGAAAATTGGCCATGTAGGCCCACGTCTTCGTATAGCTCCCATGTAATGCTACCACCCGATATTCGGTATTTTGATGCTTTTAGCGGCATTATTTACCGGAATTGTTTCAAATGTGGTAGTTGAAGTTCGTAATGGATACCACAGCATAAGGCAGAAAATGGGCCATTTTGGTCCACGTCTTCGTATAGCCGCCATATAACGGTACCTCCCGATATTCGGCATTTTGATGATTTTAGCGACATTATTTACCGGAATTGTTTAAAATTTGGTATTTGAAGTTCGTAATGAATACTACAGCATATTGCAGAAAATTGTCTGTACAGGTCCATGTCTTCGTATAGCCCCCATATAACGGTACCCCCCGATATTCGGTATTTTGATGATTTTAGCGACATTATTCCCCAGAATTGGTACTTGAAGTTCGTAATGGATACTACAGCCTATGACAGAAAATTGTCTGTGCAGGTCCACGTCTTATAACCCCCATGGTACATCCCTATATTCGGTATTTTGATGATTTTAGCTACATTATAAACATATTTTTTTTTCAAGTTTCGTATTTGAATATTTTAATGGCTTATGACAAAATTAGGTCCACGTCGTCGTATAGACCCTAATATAATGGTTACATTCGGTATTTTTAAGATTTTAACAGAATTTTTAACGGATTTTATTTTTTTGAAAATTACCAATTTTTTTCCATATGCCGGAGGGTATTTAAAGTTCGGCCCAGCCGAACTTACTTTTTACTTCTTTTTTTGATGCAGGGTGTACTTCTATTCATCATCTTCATTCATTTCCAAGTTAAAACTTTTAATTTTGTTGTGAATCTATGAAATCTTTGATATTTGGGCCTTCCTAAGCTTATTAAGAATATTGCTTCTGATTTAAATATCCCAACATACCAGTTTGAGAATTTATAAAAAAAATCCACAGACTCGAACATTTTTTCTTGTCATCATAAATGTCCGAATATTAGCATGTTAATTTTCTTATTTTATACGCTCAATATATTCTCCAATGTTTGTTTTCTCTTCGTCCTCCACTTCTCCGTCTCCGTCTCTCCCATTCGCATGTATGTAAATTGTCTTAATCAGATCTACAATTCTCATTTATTCCTTTTTTGAATATTTTTATGGTGTCACATTTTATTCGCTGGCATTTCCAGCGACTGAAGGAATTCTAATGTAAATCTGAGGATTTGCTTGTTTGTTTGTTTGGCTGTGTCGTCGCGTCCACAGTGTGTGTGTGTGTGGTTGTGTTCACGAAAATATGTCAACTATTTGTGACCAACCTCTCCCCGTAATGTCCTTGTTAGAGGACGATGAACAAATAGTTGATGTCGTTGTATGCCATGAAACATGGACTGAAGAAAATACACAAACACATCACATGGCTTTCACGGGGAGAGATCTCTATCGCGTTGTTTACAAGAATATGCACGTGTCAGAGGCATATTTATTTGTTTATTTGGTGTTTCGTTTCGAACCGAAATCGCTTTTGGAAACTTGATATATATGTATATACTTAATAACAGTAAAATAACTGAATGACTGGCTGGTTAACTTAACGATTCACCAACTCCCAGACGAAACGACACAAGCTGGAATCTTGAAATTTGGGGAGAGGATTACTCTTGGTCCGAAGTATTGGGTTTGGAAAATACATACTAGAACGGGACAAAAAATACCTAAAGGTACCACAGGTACAGGGTGAGTTGAAAAAACTACAACCAACTGCAGACTGCTGTCATTTCTAAGCCACTCGTCCGACAGCTGTTAAAATTATTCCAGTGACAGCTCATTATATTGTTTGTAAGAGTACAAAAGCATTTTGGTGAGAATTTTCCAGAAAAAAAAAATTATTCGTGATGGAATTCAAGCGTGATGGTGTGATTTCTTTATATTTGGCTGGCAACCCTCAAATGGCTATCGTTAGGGCACTCCAGCATTTAAATGTGAATAAATCTTTTATGTCTCGTACCATCGCCGTGATACTGGTAGCCCGACGTCAAGGAAGTGGACGGAAGAAAACAGCAATATCAGGAAAAATTGTTCGAAAAGTAAAGAAGCTACTTGTTTGAAACCCGCGTCGTAGTGGCCGAAAAATGAAAAGTGAACATTCGCCAAATATTGAAAAATGAGCTCGAGGTAAAGCCATTGAAATTCCAAAAAGTGCAAGAACTTACACCGGAAGGAAGAAACCAGTAAAGAAAGTCTTAAAGTCGGGCGGGCCGATTTTATGATACCTTAAACCACTTTGCTAATTTAGTAGAGCTGCGCATAACAATTAAAAGTTTTTTTTATGGGAGAATTCAATCGCACACGCTATGATTATAATTATAATTTAAAGTTCAAAGGACTAAATATGCCGAAGCATTTGTATCTTTTAAATTCGGACTTGTATTGCCCATTTGGTGCACAATTAATTTGAAATCTGGTTAATATATATATGGGAACCATATCCAAATCGGAACCGATCTCCATAAAATTTTGCAAAGATATTTCTGAGCTGTATATGATATATTTCCCCAAATATTGTTGTTACGGAGTGCATATTACGGCTGCGGTGGACTAAAATAACAAATCGGATGAACAATATATATGGGAGCTATAGCTATATCTAAACCGATTTCGATAAAATTTGGCATACTTATTTCCAGGCCTTGGTTGTATGGTTGTATGTGCAAAATTCCATACTATTTGGGCTGATATTACACGTTTGGAGCACAATAAAAGGCAAATCGGACGAAGATATATATGGGAGCTATATCTAAATTTTTACCGATTATCTCCAATTTCAATAGGGTTCGTCCTTGGGCCAAACAAATGATTTGTGCAAAATTTCATCTGGATAGAGCAATAAATGCGAACTGTACTTTGTTTACAAGAATACATGGACAGACGGACGGACGGACGGACATGCTTAAATCGACTCAGAATGTGATTCTATGCAGATGATCAAAAGGAAGTATGGGTCTATCTCGTTTCCTTTTGCCTGTTACAAACAAATGCACAAAGACATAATACCCTGACCACCTTGTGGTGTAGGTTATAAATATACACAAAGGAGCTAAAGAGTTGCTTCGCTTGGCCGAAAGTGGTGAACTGCCGAATTTGGTTTTCTCCGATGAGAAAACATTCGTTGTCAAGCAAAGCAGTTTGTAAACAAACAAAATAATCGTGTTTACTTGCAAGAGGTCAGATGAAAATTTGCACCTTCGGTTGGCCACCAGAACTCAAGCGCCGGTCATGGTGATGGTGTGGGCCACCATAACAGCCGATGGTCGTTCTGCGCCCGTATTAATCGAACGTGGCATCAGAATAAATGACGAATATTATCGCGAAAATATTCTGGAGGGTGTATTAAAGCCTTGGGCACGCAAACATTTTGGCCGCAGACCTTAGACATTCCAACAGGACTCTGTACCATCGCACTCAGCACGCGCCACCCAAGAATGATTACAAAATAAGGATTCTCGCTTCTTTTTCAGCGCACAATGGCCACCGAAATCTCCGGATACCAATTCGTTCGACAACTGTGTTTGGATTATTTTGGAAGGCAAGATTGGCACTGAAAATGCCAAAGTGTCGATCACCTCCAGAAAGCGCTTCGCCGGAAATTGGCCAAAATACCGCAGAGCAACATTCGAGCAGCGTGTGATGGTTCCATTGGTCATTTGAAGGCCATAATTCGTGCCAAAGGTGACCAATTCGAACAAATCTAAACTTAGTCTAAAATATGATGCTATTTCCGACATTTTTTGCTTTCATTCAATAAAATGTAAAAAAATGTCAAAATTGTGGCGTTTGACTTGGTTGGAGTTTTTTTTATCTCACCTTGTAGACTTAGTGTAAGAACTGTACTAAATAGTACATAATTTGGTACAATTCCATTTTGCGTGAACGCAAGAAGGAAGTGATGGCATTGGGATCCCTGTTGGTGGTAGGTTTTTCATAAAGTAGTGGTTGTGCAAATGTGTACTACAAGTGCATGAAAAGTACAAAATAGTACTATATTTGGTACATTTGGTGTTGGTATTAGGGTCGCTGTCCATTTGTAACCTGGACATATGGGGGTTATTTCGGATATGTGTACCATGATTGTACGAAAGTACGAAATAGTACTTAATTTGGCATCGGGTGAAGGGATAGACATAAAATTCAGAAACTTGATATTTTGATAACTGTTGGTATCTGTGTTTGAGATTTGGTTGTGGTTTGAAAATGCACCTATGTTTGTACGAAAAGTACTAAATGGTACTAAATTTGTTATTGGGTGAATGAATAAAACCAAAATACTGACATTTGTTATAGATGCCACTATTGGAGCCTGTGGTTAAGATATGTGGGTGCAAATGAAGTGATTTTTCAAATGAGTAATATATTTGTACGGAAAGTACTAAATGGGACCAGATTAGATTTTGGGTGAAGGGATAGGTCTAGAACCCCGAAACTTGATACTGAGGTCTCTGTTGGCATTTGTGATTGAGATATGGAGGTGTTTTTGGAAATTAGCCCCATATTTATACGAAAAAATAAATTGAGGTCTCGATTGGTATCTGGGATTGAGACTGTACTGTAATTGTACGAAAAGTACTAAGTGGTACTAAATTTTGTTTTGGGTGAATGAATAGAACTGAAATCCTGAAATTTGATATATATGTCACTGTTGGTGTCTGTGGTTAAGATATGGAGGTGGTTTTGGAAATGTGTACTATAATTGTACGAAGAGTACCAAATGGTACTAAATTGGATATTAGACTTTGACTTGACTTTGAGGTCTGTGTTGGTATTTAGAATTGAGATAGAGAGATAGAAATGAGTACCATAATAGTAGGAACGTACTAAGTGATACTAGATTATACATTGAGTGAATAAATAGAGCTGAACCCTTGGAAATTAATATAGATGCCACCGTTGGTCCCTGTGCCTAAGGGATTGAGGTGATTTTGGAATTGCGTCCTATATTTGTACGAAAAATACTAAATGGTACTGATAAGGGTTTTGGTTAAGGATTTAAATTGAAGTCCAGAAATTTGATATACAAGCCACTATTGAAGCCTGCGGTTAAGATATGGAGGTGCTATCACAGATAAGTACTATAATTGTTCGAAAAGTACTAGATGGTACCAAAATGGGTATTGGATGAAGATGAAATTTTATACAGATGTCACTGTTGGAGCCTGTGGTTGAGCTATGGAGGAGGTTTTGGAAATGTGCCCTATAATTGTACGAAAAGTACTAAATGGTACCAAATAGGGTTTTGGGGTGAAGAAATAGTGCTGAAATCCTGAAATTTGATATAGATGTCACCGTTGGTGTCTGTGCTTAATATATGGAAGTGATTGTGGAAATGCGACCAATATCTATGCGAAAAGTTCGAATATGGTATAGGGTGAAGGGATAGAGCTGAAATTCCTTAAATTTGATATTGTGGTATCTGTTGGTATCTGGAATTGAGATATGGAAGAGATTTTGGAAAGGAACTAAATATTACAAAATTTGGTACTTGGTGAAGCGATTGGGCTGGAATCCCAAAATTTTATTTTGAGGTCTCCGTTGGTATTTGGGATTGAGATATGGTTGTGGCTTCGGATATGAGTACTATAATTTTACAAAAAGTACCAAGCGGTACTGAATTGAATTATGGGTGATTAGAGCTGAAATCGTGAAATTTATTAGGGATGCCAGTTTTGGCGAATGGAATCCAGAAATTTTATACAGAAACCACTATTGGAAGTGGTTTCGGAAATGCGCCCTATATTTTTACGAAAAGTACTAAATTGGGTATAGGGTAAAGGGATAGAACTGGAATCCCAACATTTGACATTGAGGTCTTTGTTGGTAGTTGGGATTGAGATATGTCCGTGGTTTTGGAAATTAATTGTACCAACAGTTCCAAGGGGTACTAAATTGGGTTTTGGGTGAAGGAATAGAGTTGAAATCATGAAATTTGACATTGAGTTCTTTGTTGGTATCGGGCATTGAGATGTGGAGATAATTTTAGAAATGCGACCTATATTCGTAAGAAAAGTACTAAATGGTACTAAATAAATCCATATATTAAAATCGACTTTTAATATTTTAATATATGGATTTTCTGGCATATAGGCGACATATTCATTATACCCTATACCACAAGGTGGTCAGGGTATTATGTCTTAGTGCATATATTTGTAACAGGCAAAAGGAAACGAGTTAGACCCATAGTTCCTTTTGATGATCTGCATAGAATCACTTTCTGAGTTGATTTATGCATGTCAGTCCGTCCGTCTGTCCATGTATTCTTGTGAACAAAATGCAGGTCGCATTTATTAACAGATTGAGATGAAATTTTGCAAACAACATTTGTTTGGCCCAAGGACGAACCCTATTGAAACTGGAGATAATCGGTAAAAATTTAGATATAGCTCCCATATATATCTTCGTCCGATTTGCCTTTTATTGTGCACCAAACGTGTAATATCAGCCCGAATAGTATGGAATTTTGCACATACAACCAAATTGGGCCTGAAAATAAGTGTGCCAAATTTTTTCGAAATCGGTTCAGATATAGCTATAGCTCCCATATATATTGTTCATCCGATTTGCTATTTTTGTCCTCCGCAGCCGTAATATGCACTCTGTAACAACAATATTTGGGGAAATATATCAAATGCAGCTCAGAAATACCTTTGCAAAATTTTATGGAGATCGGTTCAGATTTGGATATAGCTCCCATATATAACTTCGTCCGATTTACCTTTTATTGTGCACCAAACGTCTAATATTTGACCAAATGGGATAGAATTTGGCACATACGACCGAATTTAGTCTAGAAGATAGTATGCCAAATTTGGTGAAGATCGGTTCAGATATAGCTATAGCTTACATATATGTTATTCAACCGATTTGTTATATTTGTTACCCACAGCCGTAATATGCACTCCGTAACAACGATACTCAGGGAAATATATCAAAAACAGATCAGAAATATCTTTGCCAAATTTTATCGGGATCGGTTCAGATTTGGATATAGCTCCCATATATATCTTTATCCGATTTCAAATTAATTGTGCACCAAATGGGCAATACAAGTCCGAATTTAAAAGATACAAATGCTTCGTCGTATTTAGTCCTTTGAATTTTAAATTATAATTATAATCATAGCTTGTATGATTGAATTCTCCCATAAAAACTTTTAATTATTAAGTGGAGCTCAACTAAATTAGCGAAGTCGGCCCCGTCCGACTTTAGGACTTGCTTTACTGGTTTTTCTATAGAGTTTGATAAATCCAAATACAAAGTATTTCACAGTTATATTCAATACCTATTTCTCTATAAAATACCATAAAAATGTTAATTTAATTTATTCAATTACTTTTGGTCATAATTTATTTGAAGCACCGAAAAAGTTGCAGAATCCCAACAAATATCTACTCTCCTTGAAAATCATTACCAAAATTACATTGGACCTTTATCATGTACATATGTACGTACGTATGTCTATTTGTTGTTTTATAAAAGTGTAGAGAGTCATCTATTTGCTGTCCTTGAATTTTAATTGAATAGCAAGTCAGTGATACTGTTTTCGTTGAAAAAAAAAAAAAAAAAAAAAAAAAAAAAAAAAAAAATGAATTATAATTTTCAAAACAAGAAGATGATACAAAAAAAGTTGTGAAAAACAACACAACAAAACTTAATAACAAATCCGAAGCATGTCCACAATTTTCGGTCGGTGACGTTGGTCTTTGGAGAGAACATAATTTTTACATAAAACTTTCAAGTCGCCTTGTAATAAGCTTTAATGATGCGCCTCGACGCACAGCAGCAGTCTCATCAGGTTATTAAAATTGTGAAGTCATGTCGTCAGTCAGACTTGCACCGGTCTCGCACAGAGGAATTACTGTTTTTTTTTTTTTTGGGGAAAAAAGGGTGTTTCAGAGGGGCAACAAATAATTTGGGGAAATTCGAAAAAACTTCTGTTTTTCAAAGACCTGTGAATTGATCAAGCCATCAGAATTTTACCCAAATACCCACTTAAATATGATCTCTGCAGTGTTGTAAAATCTAGTTCATTTCATTGGAAACCTCCCGAACAGAAGGTATTCAATACAGGCACTATAAATAAAATTTCAATGAACTTCAAATTTTAGATCAATATTTTTCACTTGAACCATGTCGACCTTTTACTATTTTTGCAAGGATATCAAAAAGAAAAAAAGACACACACGCACATTCAACCTTGCCTTGGGTGCGTATGTGTTATGAACATTTGTGGCAAATGTGTGTACATTATGGTATACACACACACAAACCCACAAATACACATGCGGCTCTTAATGGCATGGGAAATGATGTTAAAGTTATAAACGATGCCAAAATGTCTCCTATTACCATAATAATATCTAAGAGCCATGCCAAATAAATTTTGCGCGCACACACACACACATGCAGACTATTACTCAGAATGTTGCTCACTTCATAGCGTATGATAAGTGGAAGGACATACATAGAAACAAACATTTGGTCCGGCCAGTAAATCTTCCATGGAATGTTAATGGCCTTAGTTTGGATTTAATTTTGTGACTTTGTTATTAGGAGAGGGAGAGAGAGAGAGAGAGAGAGGGCGAGAGAGAAATTAACACAAATTTTCGAAACAATAAAATTGACCAAAACAGATGCACCGAAGACCTTTTAAAGGTTTATCGCAGTTAGAGGTAATATATCATTTGATTGAGCAAAAAGAGCCACATGTGAAAACAGAGGATATTAGTAAAACCATTCCACAATGGACCCGTATCCAATTTTTCTGTCCAAAGCTACTTCAACGTCTTCATACATACAGGGTTGCCCATATTCGACGGACCCATCTGGAAACGCTCTGATATAGTTGAAATTTACAAGAAGTCAATTGTGAGAAGTGCGCCTTCTAAGAACACCATTAAGCGTTTATACGAAAAATTTCCAACTGGTAAGGCTCTTTCTAATCCGAAGAGGCCATATAGAAGTCGACCAAGGCGATCGGCCGAGAATATCGCTGCCGTACGAGCCAGTGTTGAGAGGTCCCCAAGAACATCCTAAAAACGCCGTTCTCAGCAGTTGGGCATAGCTCGGTCCACTTTACAACGTATTATTCGCATTGCATTAGTTCCCGTACAAAATTCAATTGACGCAAAGAATGTTGCCTGTGGACAAGCCTCGTCGATTGGAATGGGCCCAAAGTTCCGTCGAATATGGGCAACCCTGTAAACTCCAGAAACCAAAAGTGACCTCAATATCAAATTTCTGAATTTAAGCTCTATTCATTCACCCAATACTAAATTTAGTAATATTTGGTAGGCATATCTAAAACAATCTGCATCTCTCCATTCTAGACACCATAAGTGATCAAAAATCGGTGCCATTTGGTGATTTTCAAACAATTATTGTACATAGTTCCGAAACTACCCCATCCAGATACCAAGAGAGACCTCAATATCGTTTCAGTACTTCAGCTCTATTTATTCGACCATTACCAAATTAGGTACAATTTGGCGCTTTATGCTTTTATTATAGTACATATTTCCACAACCACAACCACCTCCATATCTTAATCTCTGATAGCAATAGAGACCTCAATTTCAGATTTCGAGATTCTAAGTTTATCCCTTTAACCGAAACAATTATAGCACACATTTCCATAATCACCTTCTTCTCTCAATAGCAGAGCCCAACAGTGACATCCATATCAAATTTCAGGATATCAGTTCTTTTCCTTCACCCAATATCAAATTTAGTACTTTTGGTACAATTACAGTACACATTTGCAAAACCAGATACCTCTATGTAAAATTTGAGGATTCCAGTGCTATCCCTTCAACTAATACCAAATTGAGTACTCTACAAATAATGGGTGCATTTCCAAACCAATGTCCAATCTTAAATACAGATACCATCAGTAGTCTTATTATCAAATTTCAGAATTTTATCTCCATCCCTTCAACCAATACAAAATTAAGTACCATTTAGTACTTTTCGTATAAATATAGACGCATTTCCCAACTACCACCAAATCTCATACACATATACCATCAGTAATCTATATATCAAATTTCGAAATTCCAGCTCTATCCCTTCCCCCAATGCCCAGTTTAGTAACACTCTCTAAATTTCGCACAATTATAGTACACATTTCCAAAACCACCTTCATATCTTTACCAGCGATACCAACAATGGCATCTATATCAATTTTCATGACTATTCCTCCACCTAATACCAAATTTAGTACTATTTAGTACTTTTGGTACAATTATAGTTCACATTACCAAAACCACCTCCATATCTCAATTGCAGATACCAACAGAGACCTCAATATCAAATTTGAGGATCCTAGCCCCATCTCTTCAACCAATACAAAATTTAGTACCATTTAGAACTTTTAGTACAAATATAGACACATTTCCCAACCACCACCAAATCTCAAGCACATATACCATCAGTAATCTAAATATCAAATTTCGGAATTCCAGCTCCATTCCTTCACCCTATATCCAATTTAGTACCACTCAGTACATTTCGCACAATTATAGTACACATTTCTAAAACCAGCTCCATATCTCTACCAGCGACACCAACAGTGGCATCTATATCAAGTGTCATGACTCTAGCGCTATTCCTCCACCCAATGCCAAATTTAGTACTATTTAGTACTTTCGGTAAATTATAGTTCACACTACCAAAACCACCTCCATATCTCATTTCCGGATACCAACAAAGACCTCAACATCAAATTTGAGGATTACAACCCTATCCCTTCATCCAATGACAAATTTAGTACCATTTAGTACTTTTCGTACAAATATAGAAGGAATTTCCAAATCACCGTCGAATCTCAAACACAGATACCATCAGCAATCTAAATATCAAATTTATCTTCATCCCTTCACCCAATACCAAATAAAGTACCATTTAGTACTTTTCGTACAAATATGGGACACATTTCCAAACCACCACCAGTTTTCAACACTAGATACCGACAGAGGCCTCAGTATCAAATTCGCGCAACCCAGCCTTATCCCTTCGCCCAATGACAAATTTAGTAACATTTAGTACTTTTCGCACAAATATTGAATGCATTTCCAAAACACCAAATTTAGGACAAAATTTGTATTTCTCGTACAAATTTAGAACGAATTTCTAAGCCACTGCCAAATCCCCAGCAAAAATATCATTTGTAATCTAAATATCAAATTTTAGAATTTTATCTCTTTCCCTTCACCTAATACCAAATATAGTACCATTTAGTACTTTGTCACAATTACTGCAGAAGACACCTCCATATATCCAGGCAACGCATGAACAGCTATCCTAATACAAAATTTCAGATTTCAAGCACTATCTGTTCACCTAATACCAAATTGTACCAAATATAGTACTATTTAGTACTTTTCGTCCACTTGTAGAAAGCATTTCCAAAATCGCCACTTTATGACAAACCTACCACCATAAGGCCCACTAATACAAGATTTCAAAATTCTAGCTTCATCTGTTCAGCCTTAACCAAACTGTTCCAAAATAACTACCATTTAGTACCTTTGGCACTCATAGTACACATTTCCGAAACCATCCAAACTTACTTTCCACACTTAATTCTAATACATAGTTTCAAGTTTTTAGCTTTATCCGTTCACATAATGCCAAATGGTACCATTTTGGAAGTTTAGTAATATTTCCAGAAGTTTTCCTAGATTTAAAGTTCGAATTGCCAATAACCCTTTGGTGCATCTATCCTGCACTCCATCAGTGGCTCTCATTCCAAATTTCAGAATTCCAGTTCAAACGGTTCAACACAATTCTAATTTGTACCATATTTGGTATCATTTAGTACACATATGTACGAATTTTCAAAACTAAACTAATATCTCCATCCCGCATTGCCACAGTAATTTCACCCGTGGTTGGTTCGCCCAAATACAAATTGTACCTTATTTAGTACATTATAGTACATATAAGTACAAATTTCCAAAACTACCTACATATTCCAATTCTACACTCCGAAAATAATCTTAATTTCAAATTTCAAAGTTCCAGCTTTATCGGTATACGCAAATCCAAATTGTACCAAATTTAGTACGCTTATGTAAAAGTACAAATTTCCAAAACCACTTCTTTATCCGAATCTTACAATCCAACATTAATCTTGTTTCAAATTTTAAGAATACCAACTATAGTGGTTCACCCAAATCTTAATTGTACCAAATTTATTACCATTTAGTACACATAAGTACAAATTTCCAACACTACAATCTAATAGAAAATCCATATTCAGGATTCCAATTCTACCGGTTCTCCCATAATTTTAAATGTAGCGAATTTGGTAGCATTTAGTAACATAAGTACGAATTTACAAAACTTCCCAAATAATTCCTACAATGCAATAGTAATCTTTTTTTCAAACTTCAGGATTCCAACGCTACCGGTTGACCCAAAATTTAAATTGTACTACATTTAGTCCCATAAATACGTTGTTTCAAAACTATCTACATTCCTCAGTTCTGGAAGTAATCTTATTCCTTAATTTCAAAATACCTACTCTTTTGATTTGCCCAAATCGAAATTGTACCAAATTTAGTGCCATTTAGTACTTCTTGTGCACATAAGTAAAAATTTGGAAATCTTTCTCCATATCTTAATCTCTCTATACTCCGTCAGTAATGTAAAATTCAAATTTCCAAAATTCCAGCTCCATTCGTTCCTCCAAATTCAAATTGTACAAAATTTAGTACTGTTTCGTACTTTTCGTATACATGAGTACACACTTCTAAAACTAGCTCCTTACATCGACTCTACTCCTCAACCTTGATTCCCATTTCAATGGTCAAGTTTGTAGTACATTTTAGTACATTTAAGTACACTTATGGTGGGAATTTCCAAAAGTCCTTTGGTTCCAAATTTAAGAGTTCTAGCTTAATTGGTTCCTCAAATACAAAAGGCTACCATGTTTAGTGCCTTTTAATACTCTTTGTACCGTCCTAGTACGAATGACCTCTTCATATCAAGAGAGTGACCCTCACCGAAAATTTCAAGATTCAAGCTTCAGCCGTTTCGTTTGGGCGTTGATAAATCGTTAAGACAGCCAGTCAATTACTTTACTCAGCCCTACATCACCACGACCTACCAACCCTAGCAATTTTCCAAAATTCTAGATTCCGTCGTTTCGCCAGATCATTGACTCAGCACCCTATCATTTCACATATACAGGGTGAGATAAAAAACTGCAACAAAGTAAAACGCCATAATTTTTACATTTTATTGAATGAAAGCACAAAAGGTCGGAAATTGCATCAAATTTTAGAATAAGTTTAGATTTGTTCGAATTGGTCACCTTTGGCACGAATTATGGCCTTCAAATGGCAAATGAAACCGTCACACGTTGCCCGAATGTTGCTCTGCGGTATTTTGGTCCATTCCCGGCGAAGCGCTTGCTTGAGGTGATCGACACTTTGGTATTTTTTAGTGCCAACCTTGCTTTCCAAAATACCTCAGACATAATAGTCCAAGGGATTGGTATCCGGAGATTTTGGTGGCCATTGTGTGTTGGAAATGAAGCGAGGAACCTCATTTTGTAACCATTCTTGTGTGGCATGTGCTGAGTGCGATGGTGCTGTGTCCTGTTGGAATGTCCAAGGTCTGCGGCCAAAATGTTTGCGTGTCCAAGGCTTTAGTACACCCTCCAGAATATTTTCGCGATAATATTCGGCATTTATTCTGATGCCACGGTCGATTAATACGACTGGAGAGCGATGATATTTGGCATTTATTCTGATGTCACGGTCGATTAATACGAGCGGAGAGCGACCTGTTATGGCGGCCCACATCATCACCATGGCCGGCGCTAGAGTTCTGGTGGCCAACCGAAGGTGCACATTTTCAGCTGACCTCTTTGTCAAGTATACGCGATCATTTTGTTTCTTCACCACTTTCGGCCAAGCGAAGCAAATCTTTAGCTCTTTTGAGTCTATTTTCTTTCTGTTGCGTTGTAAGTTCTTGCACTTTTTGGAATTTCAATGGCTTTACCCCGAGCTCATTTTTCAATATTCGCCGAAGGGAATATTGCGATATGTTCAGCTCACGAGCCATTTTTCGGCCACTGCGACGCGGGTTTCGATTAAATTGCTTCATTACATTTCGAACCATTTCTGCTGATGTTGCTGTTTTCTTCCGTCCACTTTCTTGACGTCGGGCTACGCTACCAGTATTACGGTAATGGGAACGATGGTACGAGTTACAAAATATAAAGAAATCACACTTCACGCTTGAATTCCATTACGAATAACTTTTTTTCCGGAAAATTTTCACCAAAATGCTCTTGTACGCTTGTAAAGAATATAATGAGCTGTCACTGGAATAATTATACCCTACACCACAAGGTGGTCAGGATATTATGTCTTTGTACATTTGTTTGTAACAGGCAGAAGGAAACGAGATAGACCCATAGTTCCTTTTGATGATCTGCATAGAATCACATTCTGAGTCGATTTATGCATGTCCGTCCGTCTGTCCACGCATTTATTACCCGATCCAGATGAAATTTTGCCCAAATCATTTGTTTGGCCCAAGGACGAACCCTAATGAAATTGAAGATAATCGGTAACAATTTAGATATAGCTCCCATATATATCTTCGTCCGATTTGTGCTTTTATTGTGCACCAAACGTGTAATATTAGCCCGAATAGTATGGAATTTTGCACATACACCTACATTAAGCCTGAAAATAAGTATGCTAAATTTGATCGAAATCGGTTCAGATATAGCTATAGCTCCAATGTATATTGTTTATCCGATTTGTTATTTTAGTCCTCCGCAGCCGTAAAATGCACTCTGTAACAATAATATTTGGGGAAATATATCAAATACAGCTCAGATATACTTTTGCTAAATTTTATCGATATCTGTTCGGATTTGGATTTATCTCCCATGTATAACTTCGTCCGATTTACCTTCTATTGTGCACCAAACGTCTAATATTTGCCCAAACGGGATGAAATTTGTCTCTTACGACCGAATTGAGTTGAGAAGCTAGTATGTGAAATTTGGTGAAGATCGGTTCAGATATAGCTATAGCTCCCATATATATTGTTCATCCGATTTGTTGTATTTGTTACCTACAGCCGTAATATGCACTCCGTAACAACGATATTCAGGGAAATATATGAAATACAGCTCAGAAATATCTTTGCCAAATTATATCAAGATCGGTTCAGATTTGGATATAGCTCCCATATATATTTTTTTCCGATTTCAAATTAATTTTGCACCAAATGTGCAATACATGTCCGAATTTAAAAGATACAAATACTTCGGCATATTTAGTCCTTTGAACTTTAAATTACAACTATAATCGGAGCGTGTATGATTGAATTCTCCCATAAAAACTTTTAATTGTTATGCGGAGCTCTACTAAATTAGCAAAGTGGTGTAGGGTATCATAAAGTCGGCCCCACCCGACGTTAAGACTTTCTTTACTGGTTTTTGCAGCTGTCGGACGAATGGCTTAGAAATGACAGCAGTCTAAAGTTGGTTGCAGTTTTTTCATCTCAGCCTCTATATAGAGTTTCTAGATATCTTCTATATAAGGGACCTCTTTCGGATCTTCTTTACAAATAATTTTGAAACCAGAGACTGCTCTTTGGGAACTTTTTTACAAACAATTTTGAAAGCAGAGAATTCTTGAAAAAGCTCAAAATTTATATCTTCGATGTAAGAATGTTTATTAACATTGCTTCGTCATCCATGGTGGTATTGGATATCTGACATTGTACACATGTACATACATATGTATACATTAAACTAGCATCCATTTTACATACGACATTCGACAACGATGATAAACAAACCATACACATTTACATACCGATGTGAAAGTACTTGAAGAATATTTGTGCGTTACGCAAAAATATTATTCTTCTTTGGTACAGCCATCCATCCGTCCTTTTCCACAATCCTCCGAGGCAGGGAGAAATGAAGGATGATTGTCGGTATTTGTTTAGAATAACAATGTGGCGACTGATGCTGCCGTAGCTTCCCTTCTCCTCTATAGAGGTAGGTTAGTGTGCGTCACTTTAAACTGAAGTTCAAAGGAATTCCTTGGCTTCACGCTGCTCTCATATCTGGAAGGCTTCCTCGATGCCATGAATTTCCCAAGAAAAGTAGCATATTTCATGGAATTTTTCTTATTTCGCCCATTGGCATGTGTGAGTGAGTGCGTATATGTGTGTGTCTGTGTGCGCCTTGTGTTATAGCATTCATTTGGGCGCCATATTGACGTTATTTAGCTCGTTTTTATTGCTTTATGGGTTGTTGTTGTTTTTGTTTCGACTAACGTGTTACTGTTGCTGTCGCCTTTGTATCCACATTTTGCTATTTCAAGTTATTATTTTGTTTTGTTGCCGTTTTTGTTGTTTTGGTGTTAAAGCTTCTTCTTCTGTCAGCCTTTGAGTGGTGTGTTTTTCATTAAAACATCTTGGAGCTGCCATGTCTGTTGGTTTTTTCCTTCTTTTCTTTTTCGTTGTGCGTCGGTGTCGAATGTTAAGCTGGTCTCGGTTTAGTTGCTATAATTCCAGACGTCACAGTAGCTCGATGACTCGATGTTCAAATGACTCCAAGAAACAGTAACATTCCTCCAGTTTTGCACACTTTGAAGTTGCCAGAGGAGTAGTAGCATGGCTCGAAGTGATAGCAGATACGAGGTCAGTTAGGTAAGGGGATTAAAATGTATTTTATATAACATATTTTTTTAGAACACAAAATTTGGATTTTTCCTATATGAAGGGGTGAAGGGCGAGATCCAGGGTTGGGGGTGGAAACATCGATAAAATTTTCAAAGGCTCACTGACTGTCTGCTTCATCAACGTCCAGACGAAACGAATGAAGTGAGACCTCTAAAAATTTGGATGAGTATCATCCTTTTGGCCTCAAATGCGATATTAGGCTTAATATTTGGAAGTTCCTATTAGAATGGTACGAAAAGTACTGGAAGGTAATAAATTAGTACCATGCTGTTTATTTAGGGGATATAGCTAAAATCTTAAAATTTTATATGGGAATCAAAGTTTGGAAGTATATATAATATAAGAAGATGAACTTGGAACTGCATTCGTAAGTTTACCAATCGTGCCAAATAGTACTAAATTTTGGTAAAAAATGAGAATTTTTGCATATGTGTCCTATATACAGGGTGAGATGAAAAAACTTCAACCAAATTCTGACTGCTGCCATTTCTAAGCCACTCGTCCGACAACTGTTAAAATTATTCCAGTGACAGCTCATTATATTGTTTACAAGCGTACAAAAGTATTTCGGTGAGAATTTTCCAGAAAAAAAGTTATTCGCGATGGAATTCAAGCGTGATGGAGTGATTTCTTTATATTTAGCTGGAAAACCACAAGTCGATATCGTTAGAGCACTCCAGTATTTAAATGTGAATAAATCTTTTGTGTCTCGTACCATCGCTCGTTACCGTGATACTGGTAGAGTAGCCCGACGTCAAGGTAGTGGACGGAAGAAAAGAGCAACATCAGCAGAAAATGGTTCTAAAATTAAAGAAGCAATTTAATCCAAACCCGCGTCGCAGTGGCCGAAAAATGGCTCGTGAGCTGAACATATCGCAATATTCCATTCGGCAAATATTGAAAAATGAGCTCGAGGTAAAGCCCTAGAAATTCCAAAAAGTGCAAGAACTTACACCGCAACAAAAAGAAAATAGACTCAAAAGAGCTAAAGAGTTGCTTCGCTTGGCCGAAAGTCGTGAACGAAAGTTCGAAAGTTTGTTGTCTAGCAGTTTGTAAACAAACAAAATAATAGTGTTTACTTGCCAAAGAGGTCAGCTGAAAATGTGCACCTTCGGTCATCAGGCCACCAGAACTCAAGCGCCGGCCAGGGTGATGGTGTGGGCCGCCATAACAGCCGATGGTCGCTCTCCGCTCGTATTAATCGACAGTGGCATCAGAATATATGCCGAATATTATCGCTCTCCACTCGTATTAATCGACCGTGGCATCAGGATCCGAATATTATTGGGAAAATATTCTGGAGGATGTATTAAAGCCATTTTGGCCGGACATTCCAACAGGACTCAGCACCATCGCAGTTAACACGCGACACCCAAGAATGGTTACAAAATGAGATTCCTCGCTTCATTTCCAGCGCCCAATGGCCACCAAAATCTCCGGATACCAGTCCGTTGGACTATTGTGTCTGTAGTATTTTGAAAAGCAAGATTGGCACTAAAAAATACAATAATATCGATCACTTCAAGTAAGCGCTTCGTCGGGAATGGGCCAAAATACGGCAGAGCAACATTCGGGCAGCGTGTGACGGTTTCATTGGCCTTTTGAAGGCCATAATTCGTGCCAAAGGTGACCAATTCGAACAAATCTAAGCTTATTCTAAAATTTGATGCTATTTCTGACATTTTTTGTTTTCATTCAATAAAATTAAAAAAGTAAGAATTGTTGCGTTTGACTTTGTTGCAGTTTTTTATCTCACCCTGTATAGCTATAGCTCCCATATATATGTTTCATCCAATTTGGTGTTAAAGTCCCTCACATGCGTAATATGCACTCCACAAGAATTATATTTGATAAAGGCCATCAGATACTGATCGAAAATACCTCTGCCAAATTTTATCGTGATCGGTTCTGATTTTTATAAACCTTAGATGTACGTCTTCATTCGATTTACGGTTATTGTCCATTATATATTTAAATCACCCCAAGTTGGATAGATTTCCAACTTGGAAAGTTAATATACCCTTCTTTCCTTTCCACCTTGGAAAGAAGGGTATATTAACTTTGTCATTCCGTTTGTAACATCCTTAAATATTCGTCGTAGACCCCATAAAGTATTTATATTCATAATCAGCATAAAATTCTAAGTCGATTTAACGATGTCCGTCTGTCTGTCTGTTGAAATCACGATACAGTCCAGATTATTTGACGTAGAGCGCCAAAATTTAGTAGAGCAATTTGTATTGTGCCTAGGATGGTTGGTATTGAAAATGACATGTATCGGTCTACGTTCTGGTACAGTCCCCATATAACGGTACCTCCCGATATTCGGTATTTTGATGATTTATGCCACATTTTTTCACGGATTTGTCTGAAAATTTGTATTTGTAGGTCATAACGGGTCCATGTGCGTGTGGCAAAACATTGCATGTATGGGTTCACGTTTTGGTATAGCCCCCATATAAAGGTACCTCCCGATATTCTGTATTTTAATTTTTTTGCCATATTTTTTCACTGATTTGTCTAAAAATTGGTGTTTGTGGGTCATAATGGGTCCTAGTTCGTGTGGCGAAACATTGTATGTATAGGTCCACGTTGTGGTATAGCCCCCATATAACGGTACCTCCCGATATTCGGTAATTTGATGATTTTTGATACATTTCTTCTAATGTTTTCTTTACCCTAAGGTGGAGGGTATTAAAAGTTTGGTCCGGCCGAAGTAAAAAAACTACTTGTTTAATATGTATTTATCGTCAGACATAAGGTACAAAAGCCTCCGTCAAATTTTTTGAATATCGATTCAGAGTTGGATATGGTGCCCAAATTATGGCCATACTAAAGCCATGATACGCATTCAAATAACGTTTATAGTTGGTATGATCTACATCACATAAATTTCCACTGTAAACTTTTTTTGTTACGGGAGATCTACTAAATATGCATGGTGGTGTAGGGTATCATATAGTCGGTCCGCCCGACTTTTGACCTTTACTTACTGGTTTTAAAGCTGAGCTAGATGTAGAAAGTTATATGAAACAAAAGTTGATGGGTCAAGGAACATAAATGTGTATGCATTAATAACAAATTGAGTGATTAACTGACTCAGTGACTGAGTCATCAAAGCCCCGTCGAAACGGATGAGGTTAGAACTTGAAAATTTTGAGCTGAGGTGGGAGATATGTCTTGCGTTTTTGGAAATTCTCAGTTCAAGGTAGCGAAAAGTGATAAAAGTTTCCAAATGGAACACCATAGTTATCAACCCATTAAGGACTTTGAAATTTTGAATGACGGTCACTCTTCTACAGAGAGAGGGAATAATATAAGTTAAGATTAGGAATTGAATGAGTCATGATTTTATCATTTTAAGTACAGACTGAAAAAAGTTGAAATTTTTTCGAATTGTTTTAAAATGGCACGAAAGATTTCAAGATTTACATTTTACCCAACTCCATAGACTCTCCTCCGGTGACATAGGAATTTCTCTCCGTCTATTTATATGTTGTGAGAGGTTGAGAGGGAATTTGTTGTTACCCAATATTTTGTGTGTGTGTGTGTGTGTCTGTGTGTGTCCTGGACTATTTGTCTACGCAACCTTAACCAATGCCACAGTGGATTTCACCAATGATGCTACCGCTGTTTTTGCTGTTGCGATGGTTTTAGTTGTTTCTCCCATGTCATTGTTTTTGTTCATCCTTTTCGAAGACTCATTGGCGCCATTGGAGAATTTTAAATTTCATTTGATATATAAAATGGAATTGTTGTTATTTTTGCGTTGGTTTTTATTGCAGCAATACGCTTATTTGCTTTAATGTACTTTAATTTTGGGGAGAAAGTACATAAGGTTAGGTTGAATATTTTTGTAGAGCAGATAGTTAAAGTATTAAAGTCGGGTTAGACTTCATGTTAGAGTAATATTTAAAGGGACTCTTTTTACATTTGTAATTAGAATTTAAAGAAAATCGAATATTTCTGTCCCATTTTATGCGAAATCATAAATTCGGATAAATTCCTTCTTTGCGGAAGAAAGTAGAGAAAATTATTATCCTATGCGGGTGAGGCACCAGAAGTAGTTCGCAGATGTATATCATCTTCACAACAGATCTTGTGTTAGCAAAAATGCTTGTATGTGTGAAATTGGGAGAGATTAGATGCTTATGTCGCTTTCTTTGGGCGTTTTGTTTTTCAAAATCTTGAACCCTATGAGGGGGAGGTACCAGAAGAAATGGTCCGAACTCTAGCATCTTTGCAACATATCATGTGTTGATGGAAATATTGAGCTGTACCAAGACTGAATGAAATCTGATGTTAATTTCGCGTTTTATGAGCTTCGTGGATATTAAAAAAATTTGAACCCTTTGTGGGGAAGTTACCAGAAGGAATTATGGGCTTCTTGGATATTCAACAATTTGAACCCTTTGTGGGGGAGGTACCAGAAGGTGTGGACCAATATATCCCATTTTCACAGCAGACCTTGGGTTAATGAAAATATTGTGATGTGTGTAATTTAAAGAGAACCGGATGCTTATTTCAGATTTTATAATCGTTTTGGTTATTCAAAATTTTGACCTTTTCTGGGGGTGATACCAGAAGAAGTGGACCGATATTACCCATTTCCGAACTCGACCTAAGTTTGATAATAATATTACCATGTACCAAGTTTAGATCAAATCGGATACTCCATTTGAGAGTTATCATGTGCAGCAGCCAGCCAAACAGACAGACGAACGATGGATATCGCCAAATCTACTAAAAAAATTCCTGAAACGGATTTCGCCTAAAGAGGGTCTAAATCCGTTATTTCTATGAGGCATGTTTTGGCCGTATCAAATGCTATATACCCCCTCTAGCCATATGACATGATGTGTAGACTCCCCATTAGTTTGGTTTGGATCGAAAATATTTTTAGGGTACTCCGAGGTTCTACTGAAAAAAATAATAATATTAATAAAAAAAACATATTTTTTTATTTCGTCCCCCTCCATAATGTATCTCCCCCTTAAAAACCCCTTTAACACCCCAACGTATTTCAATAGATCATTCCATAGCCACTCCTCCCTACCTTCCATAAAATTTT
Source organism: Musca domestica (assembly GCF_030504385.1). Taxonomy (NCBI): domain Eukaryota; kingdom Metazoa; phylum Arthropoda; class Insecta; order Diptera; family Muscidae; genus Musca; species Musca domestica. The sequence goes on from NW_026712299.1 coordinate 8,631,139, forward strand.
CCTTTAAATTTCTTAATTGTGTTACATTGCAGATAGTCAATATTTCATTTCCGTTTTCTCGCTCTCTCTCTCTCTCTCTCTCTCTGGAGAATATAAAGAATACAATGATTAGTGTAGATTTGTAGCTCCGCTGTTTGGAGAGAATATAAATTATAAGCTATTTTGTATTCCATTTGTATTTGTGCTCCAGTTCGGTGGCTTATCTTGATAGCTGTTGTGTCTGTGTGTTAAAAAATATTAGTATTCCTGTGGCGATTGTAAACATGTGCTGGCATAAGTGTTATCCGACAAAGCATGTAAATGTGCATGTGTGTGTCTGTATTGAATTCTGCTGTGTATGATTTGGAGTTTGATTTCGCATCCCAAGAAATGTATTTCGACCAACAAACTCCACGTGGTAGAAACAAAAAATAAATTGCTTCAAATAAAAAATGAGAAAAATATATAATAAAATTTTCTTGCGTTGGGGAAGAAGTCGACTAACTTATTAGCTACACCATGATGTTCCATAGTATTGATAAAGGCTAAAATGTCTGTATAAGTGTCGACCACTTGTAGTTCGAACCCCTCTATAGGTGCTATTCTGTAAGATATTCTATATACAGAAATCCTGTAAATTAGCACCAATGAGACTTTAGGAGGCACTTTTTTTCTTAATTTGTTGAATTTGGGCAGAGAAGTGGGGTATTTTACTGTCAAATATCAGTTGGGTACCTTTTCTTCGAAGAACACCTCAAAATATTTTTTCTATTTTAAAACGATCTTCTCACTATCAGATAAATTTTATTCTGTTAAAGATCTCAGAATTACTTTTTTTACTTTAGAACACTCAGAAGAAAAGCTTCTCTTGTTGAAGATCTCCAAAGAAGTTTGACATAGGTCCTGAACTGAGGTCTACTATTTAAATCTTTAAATGAGGATATTATATAAACCAGTAAAGAAAGTCTTAAAGTCGGGCGAGCTCCACATAAAAATTAAATGTTTTTATGGGAGAAATTCAATCATACACGCTATGATTATAGTTATTTGCATTTGTATCTTTTAAATTCGGACTTGTATTGCCCATTTGATATATATGGGAGCTATATCCAAATCTGAACCGATCTTGATAAAATTGGGCAAAGATATTTCTGAGCTGTATTTCATATATTTCCCTGAATATCGTTGTTACGGGGTGCATATTACGGCTGTGGGTAACAATTATAACAAATCAGATGAACAGTATATATGGGAGCTATAGCTATATCTGAACCGATCTTCACCAAATTTTACATACTAGCTTCTAGACTCAATTCGTAAGTCCCACATTTCATCCCATTTGGGCAAATAATAGACGTTTGGTGCACAATCAAAGGTAAATCGGACGAAGTTATATATGGGAGATGTATCCAAATCCGAACCGATCTCGATAAAATTTAGCAAAGGTATTTCTGAGCTGTATTTAATATATTTCCCCAAATATTGTTGTTACGGAGTGCATATTACGGCTGCGGAGGACAAAAATAACAAATCGGATGAACAATGTATATGGGAGCTATAGCTATGTCTGAACCGATTTCGATCAATTTTGGCATACTTTTTTCAGGCCTTACTTGGTTGTATGTGCAAAATGCCATACTATTCGGGCTGATATTACACGCTTGGTGCACAATAAAAGGCAAATCGGACGAAGATATATATGGGAGCTAGATTTTTATTTTTTTACCGATTATCTCCAATTTTAATAGGGTTCGTCCTTGGGCCAAACAAATGATTTGTGAAAAATTTTATCTGGATCGGGCAATAAATGCAAACTGTATTTTATTCACAAAAATACATGGACAGGCGGAGGGACGGACATGCATAAATGGACTCAGAATGTGATTCTATGCAGATCATCAAAAGGAACTATAAATCTATTTCGTTTCCTTTTGCCTGTTACAAACAAATGCACAAATACATAACACCCTGACCACATTGTGTGTAGGGTATAAAAAAATGTAGATGCTCTGAAATTTGATGAAAATACATACTTTCTAGACTAGCTAGATGGAGACCAAATATGGGGGACTGTGCCATTTCTGAAACGACTCTCATTCCTTTTTTTATATTTTTCATGGAAAAGTTAATTTTATTTGCTAAAATAGCTTTGAAATGTATTTCTGGGTACATCTATGTATTCCTTAAAAACAGAAAAGCCTTTTAGAAAAAAAAAAAAAAAAAAAAAAACAATAGGAACTTTTCGTATAGAAGACCTTCATCAGCTGGAGATTCTTACACTGATATTCATCTTGGAAACATCTAAGAAGAGGCCTTCTTCTGTTGAAAATCTCATTTTTCATTAGAATGCCCAGAATTCTTCCATACAAAATTTAAGAAATTATGTTCTGCTTTAGAACATTTCAAATTTAGTTTTCTGCTTTAGAAGGCCTCAACAAAATTCCCAATTATTTTTTTTTTTTCTGTGAAGAACATTTTTTTCATTATAGAACCTCAAAAGAGGTTCCTTTCAATGAGACATACTGGAGATATTTTTTATTATAATAGGTCTTTCTATGTAAAAGAACTCAGAATAAGTATTTTTCTTTAGAACGTATCAGTCGAGGTCGTATATAGCAAAACACCTCAAACCACGACCCTTTTGCAGAAGAACACAAATGAAGCTCTTTCCGAAAAAGACTTGGAAAAAAAAAGATTTTTGGTGAAAGAATTTGCACTCAGTTGAGCTTTTTATCGTCACACGACTTATAAAAGGTTTTCTTTTTAAGAAGACAGCATAAAATGTATACTTCTGTAGAAGATCTCCGAGGAGCTTGTCTTCTGTGGAAGGCTGCAGAAAAGATCTTTATCGGTAAAATCAATTCTTGGAGGTATCTTTCTGTAAAAATCTCAGAAAATATATTCTTTTGTAGAATTCCTCAGAAGATATATTTAACTGCAGAAGACCTTAGGAGAGGTCCTCTTCTGTAGAAATCCTCATCACAGCTACTCATGTATAGTAGACATGAGAAGAAGACCTAAAAAGCGATTGTCTCTTGTAAAAGATTTTAAAATTGATAAAAGTCTTTCCCCCTATACTGTTTCGAACTTTAAAATAGATCTTATCCTGTAGAAACCCTTAAAGGTATTCTTTCGTCGAAGACATTAGATATGTTTTATTCTAAAGATAATTTGGGAAAGGATCTCGTTTGCAGAAGACCTCAGAAAAGCTATTCTGCTGTGAAATACATCGAAAGAGTTTTTATTTTGTAGAGCTCTCAAAATTGAAGGTTTTTTGTTGAAGTCATCAAAAGTGATTTTTTCGATAGATTAGAGAGAATTACTCTTCTGTTGGAGACTTCAGATGAGGTCATTGTGTAAAGAAGACTTTGTCTGAGGCGCATTCCTGTAAAACACTTTAGAAGTATTATTTGTTTGATTTTTTAGAGGAAGATTTCAAATGGTAGACGCATTCTTCTGTAGAATACGCAGTTTATGTCTACTTATGTAGGACATGCAAATCATCTCTCAAGAATATTTTAGAAAATTCCAATTTTTTGGTGGGATTTCCATTCAATTTCGAAAATCAACCGGGTCGGATTTGCTGCGAACAAATTCGCCAAACAAACGTGTATTTTTGACGGTGAGATATGATAAATATACATAGAAGGGTAGGGAATCTATAATCGTTCCCGCCCGAATTTTGCTCTTTTCTTTTCTTTTGGTTTTTTTTTTTTGTTTTCAAATTAAATTATTGAAAATATTTTTTATGACACGAAAGTAGTGATAATAAAATGAAGATGAAACATAGTACAACTGTTCTCCATATTTTAAAATTTTTATTTGATATTGAATTTTTATTACGTTCAATGTAATTGGATTAAAGAACATTGGAAGTTTAGTGCCGCACATGAAACGTAAATAAAAGGAGGAACACATGTTTTGAATCAGATAAGATTTTATTTAACGATTTTAAAAAGAAACAAGTAAAATAGTATCAGTCGGTTTTGCCGACAGATATATACCCCCCAGCCTTGAGTTATGATTATTTAAACCGCTGACTTTTTATGGGGAAGGTTCCAAAGCAGTTGGCCTATGTTGACCAATTCGTATCTGACCTAAGACCGATATAAATATTACAATGTGCCAGATTTGGACTATATCGACTACTTCCAGTAAAATGTGGAAATAGGCGTAATGTAACAGGTATATGGCGACCGATGTATTCCATTTTCATACTCCATCTAATACAGATAAAAATATTGGTATGTGCAAAGTTTAAAAAGAAATCGAATATTTATATCCCATTTTATCCGAAATCATAAATTCCGATAAATTACACTTTCATATCAGATTTCTGGGTATTTGGGTATAGCAAGTTGTAAAGAATCGCCGACTTGTTTCGCAAGTTATGACAGTTAGAAGTATTGGAAATTGTGACCCTTTGTGGTTGAGGTACCAGAAGGGGTTCGCAGATGTATATCATATTCACAACAGATCTTACGTTAGCAAAAATATTTGGCTGTGTAAAATTTGAAGAGAGTTGGAAGCTTATTTTGGCCTCTTTGAGCGTTTGGTTTTTTTTTTTAAATCTTGAAACCTATGTGGGGGAGATACCAGAAGAAATGGTCCGATCTTTACCATCTTTACAACAGATCTTGTGTTGATGGAGATATTGAAATGTAACAAGTCTGAATGGAATCGGACATTATTTTCGAGTTTTATGAGTTTCATGAATTTTGACCCCTTGTGGGGGAGGTACCACAAGGAGTGGACCCATATATCCAATCTTCATCCCAGACCTTGGGCTTATAAAAATATTGTGATGTGTGTAATTTGATGACCGGTTACTTATTTCGGATTTTATAATCGTTTTGGTTATTGAAAACTTTGACCCTTTGTGGGGGAGGTACCAAAAGGAATGGTTCGATCTATTTTTATAAGAGATCTTGTGTATATTAAAATATTGAGACGCGCCAAGTCTGAATGTAATCGGACATTAATTTCGCTCTTTATGAGTTTCATGGATATTCAAAATGTTTACCCTTTGTGAGCGGGGTACCAGAAGGAGTGGACGGATATATTCCGTCTTACTACCAGATCTTGGGTTCATAAATGTAGTAGGATGTGTGAAATTTGAAGACAATCGGACTCTTACATCATATTTTTTAAGAGTTATAATTATTCACAATTTTGACCCTTCGTGGTGGAGGTACTTAATGGAGTGGACCGATGTTGTCCATTTTCGCACCTTATCTAGCACTGATGCAAGTATTAGTATTTGTAAATTTGGAGCAAAATCGGATTATCCTATCCCTTTCTGTGCATTAAAGTATTTTATTTGAAAAAGTAGACATATTGTGGGGGAGGTACCAGAAAGAGTGGAGCGATAATCCCATCTCCGAACTCGATCTAATATCACGTTGTACCATGTTTGGACCAAATCGTATACTCCCTTCGAGAGTCATCGTGTGTACCAGCCAGACAGACGGACGGACGCACGGACATCGCTAGATCGGCTCAAAATGTCTTGAAACTGAATTGATTCAAGGAAACCTAGGGTCTGATGATTTAACCCTCTCTAGCCATATGGCTGACGTTGTAAAAATTAGAAGATTAAATTTTGATTTTAATTAATTTAATTTAATTTTTCAAAACGCCGATGCCCGTGTCTTCTATTTTAAGCTTTAGTTTCAGCGTAAAATTCTAAGGCGATTTAGCAATGTCCGTCTGTCTGTCTGTCGGCCTATCCGTCTGTCTGTTTGTCTGTCCGTCTGTCTGTTGTAATCACGCTATCTTTCGAACGAATTGAGATAGAAGGCTAAAATTTTGCACACATGTTTATTTTTCTAGTAGGCAGGTTAAGTTCGTAAATGGGCCATGTAGGCCCACGTTTTGATATAGCCCCCATATAACGGTACCTCTCGATATTCGGTATTTTGGCGATTTTAGCGACATTATTTATCGGAATTGTTTCAAGTTTGGTATTTCAAGTTCAAAATGGATACTACAGCATAAGACAGAAAATTGTCTGTGCAGGTCCACATTTTCGTATAGCCCCCATATAACGGTACCTCTCGATATTCGGTATATTGATGATTTTAGCGACATTATTCACCGGAATTGTTTCAAATTAAGTATTTGAGTTCGTAATGGAAGCTACAGTCTGTGACAGAACATTGTCTATGCAGGCCCACATCTTCGTATAGGTCCCATATGTCAGTACCTCCCTATATTCGGAATTTTGACGATTTTAGGTACAATACCAACCGAAATTATTTGAGATGTCGTATTTAAAGATCGTAATGGATGCTACAGCCTATGACAGAAAATTGTCTTTGCAGGTCCAGGTCTTCGTATAGCTCCGATATAACGGTACCTCCCTATATACGATATTTTGATGATTTTAGCTACATTAATCGCCGTTTATTTCAAGTTTCGAATTTGAATATGGTAATGGCTTATGACAAACAATGCCCATGTAGGTCCATGTCTTATAGACCCCAATATAACGGCTATATTCGGTATTTTTAAGATTTTAACAGAATTTTTAACAGATTATGTTTTTTGAAAATTTTTAAATTAGTTCCAAATAGTGGAGAGCATTCAAAGTCCGGCCCGGCCGAACTTACTGCTTTTTAACTTGTTTTTAAAAAATGTTCTGCTCTTTGGGATAGAGCCAGAAGTAGTGGGCCGGTTTTTACTCTTATTCGAATTCTATTTAAGTTTGGGATAAATATTACGATGCCAAAACCGGAGACTCTCTTAGAGAGTTTCGTGCGCACATACAGATGACCAACAGATCGATGTGGCTAGATCGGCTCAAAATGCCCTGAAGTCTTTATTTCGATGAGACACTTATTATCCGTATCGGATGATATATTGTCTATGTAGCCATGAAAAATCTCAAATCAAAAATCAAATCTCTTAACGTTCGACAGCAAATTCGAAAATATAAGGAATATACCCACATAAAAGAGATTGTGACTGATATTGAACCATAGCCGTAAAAACAGTATTTGTTTCCCTCCTGATCTTTTTGAATTTTCCTTATCGGGGTTTGGAAACAGTTTTCACATGGAAAATTTGAAATACCTCCTCTTTATATTAGTATTCCATTTTATTAAAGTTCTAGCAAGATATTAATATTTCTATGTTTTCCAAAGGCGTAGCTTAACAACTTTGCAAAAGGGTACATAATGTTGTCTTGAGAAGCGATTACCATTGTCTTGGAAACAGCTGCTTTTACAACTTCTAAAGAGAACGACCTTCCAAAATTTGATACACCATGTTTCAATGAGAACCCAACACACTCTCCCCCACAATGCCCATATACGTCACTGTCTCCCATTTCTCAACAAATATATATATATGAGATAGAAAATTACATACATCTTGTGAAAAAATCATAACAACAACATAAATATTCGAAATATTGTCCGGAATCAATCGATTCGTATTCAAACACGTTATTCCAGACCATTGGAGCACAATCGAGGAACATTTGTGTTAGTTTCCATTTGTCGATTTCGTCCAACCATTCTTCTTCTGCTTTTTCTTTCTATCGACGGACCGACAAATAAAGCAATACCATCAAAAATCATCATCATCATCATTGTGGTCATTGTCGACGTTGTCCTTTTGGAAGCTTCCAAGCAATCCGATTAAAATAAGTAACGATGGTGATGACAAAAAGGATGCATGCATCGGCAACAGCAAACAACTGATGGAGGAGGATGTGTAATAATCCATAGTAACGGTAATGCAATAAAAGATAATAATAATAACAACATTGTTGAAATCGGATGGATTGTTCATAAAGAGATTAGTTGCGTGTAAGGAGTAAGATTTTGGATAAACAGGTAGGGGTGGAGGAGGAGTGGTGAATTCAGACAATTTACTGGACTCGTACTATAGCAGAATAGTAATTGAAAATGAAATTAATCTTAAAGTTGAGATAAAAATGTATATCTTAGTCCAGCACTCTCTAATTAAGTTTAAATCGGTTCAGATATGTACTTGTACCTTAATATATACAGGGTGAGGTAAAAAAACTACAACAAAGTCAAAAGCCATAATTTTTAATTTTTATACCCTCCACCACACATAGTATGGAGGGTATATTAAGTTTGTCATTCCGTTTGCAACTCATCGAAATAATCATTTTAGACCCAACAATTCTTGATCAGCGTAAAATTCTAAGACGATTTAGCCATGTCCGTCCGTCTGTTGTAATCACGCTACAGTCTAAACAAATTAAGATAGGAAGCAAAAATTTTGCACAGATCCCTCTTTTGTCTGTAGGCAGGTCAAGTTCGAAGATGGGCTATACCGGTCCACGATATCGTATAGCACCCATATAACGGTACCCCCCCCCGATATTCGGTATTTTAATGATTTTAGCCACATTTTTCAACGGAATTGTCTGATAATCCACACAAGGAGTACCTTGTGGGTACTTTATACCTCGGCAGAGAATTATCTATATAGGTCCAAGTTACTTTTTTAACGGAATTGTCTGAAATTTTACACAAGAGGTTCTTTGTGAGCAGTTTACCCCCTGATATATATAGGTTAACGATATCGTATATCCCCCATATAACGGTACCCCCGATATTCGGTATTTTGATGATTTTAGCCATATTTTCCTATGGTATTGTCTGAAAATCCACACAAGGAGTTCTTTGTGAGCACTTTAACCCCAGAAAGGTAATTGTCAACATAGGTCCACAATATCGTATATCCCCCCATATATCGGCACCTTCCGATATTAGATACTTTATAGATTTTAACAGAATTTTTAATGGATTTATTTTTTTGAAAATTTTCTAATTCGTTCCATATGGCCCGGCCGAACTTACTGCTTTTTTTACTTTTGTCCGAAATTGCATCAAATTTTAGATTAAGTTCAGATTTGTTCGTATTGGTCACCTTTGGCACGAAATATGGCCTTCAAACGGCCAATGAAACACACACGTTGACCGAATGTTGCTCTGCGGTATTTTGGTCCAGTCCCGGCGAAGCGCTTGCTTGAGGTGATCGACACTTTGGTATTTTTTAGTGCCAACCTTGTTTTCCAAAATACTAGAGACTTTTGTCCAACGGATTGGTATCCGGAGATTTTGGTGGCCATTGTTCGCTGGAAATGAAGCGAAGAACCTCATTTTGTAACCATTCTTGGGTGGCGCTTACCTATTGCAATGGTGCTGAGTCCTGCTGGAATGTCCAAGGTCTGCGGCCAAAATGTTTTCGTGCCCAAGGCTTTAATACACCCTCCAGAATATTTTCGCGATAATATTCGTTATTTATTCTGATGCCACGGTCGATTAATAGGAGTGGAGAGCTACCATCGGCTGTTATGGCGGCCTACACCCACACAATCACCATAGCCGGCACATGAGTACTGGTGGCCGACCGAAGGTGCACATTTTCAGCTGACATCTGTGGCAAGTAAACACGATCATTTTGTTTGTTTACAAACTGCTGGACAACGAATGTTTTCTCATCGGAGAAAACCAAATTCGGCAGTTCACCACTTTCGGCCAAGCGAAGCAACTATTTAGTTGTTTTGAGTCCATTTTCTTTCTGTTGCGGTGTAAGTTCTTGCACTTTCTTTGCACACTCAGCCATATGGCTACAGAGGGTATATATCATTTGATACGGTCAAAACGTGCCTAGTCGAAATAACGGTTTTAGATCCTAGGTCTCTTTGAACCAAATCATTTTTAGAGCATTTGGAGTCGATCTAGTGATGTCCTTCCGTCCGTCTGTCTGTCTGGTTGCTGCGCACGATAACTCTCGAAGAGAGTATCCGATTTGGTCATAACTTGGTACATCGTAATATTATTTTCAAATTTAGATCGAGTTCGGAGATGGACAATATAGGTCCACTCCTTCTGGTACCTTCCCCAACATTTTCAAAAAAAAAAAAAAAAAAAAACAAAAAAAAAAATTATAAAAAATAATTTAATGCACAAAAAGAGAAAGGATCATCCGATTTAGCTTCAATTTTGCAAATCCTAATATTTCCATCAGTGCTAGATTGGGTGCGAAAATGGAGAATATCGGCCTACTCAATCGAGTACCTTCCCCACAAAGGGTCAAAATTTAGAATAATTATAACTCTTATAAAGTGTGGAGTAAGTGTCCGATTGTCTTCAAATTACACACATCACATTATTTTTATTTACACAAGGTTTGTTGGGAAGATATAATATATCGGTCTACTCCTTCCGGTACCTCCCCTACAAAAGGTCAAAATATTGAATATATATGAAGCTCATAAAACACGAAATTTACATGTCATTCCATTCTGACTTGGCACGTCTCAATATTTCAATTAACATAAGATCTGTTATAAGGATGGTAGATGTCGGACCGTTCCTTCTGGTACCTCAAAGGGTCAAAATTTTGAATAAACAAAACGAGCATAAAATCCGAAATAAGCATCCTAATATCTTTAAATTGCAGACATGCAAATATTTTTTTAATGCAAGATCTGTTGTGAAGGTGATATATAACTGCGAATCCCTTTTGGTACCTCATCCACAAAGGGTAAAAATTTTCAATACTTTCAGCTGTCATAACTTGCGAAACAATTAGGCGATTCTTTACAACTTTATATATCTAAATATTTCTCTCAACCAGAAATCAAAGTTGAAACAAAATCCTTTCTCTTTCTGTGCAGTAAATTTTTTTCAGAACAGTGTTGGCTTGTTTGTTCGGGATACCATAGTATTTTGTTGTTGCAAAATGGTCAGGCTTAATCCCTTTATTGTTGTTTTTATAAAAACAACGTTTGTTTATTAGTGGATAACGATGGTAATGTTTACCAGGGGGTAAGGCGGGGAATACCTAGGTTTCGGAAAGAGCCACCAATCCTCATCAGTTCCCATGTTATACCCTCCACATTGGAATGGAGGGTATATTAACTTTGTCATTCCGTTTGCAACATGTCTAAATATTCTTCGTAGACCACATAATGTATATATATTCATAATCTGCATAATTTTCTACGTCGATTTAAGGATGTCCGTCTGTCTGTCTGTCTGTCTGTTGAAATCACGATACAGTCCACATTATTCGACGTAGAGCGTCAAAATTTAGCAGAATAATTTGTTTTGTGTCTAGGATGGTTGGTATTGAAAATGACATGAATAGGTCCATGTTTTGGTATAGCCCTCATATAACGGTACCTCCCGATATTCGGTATTTTAATGCTTTTTGCCACATTTTTCACGGATTTGTCTGAGAATTGGTATTTGTAGGTCATAATGGGTCCTAGTTCGTGTGGAGAAATATTGTATTTATAGGTCCACGCTTTGGTTTAGCCCCCATATAACGGTATCTCCCGATATTCGGTATTTCGATGGGAAATGTGACAATTTTTTCCCGGATTTGTCTAAAAATTGGAATTAGTTGGTCATAACAGGTTCTAGCTCCGTTGGCCGAATTTCCCGATATTCGGTATTTTGATGACTTTTGGCACATTTTCCCATGAATATGTCTAAAAATTGGTACATAGGCTCTAATGTTTCCTTTAGCCTATGGTGGAGGGTATTAAAAGTTTCGCCCGGCCAACTTACTATTTTTTCACTTGTTTTTTGTCTGGGATATTCTCCCCAGAAGTTATTTTAACATAACTTCAATGACAAAAAAACGTTTTTTTACCCAAGTGACGAGATCTTAAGCTTTATAGAAAATTTTGGCATTTTGTTGGGGAGGCACCAGAAGCACTGGACCGATATTGCCCATCTCCGAACTCGATCTAAGTTTGATAATAATATAATGATGAACTAAGTTTGGATCAAATCGGATACTCCCTTTGAGATTTATCGTGCGCATTAGTCAGTCAGATAGACGGACGAACACCTCTAGATCGACTCCAAATGTCCTGAAACTGATTTGCTCCAAAAATAAATAAATAATAAAATGGTTATTTCGGTGAGGTACGTTTTGGCCATATTAAATGTTATATACCCTCTATAACCGTATGGCTGAGGGTATAAAAAAGTGGTTAAATACTGAAAGTATATGTCTCTTGTCGCTTCGACCGAAATTTTCCAACTTGTATAAAAATATTTTGCTTGCATTTGCCTTTAAAGCATTTAAACGCTCCCCAGATTTTTCCTCATTTTTTGCTCTTCGAATTTGAATTGCTAAACACAGCTGTTGCGATGGCAAATCTGTTTCCCAAAACTGGATAGAGAATTATTTCATATTTTCGCATGGCTAAATTCGATGTCGATATGATAATGTTGTTGTGGCTGTTCTTTTTGTTGTTGTTGTTTTTACTACTGTTGATATCGATGCCGAGGAATATGCAATGTAAACAGGATCTGATGATGTCGTTATTTGATGCCCGATGATGATTTTTGGAGGATAAATATTTGCATACTATTCCACTTCCATTCCCCCCCATCGGCCTCTTCCAGCCCGTGGTCATGCTGACAGCCACAAGCATTACATCCAAACGTTTGAGATTTGCACAACACAAATACCCACACACAAATATATAGGTAAACAACTGTTCACCAAACATCCATATGTATGTCCCTCCCTTGGGGATGGGTTCGAGCCATGTTTGATGGCTTCTTCATCGCAAATAAACGCAAAAATGATGATGAGGATGCTGCCACTGCACTTTAGGGTTCAGTTTGTTGGAATATTTTCCAACTTTTCAGGTCAATGATTTTATCTACCGAAAAAAATTCTTTTTTCGGCTATTTTCTCTCTTCCTCTCTCTCTTTTTTTCCTTCGACTATCACCACTTGGTCCGGCATTGCAAAAAATGAGAATTTATTTAAAAATTCTATTATTTCAAAGCTAAATTGCAATGTAATTGACCAGTGTAAACAACAAACAGAGAATTGGTTTTTAGTTTGTTGGCCCAAACGGACTTGCCCAGTGCAATGCAAGTTGTTGGGAAATGTGTATGTTCGCATGGAAAACAAATATGGATGGTCACAGGCATCCTTGAGTAGCTGTAAGTTTTCGGAATGTAATTTATAAAATCTCAAATTATAATACCATTCTAATATCTAGAATCATCAGCAGAGAATTTTCTGAGAGTCATTGAAAAGTTCATGTTGTAAACTTTTTTTTGGAAATTTCGTCAGTAATTAGAGGGTGGTGGAAATGAGGAGTTTTGCAAAGTCAAACGCCATAACTTTTACATTTTTATACCCTCCACCTTGGAAAGGAGGGTATATTAACTTTGTCATTCCGTTTGTAACACGTCTAAATATTCGTCGTAGACCACATAATTATACCCTACAACACTATGTGTTGGGGGTATTATAAGTTTGATTGGGCCAGAATTTATGTAACACCTCGAAATTTTGGTTTCCCATGTAGGAAAGTATATATGGATCTTCCTAGCTCGCCGAGCTGAGTCGATCTAGCTATGTATGTCCGTCCGTCCGTCTGTCCGTCTGTCCGTCTGTCCATGTTAATTTGTAATCACTCTACAGGTCGCAATTATGGCCCGATCTTCACGAAATTTAGAATGGAGGTGGGGCTTAGGTCAGAATAGAACCCTACTTTTTTGGAGATGATCGCATAATATTTAGGGGTTGAAATGGACCAAATACTGAAAAAATGTCGGATTTTGCAGCAGCTATACAGGTCGCAATTATAGACCAATCGACGCGGAATTTCGTATGTAGCTAGAGTTTAGGGCGGGGAAGAAGCCTGCCAATTAGGGTGGTCATCGGATAATATTTAGCGGGTAAAATAGACCATATCTTTTGTGTTGAAAAAATTCAAAATTTTTCATTAAACCGCGAATATTTTAAAAATATTTTAAAAGCCATGGCAAGGTTACTTCTGATCTTTACATTGATGTTAACATCCAACAAATCGGATATATAGCAAAATATGTGCGATATATATGTTTATTAAAGAAGATATGCTTGAAAAATCTCTTATATGTAGAGAAAAGCTGAACTGATTCAGAATGACCTTTTGGTAGGAAATAAAAAACGTCTAAAAAAATCGCATAAAAATATCTCTCTAAAGATTAAAATATTGATTTTCTAACATTTTCCCATATTTTTTTCAATTTTGTCATATTTTTGGAATTTTTTCATTTTGAATTAAACATTTGGTAATATTTCTACAGCTAACAAAACTAAGTAGTTAGGATATCAGGATATCATATACAGATCGCATTTATGGCCCGATCCATACGAAATTTTTAATGGAGATAAGATGAGGGTCAGAATAGAAGCCTACTCTTTTTGGCGACATATATTTAGGGGTTGAGATGGACCAAAATACTGCAAAATTGTCAGTAGGTCGTAATTATCGGCCGATCCTCACTCACATTTGAATGGGCGTTACCGGACATTGCAAAAGTCAAACAGTTTTGGATGGCCATCCAAAAATATTCAATGTGTGAATAGTTTGTCAACTTTTGTGGACAAAATACGAAAATGTCCATTCCAGTGACTTTTTGGAGAATTCACAAATACAGGAAAGACGCACTTCTGACTATTTCGTTAACGCTGATTTCGTTGAAGAGTATAGTCAAATGGCTGTATCTCATATAGATGCGTTTCAGTCAAAAACCAATAATAAATGTTAATATTTTGCCACTTCTGAGAGATTATAGGTCTTTGGGAAATATTGGTTCCAGATTTAGGAAGACCATTTAAATTAGTTTAAGTTGCTATTATTCGAAAATTAGAGAACGAAACCTGAAGGTTTTCTTTTATTATTTGTCACAATATCTTGTGGAATTCTTTCGAGTATCTCGTTGTATCGTTTATTATAGTGTTGTAGGGTATTCAACGGTCGGTCCCGCTCGACTGTAGCCTTTGTTTACTTGTGTATATATATTCATAATCAGCATAAAATTCTACGTCGATTTAACGATCTCTCTGTCTGTCTGTCTGTCTGTCTGTCCGTCTGTCTGTTGAATTCACGATACAGGCCACATTATTTGATGTAGAGCGTCAAAATTTAGCAGAATAATTTGTATTGTGTCTAGGATAATTGGTATTAATGTATATCGGTTCACGTTTTGAATAGCCCCCATATAATGGTACCTTCCGATATTCGGTATTTTGATGATTTTTGCCACATTTTTTTCACGGATATGTCTGAAAATTGGTATTTGTAGGTCATAATGGGTACTAGCTCCGTTGGCGAAACATTGTATGTATAGGTCCACGCTTTGGTATAGCCCCCGTATAACGGTATCTCCCGATATTCGGTATTTTGATGGTTTTTGTCACATTTTTGCACGGATTTGTCTAAATATTGGAAATAGTTGGCCATAATAGGGTCTAAGTTTGTTGGCGAAACATTGTATGAATAGGCCCACGTTTTTGTATAGCTCTATATAGCGTTACCTCCCGATATTCAGTGTTTTTTTTCCCATGAATATGTCTAAAAATTGGTACTTGTGGGACATAATTGGTTCTAAGTTTCCATTACCCTAAGGTGGAGGGTATCAAAACTTCGGCTGGCCGAAATTTTTTTTTTTAATAAATGAAAGCAAAAATGCCGGAAATAGCATCAAATTTTAGAACAAGTTTGGCACAAATTATTGCCTTCAAGCGGCCAATGAAATCGTCACACGCTGCACGAATTTTGCTCTGCGGTATTTTGGCCCATTCCCGGCGAAGCGCTTACTTGAGGTGATCGATACTTTGGTATTTTTAGTGCCAACCTTGTTTTCCAAAAATACTCCAGACACAATAGCCCAACGGATTGGTATCCGAAGATTTTGGTGACCATTGTGCGCTGGAAATGAAGCGAGGAACCTCATTTTGTAACCATTCTTGGGAGGCGCGTGCCGAGTGCGATGGTGCTGAGTCCTGTTGGAATGTCCAAGGTCTGCGGCCAAAATGTTTGCGTAACCATGCCTTTAATACACCCTCCATAATATTTTCGCGATAATATTCGGTATTTATTCTGATGCCACGGTCGATTAATACGAGCGGAGAGCGACCATCTGCTGTTATGGCGAACCTCACCACACCATCACCATGGCCGGCCCTTGAGTTCTGGTGGCCAACCGAAGGTTCACATTTTCAGCTGATCTCTTTGGCAAGTAAACACGATCATTTTGTTTGTTTACAAACTGCTCTGCTGGACAACGAATGTTTTCTCATCGGAGAAAACCAAATTCGGCAGTTCACCACTTTCGGACAAGCGAAGCAACTCTTGAGTCTATTTTCTTTCTGTGGCGGTGTGAGTTCTTACACTTTTTGGAATTTCAATGGCTTTAACCCGAGCTCAGTTTTGAATATTTTCCGAATGGAATATTGCGATATGTTCAGCTCACGAGCCATTTTTCCGCCACTCCGTCACTACTTTACTTTTCGAACCATTTCTGCTGATGTAGCTGTTTTCTTCCGTCCACCTTCCTTGACGTCGAGCTACGCTACCAGTATCACGGTAACGAATTATGGTAAGAGACACAAAAGATCTATTCAAAACAAAAGATCTATTAAATGCTGGAGTGCTCTAACGATAGCCACTTGTGGTTTTCCAGCCAAATATAAAGAAATCACACTATCGCGCTTGAATTCCATTACGAATAAGTTTTTTTCTGGAAAATTCTCACCAAAATGCTTTTGTAGGCTTGTAAACAATATAATGAGCTGTAACTGGAATAATTTTAATAACTGTCGGACGAGTGGCTTTAAAATGACAGCGGTCTGAATTTGGTTGCAATTTTTTCATCTCACCCTGTATATTTAGCCTCCATACTACATACCGTGGAGGGTATAAAAAATATATTCCCATATCTTTATAATTTCCTAAAAATCGTCACCAACTCTCCAAAATTTAAACGGTCCTTTAAAATTAAAAAAAAATGAAACGCCAAGGGCCCTCTTCATAACCAAAACTTTTCAATTTGCGAACAAACATTTGCCCATCCATTTGAATATTGCATTTCCACACCACTCCACTGCCGTTTGCTAAATCAACACTGAATGTTTGAAAATTGTATTGGCCACAAATGTTATAAATTTTATCGAAATATTTTGTTTGGATGGTATCAGCAAAAAAATCGAAAATTTTTTAATGTTTTCGCTCGACTCCCTCGGCTGACATTCAAACGCACACTCACACACATGCAACATTTCTAAATATTTTATAGCACACATGTACATTCCGAAAATTAAACCAAACACACGAACGGATTCCATTCAATTCGCCATGTAATGGAGAGAAATGGTCATAAATTCTTAAAAGTCTTGAATGCGACAAGTATGACCGCATTACCATGACCAAGACCAGTAGCCGGAGCCATGTGAAGCTCTGGAGCAATAGCCAGTAACATAAGTTTCCAAAATGCAGCAACAAATAAGTGAAAGGATTACATGGAGCAATAAAGCAAAAACGCCGAGCAAGAAAATTAAACAGGAGTCGAAGAACTGAAAAAACTGCATCAAAAGGCAACCAAAAATACACTACAGTTACCCTTACCTCCTCCCCTCCCTAGCTACCATGGAGTACAAAAAAAAATCAACTGCCCAAGTGGAACCATTATACAGCCAAAGAAAAGGGCATTCCAATGAAAATAGCAATGTCGCCAACACAAAGAGATCCCCCCCCCCCCCCTCCGCAACGACTGGAAAGCGTAGGAGTAGGCAAAGGGAAAAAAGAAAACATGGCCACAAGTGGATACTTAATTCGCCACATGCACTTGCCATGCAACAACTGCAACATTCCACAAAGGACCTCACCAGGCAATGAATAAGCGAATGACTCACATCGAAACTTGTCCCTACCAAACTATGGCTTAAGATGAGAGTAGCAGCAAAGGCAGAGAGGGCAGGCCAACTGATAAAATAAGAACCTGAAACCTTTTCTTTCATTGTGGTTGTGAATAAAACATTTAACTTCCGCTTGGCGTGTCATTGTGGCGACCATTTTTTTTGGGTGGGGGCTGCTCTTGTCGTGTGCGGACTTTTTTTCTGGCTTTACTCTTTTGAGTCGCATCACGGATGTACAATAATAATGAACAATATTTAAATGTTGAATAAAAATTATTTTGATTAAACGTTGAAAGGGAAATCAAATTTAAGTGAAGAGCAGTTGTAACGGGTAAAAGAAGGAAAAAAAAAAATAACAAAAATTAAAAAAAAAAAAAAAAACAGTAAAGAAAGTCTTAAAGTCGGAGGGGGCCGACTTAATGATACCCTACACCACTTTGCTAATTTAGTAGAGCTCCACATAACAATTAATAGTTTTTATGGGAGAATTCAGTCATACACGCTATGATTATAACTATAATTTAAAGTTCAAAAGTCTAAATATGCCGAAGCATTTGTATCTTTTAAATCCTGACTTGTATTGTTCACTTAATATATGGGAGCTATATTCAAATCTAAATCAATCTTGATAAAATTTGGCAAAGATATTTCTGAGCTGTATTTGATAATAAATATAACAAACCGGATGAACAATATGTATGGGAGCTATAGCTATATCTGAACCGATCTTCACCAAATTTGACATACTAGCTTCTAGACTCAATTCGGTCGTAAGTGCCAAATTTGGGCAAATATTAGACGTTTGGTGCACAATAAAAAGTAAATCGGACGAAGTTATATATAGGAGATATATCCAAAGCCGAAACGATCTCGATGAAATTTAGCAAATGTATTTCTGAGCTGTATTTGATATATTTCCCCAAATATTGTAGTTACAGAGTGCATATTACTGCTGCGGAGGACTAAAACAACAAATCGGATGAACAATATACATTGGAGCTATAGTTATATCTGAACCGATTTCGATCAAATTTGGCATACTTATTTTCAGGCCTAAATTGGTTGTATGTGCAAAATTCCATACTATTCGGTCTGATATTACAAGGTTGATACACAATAAAGGGCAAATCGGACGAATATATGTATGGGAGCTATATCTAAATTTTTACCGATTATCTGCCATTTCAATAGGCTTCATCCTTGGGCCAAACAAATGATTTATGCAAAATTTCATCTGGATCGGGTAATTAATGCGAACTGATCTTTGTTCACAAAAATACATGGACAGACGGACGGACGAACGGACATGCATAAATCGACTCAGAATGTGATTCTATGCAGATCATCGAAAGGAACTATGGGTCTATCTCGTTTCCTTTTGCCTATTACAAACAAATGCACAAAGACATAATACCCTGACCACCTTGTGGTGTAGGGTATAAAAATGGTAAGACTCCCATAGACCTATATAAAGCCTGCACCACAACTACAAGAGTGAAATTCAAATAAATGGCCAATTTTTCTAAATTTTAAAGGTCCGCCACAAATACAAAGTGCAATTTTTGGAAAATAATATTTAAGGGCTACAGACATTCATATTTTAAAAAATATTTTGTAAAAAAAAAAAATGTTAAATTTGTTAAATACTTTTCAAGGACCTCCTCAACTACAAACGGGGACTTTTGAAGGGGTAAGTTTTATGGTAAGGACTAGCTACAGAAATCAATACAAAAATATTTTCAAGGATTTAAAAAAAAATATTTTCAAAAACATTCTTAACTAAAAACGTTATATTTTTAATAATTACAAAAAAAAAATAATATTTGTGCCTTCTTGTGTAATTTTCAAGAACCACATCAACCAAAACTGTGGAATTTTTAAGGAAATATATTAAAATAATATTTCCACATCCAAAAAAAAAGTTTTTAAGTTTTTTTTTTTTGTTTTTTTTTTTTTTTTCAAAAATATAATGTCTTTAAAGGATCTCCACAACCGGATATAAATATGACCTCCACATCTAAAACCGTGGACTTTCTTAAAAAATAATTTTGAAGGATGGATTTTTAAATATTTCAAATTTCAGGGCGTTCCTCAGCAAAAAAAAAAAAAAAAAAAAAAAAAAAAAAAACGCGGATTTCTTTCAATATTTTTAACAATTATAAAAGAAGCTAAGTTCGGCCGGGCCGAACTTTTAATACTCTTCACCATGGAAGGAAATTGGAAAATTAAAAAAAAAACTTCCGGAAATATCGAATGTTGGGAGGAGCCGTCATATGGGGGCTATATGAAGACGTGGACCTGCATAAAAGTGTCATAGGCTGTAGTACCCATTTCGAACTTCAAATAGGAAATTTGAAATATATCCGATAAATAATGTCGCTAAAATCATAAAAATACCGAATATCGGGATGTACTGTTATATAGAGGCTATACGAAGACGTGGACCTGCATACGAAATTTTTTCCATAGGTTGTAGTAACCAGTAAGATCTCCCAATACAACATTTAAAACTATACCGCAGAATAATGTTGCTTAAATCATCAAAAGATCGAATATCGGGAGCTACGGTTATATGGGGGCTTTTCCAAAACGTGGACCGATGTGGCCCATTTACGAACTTAATCTGCCTACTGGTAAACTATGCACATATGCAAAATGTTAGCCTTCTATCTCAATTCGTTCGAAAGATAGCGTGATTACAACAGACAGACAGACGGACTTCGCTAGATCGTCTTAGAATTTTACGCTGATCCAGAATATATATACTTTGTAGGGTCTATTATAAATATTTCGAAGAGTTACAAACGGAATGACATAGTTAATATACCCTCCATAGAATGGTGGAGGGTATAAAAATATCGTATTATTTTTACTAAATTTAAATCATCTGTCTAGTTCTTCCCCCGCTAAAATAACTGACTGAATAAGAACTAACGCCCGGATGAGACGTGTGATAAGGCTAGGTTTTTGGAAATTCGTACTAAAAGGATGCAAAAAGTACTACGATCTACTAATATTGTATACTTGTAGTGGGCAAACAATACGATCTGGAATTCTGAAAATCGGAATGAGAGTCACTGAGGGAGTACAAGATAGATATACCAAAAGTGTTTTCGGAAATTCGAACTTTAAGATTACGAAAAATTCTCAAATGGTACCAAACTACTAAAATGATACCATTTGGTATTATGTGAAAGGATAGGGGTAAAAACTTGAAATTTGATATGAGAATCAAGGTTGGAAATTAAGTTGAATATATGCAGGTGACTTTGGAAATGTGTGCAAATTGTACTAAATGGTACCAAATTTGGTTTAGGAGGAACATGTGAAGCTGGAATATTGAAATGTTGCATTGGGGTTCCTCTTGTTGGTAGGTTTGTGTTCACTACAAGTGCACGAAAATTACTATATTTGGCACAATTTGGAATTGAGCGAACAGTTAGTGCTTGAGATTTAAAAGTTGGTATTAGGATAGTTGTTCATGTATGTCCTGGACATATGGAGGTGGTTTCGAAAACATGTACTATAATTGTACGAAAAGTACCGAATGATAGTATATTTGGTGTTGGATGAAGGGATAGAAATGCAATTCTGACCAATTATGCTGATGCTTGAAAAGGCGTTCTTTAAAAAAATCCACGTTTTTTTGATCCTTGAAAAAATATTCTTTAAAAAAATCCTCGTTTTTGTTGATCCTTGAAAAAAAATCCAAGTTTCTGTTGATTCTAGAGAAAATATACTTAAAAACCCACGTTTCTGTTGATCCTTGAAAAAAATCCACGTTTTTGTTGATCTTTGAAAAAAAATGTTCTTTAAAAAAATTCACGTTTCTGTTGATCCTTGAAAAAATATTCTTTAAAAAAATTCACGTTTCTGTTGATCCTTGAAAAAATATTCTTTAAAAAAATCCACGTTTCTGTTGATCCTTGAAAAAATATTCTTTAAAAATCCACGTTTCTGTTGATCCTTGAAAAAATATTCTTTAAAAAATCCACGTTTCTGTTGGTTCTTGAAAAAAATATTTTCTAAAAAATCTTCGATTCTTCTGATCCTTGAAAAAGTATTCTTTAAAAAATCCAACGCAAACATAATTATTCAAACTCATTTTTCCCATTTCATATCCATTCACATTCTACGCTCATTGCCCGCAGGATGACAAATGAAATTTGTGTCAATATTTAACGCGTTGAAAAATGCTTTTCTCTTGCTGACAAGCTAAATCCAATAATTCCTTATTTTCCATTTATTTTCTCAAAATTTTATCTCGCAATGCCTGTCATCTTATAGAGGTTTATTCGCATTGCCCCACAGGGGAGATTCCTTCTCGTTTTAAATATTAGTTTTGAGTTCCCTGACGTTGACGTTGAAAATATGATCCCATTCAGTGTAAACAAGCTACTAAATCTGAAGCTCGAATAAGGTGTGTGTGCTCTCTCACCCGAAACGGACTATGAGGTCATTACACTTTTGCCCAGCCAAACGGCAGTTTTTTTTCTGGCGTGTACGGATGTTGTTAGAAATGTAGGAACTGTTAGAAGAAAAAACACGACAATAAATCACAGTTAACTGTGTTATGTCGAAATGAATGTCAGGTTATGTCTTCAATTGTTGTTGTTTTTGCTGCCTTTATTTTCCTGACAAGGAGGTATGAAAAGGATTTTTAATTAATTGTTTGTATTTGTGCTGAGTTATCAGTTGTAAATAATAGCCAAGGCAAGGTTAGCAAAAAAATAGGAAGTGATTGTGGGAGGACACTGGACATAAATTTCAAAGGACACTAATTTTTTAAGGAAAGGAAGAAAAAAGAACATGACGCCATGTAAAAAATTACCTTTCAAGGACTCGATGGAAGTTTAATTTAAGAAAGTATAGAAAATTTGCCATGTGAATTAATGGGAAGTTCATATTGGACATTGTGTCGTATACTTAACGTCACAATGTATACGCACACACGTCCTCACACAATACTATGTAGATTGGTTGCCATTTTCCTCTAACTAACCGCTTTTATGTCTTTCAATTTCCATGGTGAACTCGTCAGAATCAGGAAATATTGCACACTTTTGCATATCATCACCATTTTGAACTGTAACGTCCTTCTGTCATAACATCCTTCCGCATCTACATTGTCACATTTTATGGGCGAAAATAAAACAACAAATCAAAACCGTAGATAACCATGACGTTTTACAGCCAAACTAACAAAAAAGGAACCGAAAGGCACAAAGCAAACAAATTAGTAAAACTCACGCATGGCTTGTTTTACGTGACCATCACGTGACAAATTTAATGACGTTATCACACCGTTGACTGTGACTGCCATTAAACTCAATTAAATTTCGGTGAGAGGACGCATCAAAGCAAAAGGAATTGAGGGACAAATTTTGGCGCAAGAGATGGCGACCGCTGATGCGTCCTATAATACAATACATATAAACATTTTAAGGATTTTTTTCAAGGACCTGCCCCTTTAAAGGACATTTTATCAAGGATCAACAGAAACGTGGATTTTTCAAATAATATTTTTTCAAGGATCAACAGAAACGTGAATTTTTTAAAGAATATTTTTTCAAGGATCAACAGAAACGTGGATTTTTTAAAGAATATTTTTTCAAGGATCAACAGAAACGTGGATTTTTTAAAGAATATTTTTTCAAGGATCAACAGAAACGTGGATTTTTTAAAGAATATTTTTTCAAGGATCAACAGAAACGTGGATTTTTTAAAGAATATTTTTTCAAGGATCAACAGAAACGTGGATTTTTTAAAGAATATTTTTTCAAGGATCAACAGAAACGTGAATTTTTTAAAGAATATTTTTTCAAGGATCAACAGAAACGTGGATTTTTTAAAGAATATTTTTTCAAGGATCAACAGAAACGTGGATTTTTTGAAAGAATATTTTTTCAAGGATCAACCAAGACGAGGATTTTAAAGAATATTTTTTCAAGGATCAACAGAAACGTGGATTTTTTAAAGAATATTTTTTCAAGGATCAACAGAAACGTGGATTTTTTTAAAGAATATTTTTTCAAGGATCAACCAAGACGAGGATTTTAAAGAATATTTTTTCAAGGATCGAACAAAATGTGGATTTTTTAATGAATATGTTTTCAATGATCAACAGAAACGTGGATTTTTTAAAGAATATGTTTTCAAGGATCAGCAGAAACGTGGATTTTTTAAAGAATATTTTTTCAAGGATCAACAGAAACGTGGATTTTTTAAAGAATATTTTTTCAAGGATCAACAGAAACGTGGATTTTTTAAAGAATATTTTTTCAAGGATCAACAGAAACGTGAATTTTTTAAAGAATATTTTTTTAAGGATCAACAGAAACGTGGATTTTTTAAAGAATATTTTTTCAAGGATCAACAGAAACGTGGATTTTTTTAAAGAATATTTTTTCAAGGATCAACCAAGACGAGGATTTTAAAGAATATTTTTTCAAGGATCGAACAAAATGTGGATTTTTTAATGAATATGTTTTCAATGATCAACAGAAACGTGGATTTTTTAAAGAATATGTTTTCAAGGATCAGCAGAAACGTGGATTTTTTAAAGAATATTTTTTCAAGGATCAACAGAAACGTGGATATTTTAAAGAATATTTTTTCAAGGATCACCGAAAACGTGCATTTTTTAAAGAATATATTTTCAAGGATCAACAGAAACGTGGATTTTTTAAAGAATATTTTTTCAAGGATCAACAGAAACGTGGATTTTTTAAAGAATATTTTTTCAAGGATCAACAGAAACGTGGATTTTTTAAAGAATATTTTTTCAAGGATCACCGAAAACGTGGATTTTTTAAAGATTATTTTTTCAAGGATCACCGAAAACGTGGATTTTTTAAAGAATATTTTTTCAAGGATCAACAGAAACGTGGATTTTTTAAAAAATATTCTTTCAAGGATCACCGAAAACGTGGATTTTTTAAAGAATATTTTTTCAAGGATCAACAGAAACGTGGATTTTTTAAAGAATATTTTTTCAAGGATCAACAGAAACGTGGATTTTTTAAAGAATATTTTTTCAAGGATCAACAGAAACGTGGATTTTTAAAGAATATGTTTTCAAGGATCAACAGAAAGGTGGATTTTTTAAAGAATATTTTTTCAAGGATCAACAGAAACGTGGATTTTTTAAAGAATATTTTTTCAAGGATCAACAGAAACGTGGATTTATTAATGAATATTTTTTCAAGGATCAAAAGAAACGTGTATTTATTAAAAAAAAATTTTTCAATGATCAACAGAAACGTGGATTTTTTAAAGAATATTTTTTAAAGGATCAACAGAAACGTGGATTTTTTAAAGAATATTTTTTCAAGGATCAACAGAAACGTGGATTTTTTAAAGAATATTTTTTCAAGGATCAACAGAAACGTGGATTTTTTAATGAATATTTTTTCAAGGATCAACAGAAACGTGGATTTTTTAAAGAATATTTTTTAAAGGATCAACAGAAACGAGGATTTTTTTAAAGAATATTTTTTTCAAGGATCAACAGAAACGTGGATTTTTTTAAAGAAGATCTTTTCAAGGATCAACAGAAACGTGGATTTTTTTAAAGAATATTTTTTTAAGGATCAGCAGAAACGAGGATTTTTTTAAAGAATATTTTTTTCAAGGATAAACAGAAACGTGGATTTATAAAAGAATATTTTTTCAAGGATCAACAGAAACGTGGATTTTTTTAAGAATATTTTTTCAAGGATCAACAGAAACGTGGATTTTTTAAGAATATTTTTTCAAGGATCAACAGAAACGTGGATTTTTTTAAGAATATTTTTTCAAGGATCAACAGAAACGTGGATTTTTTAAAGAATATTTTTTTCAAGGATCAACAGAAACGTGGATTTTTTTAAGAATATTTTTTTCAAGGATCAACAAAAACGTGGATTTTTTAAAGAATATTTTTTTCAAGGATCAACAAAAACGTGGATTTTTTAAAGAATATTTTTTTCAAGGATCAACAAAAACGTGGATTTTTTAAAGAATATTTTTTTCAAGGATCGACAAAAACGTGGATTTTTTAAAGAATATTTTTTTCAAGGATCAACAAAAACGTGGATTTTTTAAAGAATATTTTTTTCAAGGATCAACAAAAACGTGGATTTTTTAAAGAATATTTTTTTCAAGGATCAACAAAAACGTGGATTTTTTAAAGAATATTTTTTTCAAGGATCAACAAAAACGTGGATTTTTAAAGAATATTTTTTTCAAGGATCAACAAAAACGTGGATTTTTTAAAGAATATTTTTTTCAAGGATCAACAAAAACGTGGATTTTTTAAAGAATTTTTTTTCAAGGATCAACAAAAACGTGGATTTTTTAAAGAATATTTTTTTCAAGGATCAACAAAAACGTGGATTTTTTAAAGAATATTTTTTTCAAGGATCAACAAAAACGTGGATTTTTTAAAGAATATTTTTTTCAAGGATCAACAAAAACGTGGATTTTTTAAAGAATATTTTTTTCAAGGATCAACAAAAACGTGGATTTTTTAAAGAATATTTTTTTCAAGGATCAACAAAAACGTGGATTTTATAAATTTTTTTTTTTCAAGGATCAACAAAAACGTGGATTTTTTAAAGAATATTTTTTTCAAGAATCAACAAAAACGTGGATTTTTTAAAGAATGTTTTTTCAAGGGTCAACAGAAACGTGGATTTTTTAAAGAATATTTTTTCAAGGATCAACAGAAACGTGGATTTTTTAAAGAATATTTTTTTTAAGAAAACGTGGATTTTTTAAAGAATATTTTTTTTAAGGAAACGTGGATTTTTTAAAGAATATTTTTTTTAAGGAAACGTGGATTTTTTAAAGAATATTTTTTTCAAGGGAACGTGGATTTTTGAAAGAATATTTTTTTTAAGGAAACGTGGATTTTTTAAAGAATATTTTTTTCAAGGAAACGTGGATTTTTAAAAATATTTTTTTCAAGGAAACGTGGATTTTTAAAAATATTTTTTCCATGATCAACTGAAACGAGAATTTTTTAAATAATATTTTTGGAAGGATCAACAGAGACGTGGATTTTTTAAAGGATATTTTTTAAGGATAAACAGATACGTGGATTTTTAAGGATTTAAAGGACTATTTTGCAGGGACTATTTGCAATTCATAGAAAACTCTACAAAAAACCCTCGACAGATCCTCTATTTAAGAGCATGCTCTGCAGGGGTCTGTAGAATCCTTAAGGCTTCTCTGTCTATTACGTCCTCAACAATAAAAAATAATATCTGTCAAGGAAAATCTTCCCTAGAATTACACAATTAAATACCCCATCACAATCGGTGTAGTGTACCACAAAAATTAATTTCATTATCACTATGCTATTTTGTCGTGTTATGTCCACCTTCGCCTACTTTGTAAAGTTTTAGCCGTTGTTATGTTGTAAAAGCTTTTAATTTGCATGCCCTTGCCAAAACTAAAATAAAAACCAACAACAGATTCAATCACGTTGCGTGTCTACGCAAATTTTTTAATAATTTAATGAAAATCACCCTAAAAATATGCCATAACACGCCACAACGTCATTGCCGGGGATTTTTCGATAAAATATTCAATGAGCCTGTCGCCGGGAGGAAGTGGCATAGGAGGACAGCCTTCATTAAAACTGAATAAATGTAATGACGTGGAAACAGTGCTTTTGTAATCGAATTAGATTTAATTTTTCAATGGGTGTTAGGTTGGGGGAGAGAGAGAGACATTGTTGGCAGTTATTGCAATGACTTTGAAAAAGTTAGTGATGAAAGCTGTAAATGTGTGGTGAAATTGAATTTGAGATGATTTTGAATTTAGGGGTCAGTAGGATGTTAAATTTACTTGCTTTAAATAAAAAGTGAGAATTTGTTAAATAGTTGTAATTAAAAAAAAAGCTGTAAGTTTAAACTGGCCGGTCTTTGAATACCCTCCAGCATTTGGAAAGAATTTGAAAAAAGTAAAATCCGTAAAAAATTCTGCTAAAATCTTAAAAATACCGAATGTAGTCTATACGTATAGGCAACTACTGTCATAAGCTATTTCAATATCCAAATGCGAAACTTGAAAAAAAAAAATCGGTGAATAATAGAGCTAAAATCATCAATATAGGGAAGTACTATTACATGGCGGCTATTTCAAAACGTGGACCTGCAAAGACAATTTTCTGTCTTAGGCTGCAGTATCCGTCACGAACTTCAAATGCCAAATTTTAAACAATTCCGTAGATTAATGTCGCTAAAATCATCAAAATGCCGAATATCGGGAGGTACCGTTTTACGGGGGCTATATGAAGACGTGGACTTGCAAAGACAATTTTCTGTCACAGGCTGTAGTACCCATTACGTACTTCAAATACCAAATTTGAAACAATTCCGGTAAATAATGTCGCTAAAATCATCAAAGTACCCAATATTTGGAGGTACCGTTATGTGGGGGCTATACAAAGATGTGGACCTGCACAGACAATTTTCTGCCACAGGCTGTAGTATCCATAATAGATTTCAAATATTAAATTTGAAACAATTCAGTTGAATAATGTCGCTAAAATCATCAAAATACCGAATATCGGGGATTCCGTTATATGGGGGCTATACGAGGACGTGGATCTACATGGACAATTTTCTGTCCTAGGCTGTAGTATCCGTTACAAACTTCAAATACTAAATTTGAAACATCAAAATACCGAATATCGGGGGTTACCGTTATATAGGGGCTATACGAAGACGTGGACCTGCACAGAGAATTTTCTGTCATAGGCTGTAGTATTCATTACGAACTTCAAATGCTAACATTTGAAATAGTTCCGGTAAATAATGTCGCTAAAATCATCGAAATACCGCATATCTGGAGGTACCGTTACCATTGTACCATGAGCCATTTTCTGTTTTATGCTGTAGTACCTATTACGAACTTCAAATACCAAATTTGAAATAATTCCGCTAATTAATGTTGCTAAAATAATCAAAATACCGAATATCAGGAGGTACCATTATATGGGGGCTAAACCAAAACTTGGACCTATATGACCCATTTTCAACACCAAAAGTCCTGCAGACAAACGGAGTGAAAAACTTAATATACCCTCCATACTATGGTGGAGGGTATAATAATGGAATTTTGTCTCACAGTGTAATTACATAATTTCTCGTAAGTACCCAAGTCAACGTATACTTCACGTTACATTAAGTATACGCAACCTCTATACATAGGCATTGCAACTAATGACAGTTTTGAGATATCCACGATTTCAGAGAGCATCAAATTTCCAAATTTATTTTATAGTAGTATCTACGGCACCTCAAATTATCGAGTTTTTATTCCCCTTAAATTTCTTGAATGAATTCAAACTTGTTTTCCCAGCTGCCTTCCTGTATCTTTGTTAAAGCCAATTTGTTTTAGTTTTTTTTCCTTCCACTTCAAAGAATTAAACTGATGACCAGCTGAATCAATTCTTAACGAACGAAGAGGAATTGGAAAGAAAAAATTCAATATTTATTGGCGTTTGGTTCATCCTCTTAGTTTGTGGTGGTTAACGATTCTTTGATGACCGAACTATTTGATTGTGTACGAATTGTATTAAGGCTAGGTGTAATGAAAAGTTCTTGGTTTTTTATTTAATTAATAGAATGGGAAGAGGTTATTTAAGTTGCAAACTCATTGCAAGTTTAATTACAAAGGTCACACTAATGGTGGGGAATAAACGGTAAAAACACTTAATATTGTTTCGCTATTGACTCGAAACTCGAAATCAAATTCGACATTAAAGAAATTCTTTAAAAATATTTTTCAATTTATTTATTCATAAAATGAAGCTGGTTTGAAAATATCATTGATAATAATTCTAGAAACAACTGCAAAATATTGCTTGAGCATCATTTTGACATTAAGAACACTTATTTCACATTTTATAAGAGACATATTTATTCAAAATTTGACCCTTTGTGGTGGTAGTACTTGTCCATTTTCGCACCTGACCTACTACTGATGCAAAGGTTAGTATTTGCAAAGTTGGACTAAATTGGTTTCTATTTTCTCATTCTGTGCAATAACAAATGTATGAAAATTTCGACAATCTCCGAACTCGATATAAGTTTGATAATAATATTAAGATGTTCCAAGTTTGGATCCAATCGGATACTCCCTTTGAGTTGAGTTGGTGGATTTTTAAAGAATATTTTTTCAAGGATCAACAGAAACGTGGATTTTTTAAAGAATCGGATATTCCCTTTGAGAGTTATTGTGCTCACCGGCCAGACAGACGGACGGACATCGCTAGATCGATTTCAAATGTCCTGTAACAGATTTGGTCCAAACAGACCTAGGGTCTAAAACCATTATTTCCATGAGGCACATTTTGTCCGTATCAAATTATGGATAGATACCCTCTCTAGCCATATGCGAATACAGGGATGCAGCGTTTATGGAGGTCTCCGAAATTCCGAAATAAAAATATCAAACTTGAAAAAGATTGTTTGATACAAATCATTAAAATAGAGAATATCTTGAGCTACAGTTATATGAGGACTAAACCAAAACTTGGACCTATTTGGACAGTTTATTCCGTTTGTAAGCTAGAGTGATTTCCATATACGGACAGACAGACGGTCAAACATGATCGATGAACCAAATCGATTCACATACTTTGTGAGTGATTTCATAAATTTCATGTCACTCATACGCAGAATTTTCATACAAATGACCGAAGTCCATGGAATTAGATAAGGACTCTCTTTGTGGAGTCAAAGATGTATATTTGGAGATGTCACAAACGGAATGATAAACTTAATATACCATGCATACTATAGTGATTAACTGACTAAACAGCGCCCAGGCGGAACGACCGAAGCCAAAATATAGAACATTTATTTTAAGATTATTTTTGGTGTGAAGTTGTGCATTGAAGCCGGATTTTTGAAAATTCGTGCTTAGAGTATGAAAGGTATTAAGAGGTACAACATGAAATTTAAAAGTACGAAACGTATTTGAGGCACCGACGGGTAATTCGGTGATAAGAGTCGGAACTTCACGCTTAAGGTAGAAAATGGTACAATGGTCTTATCTCAGCAATAAATGCTGGAACTTTGAAACATTAGCACTAGTGTCGATTTGAATGCAGAGGAGTGAAATATTGTACATTTTTCGGAAATTCGTACTTTATTTGTAAAAAAAAGAATCAGAACGTACAGAATGATAAAACATTCTTTTGAGCGATCGATAAGTGCTAAGATAAGTCTAAAAGTATATAAAAGGTACAAAATGGTACAATATTGTTACTGGACAAACGGTAAGAGCTGAGCTTTAATATTTCCATAGACATTTATTTTGTTTTCGAGGTTTAAAATTGCAAAGAACTTGTTATACACTCAGCCATATAGCTAGATATATATCATTTGATACGATCAAAACGTGCCTAGTAAAAATCCGAATCCAAATCCGTTTCAGGACTTTTGGAGTCGATCTAGCAATGTCCGTCCGTCTGTTTGCTAACTGGTGCGTACGACAACTCTCGAAGGGAGTATCCGATTTAATCAAAATTGGGTATATCATAATATTATTGTCCAACTCAGATCGCGTTCGGAGATGGGCAATAGCGGTCCATTCCTTCTGGTACCTCCCCCACAAAATTTCAATATTTTCAGAGAAAATAATTTACTGCACAGAAAGAGAAAGGATAATCCGATTTTGCCCCAACTTTGCATATCGTAATATTTGCATCAGTGCTAGGTCAGGTGCGAGAATGGAAAATATAGGCCCTCTCCGTCAGGTACCTCCTCCACAAAGGGTCAAAATTTTGAATAATTACAACTCTTATAAAATGTGATGTAAGAGTCCGATTGTCTTGAAATTTCACACATCCCAATAATTTTAATAACCAAAGGTCTGGTACCAAGATGGAATACATCGGCCCACTCCTTCTGGTACCCCCCCCCCAAAAAGGTCAAAATTTCAAAAAAAAATGTTTTTTTTTCTGCACAGAAAAAGAAACAATTATTGGATTTTGGTCCAACTTTGTAAATCCTTATATCTGCGTCAGTTTTTGATCAGGTGCAAAAATGGATGATATCAGTCCACGCCATCAAGTGCTTCTGCACAAATGGTCAACATTTTGAATAATTCAAATTTTTATAAATTGTGAAGTAAGAATCCGATTATCTTAATATTTCATATATCACAATATTTTTATAAACTCAAGATCTGGCGTTAAGATAGAACATATCGGCCCACTCTTCCGGTACCTCCCCCACAAAAGGTTGACATTTTGAAGATCCATTAAGCCCATATAACTTGAAATTAACATCCCAATAAACTTGGCACATATTTCCACCATCACAGGATTTGTTATAAAAAAGGGCAGAGATCGGACCATTCCTTCTGGTACGCTCAAAGAAAGCGAAATAAGCATCCAACTATCCTCAAATTTCAGACATGCAAACATTTTTGCCTACAGAAGATCTGTTAAGAAGATCATATGTATATATATATATATATATATATATATTATATATTTATATATCTGTGAATCCCTTCTGGTACCTCACTCACAGGCAGGTTAAGTTCGAGGATTGGCTATATCGGTCCTCCTCCCGATATTCGGTATTTTGATGATTGTGTCTAGAAAACTACACAAGAACTTTCTTCTGAGTAATTTACCCCCTGGAAGAGAATTGTTTACATAGGTTCACTATATCGTATAGCCCCCATATAACTATACCGCCGATATTTGCTATTTTGATTTATTTAGCGACATATTTGACCGGAATTCTTTCAAATTTCGCAATTGAATCTCGTAATAAGTACTACAACATATGAGAGAAAATTGTCCATGCATGTCCATATCTTCGTATACCACACATATAACGGTACCTCCCTTTATTCGATATCCACCGGAATTGTTTCAAATTTGGTATTTGAGGTTCGGAATCGGTACTACAGCCTATGACAAAAAATACTTATGCAGGACCAAGTCTTCGTGTAGCCCCATATATTTAAATGCTATTTTTGGACGGTTTTTTTTTAATTTTTTCAAGAACATTAAAAATGGTGAAGGGTATTAAAAGTTCTGTCCGGCCGAAATTAGCTACTTTGTTACTTGTTAAATATTTCTCTACCCACCATAGAAGATTCATATTATTTTCGATGCAATTTTAAAATAGAAATCTATGCCTTCCTAAAGTTTTATTGAAATGACATTTGATATCGAAATTGCTTTTCAAAAGAAAAGAACATACATCCTTCCACGATCGGAAGACTGTAATGACTGCCAATTGAAAACAAAAAAGGCTAATTCCTCTTTTAACGTCCGACCATTGTCATTTGTCTTAAATGCACCAACCTTAAACTCAAATTGGAGGCATTACAACTGACGACTGGCTGACAGACTGACTGATTGACACAATCACACCATGACCTGCAAAATAATGGCCAAATGTGTGGCAATGTAAATGACAGTTGGGAAAAAAAAACATCAGCGTAGGCAATGAAGGAGGAAACAAAAAAACTAAGTGGCCGCCATCGAATGTGAAAGGGAAATCAAGTGGAAATGCATAAAAATTTCATTGAAATGTCACACAATAGGCTTTTGTGGGATAATAATGACTGAGGAATAGGGCGGAGGGAGCTGTCGTCAGTTGCTCGCATTGAGGACAAAATAGGTTATGTTGGATATTGTGTATTCAGATATATAAGCTAGCAGGAAACAAAACTTTTAAGGTACAAAACAACAATGAAAGAAGCTAATATTGAAAGAGACGACCCTGATATACCCTATAACATGCATGCATGGCCCTAAACCAGATGAATACCTTTGCCAATTATGGGAAAAGTGAAAAAAACTTTCTATAGTTAGGTCGAACCAATAAGATGTTGTTGCAATTGTCATTTTATATATTTAAAGTTCTTATCCGAGGACTTCAGTTAGGTTCTACTGTTGGTTATAAATACCCTATAAAAAACCCCTTCACCATCATTGGGTCGAAGAAAATACAAAAACAAAACAAGTCTGCTGCAAGGTCTTAATGTGGTTTTCCAATGTACGGGGTGCCTTTATTTCACTTGACCACCCGCTGAAAGTGACGACGTGAAACTTCAGGGCACTACATTAAGTTTGGCTGTTACTGCCACCCCTCTCCCCTTCTGAGGCAACAAAATAGCAACAGCGACAAAACAGAGAAGGGGATGATTGCAATACAATTTCATTGCAGATTTTAATGGATTTGCCTCTGTAAAGGTACGCGCCGCACAATGTTGTTGTGGCAGGGGTTTTCATATGTTGTTGTTATTGTAAAGAAAATAAAATGCAACAAGCGTTGACAAGTCAATGCAATTGCTCGAAGTTCATTTCTATGCATGAGATTTTTAATGTCGAATATCCTTCGGGCGCTGTGATTTATTTTTAATCCAAGAAGGATGAAATGTAGTGGCATTATAGGGATTGCGGACGAGAAGTCTTTTGTCGTCTGAAAAAAAATTTCCAGCCTCGTGGTATTTTATAAGTAGAGGTCTGCTTTTAGAAGACCTAGGGCTCTGCTTTAAGAATAACTAGAGGCCTGCTTTAAGAAGACCATGAGGTCTTCTATGAGAAGACCTGATGTCTTCTATGAGAAAACCTGATGTCTTCTATCAGAAGACTTAGAAGTCTCCTATATGAAGACATAGAGGTCTTCTATAAGAAGACATAGAGGTCTTCTATAAGAAGACATAGAGGTCTTCTATAAGAAGACATAGAGGTCTTCTGTAAGAACACCTAGAGATCTTCTATAGGAACACCTAGTGGTCTTCTATAGGAGGACCTCTAGGTCTTCTATAGGAAGATCTAGTGGTCTTCTATAGGAGGACCTCTAGGTCTTCTATAGGAAGACCTAGTGGTTTTCTATAGGAGGACCTCTAGGTCTTCTATAGGAAGACCTAGAAGACTTCTATAGGAAGACCTAGTGGTCTTCTATAGGAAGACCTAGTGGTCTTCTATGGGAAGACCTAGTGGTCTTCTATAGGAAGACCTAGTGGTCTTCTATACGAAGATCTAGAGGTCTTCTATACGAAGACCTAGAGGTATTCTATACGAAGATCTAGAGGTCTTCTATACGAAGATCTAGAGGTCTTCTATACGAAGATCTAGAGGTCTTCTATACGAAGACCTAGAGGTCTTCTATACGAAGACCTAGAGGTATTCTATACGAAGATCTAGAGGTCTTCTATACGAAGATCTAGAGGTCTTCTATACGAAGACCTAGAGGTCTTCTATACGAAGATCTAGAGGTCTTCTATACGAAGATCTAGAGGTCTTCTATACGAAGATCTAGAGGTCTTCTATACGAAGATCTAGAGGTCTTCTATACGAAGACCTTGAGGTCGTCTAAGGGACGACCTAGAAGACTTCCATAAGACCTAGAGGTCTTCTACAAGAGGGCTTAGAGGCTTAGATCCTAGAGGTCTTCTATAAGAGGACCTAGAGGACTTCCATAAGAAGGTCTACAGATCTTCTATAAGAAGGTCTAGAGGTCGTCTATAAGAAGACATAGAGGTCTTCTATGAGAACACCTAGATATCTTCTATAAGAAGATGTAGAGGACCTTCTGGTCCTCTAGGAGAAGACCTTCTGGTCTTCTAGAAGAAGACCTTCTGGTCTTCTTGGAGAAGATCTTCTGGTCTTCTTGTAGAAGATCTTCTGGTCTTCTATTAGAAGACCCTCTGGTTATCTATGGGAAGACCTTCAGGTTGTCTAATTGTTGTGTTTTATAAGAAGACCTTGTGGTCTTCTGTAAGAAGACCTTGTGGTCTTCTAGAAAGATTTCCTGTGGTCTTACACGAGTTTTTGAAAATAACTACTGACAAATCCATTAGCAACTATATTTGCTACCAACTACATCAGCATACAGACACACACATACATTCAAATTTAGTAAATACTGTTCAACATAGTTTTGCACTTCAGTCGATGTTCTGCATGAGAAATGATGAAATTTATTATCGCTTTTCATGTAAACACTCTAGGCATATGTGTCAGGTTTACTTTTCTTTCAGAATTTCTTCGCTAAGCACACATTTGCCAACGACTACAGATGCAATTTTGTAATATTCGATTTTATGTTCGAATGAACATTGAAAAGGACATGAGGTGGCAGGGGGGCTTGTTTACACATGCAGGAAATGGAATGTGGTACATCATGTGGATATGACGGAGATGATGATGATGAATATGGAGTCGTTAGCTTGGCCATTATTGTAATTTTATGCCAGAAAACTATGATTTACTTTTTTATGAAAATTTCTTAAAATTGTTCGTGAGTTGAATCATACTTTTAGGGTGTTTTTAATAAAAACAAGGTAAAAAGTATTAGTCGGTTTTGCTGCCAGATGTATACCCTCCACCAATATTCGATTATTTAAATATATTTTGATTTCTGTTATGATTATTCAAATTGTTGACCCTCTATGTAGTAGGTTCCGAAGGAATGGACTAATTTATGATATAAATATTGCAACGTGTCAGATTTGGACTATATCGGACTATATTTGGACTATCCATAATCATCTTAGGTTTCTGGTTGAGAGAAATATTTAGATATAGCAGGTTGTGGAAATTATGACCCTTTATGGGTGAGGTACCAGAAGGGATTGACAGATATTTATCATCTTCACAGCAGATCTTGTCAAAGCAAAAATTTTTGTATGTGTGAAATTTGATGAGAGTTGGTAGCTTATTTCACTTTCTTTGAGCTTTTTTTTAATATTGAACCCTTTGTTGGGGAAGTACCAGAGAAAATGTTCCGATCTCTACCATCTTTATAACAGATCTTGTGTTGATACAAATATTTCGCTTTTTATGAGTTTAATGGATATTCAAAATATTGATCCTTTGTGGGGTAGGTACCAAAAGGAGTAGACCAATGTATCCCATCTTGACGGCAGATCTTCTATTAGTAGAAATAATGGGATGTGTGAAATGTGAAGATAACTGATGATTATTTCGGATTTTTATCGTTTTGGTTATTCAAAACTTTCACCCTTTGTGGGGGATGTGCCAAAAGGAATGCCCCGATCTCTACCATCTTTATAACAGATCTTTAGTTGATGGAAAGTTTGAAATGTACCAAGTCTGAATTGAATGAGCTTCATGAATGTTCAAAATTTTGTCCCTTTTGTTGGGAAGGTACCAGAAAGAGGGTCTGGTTCCCTTCTATCTTCACACCAGACCTTGAGTTAATAAAGATATTGTGATGTATTAAATTGGAAGAACATCCAGCCCTTACATCACATTTTATAAGACTTATAATTGTTCTAAATGTTTACCCCATGTGAGAGAAGCACTTGATGGAGTGAACCGATATTATCCAAATATTAGGATTTGCAAAGTTGGAGAAAATTTTGATTATCCTTTCTATTTCTGTGCAGTTAAATATTTTTTTTTTTTTAATTTCGATCTTTTGTGCGGGAAGTAGCAGAAAGAGTGGACCGATATTGTCCAAATATTAGAATTTGCAAAGTTGGAGCAAAATCGTATTATCCTTTCTCTTTCTGTGCAGTAAATTATTTTCTTTGAAAGTGTTGACATTTTGTGAGGGAGGTACCAGAAGTAGTGGACCGATATTGCCCATCTCCGAGCTAGACCTAAGTTTGATAAAAATATTCCGATGTACGATGTGATAGTTTCGACCAAATCGGATACTCCCTTGGAGAGTTATCGTGCGCACAAGTCAGAAATACAGACGGACGAACGGAAATCACTGGATCGACGAAACATCGCAAGATCGACGAAAGAGACCCAGGGTCTAAAACCGCTATTATCATGAGATATATACCCACTCTAGTCATATGACTGAGGATATAATAATATTCCCTTTTGTGTAGAGAGTATTAAGTTTGAACTACTCTTAATTGTGAGGTCAAAGCTAAATACCTTAGGAAATGGTCTTCTGAAAATATTCCGCTGAATAATGTCGCAAAAACGTCAAATTACTGAATATAGAGGCAGGTGACGTTATATGTAGGCTAGAGGGATTTCTACAGACGAACAGACAAACGGACATACTTCGTTAAATCGACATAGAAGTTTATGCTGATCAAAAATGTATATACTTTTTGGGGTCTAAAATCCTACTTTATATAAAAATCAGGCGTTGCTAGTTACTCCTCCGCCCCCTAAATAAATGCTTATGATTTGAGAGATAGTCAACAGTATTTCGTTTACCACTTTTCAAACGGATATTTTCATTAGTTTTGCAAATATAACGGTTTTAGATAAATCGGAAAAAAATTCCATAAAAACTTAACTTGGAGTATGGCGAACATTTGTCAAAAAAAGTATTGAAATCGGCCCAGTCGTTCTCAACTGATTCAATTACTAACAAACGCAAGTTACATCGGTTTTTTTCTCTTTCATTTTTAAGCCATTTTCTGTGTCTGTGTCTGACTCATGACTTACATTGCCGTTAATACACTCGCACTCTAATACAATTTTCAACTAATAATTCTGCAACATTATCTAGACATTTATCTCTCTCTAAAGGCCATTTATAACTTCATTTCATCCTATCAAAAACTTATTTCTCTTCTTACACTTTATCTCATTTTTCGTGTTTTCCTCATTTTTTCAAGAATCATATTTTGCAAGTCAAAGTTATTGCAGTGCCAGGAAATGGAATACTTAAAAATTCAATTTGGTGAAACACACCACCGAACCACACCAACAAGAAAAAAACCCAATAACCAACCTTCAATTTTTTCTTTCAACATTTCGCATTACTCGCCACCAAAAAAATATGAAAACCAAAGGAAATGCCATGGAACATAAAATGTGAAAAATAAAAACCCAGTTATGATTGTGTTTTCCGCACTTCAAAACGGCGGTGTGGATAACTGTAATCAGTCGACTCCACGAATTGGTAGCTCTGCTGGATGCTGTGCTATTTTCTTTTATTTTTTTGCAGGGTAAGGGATATTCGATGGTTTTTGGGGGTCCTTTGTTGGGGGAAACTGAAAAAAAACGAGAAACAAAAAGAAATAGAAGAAGAAACAGAAACCGAATAACATTCAAAATACTTATTTGCTAACGAATGACGTCATTTAAATCCAATAACTGGAACAAATATTCGCATTGAGACATTCAAATGTGATAAGAGGCCATCGCTGTTGTCTTCCATTTCTTTTTTTGTTAGAAAAGGAGACAGTTCGTTTGTATTGTTGAATTTCATGGAACTTAGCAACTAATAACACGAAAAAGAATTAAAATTGAGAAATTGAGAAATGAAGGAACCTTTTCAAGGTGACCTTGAAATATGATTCAGTGTCAATAAAATCAATTTATTTTTATTCGAGAAAATTCATTCTTTAACATTGAAAAGATTTGATATGTGAAAAAAAAAAATTATTTCTGCTTCTGATTTTCCAAAACAATTAATATGGACAGGAAAACCCTCATGTTGTTATAAGAAGATCTTCATATTATCTCACGAAAAGCCAAATAAGAAAAGAAAATATTTCGTCTACAAGAAGAACAACTGGTCTTTTATTAAGGGATAAACAACAAACAGATATTCTATAAGAAACCGACCGTGAAAATAGCAATCAACTGCTCTCTATAAATAAAGAAACTGCTCTTCTCAACAACACTCATCTCACCGCCTTCTGGTCTACCAAGAGAAGACCTTTTTCTGGTTTTCTACAAGAAGTACTTCTCCGCTCTTCTACGAGAAGTGCTTCTCTGCTCTTTCACGAGAAGATTTGATCTTCTCCGAGGAAAGCTTGTCTGCCCTTCTGTGAGAAGAGCTTGTCTTCGTGAAAAGAAATGTATTTGGTCTTCTATGAGAAGACCTGCTTTGGGTCCCCTATGAGAAGATATGCTTCTCTGATTTTCTATGAGAAAGCTTCTCTGCACTTCTTTGAAAAAGATCTGATTCAGAGCTGTTTCAGCTGGAAGCTATTCTATAGCCCGAAGAGCTGTTTCAGCCCGAAGCTATTCTATAGCCCGAAGAGCAGCTTCAGCTCTTCTATAGCCCGAAGAGCTGCTTCAGCTCTTCTATAGCCCGAAGAGCTGCTTCAGCTCTTCTATAGCCCGAAGAGCTGCTTCAGCTCTTCTATAGCCCGAAGAGCTGCTTCAGCTCTTCTATAGCCCGAAGAGCTGCTTCAGCTCTTCTATAGCCCGAAGAGCTGCTTCAGATCTTCTATAGCCCGAAGAGCTGCTTCAGCTCTTCTATAGCCCGAAGAGCTGCTTCAACTCTTCTATAGCCCGAAGAGCTGCTTCAGCTCTTCTATAGCCCGAAGAGCTGCTTCAGCTCTTCTATAGCCCGAAGAGCTGCTTCAGCTCTTCTATAGCCCGAAGAGCTGCTTCAGCTCTTCTATGGCCCGAAGAGCTGCTTCAGCTCTTCTATGGCCCGAAGAGCTGCTTCAGCTCTTCTATGGCCCGAAGAGCTGCTTCAGCTCTTCTATAGCCAGAAGATCTGCTTTCCAGCTCTTCTATAGCCAGAAGAGCTGCTTCAGCTCTTCTATAGCCCGAAGAGCTGCTTCAGCTCTTCTATAGCCCGAAGAGCTGCTTCAGCTCTTCTATAGCCCGAAGAACTGCTTCAGCTCTTCTATAGCCCTAAGAGCTGCTTCAGCTATTCTATAGCCCGAAGAGCTGCTTCAGCTCTTCTATAGCCAGAAGATCTTCTTCAGCTCTTCTATAGCCAGAAGATCTGCTTTCCAGCTCTTCTATAGCCAGAAGATCTGCTTTCCAGCTCTTATATAGCCAGAAGATCTGCTTCAGCTCTTCTATAGCCAGAAGATCTGCTTCAGCTTTTCTATAGCCAGAAGATCTGCTTCAGCTTTTCTATAGCCAGAAGATCTGCTTCAGCTATTCTATAGCCAGAAGATCTACTTCAGCTATTCTATAGCCAGAAGAGCTGCTTTTCAGCTCTTCTATAGCCAGAAGAGCTGCTTTTCAGCTCTTCTCTAGCCAGAAGATAAGCTTCAGCTCTTCTATAGCCAGAAGAACTGCTTCAGCTATTCTATAACCAGAAGACCTGATTTGGCTGCTCTATAGCCAGAAGATCTGCTTCAGGTCTTCTATAGCCAGTAGATCTGCTTCATCTCTTCTATGGCCAGAAGACCTGCTTCATCTCTTCTATAGCCAGAAGAGCTGCTTCAGCTCTTCTATCGCCAGTAGATCTGCTTCAGCTCTTCTATAGCCAGTAGATCTGCTTCAGCTCTTCTATAGCCAGTAGATCTGCTTCAGTTCTTCTTTAGCCAGTAGATCTGCTTTATCTCTTCTATGGCCAGAAGAGCTGCTTCAGCTTCTTCTGTAGCCCGAAGAGCTGCTTCAGCTTCTTCTGTTGCCTGAAGAGCTGCTTTTCAACGTAGCCAGAATACCTTCTCTGGTCTTCTATGAGAAGACTTGCTTCTGGCGTTTTGATAGAAGTCCTGCTTCTGGTTTTCTGTAAGAATTGCTTCTGGTTTTTCGTGGGAAGACCTAGTTCTTGTCGTTAATATGAAAACCAGTTTTTTGTCTTCTATTTTGTCGTCTCTTCTATCGAGAAGGTCTGTCAGCTCTTCTATGAGAAAAAAACTTCTGGTCTTCTATGAAGGGACAATCCCGTCTTCTATAAAGAGACGTTCACGTCTTCTATGAAGATACCTTCAGTTCTTCTATGAAAAGACCTTCCCGTCTTCTTCCATGAGAATACCATATTTTCTTCTCTGAAAAGACCGTCTTCTCTTCTCAGTGAGAAGACCTTTTGCTCTCAGAGGAGACCATATGCTCTTCTCTGAGAACACCTTTTGCTCTTCTCTGAGAAGACCTTCTGCTCCTTTCTGCTTTTTATATGAATACCGTCTGCTTTTTTATGTGAAGACAGTCTCTTCTTCTCTGAGAACACCTTCTGCTCTTCTCAGAGAATGAGATGACCTTCCCGTCTTCTATGAAGAAGACCTTCTGGTCTTCTATTAGGAGTCCTTTTGCTATTTCCCCCTGAGAAGCCCTCTTTTTTTAATTTATTAAAAATGTTCGTGTACCGAAAATTATGTGTTTTGCTTCCTAGTTGGAAATCTCTCTAATTAATTTCTGTGGTTAGTGGCTATCACGCATAGTTAACATAACTAAACTTGTTTAATTAGGTTTGTGGGGAACAGGTTTTAGTTACATTGTTTTGTGGAAATTATGTAGCGGAAAGTTTTTGTTGGATTGTTGGTGTTCATGTCCATGTTCATGTTCATGTCCATATATCATTGGCAACATTAAGTCCCAAAATGTGTAGATACCTAATGTGTGCGACTAAAACTTGTTAAGTAGGAGAAACCATAAATTTATAACATAATTACATTTTTACTGTGTAAACAGTTGAGGTTAAGGGGGACGTTGAAAGAATTTTGAAAATAATTAACAATCGGTTAGAGGGTGATTTTAAGTTTTGGTTTTAGACATTGAACTGCGTATATTTTTGTATGTCCATTTTGTTCCTGAACTGTTTAATAGTCTGACTCAATTTTTTTCTTTAACCAGTGATCCAAAAAAAAAAAGAGCCTGAATGCATTCAAGATTTCGATACAATACCGTTCTAGGAAACTCTATTTTTATAAAAGTTTTTGTGGTACTCTGGACTTATGACCATCAGAGATATAGGTCTAATTCAGGGTTTATTCAAATTTCTACTGATTTTTCTTTTTTGATGTTCTCAACTTAAATTGGCATATTTAGCTGCCATACCCTCATAGTCAATAAAACAGCTATTATTTATAAATACGAAAAATCTTATGGTAATCTTTAACATTTTGTATTTAACTTCATTATCTATTCCTGTTAAATTGATGAAACAATATATATTTCTGCAAAAAATTAATTACTTGGGGAATCTCTTTAATTGAATATATTTTTAAAGAAAAAAAAAAAAACAAGTAAAAAAGCTGTAAGTTCGGCCGGGCCGAACTTTGAAAACCCTCCACCATTAGGTACAAATTTGGCAATTTTCCAAAAAAAAAAAAAAATAAATAAATAAATAAATAAAATAAAATCCGTTAAAAATTCTGTTTAAATACCGAATGAAGCCATATATTAGGGTCTACACGACAACGTGGACCTGCATAAGCAACTTTGTCATAAGCTAAAGCAATATTCAAATGCGAAACTTGAAAAAATTCTGTTTATAATGTAGATAAAATCATCAGAATACCGAATATAGGGAGGTACCATGGGGGTTATAAAACGTGGACCTGCACAGACAATTTTCTGGCATAGGCTGTAGTATCCATTACGAACTTCAAATGCGAAATTTGAAATAATTCCGGTAAATAATGTCGCTAAAATCATCAAAATTCCGAATATCGGGAGGTACCGTTATAAGGGGGCAGTACGAAGACGTGGACCCGCACAGACAATTTTCTGCCATAGGCTGTAGTATCCATTACGAACTTTAAATGCGAAATTTGAAATAATTCCGGTAAATAATGCCGCTAAAATCCTCAAAATACAGCATATCGGGTGGTACCGTTATATGGGGGCTATACGTAGACATGCAGCTGCATTGCCAATTTTCTGTTTTATGCAGTAGTACCTATTACGAACTTCAAATACCAAATTTGAAACAATTCCGGTAAATAATGTCGCTAAATCATCAAAATACCGCATATCGGGAGGTACCGTTATATGGGGGCTTTACGAAGACGTAGACCTACATGGCCCATTTT
This sequence comes from Musca domestica, assembly GCF_030504385.1. Taxonomy (NCBI): domain Eukaryota; kingdom Metazoa; phylum Arthropoda; class Insecta; order Diptera; family Muscidae; genus Musca; species Musca domestica. The sequence goes on from NW_026712299.1 coordinate 8,674,476, forward strand.
CAATACCAAAAGTCCTGCAGACACAATACACATTTGAGTAAAATTTTATCAACCTACTTCTCTTCGTTCGGAAGCTAGAGTGATTTCCACAGATGGACAGACGGAATGACAAATTTAATATACCCTCCATACTATGGTGGAGGGTATAATAATTAAATTTAATATAATTGACGATAAGATGGATTACTCGTCAATCATTGTAATTAACGTTCGTACAAATAATCTCATTTAATTTTTGTACTCTTTTGGTTTAACTTCTGCCGGAAAACAATTGGAACTTGAGATCCTTGTGCGTTTGCTTTTCTTCTTTGGTGGCAAATAAAATCACCAGCAACATAAGAGGAAGGAAGGAAAAAGTTTCAATACCAAAAAACCAACAAGAAAATTAAGATATCACAACAATTAAACAGAAACAATTTTCTTCTCATCGACGGAAGACCGCCAAACCACAAAACAGGTAATAACAATGGTCTTACCAAAAAATGCTAACTTTGATAAAAAAGTAAATTTTTCCACTTTTCTAGTAAATTTTTCCCATTCTATCTCAACAACAATAATAAGCAAATCCTATTATAATTTTTCAACATTTCACAAAAAAAAAAAAAAAAAAAAAAACTCGATTTGTTTGCCCAAGAATCCAGTTTTCTGTTAACCATCGAAAACATTGTCCAAAGCCAAAGAAATTCCCTTCGCCGTGACAAACAAGATGAAGACATAGTATGTAAAGTGAAAATAATTTGTTGGAGAAAAAAAAAAAAAAACGAACGAACGAACTGCGAAAACATTCTTTTAAACTTTTCGGCAAGGTAAGGTAAAAATAGTTTGTCTGTACGGAAAAATATTTTTGAGCAAAAATGAAAAACTTTTTTCGAATTACTATTTTTTTAAATTTTGCAAAAGTTAACTTGGTCGTGAGGAAAACACAAGAAAGACAGTGGTTAAAAGTATGTTATGTGACGATACAATGCCCTGACGAGGCAGGGCATGCAGAAGTTGGGGAACCAGGGCAAGCAGGGGGTTAACAAGACTTCAATGATAACCTGTAGGGCCAGGGAGTCATTGAAGCGGAACTGTGCCGAGAAGGCTACGTAGTCTTCATAGAAATGATGAAAGCCACAGGATCTTAATATGCGACCTGAAACCTTGGCCTTGAAAATGAATCTAAGGACCTGGGAGACTTTATGGGAGAGCAGAAGGTGATGTGCTTGGAAGTCCGTATAACCAGCTGAACGGTATTGAGCCTTTGTGAACAATATGAAAAACAATTGTGTTTCTATGGAAGAGCTGAATGGCCAGGGAATTTTTGCAGATAATGTTAATGACCAGGAGGATTTGTGGATAAGCTAAAGAGGCAGGAGTTCTAAGTATAGACAAGATGAGAGTTCATCATGTTAAAACACAGAGTTAAGGTAGTCATCTATAGACATACTGAATGGAGTTCTCTATAGATAAACTGAAAGAACTCTACTCTGTAGAAGCTGAGGTGAGTCTCTCTTTAGACAAGCTGAATTGAGTCTCTCTCTCTCTAGACGAACTAAAGGAAGTCTCTCGAACTCTAGACGAGCTGAAGTGAGTATCTTTCTCTCTGTCTAGACAAACTGAAGTCTCTCTGTCTCTAGACGATCAGAAGTGGGTCTCTCTCTCTTTCTCTAGGAAAGCTGAATTGAGTCTATTTTTCTAGACGAACTAAAGAAAGCCCTCAAACTCTAGACAAGCTGAAGAGAGTCTCTCTCTCTTTCTCTAGACGAGCTGAAGGGATTATCTCTCTCTAGACTAAGCTAAAGGAAGTCTCTCTCTCTCTAGACGGCCTCCTTCATTCTCTGTCTCTAGACAGGTTGAATGGAGTCTCTCTCTAGACGAGTTTAATGGAGTCTCTCTCTCTATCTAGACGAACGTAAGGTCTATTTCAACGTCTCCATATGAAAACCCTAGGAACCAACAGTGCCCCCAATACCGAATTTCGGTATTCCAGCTCTATTTCTTTACCCAATACCAAATGTAGTACCATTTAGTACTTTCCGAACAATTATAGTATACATTTCGAAAACTACCTCCATATCTCATTTCCAATTACCAACAGAAACCTCAATATCAAATTTTAGAATTCCAGTACTATTCCTTCACCCAATACCAAATTTAGTTATATTTAGTACTTTTCGTACAAATATAAAAATTTCCGAACCATTGACAAATCTCAAACACAAATACCAACAGTGACATCTATATCAAATTTTAGGATTGCTGCTCTATTCCGTACTACCTCTATATCTCATTTCGCGATATCAACGGAGAGCTCAGTATCAAATTTGAGTATTGCTGTGCTATTCCTTTACCCAATACCAAATTTAATACTATTTAGTACTTTTCGTACATATATAAGACGAATTTTCGAACCACAGGGAAATCTCAAACATACAGGGTGAGATAAAAAAACGGCAACCTAACTGCAAAATAGCATCAAATTTTAGAATAAGTTTAGATTTGTTCGAATTGGTCACCTTTTGCACGAACTATGGCCTTCAAACGGCCAATGAAACCGGCCCACGCTGCCCAAATGTTGCTCTGCGGTATTTTTGCCCATTCCCGGCGAAGCGTTTGCTTGAGGTGATCGGTTCTTTGGTATTTTTAGTGCCAACCTTGCTTTCAAAAATACTCCAGACACAATAGTCTAACGGATTGGTATTCGGAGATTTTGGTGGCCATTGTGCGCTGGAAATGAAGCGAGGAACCTCATTTTGTAACCAATCTTGGGTGGCGCGTGCTGAGTGCGATGGTGCTGAGTCCTGTTGGAATGTCCATGGTCTGCGGCCAAAATATTTGCGTGCCCAAGGCTTTAATACACGCTCCAGAATATTTTCGCGATAATATTCGCCATTTATTCTGATGCCGCGGTCGATTAATACGAGCGTAGAGCGACCATCGGTTGTTATGACGGCCCACACCATCACCATGGCTGGCGCTTGAGTTCTGGTGGCCTGGTGACCGAAGGTGCACATTTTCAGCTGATCTCTTTGCAAGTATACGCGATCATTTTGTTTGTTTACAAACTGTTAGACAACGAATGTTTTCTCATCGGAGAAAACCAAATTCGGCAGTTCACCACTTTCGGCCAAGCGAAACAACCCTTTTGCTCTTTTGAGTCTATTTTCTTTCTGTTGCGGTGTAAGTTCTTGCACTTTTTGGAATTTCAATGGCTTTACACCGAGCTCATTTTTTAATATTTGTCGAATGGAATATTGCGATATGTTCAGCTCACGAGCCATTTTTCGGCCATTGCGACGTGGGTTTCGATCAAGTCGCTTCTTTACTTTTCGAACCATTTACTTTACTACTCGAACCATTTCTGCTGATGTTGCTGTTTTCTTCCCTTCCGTCCACTTCCTTGACGTTGAATATAATGAGCTATCACTGGAATTATTTTAACAACTGTCGAACGAGTGGCTTAGAAATGACAGCAGTCTGAAGTTGGTTGCAGTTTTTTCATCTCATCCTCTTATTGTGTCCAGGATGATTGGTATTTAAAATGAGATATATCGGTCCACGTTTTGAGATAGCCATCATATAACGGTACCCCCCGGAATTTGGTATTTTGATAATTTTTGCCACATTTTCCAATCGGTTTGTCCAAATATTGGCATTTGTAGTCCGTAATTGGTTCTAGCTGTGGTGGTGGAACATTGTACATATAGGCCTTCATTTTTGCCCCATATAAAGGTTCCTCCCGATATTCGATATGGTGGAGGACCCGGCTGAACTTAATGTCTTTTTACTTGTTTAATCTAATCCTCCTCGAAGTCATACCATGCACCCTATAGCAATGCCAATTGATTCAGAATTGGATATATCTCCCATATAAAAGTAACCTCTTTTACCGAATTATAACTGCTCGAAAGCCATGACATGAGTTCAAACGAGGTTCATAGAAGGTATGATATACTTCACATCAATTCCCAATATAAACTTCTTTTGTTACGGGAGCTCTACTAAATATGCATAGTGGTGTAGTGTATGTTGTAGTTGGCTCCGCCCGCCTTTTGACTTTTCGTCACTGGTTTGTATATACTGTCTGGCTTACCAGGGCTTTGTTGTATAAACGCTGTCTTCTGTCTGATTTAGTATGACTGCATATACTCCCTAGTCTATAAAGCTCGTTTATATACCCTCTCTGTGGCCTATTCATCCGGTCTTCAGTTTGTCCATAAAAACCCCCTTATCAATTCCACTCCTCTGTGCACTTTAATGCAGACTTCCTAGCCCATTCAGCTGTTCTATTTAAATTTCTTAGCATATGACGTTCGCCAAAAATTGGCTCGCAGGTTTATTCTATTCAGCACGTTTACTCAGGCTCCGTACCCATTCAGCCCTCCTATTTAAAATCAATGGAATGTAAAATTATAGACTATATAGGCTCCCGAGCTTGTTCAGCTCACCCATATGTATCGATACCCTGACCCAGTCAACTCGTCATCAGAGACTCCTGACCAGTTTATTTATGGATTTGCTGTCCTTTTCTTCAATTTTATATATCTAGACGTGTCAGATCGTCTATGTGGACAGTTCGTTGGTGGTCAGCTCGTATTCGGAAACTTGGAGGATATATCAAATCTTCTACTTCGACTCCCAACCCTATATAGAATATCGGACATATTCATCTTGTCCACATAGATTCCCTTGATGAATAAACACGAAGTCTATATGGGCTAGGTGAAGTTCACTTTCAAAATTCGACCATAACACCACTTCTTATTCGAATGGTAAACAAATATCCGAACCACAGTACCATGATCTGAAAACAGCAACAGACATTTACCAAACTAGTGGCGCCAAAGAAAAAGTTCTCCCACACATATATACTCACACACACCATCATGCAAGACCGGTGTACATAGTTAGCATCCTTTGCAGACAGCATCATACAAGAGTCCTGGCAACACACACATACACGCATAACATCATCGCTTACCAATCGACATAATCAAGCAAACAGAAGAAGAACTAAGACAAAGTAACGCAGCCAAAGAAAACAAAAAAACAAAAACCGAGGAATGGTGGGTTGGTTAGATGGTCGGATTGTTGGTTGGTCCTTCTTCAGTTGTTTGTTCGGTCAAATGAAAGAAGAAATAATGTTTTTCTGATTTTCTTCTTTTTTTGTTATTTCATTGAAAACAATGTTGTGGCGGTTATGGTTGAATGTCGTCGACTGTCCCAGTGGCCCCCACTACCCCTGCCCCCCTCTCCACGACAATAATAATTTTCATTATTTTTTTCTTGAGTATGGCCACTCTATCCTAGAAACGATTACGAAATGTACATTTGAAACGAACGAACGAATTGCCGAAGTGGAATACAACAACAACACTTACATGTTATTGGGGTGTTTTGTACGAGTAGAACTGTTTTAAAGGAGCTATGTTGTGTCCTACTGTTATTACAACAAAATAGCTTTTGTTGTCCCAACTGCTGAAGACAACAACAAAGCAGTCATCCATCCTGTCCTGTTGGCTGAGTGTTGGTGCTGTCATAGATTCCAGTTCAGTTTTCTGTCGACTCTTAGATGTTACGGTTCGTCGAGGCGGTTAAATGAATACTCGCAAAAAATTGAAACCATACCGAACACACTGTTAAAAGTTTGTAATAATCTGAAGCCTTATTTTAAAAGCTAAAAAAAAAATAATAATTAAAGTGGAAAGGCAAAGAAACCTATAGCGAAAAAAAAAATAAAAATTAAAAAATTGTGATTTTTTTGTAATTATTAAAAAATAAATTAAATTAAAAAATATATTGAAAATGGCCTTAAATATTTTTAATAAAATAAATCTAGTGAAATGTTCATTGTTAATCATGATTGTGCAGCAGTTCATTTTAAATGGTTAGTTTCACAAAAAGGGATAAAGGATGTAGCATTTCAAAAAAAAAATAAATAAAATAAAATAAAAAAAAAAATAAAAAAAAAAAAATAAATAAATAAATAAAAAAAAATAAAAAATACTGTAGTCTATGTATAAATAACCTTATATGTTAGCCATATTCAATACATAATTTTAAAAGTTCATAAACTTGTGTGATTGTAAATTTAGACGATATATGTTTCAATATATTATTTCAATATTTGAGCTCGAATTATTGATGGACAAATATTGAAATAAATATTACAAACGGAAAATCTGATTTGAATAAAAACTCAAAAAAACAAGTAAAAAAGCTTTAAGTTCGGCCGGGCCGAACTTTGTATACCCTCCATCATTTGGAATAAATTTGCCAATTTTCAAAAAAAAAAAAAAAATAAATAAATAAAATTTGTTAAAAATTTTGTTAAAATCTTAAAAATACCATACGTGGAGCTGCATAGGCAACTTTTGTCATAAGCCAATACAAAATTCAAATGCAAAACTTGAAAAAAAAATCGGTGAATAATGTAGCTAAAATCATCAATGTAGAGAGATACTATTATATGGGGGAGATACCAAAATGTGGACCTGCACAGACAATTTTCTGTCATAGGCTGTAGTATTCATTACGAACTTCAAATACTAAACTTGAAATAGTTCCGGTAAATAATGTAGATAAAATCATCTAAATACCGAAAATAGGGAGGTACCGTTATATGGTGGCTATACGAAAGTGTGGACCTGCACGGACAATTTTCTGTCTTAGACTGCAGTATCCATTACGAACTTTAAATACCAAATTTGAAACAATTCCAGTGAATAATCTCGCTATAATCATCAAAATACCGAATATCGGGGGGTACGGTATATGGGGGCTATACGAAGACGTGGACCTACATGACCCATTTTCTGTTTTATGCTGCAGTATCCATTGCGAACATCAAATACCAAATTTGAAACATTTCCGGTGAATAATATCGCTAATATCATTAAAATACCGAATATCGGGAGGTACCGTTAGATGGGGGCTCTAAGAAGACGTGAACCTGCACAGACAATTTTTTGTGTTAGGCTGTAGTATCCATTACGAACTTCAAATACCAAATTTGAAAAAATTCTGGTGAATAATATAGCTAATATCATCAAAAAACCAAATATCGGGAGGTACCGTTATATGGGGGCTATACGAAGACGTAGACCTTCACAGGCAATTTTCTGTCATAGGCTGCAGTATCTGTTACGAACTTCAAATACCAAATTTGTAACAATTAGGGTGCATAATGTCGCTAAAATCATCAAAATACCGAATATCGGGAGGTACCGTTATATGGGGGTTATACCAAAACGTGGACCTACATGACCCATTTTCAAAACCAAAAGTCCTGCGAACATGATACACATTTGAATAAAATATTATCAACCTACTTCATTTCGTTCGGAAGCTAGAGTGATTTTAACTTCATAAATCGTTTGGAAAATGTAGTTAAAATCAAAAAAAAAAAAAAAAAAAAATTAAAAGAGCGCAGTACAATTATATGGAGCTATATCAAAATGTAAACCAAAAATCAAATTCGAAGCATTTACCATAGGCTGTAGTATCGATTCCGAACGTCAAATACGAAATTTGAAATAATTCCGTTCAATAATGCCGCTAATATCAGCAAATTTGAAACAGTTTCGGTGAATAATATTGCGAATATCATCAAAATACCGGATAAAGTAAGGTACCGTTTTGTGTGGGCTCTACGAAGACGTGGTCCTGCATGAACAATTTTCTGGCATAGGTTGTAGTACTCATTAGGAACTTCAAACTTTAAATACGAAATTTGAAACAATTCCGGTCAGAAATGTCACTAAAATCATCAAAATACTGAATATCGGGGGTGCCGTTATATGGTCGCCATACGATATCATGGACTCATCAAAATACCATATATCGGGGAGTACCGTTGTACGATACGTGGACCGATATAACTCATCTTCGAACTAGACCTGCCTGCACACAAAAGACTGATCTGTGCAAAATTGTAGGTTTCTATCTTAATTCGTTTGGACTCTGGTGGAGGAACTTTGGTGAAAACTCGTTGGAAAATGTAGATATAATCTTCAAAATACCCAATATATGGTGGTGTTGTAGGAAAGTATGACCCATTTACGATCTTAACCTGTCCACTGACAAAATATACATATAATTAAGTTAGCGAGTGTCCGATACTCCCTCAGCGAAATGTTCATCTTTAAATTTTAGATTCGTTCCAACAGTTCTGTTAGGCCTTTTAAAGCCTAAATATCAAATTCGACAATTCCAGCCATATCCCTTCACTCAATGTCAAATTCTGCACCACTTAGTACTTTTCGCACAATTATAGTACACATTTTCAAACCACCGCCAAATCTTGAACACAGATACCACCAGTAACATCTATATCAAATTTTTGGATTTCAGCTCTATTCCATCACCAAATACGAAATTATGGTACCATTCAGTACTTTTTGTACAATTATAGTACACATTTCAAAAAACCACCCTCATATCTCAATTCCAGAGACCTTAATATCAAATAAATAATATATGTTCACCCAACACCAAATTGTACCAAATGTAGTACTATTTAGTATTTTTTTCGTATTTCCAAAACCACGGTTTTATCACAAACCTACCACCAACAGGAACCTTAGTAAAAAATTCCGTCTTCTCCGGTTCACCCTAAATCAAACTGACAAGGTACACATTTCCAAAACCATATTTAAACTTAAACTTTGATTCTCTTACCAAATTTCACATTTTCAGCTGTATCTCACAATAACAAATGGTACCATTTTAGTTGTTAAGTACCATTTTAGAACTTTTCATAACCTTGAAGTTCGAATTTTCCAAAACCACTTAGTCATCTATCCTGCACTCCACAGTAACTCTAAATCCAAATATTAGAATTCTAGCTTTTTGTAAATTTTAGTACTTTTTGTAGGGTCTAATGTGTTCATTTTGAAGAGTTGCAATTGGAGTGACAAGGTTTATATAACCCTTAAATTATGGATTGGTTCAAACTCTAAAATATTACTCTAAGTTAAAAGTCCCGGGTCATTTTTATACTCTCGACTTAATTGCAGAATCGAAATATAAGTTTCAGATGCCTTTTATCACATTTTGAAACGATCTAGCGATGCCTTCTTCGAATGTGTGGTTATCTGGCAAATGTGCATGTTGACTCTTAATGACAGTATCCAATGTGGTTCACACTTGACATATTGTAATATTTATATCAAACACTTATACAAAAGCTCACAATTTCAGGTCTGTTCCGCACTGAATATAGTACTTTTTGTACACTATATAGCACACACTTACAAAAACTAACCATTGCCTAAACAACACTTATAGATAAAATCCTTACGTTCAAAACTATTCTTGGTTCTAGGTTCAGGTTTTGCAAGAGCTCCTCAAGTTTCGGTACTTCCCGATATTTGATGACTTTAGCCATATATTTTAGGGGAATTGCTTAAAATTCGACGTGTAGAGTTTGTAATGGGCTCTGTCTTCTGTAGCAAAAGACTGGTGAAATCGAATTTTTATTTCTCACCCATAAGGCAGTAACTCCGAATATTTGGTATTTTAGTAATTTTTACCCACATTTTTATAAGTTTTGCTTTTCCAACATCACAATGTATAGAGGGTATATTTAGTTTATCATTCCGTTTGTAGCCCATCGAAATAAAGTAAATATATTCTTGATCAGCGTTAAATTCTACGACGATTTAACCATGCTAGAGTTAAGAAGAAGTAAGATAGGAAGCTAAAATTTTGCATAGATCAGTCTTTTATCTGCAGGTAGGTCAAGTTCGAAAAAAAATATTGGTCAACGACATCGTATATCCTCCACACAACGGTACTGCCCGATATTCGGTATTTTTATGATTTGTGCCACGTTCTTCAATGGAATTGTCACAGATCAAATCTAAAATCGAAGTCGATAATCGACTTTCGTTTGAAAATTCAAAATCGAAAGTCTCATTTTTTGTTAAAGGCAAAAATAGTAAAGTTAGTTCTTTGACCGATTGGCAAGAAATTCAGCTTAGTCTAGGTATAACAAGTATGGACAATATACCTTTATTTGATACCTTTTTTTGATCGAAAATCTTGAAAATCTGATTTTTACATCAATTTCGATTCTATTGATGTATTCAGTCAGTAACGGATAATTATGTGAATATATATGAACGTCAATTTTTATACCCTACACCACATAGTGGTAAGGGTATAATGTGCATTTGTTTGTAACATGGAAAAGGAAACGAGATTACTTTTGAATCACTTTCTGAGTCCATTTATGCAAGTCAGTCCGTCTGTCCATGTATTCTTGTGAACAAAATGCAGGTCACATTTATTATCCGATTGAGCTAACATTTTCCAAACCATATTTATATGGCCCAATGACGAACCCTATTGAGATTGGTGATATAGCTTCCGTATATCTTCAACCGATTTCGTATTAATTGTGCACCAAATGGCCAATATCAGTCCAAAAGTCCTGAATTTTTGTACATCCGAACGAATGCAGTATAGAAGCAAGTACATCAAATCGGTTTAGATGTAGCTGTAGCTCCCATATATATATATATATATATATTTCGTCCCATTTGGGGTTTTAAGTTTCTCACAATCGTAATATGCTTTCCACAACAATGATCTTTGGAACCAGATATCATATACCGCTCTGAAGTAAGTTTGTCAAATTTTGTCATAATCGGTTCTGATTTGGATATAGCTCCCATATATATCTTCAACAGTTTTCGGTATAATTGCGCACAAATGGCCAATATCAGTCCAAATGACATGAATTTTCGCATATCCGACCGAATTCAGTCTAGAAGCAAGTACATTGAATTTGGTGGAAATAGGTTCAGATATAGCTTTAGCTCTCCTATATATGTTTCATCCGAGTTGGTCTTCAAGTTCCTCACATTCGTAATATGCATTCGACAACAATGTAATCTTATAGAGCTCGGTAATACCTTTACCAAATTTTAACGAGATCGGCTAAGATTTGGATATAGCTCCCTAAGATTTGGATATAGCTCCCGATTTCAGGTTTTTTGTGCGAATAATGGACGTACGTTTCCATTTTGTCGAACTCGGCTCTGATATGTATTTTTCTCGAAGTGATGTCATATTAAAATGTCTCCGTCAAATTTAGTGAAAGTCGATTCAGAATTGGATATGCCTCCCATAGATTAGTTCCTTCTGAAACCAAGTTATAAATGCGCTGAAGCCAAATGTTGATAGGTGTTATGATCTACTTCAAACAAATTCTTTTGTTACGGGAACTCTACTAAATATGCATAGTGGTGTAAGGTATCTGGCTCTGCCCGACTTTTCAGCTTACAAATTATACCCTAAATCACAAGGTGGTCAGGGTATTATGTCTTTGTGCATTTGTTTGTAACAGGCAAAAGGAAACGAGATAGACCCATAGTTCATTTTGATGATCTGCATAGAATCACATTCTGAGTGGATTTATGCATGTCCGTCCGTCCGCATGTCCATGTATTTTTGTAAACAAAGTACAGTTTGAATTTATTGTCCTATCCAGATGAAATTTTGTACAAATCATTTGTTTGGTCCAAGAACGAACCCTATTGAAATTGGAGATAATCGGTCAAAATTTAGATATAGCTCCCATATATATCATCGTCCGATTTGCCTTTTATTGTGCACCAAACGTGTAATATCAGCCCGAATAGTGTGGAATTTTGGACATACAACCAAATTAAGCCTGCATGCCAAATTTGATGGAAATCGGTTCAGATATAGCTATAGCTCCCATATATATTGTTCATCCGATTTGTCATTTTTGTCCTACGCAGCCGTAATATGCACTCTCTAACAACAATATTTGAGGAAATATATCAAATGCAGCTCAGAAATACCTTTGCCAAATTTTATCGAGATCGGTTCGGATTTGGATATATCTCCCATATATAACTTCGTCCGATTTACCTTTTATTGTACACTAAACGTCTAATATGACATGATGTTTGGCACTTACGACCGAATTGAGTCTAGAAGCTAATATGTCAAATTTGGTGAAGATCGGTTCAGATATAGCTATAGCTTCCATATATATTGTTCATCCGATTTGTTGTATTTGTTACCCACAGCCGTAATATGCACTCCGTAACAACGATATTCAGGGAAATATATGAAATACAGCTCAGAAATATATTTGCCAAATTTTATCGAGATCAGTTCCGATTTGGATATAGCTCCCATAAATATCTTTATCCGATTTCAAATTAATTGTGCGAATCCGAAGTCCGAATTTAAAAGATACAAGTGCTTCGGCATATTTAGTCCTTTGAACCTTAAATTATAATTATAATCATAGCGTGTATGATTGAATTCTCCCATAAAAACTTTTAATTGTTATTCGGAGCTCTACTAAATTAGTTAAAATGGTGTAGGGTATCATAAAGTCGGCCCCGCCCGACTTTAAGACTTTCTTTACTGATTTTGTTAGGAAAATGTAAAAAAATATTAATTACGAAATATTAATTGATTACTTTTTTCCGATAAAAATTAATTGCATCTTAACAGGATATTTCTTAGCATTCCACTTCTAAAGAGAAAAGTCTCAAAATAAGTTATAATTCCTTCAACAATATCCACTTGTTGTTTCTTCTAACAAAATCGGGGAAAATTGGTTTAGATAAATTTCTTATTAATTGAATTTCATTTTTAATTATACAAGTCCTTACACAAAATTGTGTATATAATCTACAGATTCCCCGTGATTGTTTCCTCATCCAATTATCCTTTAATTATTTCCATTTAGTAAGACAAATTCCAACGAAATTGCAACTAAATCTATGAATTTATTTCTTTAAAATTCTCCTTCTTCTTTTTCTTCTTTCAAGGCTCTGCAATCAAATGCTTCGTCTGCGATTCGGAGGATAATCCAAGTTGTGCGGACTTAAAATCGAACAGCAGCATTGTGGCTGAGGTAAGTAATTGGGAGGAGATGATGTGAGTGTGTTTGGTTTGCGTGTGTGGGTGAATAATCTGCTTAGTGCTTGGATCTACGCACACGGTGACGGAGACATAATGTCTCGAGTCGTTGGCAATAAACATCCATTCATTCTCATGCGAGCTGCCAAAATAATCCCATTACGTTTTGAGGGAACACGTGGGTGCTGCTGAGCGATTTATGGCAACGAATTTTCTTCGTTCGAAAACAATAGATGAGGGAAAGAAGTCGAAATGGTTTTGATGTTACTGCTGGAGAATATTTGTTTTTTACTTTTAAATTGAAATAATGAGTTTGATTGGTGGAAAAAATGTCGAGGAAGCAACATATTCCGGAGAGATTATCTTTATTAAAAAAGTTAAAGAAATCTGGAAAATAAAGCTTTGCCATAATCAACTTTAGAAAATATTTTATGATTTGTTTGGTACTCTTAGTTATCAGGCCGAGTCCTTGATACCCTCCCCGTGTACGGGATGAAAAAAAAATTAAATGTATACCAATTCATCTATTCCGAATAAATACTGATTTAAGACAAAGAATTACTGAATATCCGCACCTAGAGACACCAGGAAGAGGGAACCGAATTGGTCCATTTTCTGAGAAAAAAATGTTTTTCTTATCTATCCTATGGCTGATCCAACTATACTGACTGCCTTAAGAATTCATCCATGGCCAAACGGAATGGCTGAAGCTAGAATCGTCAAATCTTGAGAGAGGGTCACTCTTGGTTCGAAGGGATCAGATAAGGCTGGGTCAAATAAAAGTACTAAATATGGTACCCTTTGTATTTGGGGAAGCAGTAGAGTTAGAACTTTTAAATATGGAAAGAGAGTCACTAATGGAATATGTGATGGATGTACCAAGGGTTTTTGGAAATTCACTCTTGGTCCGAAGGTGTCAGGTAAGGCGGATTTATTGGAAATTCATACTAGAACGGTGCGAAAAGTACTAAATATGGTACCCTTTCTATTTGAGGCAGCAGTAGAGCTAGAACTTATAAATTTGGAATGCGGTCACTATTTTAGGAATGAGGGTCACTGAGGGATGATGATGATAAGTGTACGAAAAGTACTAAAATGTACTACATTTGGGACCATTTAAATGTTAATGAAAGAGTAAGGTAATTAATTGTTTGATTTAAGGAGACGAAATGTCTGAAGCTAAAATGTTGAAATTTTTGGTGAGGATCACTTTTGGCCCAAATGGGTCAGATACGGCTGGGTTTTTGGAAATTCGTACTAGAACGATATGAAAAGTAATAAATATGGTAGCCTTTGTTTTTGAGAAAACAATAGAGCTAAAACTCTTAAATATGGATTGCGGGTCACTAGTGGAGTGTGTGATGTATGTATGTATCGAAGAGTTTCTGGAAATTCGCATAAGTGGTACGATAAGTATTAAAATTTGGTACCATTTCGTGTCGTGTAAACTGTTAGAACTAGAAACTTGAAATTAGGAATGGAAATCAATGTTGAGGAGTAAGGTCGATGTAAGAAGGTAGTTGTGGAAGTGTGTACCCATGAATACGGAAAGTATCGTGATATATGAAATTTACATTACTGACGGTATGTGGGATTGGGATGCGGAGGCAGTTTTCGAAGTTTGTACTTGTGTGCACGAAAAGTACTGAATGGTACTAAATTTGGTACAATTTCGATTTAGGTGAAGTGATAGAGCGAGAATTCGGAAATTTAGAATTGAGATTACTGTGTGAGTGCTATATTCGGTTATGCAGGAAGTTGTGGAAATTCGTACTTATGTGTACTATATGGTACTAAATTTGGTACAATTTGTATTTTGACGAACCGACAGGGATGGTATCCTATAATTTAGAATTGGGATTTCTGTGGGAGTGTAGGATTGTGTTATGTAGGAAGCTTTGGAAATTCGATTGAGCTGCAATTCTGAAATTCGGAATCAGAGTCACTGATGGATGGATAGATGCATCAAGGGGTTATTTGAAATTCGAACTTAAAACTAAAATGGCACCATTTGCTATTAAAGCTAAAAACTTGAAATATTGTATTGGGGTCCCTGTTTTGGTAATAGGTTCGTAATAAAAAGTTGGTATTACAAATGTGTACCGCAAGTGCACGAAAAGTACTAAATACTACTACACGATTGGAACAATTTGGCTTTGGGTGAACAGATAATGATTGAATTCCGAAATTTGGCATTAGGGCCGTTGTTTATGTGTAGCCTTGACATGTGGAAGTAATTGAGGAAATGTGTACTATAATAGTACGAAAAGTACTGAGTGGTACTATATTTGGTATTGGGTGAAGGGATAGAGAAAAAAATCAGAAATTTGATGTTTAGATTGCTGTTGGTATCTGCTTTTGAGATTCAGCGGTGGCTTGGAAATGCGTCCTATATTTGTATGAAAAGTACTAAATTGTCACTTTGTCTGTGATTAATAGAAAGAACTGGTTTTGATATATATGTACTATAATTATACGTAAAGTACTTAATGGTACTTAATTGGATGTTGTGTGGAGATATAGAGCTAGCATCCCGGAATTTGACAATAATGTCTGGAATTACATATGGAAGTGGTTTTGAAAATGTGTACTATAATTGTACGAAAAGTACTAAATCGTACTACATTTGGTACTGGATGAGGGAATACATCTGAAATCCTGAAACTCTGTCTGTAGTTAAGATATGGAGGTGGCCTTGAAAATGTGTACTAAATTGTTCGAAAAGTACTAAGTTGTACTAAATTAGTTATTGGGTGAAGGAATATAGCTAGAATCCCGAAATTTGATATAGTTGTCACTTTTGATGTATGTGGTCAAAATATGGAGGTGGTTTTGCAAACGTGTCCCATAATTGTGCGTACTGAACTGTACTAAATTTGGTGTTGGATGAAGGAATGGAGCTGAAATCCTGAAATAGAGCTGAAGTCCTGAAATGGTGTCTGTGGTTAAGATAAGGTGGTTTTGGAAATGCGTACTATAATTGTTCGAAAATTATTAAGTGATACTACATTGGATATTGGATGTAGGGATTTAACTGAAATAATGAAATATGGTGTAGATGTCACTGTTGATATCTGTGGTTAAGGTATGAAGGTTGTTTTTGAAACGCGTCCTATAATTGTACGAATCGTACTAAGAGGTGTTTGGTGAAGAAATAGAGTTGGAATCTTTAGATTTATCTGGGATTGATATATTGAGAAATTTGATATGGATGTCACTGTTGATGTCTGTGGTTAAGATATGGAGATAGTTTTGAATATGTGTGCTATAATTATACGAAAAGTACTAAATGGTATTAAATTTGGTATTGGGAATATAACTGAAATTTTGGTATGTCACTGTTGGTGTCTGTGGTTGAGAGGAGGAGTTGGTTTTGGATATGCGTGCTATAATTGTACCAAATGCTACTAAATTTAGTAATGAGGGAAATAACAAAGTTGAAATCCCGAATTCTGTTATTACGGTCACTCTGGGTATTTGAGGTTGAGATGTGGAGATTGTTTTGAAAATGTGTACTTTAGCTGTACGAAAGTAATTAAATGCTACTAAATTTGGTACTCGGTAAAGGGATAGAATTGAAATTTTTTACTGTGGGTGTCTATAGTTTAGGGAAGGAGGTGGTTTTCGAAATGTGTACCCTGAAAAGTACAAATTGATACAAAATGTGCCTTTGGGTGTAGAGGTGACGTAGGGTATAATCCTGCATTTTGGTCTCTTAAATAATAGACTTGTTTTAGACAATACAAATGCCATTTGGCCGAGGGTATAATAAATACTCCACCTTTGTTTTACTCATTATTTTCCTCATTGTCCAAGCAATTTGTTAGAACACAAAAATGAAATTAAGTTTTTTTTTTATTTTTTGTTGCTTAAAATCTTTGTTTGCAACCATAGCAAAGGTGTCATTAGATTGTGACAAAAATTCTAATGTCTTTTTGACCTGTTTTTGTACGTGACACGGTACACACAAACACACACAGTAGCAGAGAAGGAAGCCTTTTCATACAAATTTGCCTTTACATTTTTTATGAAGTGTAAACTGTCAATTTGAAATTGTTGCAAAAGTTTATAGTTCTAGTTTGTAGTTTTGAATTATATAAGGAATACAATATTACTTAGGATGCCAAGGCATTTGAATAGTGTAAGACTTCTCGACCCCACACAAATTTGGACAGTTTGTAACAACTAGTTTTTTGTGAGGTTTCTTTGAAATAATAAAACAAGGCAAATTAATTAGAAGATGTGCTCATTGTGTGGAATAATATAGAACTAAATGTGTTGTAGGATAAAATGACGAAAATAACTTAAATCAAGAGATACCTTCCTACATATGGACAATTTCTTACAAATTCGTAAAAAATGCTAAATTTTTCGAAAAAAAAGAAATTAAGATGCCAGAATTGATGTCATTTTCTGTGATACATTAAGAATACAATTTTTTTTTGTTCGGGGATTCTCAATGAAATTCGATCTAAAATATTGTTTCATTGTACATGCAATACTGCAATGCAATAGTGTATATATTCGAAGCGTATTAAATTAACAGTCGGTAAACATATAATTTCCAATGTTAATATATAAAATACGAATATAATTTTCCGTTGTGCCCCCTACTTCGTCGGTGAAAATTTCACCTTTTAAATTTAAGAATCGTTGCAACAGTTCGTGTTAGTATTTAAAACTTCATAATTCGTACGAAATGTTAAGACTTTCAAGGTTTTGTAGATTATTCAGGTTTTTTCCTTTTTTGGAAAGAGTAATACGAATATGTTTACATTTTACCTTTTTACATCCGTCTGTCCATCTGTGGAAATATCTCTAGTTTCCGAACGAAGTAATGTAGGTTGATATAACTTTACTCAAATTTGTGTTTGGTCTGCAGGAATTTTGGGATTGAAAATGGCCTATATATGTATGGGCCTTTGTTTCAATTTTCGTACCTGCACTTCGTAATGGGTACTACAGCCTGTGACATAAAATTGTATATGCAGGTCCACGTTTTCGTATAGCCCCCGGTACCTCCCTATTTTCGGTATTTTGATGTTTTGCGACATTATTCATCGGAATTGTTTTAAATATCGTATTTGAAGGTTCTAATGCGTACTACAGCCTATGACAAAAAATTGCGTATGGCTCCCCTATAACAGTACCCATCATTATTCGGTATTTTGATGATATTAGCGCATTATTTACCGGAATGGTTTCAAATTTCGTATTTTAAGTTCAGAATCGGTACTGCAGCCTATGACAAAAATTGTTTATGAAGGTCCACGGAAGTTTTTTTTTGGAAATTTTCAAGTTCATTCAAAATAGTTGAACGTTTTTTTTTAAAGTTTTCCGAGGAGCATATTAGTAAATCATGGACCCATATGCTTCCTTCCTGTCTAAAACTATTTCAAAGTTTCCATATATAAGTCCCGGAAACCAAATCAAATTTAAGCTGTATCCCTTCACCCAATACCAAATTACGTGTCAACCACAGACACAAACAGGGACATCCATATCAACCATCCATATTTCAGGAAATTTAGTAGTATTTAGTACCTTTTGTATCATTTTAGTACACGTTTCCAAAACCACCTCTATATCTCAATCCCATTCAACAACAGATATTAACAGTGACACAAATTTCAAACTGCAGGATTTCAGCTCTTTAACTTCTCCATTACCTAATATAGTTCTATTTAGTATTTTTCGTACTAATTTTGGACACATTTCTAAACCACCACAAAAGCTCAAACACAGATACCATTAGTAATCTAGTTATCAAATTTAGTAGTACCGCTTGGTACTTTTCGCACAATTATAGTACATATTTCCCAAATCACGTCTATATCTCAATTTTAGATATCTACAGAGATCTCAATGTTAAATTCTGGGATTCCAGATCAATTCCTTCACGCAATATCCCATTTGGTTCCACTCAGTACTTTTCGTACAATTATAGTAAACATTTACAAAGCCAATCAATCAATCCCAGATACCCACAAAGACCTCAATAGCAAATCTGAGGAGTCCAAACATATCCCTTCACACAATACCAAATTTAGTACTATCGGAAAATTATAGTTCGCTTTTTTCAAAAGAATCTCCATATCTCAACCTCAGATAACAAAAGTGACCTTAATACCAAATTTCAGGATTTCAGCTCTGTAATTTCACCCGTTGGCAAATTTTGTACCATTTAGTACAACTATAGTATATAATTCCAACACCAACACCACCTCCATATCACAATACCAGACCAAGAGATTAACATCAATATCAAATGTCGGGATACCATCAGTATAGATTCACACAATACCAAATATAGCACAATTCAGTACTTTTCGTACAATTATAGTACACATTTCCAAAATTACCTCCATACCTTGATTCCGGATACAAACAGAGAGCTCAATATCAAATTCGAAAATTCCAGATCTATCCCTTCATTCAATTCCAAATTTAGTAGCATTTGGTACTTTTCGTACATATATAGAACGCCAACATTGTCATCCATTCAAAATATCAGGATTTCAGCTCTACATTCCTTCACCCTCTACGAAATTTAGTACATTTCTAAAACTCCCTCCATATATTAATTCCAGATACCAACCGAGGCCTCAGTAATAAATTTGAGGATTTCAGGCCACGGTGAGGGTACGCCCAATACCAAACACAGATATCATCAGTAAACTAAATATAAATTTTCAGTATTTTATCTTTATCCCTTCACCCAATACTAAATGAAAAACCATTCAGAACTTTTCGTACAATTCCCGAAACCACTTGCATATGTGCAGACAACACATGAACAGCGACCAAATTTCATATTTCAAGCACTATCTCTTCACCGAATACCAAATTGTACCAATGATAGTACTAATTAGTACTTTTCGTGCACTTGTAGTACACATTTCCAAAACCACCTTTTAATCACAAACCTACCACCAAAAGGGACTCCAATTTATAATTTCAAAATTCCAGCTTCATTTGTTCACCCTAAACCAAATTGTACCAAATTTGGCATCATTTAGTACTGTTCGCACACTTAGTACACATTTCCAAAACCACCTATATAGATCAAACTTACTATTCAACTTCGATTCTAATACCAAATTTTAAGTTTTTAGCTCCATCCATTCACATAGTACCAAATGGTACCAATTTCAATTTCAGAGCTTTTCATAACCTTAAAGTTCGAATTTCCAAGAACCCTCTGGTGCACCTGTCTTGCACTCCATCAGACAATTTGAGCTTATTCCGTTTGTACAATGCAAAGTATTTAAATTTTAATACATTTTAGTACTTTTCGTACCCATTTAGTACGAATTCCCAAAAACCCAGACTTATCGCAGGCCTACACATCAACTTTGAGCTATATGCAACATATCAGGATTCTTGCTGTATACAATTCGCCTGGGCGTTGAGAAATTAGTACAGTCACTCATCACTCAGTTTTACTTTATCCACTGCTTGAGTTACATCTTCTTTTAATTAAGGTACAATATACTTCCGTACCGTATAATGATATTCCGGACAGAGCCTTACGTAGTTAGGGTGGTTGGGAATGGTTATTTTTTTTTTTTTTTTTTTTTTGTATCATTTTACAGAGAAAAGTTAATTTGTTACCTTTTATCAGAATAATTATATATAGCCCATCTGTATACCATCTCTTACCGGAGGAATGCGAGATTCTTACTTCCGATTTTTACCTTAACTTATCTAAATTTTCAATACCCTGTTCAAATATTAACTGAAATCACAGTAAGTAGTCACCAGTCCACCACACTCCACCTCCTACCACAATAGACATTTGCATTTAAATGAATTCCAAACCAGGATTTCCTTTTTTCTAATCGTCCTTTGTTTGATTTCAATAGTTCGATGAATGCGCGTTTCACATTTTATTCTCTGCCATTGTTGGGCTTTTATGGTTTGACTTTTGTTCCGGCTTTATTGGCAGTCAATGAATTGACATTCTTTGAACTTTCAAAAAAAAAAAAAAAAAAACGAAAAACGGCATTCAAAATCACATTAAAGAATCAGCGGCGTTTAAATTGATATTGACTTCGTATACACCCACACATGGCTGCGACGTACCGAGCGTATTCAAAGCGTCCTTTTTTCGTTTGTTTGTCAGAAATCATTTTATGTGGGATCCTTTTTTGTTATGTAAAAAGTTCTTGGGCTTTTATTTGATAGGGAAGCAGCAAGGTTTATTGCTATTGTATTTGCAAGTCAAGTTACTTGATTGATAAGGACTGCGTTTGTATTGCGTTACGATATGAGTACGAATGTAATGATACTTTTCTTCAATTAGTTGTGGTATCATAAGCTATAAAACATAGGCTGATGCAAAGATTTTAAATTGCTGGATTTTTATGAATATTTTTTAGCACCAACACATGGGAATTTTTATAGAATATTTTTCAAGGAACAGCTATTTGTAAAGAATATTTTTCAGAGACCCTAAATCGTGGATGCTAAAGAAAATGTTTTTAAGAACCAACAAATGTGGACTTTTTTGAGAATATATATTTTTTTTTAACAAACTTGATTATTTAGAATGTTTTTTCAAGGACCTAAAAACGTAGATTTTATAAATATAATTTTTAAACGCCAAAAACTGCAATTGTAAAGAAAAATTTTTCAGGACCTACAAACACGGAATTATTACAGAAGGACTAATATAATCTAATCGATCGACTAATCGATTTTTTAAACATTACTTTTTTCAAGGACGTTTTTAAGGAAGATTTTTTTTCAAGGCCCAAGGACCTTAAAGTCATATTTTTTAAGAACGAACAAGAAATGTATTAATAAATTGTTTGTATGGACCACCAAACGTGGGTATTTTTTCAAAGATAAGGTGAGATGAAAAAAGCTGCAACCAACTTCAGACTGCTGTCATTTCTAAGCCACTCGTCCGACAGCTGTTAAAATTAATTGAATTCCAGTGACAGCTCATTATAACAATATAACCATCATTATGGTGAGAATTTTGCAGAAATTTTTCAGAAAAATTTCCTTTTTATATTTAGCTCGAAAATCAGAAGTGGCCATCGTCAGAGCAATCCAGCATTTTAGTGTGAACAAATCTTTTGTGTCTCCTGCCATCGCTGGTAGCATAGCCCGACGTCAAAGAAGTGGACGGAAGGGAAGAAAACAGCAACATCAGCAGAAATGGTTTGAAAAGTAAGGAAGCGACTTGATTGAAACCCGCGTCGCAGTGTCCGAAAAATGGCTCGTGAGGTGAACATATCGCATTATTCCATTCGGAAAATATTGAAAAAAGAGCTTGGGGTAAAGCCATTGAAATTCCAAAAAGTGCAACAGCTTACACCGCAACACAAAGAAAATAGACTCAAAAGCGCTAAAGAGTTGCTTCGCTGGGCCGAAAGTGGTGAACTGCCGAATTCGGTTTTCTCCGATAAGAAAACATTCCTTGTCCAGCTGAACAGTTTGTAAACAAACAAAATGATCGTGTTTACTTGCTAAAGAGATCTGCTGAAAATGTGCACCTTCGGTTGACCACCAGAACTTAAGCGCCGGCCAATCCGTTGGTCTATTGTGTCTGGAGTATTTTTGAAAGCAAGGTTGGCACTAAAAAATACCAAAGTGTCGATTACCTCAAGCAAGCGCTTCGCCGGGAAAGGACCAATATACCGTAGATCAACATTCGGGCAGCGTGTGACGGTTTCATTGGCTGTTTGAAGGCCATAATTCGTGTCAAATGTGACCAATTCGAACAAATCTAAAGTTATTCTAATTTTTTATGCAATTTCCGATATTTTTTGCTTTCATAAATAAAATAAAATTTAAAAAATGTAAAAATTATGGCGTTTGGCTTTGTTGCAGCTTTTTACCTCACCCTGTATTTGTGAAATTTTAATGGATTTTTTGATAATTTTTTTATTTGGTCAAGACCGCCGATTTCGTGAATTTCGTAATTGTTTTGTGTTTTTGATCAGCATTTAATTTTTGAAAAAGGATTAAGATTAGGAAGAACTTAATTGTCTCTTTGGGGATTAACATACTATTTTCATATTCGATATTTTTTTAGGGATTTCTAAAGAATTTTAGTCTAGGTTCGGAGGACGCAAAAACTTGGAAAATTTTTTAACGACCAAGGTGAGTTTGTAGTAGGAGGATATTTTTATGAACCAACTGATGTGGATTTTTTTAAGAATATTTTTGTTTTAACAAACGTGATTATTTAACAATGTTTTTTTCATTTTTAAGAATATTTTTTCAGGACCTTTAAACATAAGAAAAAAATTCTCTTTTCATGGACTAATAAAAGTGCATTTTTTAAACAATTTTTTTTTGAAGGATATTTTAAAAGACTATTTTTTCAAGGACCAAAAAAGTGGACCTTAAAGGGAAATTGTTTAAGAACTAATAACAAATGTGGATTTTTAACGAATTTTTTGTAAGGACAACTAAAAGTGGATATTTTTTCAAAGATATGCAGGATAATATTTGTGAAGTTTTAAAAATTATTTTTTAAGGACCAAGAGGTAGACAAACATTGATTTTTTTTCAAAGATGATTTTGTGAATTTTATAATTGGTTTTTGTTTTATCGACATGTTATTTTTGAAAAAATGAAGGATTAGGAAGAACTTAATCGTCCCTTTGAGGATTAACATATTATATTTTATTTTCGATATTTTTAGTTTTTTTTTTCAAGGATCAGCAAAGCATTTCCTTCGATTTTGTGAGATTTCTTTCCAAGTATTTACAGGATAACATTCGGGGATTTTTAAAGAATTTGAATATAGGTTCAATAGACGTAAAAACCTAGAATTTTTAAGAATATTTTTTTAAAGTACCAAGTGAAGGACCAAAGTGATTTTTTAAAGGATATATTTTAGAACCAACAAAAAATATTTTTTTTTTTTTAAGAATTTTTAAGCAATACTTTTTACAACAACGAAGGACCAACAAACGTGGACCTTAAGGGATATTTTTTCAAGAACTAATAATAAATGTTGATTTTTAACGATTTTTTAAGAACCACTTAACGTGGATTTTTTTTTCAAAGACAAGCTGGATTATATTTGTGAAGTTTTAAAAATTATTTTTTAAGGACCAAGAGGCCGACAAAAATAGATTTTTTTTCTAAGATGATTTTGTGAATTTTTGTAATTGTTTTTTTTTATCCACATGTTATTATTTGAAAAAATGAAGGATTATGAAGAACTTTATCGTCTCTTTGAGGATTAACATATTATTTTTTATTTTCGATATTTTTAGTGTTTTTTCAAGGATCAGCAAAGCATTTCCGTTGATTTTGTGAGATTTCTTTCCAAGTATTAACATAACATTCGGAGATTTTTAAAGAATTTTAATCTAGGTTGAATAGACGTAAAAACTTAGAATTTTTAAGAATATTTTGTTAAACTACCAAGTGAAGGACCAAAGTGAATTTTTAAAAGATATTTTTAAAAACTTATATATTTTTATATTTAACAAACGTGATTAGTTAAGAATGAATTTTCAAGCGCCTAAAAATGTAGATTTTTAATAAATATATTTTTAAACGCCAAAAAAAAACTTGCAATTTTTTAAGTATATTTGTTAGGACCTATAAACATGGATTTAGTGAAGAGTTCACTTTTCAAGGACTAATGAAAGTGAATTTTTTTGAACAACATTTTTTCAAGGATTTTGTGGAGAATATTTTTTTCAAGGTTCGAACAACAAATGTAGACTTTAAGTGAATTTTTTGTAAGAACCACTAAACGTGGATATTTGTTTGAAGATAAACAAGTTAATATTTGTTAAGTCTTAAAATTTATATTTTTAAGAACCAAGAGACGGACAAACGTTGATATTTTGATAATTATTTGATAAGATGATAATCGCGAATAATCTTGATAAGATGAAATCGCAGATTCCTTGAATTTTGTATATATTTTTATACCCTCCACCTTGGAAAGGAGAGTATATTAACTTTGTCATTCCGTTTGTAACATCCCTAAATATTCGTTTTAGACCCCATAAAGTATATATATTCATAATCAGCATAAAATTCTAAGTCGATTTAACGATGTCCGTCTGTCTGTCTGTCTGTTGAAATCACGATACAGCCCACATTATTTGACGTAGAGCTCCAAAATTTAGCAGAGCTATTTGCATTGTGTCTAGGATGGTTGGTATTGAAAATGAGATATATCGGTTCACGTTGTGGTATAGCCCCCATATAAAGGTACCTCCCGATATTTAGTATTTTAGTTTTTTTACCACATTTTTTCACGGATTTGTCTGAAAATCGGTATTTGTTGGTCATAATGGGTTCCAGCTCCGGTGGCGAAACATTGTAATTATAGGTCCACGTTTTGGTATAGCCCCCATATAACGGTACCTCCCGATATTCGGTAATTTGATGATTTTTGCCACATTTTTTCAGGGATTTGTTCGAAAATTGGTATTTGTTAGTCATAATTGGTTCCAGCTTCGGTGGCGAAACATTGCATGCATGGGTCCATGATTTGATATAGCCCCCATATAACGGTACCTCCCGATATTCGGTATTTTGATGGTTTTTGCAACATTTTTTCACTAATTTGTCTAAAAATTGGTATTTGTGGGTCATAATGGGTTCCAGCTCCGGTGGCGAAACATTGTAATTATAGGTCCACGTTTTGGTATAGCCCCCATATAACGGTACCTCCCCATAATCGGCATTTTAATGGTTTTTGCCACATTTCTTCTAATGTTTCTTTTACCCTAAGGTGGAGGGTATTAAAAGTTTGGCCCGGCCGAACTTAATGTTTTTTTACTTGTTTTTTAATCAGCAGGGTTATGTTCGTAATACTTTTTAAAAACTCATGGATCACTAGGAACTTATTCGTGGATCTTTTTGGCATTATTTTAGATGATCAGCAGATTAATTTTCCTGTAATTTTTAAGTTTTTTTTCAAGGATCACCAATTTTGTGGATTTTGTGAGATTTTTTTCCAAGTATCAAGTGTATCATATTCGGAGATTTTTTAATTTTTTTTCTAGGTGTAAGGAACATAAACATTTTTTAGGAATATTTTGTTAATGAACCAAGTTCCTCTCTTGGTGGATTTTAAGAATATTATTTCATGGCTCATATTTATGTATCAGTATCATATTTGTGAGTTTTTAATTTTTTTTAAGAATTTTGAATTTTTTTAAATTAATATTTAAGGATCAGCAGAACATCAATGTAAATCATTTGAGAACCTTTTTAAGAATAATCGGCTTTTTGAGAATTTTTGTATGGATGATCTATGTTACATTTGCCTCTTTTAGAAAATTTGTTTAAAGTCAACAGGATAATTTTTTATTTTTTTTTTCAAAATTTTTAGGGACCAGCGAGATCATGTTCGTGCGTATTTTGACAATTTTTCAAGGATCAACTGGATTACATTAATAATTTGTTGAAATTTCTTTCTAGCAGGACATTTTTGTGTATTTTGTGGGATATCTTTTCATAGATTAGAAGGGTCAAATTCATGCATTTTTTATATTTTTTCAAGGATAGTGGATTAAAAAATATGTTGAGATGGATCAGCAATAGCATATTCATGACTTGATTTGAAGGACTTGGAAGAAATAATTTCTTAATTTTTAAACAATATTAGTCCAAGGTGGAGTAGCATAAAATTATTAATGGGTTTTTGATTTTTTTTTTTTTTCAAAAATCAACAGGATTATATATCTGGGTTTTTGAAACGTGCCACATCGAAATGACGGTGTTGGACCCTTGGTTTCTTTGAAACCAAATCTGTTTTAGGAGATTTGGAGTCCGTCCGGCTGTCTATCTGGCTGACTGGTTCGCACGATAACTCTCGAAGGCAGTATCCGATTTGATCCAAAATTGGTACATCGTAATATTATTGTCATGCTTACATCGAGGTCGGAGATGGACAATATCGGTTCACTTCTTCTGGTATCTCCAACAAAAGGTCAAAAATTTCAAAGAAAATAATTTACTGCACAAAAAGAAAAGGGATAATTGGATTTGGCTCCAACTTTGCGAGTCCCAATATTTGCATCAGTGCTAGGTCAGGAGCGAAAATGGACAATATCGGTCTACTCCATCGAGTACCTTCCCACAAAGGGTCAAAATGTTGAATAATTATAACTCTTACAAAATGTGATGTATGAATCCGATTGTTTTATACACATCGCAATATTTTTACTAACCCCAGGTCTAGTATAAAGATGGAATGTATCAGTCTACTCCTTCTGGAACCTTCCCCACAAAGGGTCAACATTTTGAGTATCCACGAAGCGCATAAAACGTGTAATTAACATCTGATTCCATTCAGACTTGGTACGTCTCAATATTTCCATCGACACCAGATCTGTTATAAAGATGGTAGAGATCCGACCATAACTTCTGATACCTCCAACACAAAGGATTCAAGATTTAGAAAAACCAAACGCTCGAAGCAATCCAAATAAGCATTCAAATCAATTCAAATTCACACATAAAAAAAAAATTTTGCTAACAAAAGATCTGTTGTGAAGATGATATATATCGGCGAACCCCTTCTGATACCTCACCCACAAAGGCTTACAATTCAGCGATTATGTACAACTTGCTATATCTAATTATTTTCCTCAACCAGAAACTTGAGATAAATATGGAATTTGTGATTTCGCATAAAATTGGAATTAAATTTTCGATTTTCTTGTAATTTTGCCCAAATCAATATTTTAATTTGTATTAAATGAATTATGAATATGGAATACTACTGCCGATTACATGTAGTACCTCACGTACATTTAAACATTATCTACAAATTATCACATATTCCATATAAAGTGAAGAATTCGATATGGTCCAAACCTAGCACGTCGTAATATGTATATCATATTTCTTTCCGATACAAAATGGAAAATATTGGCCCATTCCTTCGGAACCTAATCTGTAGAGGGTCAACAATATGAATAATCATAAAACAAGTCAAAATATATTTAAATAATCGAGTATTGGTTGCCGGTTAAATCAACTGATACTTTTTTTGAGAATATCCCAAAGGATAGCTGTATCCTATTCGCGGGTTTAGATTTTTTTGTGTACTTTTTCTATATCCCTACAACATTTAATATTTTTTATAAAATTACGCGTTAAAAAATCCAACTTTGCACGCAGCTTTGTAAGGCAATAAATTCAAAATGCGTGCTATCGCCTTTTTCTTCTCGTTATCTTCCTGAATATTCACGTGTATCAAATTAGCAGAGGTCATAAAGGATATAAACGTGCCAAAAAAAAAACTCTGTTTTCCTCCGGCATTAATGGCACAATTCTCTGTACAATTCCAATTCGATTAAATTAAAAACGAAATCTCCTTTTTTATGAGGCACGAAGTAATGCCGTAAATTTCATTACCACCTACCGGGTTTTATTTTGCGAAGAAGAATAACCTCGTCTGTTTGTTTAATAGATATTTGTTGAATAAATAGATATCAATTGGCTTAAGGCATGAAGCGTGTTTTTATTTAATTTGTTTTCTATGGGGGTATTGGAACTGATTCATTTGAATTTTCAATAGGAAATTGTTAGGAAAAAAAAAAATTAAATGAAATGAAGAGATATTTGGTAAAATGAAAAAACCTCGATTTGTTTTTCATTGAAAATTGTAGAAGAGATTAAATAGTTTATTCTTGTAAATTCTGGGACTATCCAAAGCAAATTCATCAATGCTTGCCCTATTCAAGGCTATAGTTCTGATGTACGGAAAATTGTTGACTTTGCATTTGGTTGTCAGAGCCTCGCTTGAATCCTGTCGTCGTTTTCCCTATTAATTTGACAACCCATGATTCCAAGCTAATTATTTATCATCTATTGGGGAAACACCTATTCTTCTTTGGAATAAATTGTTTTTATTCCCGACACCACCTAGTGGTAGGGTATTATCTATTTGTCCATTTGTTTTCATCATGGAGAAGGAAGCGAGATACAGGGTGATATGAAAAAACTGAACCAACTTCAGACTACAGTCATTTTTAAACCACTCACCCGACAGCTGTTAAAATTATTCCAGTGACAGCTAATTATATTGTTTACAAGCGTACAAAAGCATTTTAGTGAGAATTTTCAGAAAAAAAGTTATTCGTGGTGGAATCTAAGCGTGATAGTGTGATTTCTTTATATTTAGCTGGAAAACCACAAGTGGCTGTCGTTAGAGCACTCCAGCATTTAAATGTGAATAAATCTTTT
Organism: Musca domestica; assembly: GCF_030504385.1. Lineage (NCBI taxonomy): Eukaryota > Metazoa > Arthropoda > Insecta > Diptera > Muscidae > Musca > Musca domestica. The sequence goes on from NW_026712299.1 coordinate 8,703,561, forward strand.
GTGTCTCGTACCATCGCTCATTACCGTGGTACTAGTAGCGTTGCCCGACGTTAAGGAAGTGGACGGAAAAAATCAGCAGAAATGGTTCGAAAAGGAAAGAAGCAAATTGATCGAAACCCGCGTTGCAGTGGCCGAAAAATGGCTCCTGAGCTGAACATATCGCAATATCCCATTCGGCAAATATTGAAAAATGAAATTCCAAAAAGTGCAAGAACTTACACCGCAACAGAAAGAAACCAGTAAGGAAAGCTCAAAAGTCGGGCGGGGCCGACTATATGATACCCTACACAACTATGCATATTTAGTAGAGCTCTCGTAAAAAGGTTTCTACAGGGCATTTCAGAGCTCTGTGAGATATTTGGTACAAAATCAAAATCTATCTAATTCTATCGTGCATTTTACGAACTATAGCTATCTCTGAACCGGGTTTCTCCAAATTTTACGTATTAGCTTCTAGACTGGTGATTTGGGCTGATATTGAGCATTTAGTGCACATTTAACCCGAAATCGGATGAAGATATATATGAGAGCTATATCCAAATCTGAACCGATTTCGATAAAATTTAAAACAGCTATTCCTGTGCTCCATCTAATACCTGGTACCAAATATCACGGTTGTGGAGTGAATATTACGAATGTATGGGACTAAAACTCTAAATCGGATGAAACATATATATGGTTGCTATATCTATATCTGAACCGATTTTCACCAAATTTGATATACTTGCTTCTAGGCTGCATTTGGTCCGATGTACTAAAATTCAGTCCATTTGGACTTATATCGGCCATTTGGTGCACAATTAACCCGAAATCGGATGAAGATATATATGGGAGCTATATCCAAATCTGAACCGATTTCGATAAAATTACAAACATCTATTTCTGGGCTGCATCTTATATCTGGTACCAAATATCATTCTTGTGGAGTGCATATTACGAATGTGAGAGGCTTAAACACCAAATCGGATGATCCAAACTTGATATACTTGCTTCTAGGCCGAACTCGGTTGGGTGTGCCAAAATTCAGGTAATTTGGAACGATAGTGGACATTTGGTGCACATTTAACCCGAAATCGGATGAAGATATATATGGGAGCTATAGCTGTTTCTGAACTGATTTTCTCCAAATTTGTTGTATTTGCTTTAAGGCTAATCTCGGTCACATGTGCCAAAATTCGGGCCATTTGGGCTGATATTGGCCATTTGGTGGTCAATTAACCCGAAATCGGATGAAGATATATATGGGAGCTATATCCAAATCTGAACCGATTTCGATAAAATTTAAAACAGCTATTTCTGTGCTCCATCTAATACCTGGTACCAAATATCACGGTTGTGGAGTGCATAGTAGGAATGTGAGGGACTTAAAGATCAAATCGGATGAAGATATATATGGGAGCTATATGTAAATTTGATCCGATTCTCACCAATTTCAATAGGGTTCGTCCTTGGACCAAAAAAATATTGTTTGGAAAATTTCATCTTAATCGGATAATAAATGCGACCTGCATTTTGTTCACAAGAATACATGGACAGACGGACGGACGGACAGACGGACTGACATGCATAAATCGACTCAGAAAGTGATTCTATGAAGGTTCTCAAAAGTAACTATGGGTCTATCTCGTTTCCTTCGCCATGTTACAAACAAATGCACAAAGACATATTACCCTTACCACTATGTGGTGTAGGGTATAAATATGGTAACTCCATGAAAAAAAAGTCGTAAACAAATTATTGACAATTAAAAAAGGAGTTTAAATTGTTTTTTATAATATAAACACCAAAAGTAAAAATGCCAGGGGCTTCAATACTTGATGTAATGGATGAAGAAATAAATCAGCGGTCTATTCAAATTCGTCGCCGGACATTGAGGACGCATCAGATCCTTTATCTCACTCAAATGCAGAGTAAGGATCCACCAGCAATGAGTTATTTTCAAATTTATTTTAATAATAATTTATTTCTACAGATTTATAACTTATTATCGGCTAAATAAAGAAGCTTTTGTTTAAGTTTTGGAAAAAAATTCTCCCCACCTCAAACGTTCCAATATACCGGCTATTATCCAGCTTGCAACAACGCTTAGGTTTTTGGCTACGGGTGCATTTGAAGGAGTTATAGGTAGAGATGTGGAGCTAAGCCTTGGGAGAAGTACAGTTTCTACAATTATGTGGAGAGTTATTAATGCAATTGAAGCTGAAATTTGTCCACATTGGATCAAACTAAGAATGTCTTCCGAAGAAAAAAGAAAGTCGAAATTGTACTTTTTTGAAAATTATGAAATTCCAGGAATTGTAGGATGCATTGACGGAACTCACGTTAGAATGGTTAAACCTTCCGAAGACGAATCCCATTTTTATAATAGAAAAGGGACATTGCTTTTTAGTCTGTCAGTTGTACATTTCTACACCTTCTTCTTCAACACATATGGCAATAATTCAACAATACAAGACTGCCGTTCATTTCTGCATATTTTTTTGCGTTTTCATCATGGATTAGAAAAATAACAGATTTTTTGTAAAATAAATTCCAAAAACATGTTCATTCTAAGAGAATTTGGTTAATACAATATTTTCTGTTTTTTTGAAAGTGATATCAAAACGCAAAATTTTTGCGTTTTCAGTTTTTTAGAGAAGCTAAAACCGTTTTCGTTTTCACTCTTGAACGATTTTACATTCTGTGACATGCCTGACTGATTCGAGTTCTATGAAAACATAAAAACATATGCTTTAACTTTTTCATATGAAAGGAACGATAGAAAGTGAAACTAGTCTTTTCACATTTTCACAAAGTAAGCTATTCCGATTCTATGCAATCATGAAAATTGAATCAAAAAAGTTTTCAGTTGAAAAATATTTTTTCATACAAATTTTCTCTGTGAAAATGGAAAAATCGGTCCATGGTAAAAGAGCCTCAAAAGAACAAAAGGAATTTTTAATAAATTTCCTTGAGGAAAATGTGGATTTGGCGAACGACAAGTAAGACAATATCCAATTTTACAAAATAAAAATTCTTTACAAAATAAAAATATACGTATATTTAAGATTTTGTACTGTTGATGGTGCAAAATATAGAGAAGAAAAATGGAAGGAATTGGCGGAATGCTTGAACGCTATTGGAGGGACTATGAAGGATGGTGCCAAGTGGAGGAAATATTGGAGTGATTTGAGGAATGACTTATTTTAATTGTAGAATCTTAAAACTAGTAGTAAGATATTTTGGAAGAATATTATAAGCATTATATTTTGTAGAGGAGCAAAATTGGGAGAATGGATCTAACGATCCGGACAATGGAAATGGAATCGCTCGATATGCTTTTACGTATTTTAATACCAATCAATGTTTGTCATTGTACATGCGTTTATCTATGCAATTTTTTCTATTCGTATAGGCAACATACGCGCTCCAAATACCTTTTGATGAAAAGAGACGAACAAACAAGTAAGCAAAGGCTATAGTCGTGCGGGGCCGACCATGTGATACCCTACAACACTACAATATGTGAGAAGCCCCCTCATGTCCAAATCCATTTTGGAAGATTTCGCTTTTGAAATTATGTCACGCAGCACTGCCCAGATGTCTCCCTTAGCATTTTGACCAGGGACATTTTCCCGATATTTATGCACTCCGTCGTGCTGTTAGTTTTTGTGGTCCATTTTACGGCTAAATATAATCCAATGGTCATCCAAAATGCTAGAATTCTTCACTGTGCTTAACTATATTCTCAAGGGTGTCTATTGGCTTCAATTGTGTGATTTTTTCTGTTTTTGGTTCATTTGAACCCCTAAATATTTTGCGATCATCTTCAAAAGCTATTTGACTATATTCGTCAACGAAATCAGCATAAAAAAGCTAGAAGTTCTCCTTTTGTGTATTTCGGATATCACATGTAAGTAATGTTGGTATTTTTTCACACAAAAGTAGTGGTCCATTCTATCCGCTGTCTTAAATTCTAACTTCATGCAAGATTTCGTGTCCATTGGTTTCTATTTGTGACCTTTATAACGGCTGCAAAATCAGGAACATTTTGAGTTGCTGGTCCATTTCAACCCCTAAATATCATCTTTGAAGCCCTTCTGAGCCTAAACCTACCCTTGCGAAAATTTCCGTGAGGATCGGATAATAATTGCAATCTATATATATAATAATCCCAACCTGTGTTGTAAAGTGCAAAAATATTACAAAATATACATTTCAATATTATAAGTCAAATTGAAAAAATCGCATGCGATAAAAAAATATGAAAAATAAAAATATGTCACAAAATACTACAAAATCTATATCAACATCATTATTGGTATCTTTTTATGCGATTTTTTTAGGTTTTATACTTTTATGCCAAAAGGGCTTTCTAATTTTAAAAAATTTGTCAAAATCGCTCCAGCCATTCTGGAGATATAAGCATTCTAGCTAGCATCCCCTTCCTTTGTATATATACATTGTATATATTTCGCTATATATATCCGATATTTTTACTATGGTCATCTACGCAACGGTCAGAATTGACCTGTTCGTCTATTTGTGATTTCGCCGGCATTAAAAATATTCGTGGTTTAATGGATAATTTGACTTTTATTTATCACAAATGCTATGGTCTATTTCAACCACTAAATGTTACCCGATGACCATCAAAATTGGAAGGCTTCTGCCCAGCCCAAAGCTCTAGCCCCATGCTAACTTTCGCTTCGATTGGTCTATAATTGTGACCTGTAGAGCAACTGCAAAATCAGGAAATTTTTCAGTTTTTGGTCCATTTCAACCTCTAGATATTATGCGATCATCTCCAAAAGAAATAGGGTTCTAATCTGACATTAACCCCACCTACATTTTAAATTTCGTGAAGATCGGGCCATAATTGCGACCTGTAGAGTGATTACAAATTAACATGGACAGACGGACAGACGGACAGACGGACAGACGGACGGACGGACATACATAGCTAGATCGACTCAGCTCGGCGAGATAGGAAGATCCATATATACTTTCCTATGTGGGAAATCAATATTTCGTGGTGTTACATAATTTTTGGCCCAATCAAACTTATAATACCCCCAACACAAAGTGTTGTAGGGTATAAAAAGTGGTATTAATGGACTAAAAAAAATCAAACAACTATCTGAAGTAGAACAGAGGATTATAAATATTACCAAAATTGAAGCGGTTGATGGGGATAAAACTCAGGAGATGGGGTTCCTATGTAGTCCTATTCGGAAGATATGGTGGAGATTCTCGATGATCAAATTGTAGAGTTGGATGAAAATCTTAAAACTGGAGAAAATTCCACATTTACAATTAAATTGGGAGGGAAAAGACCAAGGAAAGAAAAACGGAAGGTTGCTTTATATCCTGATGAATCACAATTTGAGATATTGTTTAAAATAGAAGAAGAGAAAGCGGAAGCTAGGAGAAAGTCTAACACTCTAAAGGAACGAGAGATTAAAGCTATAAAGGAGCAAACAGAAGCGATTAAGACTAATACACAAGCAAAAGTGGATTTTTAAAAAAAAATACAGGAAGTCATTCAATTTCTCGCTTGTAATAATAATAATGGCTTCTAACATAATAATAAATAAATTCTAGCCATTACTAAAAATGATGTCGATTATTCTTAAACTGTTTTGGAAACAAGCTTGACAAAAATCAGCAAGGTGTGGATAAAAGTTGTCCGTCTGTGGAAATCAGCCTAGCGTCCGAACGAATTGAAGTAAATTGATACAATTTTATTCAAATATGTTTTTGGTCTGCAGGACTTTTGATATTGAAAATTTGTTATGTAGGCCCACGTATAGGTAAAGCCCACACTTCGTTATAGGTACTACAGCCTGCGACAGAGAATTTCAGATCCACGTCTTCGTATAGTATTTTTAAGATTTTAAAAGAGTTTGCCTTTATTTATTTAGTTTTTTTTTTGACAATTTCCAAATTCTTTCCAAATTGTGGACGGTATTCAACTGCTTTTTCACTTGTTTTTTAATAATTGTATTGATTTTCCAATCTATTCTTATCTATTGAGCAAATACGTTTTCAACTATCTCGGAACGTTGCCTTTTTGCAATACTTGATATATTTCGGCATGAAATATCCGCAGTTGCATTTGTTTGTTCCCCATTGTCATTCATTTCCTCTAATATTATTTCCGGATGCGGTATCTTTTTTCGAACTAAAAAAGTATGCAGGACCAAACAGGCGTTTATTATCAGACCTGCTTATGGTGGACTATATCTTGATTTTAGTATACCAATACATCTTTCTACTAAAGCTCGTATTGATTTGTGCATGATGTTATAGCGCTCTTCGGATGTATTGCACGTTGAAAGTATAGGAGTCATCAACCACGGCTATTTGGTGAATCAAACGAATACACTTTATTATTTCTACACATAATACGGTTGTATATTTTACCTGCAATGGGTAACCACTATCTCCTAAAAGCCAATAATTACGTTCTCCTCCAGTATATAAATCTTCTAGTATTCTGCAAGCTTGGGAACTTCTCCAAACATAAGAATCATGTGCTGTACCACCAAATCGTGCGTTAGCTGCCAAAATAATATAATTTGAATCGCATATAATCATCACATTCTTTGAATGTCCTCCTTTTCGACAGTAATATTTCCCGCCTTGGAGAAGATATTTTAATATGAGTGCCGTCAATAACTCCTATAATCCCTGGAAATTGAAATTTCTCCATAAACTTTATTTTAAGTCCTGGGAAATCTTCTTGTTTGGGAAATTTTATATAATTGTGTGAAATATTGTTCAAAGCTTTAGCAACCTTAGTTACACATCTGCTTACGGATGTTTGAAATAAAGCGGATAAATTATATTGCCCTACACTTCGTTGATAGCTACCCGTAGCAAAAAAACGTAGTGCACTTAGTACTATTAGCTGGCATGGAATTGCATGGACTCTTGTTGATTTCGGCAAAAATGGCTTCAATTCTTCGATGAGTTCCAAACACAAATGCTTCGGCATCCTATACAACTCAATAAAGCTCTCCTCTGTGGCTATTTCAAATGGATTGTGGTGATCCCGAAGACTGCGTCTAAGAATTCGAAGCGAGTTCCTAAACAATTTTATAGTTATTTCATGTTAACTTTCTTAGATGATTGTACTAACCTTTGTTCTATTCTGTGTCTTTGCGATATATGATACAATATAATGGAACTTGACATTTTTGATTGTATATTGTTTAATTTTACGACAATATTATTTTTTCCTGTTAACATATGTTTGTCAACTTTACAATTATTTCAATAACATAGTTACAATAGTTTCATTACGACACGAAATTGAAACATTGTTTTCACAAAATGATTCAGAATCGGAAAATATGTTTTTATGAAAACGAATTATGAAAAGTTGTTATGAAAACGAAATTCAAAATAATTTTTTCATTTCACATTTTCATAGAACCAGAATTGACCCCCAGTAGAGCAGTTTGTAAACAAACAAAATTATCTTGTTTACTTGCCAAAGAGGTCAGGTGAAAATTTGCACATTCGGTTGGCCACCAGAACTCAAGCGCCGGCCATGGTAATGGTGTGGGCCGCCATAACAGCCGATGGTCTCTCTTCGCTCGTATTAATCAACCGTGGCATCAGACATCAGAATAAATGCCGAATATAATCGCGAAATTATTCTGGAGGGTATATTAAAGCCTTGAGCACGTGAAACATTTTGGCCGCAGACCTTTGACATTTCAACAGGACTCTGCACTATCGCACTCAGCACGCGCCACCCAAGAATGGTCACAAAATAATGTTCCTCGCTTCATTTCCAGCGCACAATGGCCACCAAAATTAATCCGGTGGACTATTGTGTCTGGGGTATTTTGGAAAGCAAGGTTGGCACTAACAAATACCAAAGTGTCTATCACCTCAAGAAAGCGCAACGCCGGGAATGGGCCAAAATACCGCAGAGCAACATTCGGGCAGCGTGTGATGTTGCATTGACAATTTGAAGACCATAATCCGTGACAAAGGTGACCAATTTGAACAAATCTAAACTTATTCTAAAATTTGATGCTATTTCCGACATATTTTGATTTTATTCAATAAAATTTAAATAAAATGTAAAAATTATGGCGTTTGACTTTGTTGCAGTTTTTTTATCTCGCCCTGTTTATATTTTTATCCGATATCAGCTTTATTGTACACCAAATGGCTAATATCAGCCCAAGTGAACTGAATCGTGGCGATTCCAATTGATACCATTCTAGAAATAAGTGTTTCAAATGTTTTGAAAATCGGTTCAGATATAGCTATAGCTCCCATATATATGTTTCATCCGATTTGGGGTTTTAAGCCCCTCAATGCGTAATATGCACTCCACAACAATGATCACAATGATCCAGGTATCAGATAAAGCTCAGAAATTAGTTTTTAAAATTTTGTCAAAATCAGTTCAGATTTGGATATAGCTCTCGACTATATCTTAATTCGATTTCAGGTATTTTGTGCACCAAATGGCTAATATCAGCTCACTGAATATTGGCAATTCAGCCCAAATGCAAGTGCTTCACATATTTGTGAAAAACGGTTCTGATTAAGCTATAGCTCCCATATATGTGTTTAAAATGCACTCCACAATAATGATATTTGACACCGTAACATCAGATACATATCGAAAGTGCCTCTACCAAATTTGATCGAGATCGGTTCAGATTTTTCTATACCTTTGATATACACCGTCATCCGATTTTATGATTATTGTCCATCATATATGTAATATCAGCCCAAATTGGATGGATTTTTGAATATTCAACCGAATTCCATTCCCATTTTGTGAAACTCGTTCCGGTATATCCATTGCTTCAATAAATATTTTTATACCCTACACCACATAGTGGTAAGGGTATTATGTCTTTGTGCATTTGTTTGTAACATGGAGAAGGAAACGAGATAGACCCATAGTTACTTTTGAGAACCTTCATAGAATCACTTTCTGAGTCGATTTATGCATGTCAGTCCGTCCGTCCGTCCGTCTGTCCATGTATTCTTGTGAACAAAATGCAGGTCACATTTATTATCCGATTGAGATGAAATTTTCCAAACAATATTTTTTTGGCCCAAGGATGAACCCTATTGAAATAGGTGAGAATCGGATCAAATTTAGATATAGCTCCCATATATATCTTCATCCGATTTCGGGTTAAATGTGCACCAAATATCCACTATCAGTCCAAATTACCTGAATTTTGGCACACCCAACCGAGTTCGGCCTAGAAGCAAGTATATCAAATTTGGAGAAAATCGGTTCATATATAGCTATAGCTCCCATATATATCTTTCATCCGATTTGATCTTTAAGTCCCTCACATTCCTACTATGCATTCCACAACCGTGATATTTGGTACCAGGTATTAGATGGAGCACAGAAATAGCTGCTTTAAATTTTATCGAAATCGTTTCAGATTTGGATATAGCTCCCATATATATCTTCATCCGATTTCGGGTTAATTGACCACCAAATGGCCAATATCAGCCCAAATGGCCCGAATTTTGGCACATGTGACCAAGATTAGCCTTAAAGCAAATATAACAAATTTGGTTCAAATCGGTTCAGAAACAGCTATAGCTCCCATATATATATTCATCCGATTTCGGGTTAAATGTGCACCAAATGTCCACTATCAGTCCAAATTACCTGAATTTTGGCACACCCAACCGAGTTGGGCCTAGAAGCAAGTATATCAAATTTGGAGAAAATCGGTTCAGATATAGCTATAGCTCCCATATATATCTTTCATCCGATTTGGTGTTTAAGCCTCTCACATTCGTAATACGCACTCCACAAGAATGATATTTGGTACCAGATATAAGATACAGCCCAGAAATAGCTGTTTGTAATTTTATCGAAATCGGTTCAGATTTGGATATAGCTCCCATATATATCTTCATCCGATTTCGGGTTAATTGTGCACCAAATGGCCGATATAAGTCCAAATGGACTGAATTTTAGTACATCGGACCAAATTCAGCCTAGAAGCAAGTATATCAAATTTAGTGAAAATCGGTTCAGATATAGATATAGCAACCATATATATGTTTCATCCGATTTAGAGTTTTAGTCCCATACATTCGTAATATTCACTCCACAACCGTGATATTTGGTACCAGGTATTAGATGGAGCACAGGAATAGCTGTTTTAAATTTTATCGAAATCGGTTCAGATTTGGATATAGCTCTCATATATATCTTCATCCGATTTCGGGTTAAATGTGCACTAAATGGTCAATATCAGCCCAAATCACCAGTCTAGAAGCTAATACGTAAAATTTGGAGAAACCCGGTTCAGAGATAGCTATAGTTCGTAAAATGCACGATAGAACTAGATAGATTTTGATTTCGTACCAAATATCTCATAGAGCTCTGAAATGCCCTGTATAAACCTTTTTACGAGAGCTCTACTAAATATGCATAGTGGTGTAGGGTATCATATAGTCGGCCCCGCCCGACTTTTGAGCTTTCCTTACTGGTTAATATAATTCTTATCGAATTCATATCATCCACTATACAGCAATATTATTTGGTAGTAGAGCTACAAAAGCCTCCGTTAAATTTTTTGAAAATCGATTCAGAATTGGATATAGTTTCACAAATTATAAGCACTCCAAAGCCATGATACGCATTAAAGTAAGTTTCATAGTTGGTATGATCTACTTCACATAAATTCCCAATATAAACATTATTTGTTACGGGAGCTCTAATAAATACACAGATTGGCGTAGGGTATCATTTAGTCGACCCCGCCCGACTATTGACTTTTCCTTACTGTTGTTTTCTATTTCCTTTAGCAGCGCAAGAATGCCTAATTATTATTTTATTCGGTGGTACATTGTTTTCAAATGAGCTCCCTAAAGTATGCTACAAAATGTAGCATATCAAAGTTAACTTCATTCCCCAAACATCTGTTCATTTCATTTTAATTTTTTGCAATTCCTAACAATTTCTCATTTGAAAATTCAAACGTAGGATAAAATCTAATTAAATAAAAACACGTTTGATACCTTAAGCCAGTTGATGCCTATTTATTCTACGAATATCTATTAAAACAAGCATGCGTATTTATTCTTCTCCGGAAAAAAAAAATTTGGGTGGAAATGAATTAAAATTTACGGTATTACTTCGTGACTCATAAAAAAGAGATTTCATTTCGAATTTCATCGAATTGAAATCCTTACTGAGAATCGTTCCATTAATGCTGGGGGAAAACAGGTTTGTCTGAATGTTGCTATTCTTTATGACCTCCGCTAATTTGATACACGTGAATATTCACAAAAGATACTGAGAGGAAAAAAGGTGATCAGACGCATTTGGAATTTATTGCCAAAGTTTATTACTTTCAAAGCTATGTGCAAAGTTGATTCTTTTAAAGAGCAACTTTTAAAAAAGCAAAACGTGGATGATAGAGTGTCGTAACACCTAAATCGATGATTATGGTTATAAGAACTATAAAAACATTCAATATCCCTCACCACTTGGCTAAAAAAACATTTTTAAATAAAATTATCTGTTTTCAAACTTTATACTGCAAATACCAGTGAGATCGGTTGATGAATGCAGTTTTCAAAATGTTTTAAAAATGCAGTTTTCAAAAAGTGGATGGGATTTTGAATATATATGGCGATCATAACAAAAGGGCACCCAATATAGACAATTTTCTACTACAAGGATGGTTATATATTACCAGTCTTAAATACTAACATTGAAAAAATTCCTTGGAAAAATGTGGCAAGGATCATAAAAATACCGAGTATTGGTGGATAAAGTCATATGGAAATCGTGGATCAATATGGACAATGTTTTGAGAACTATTATGTGCTATAAATACGGAATAAATCCCAAAAAACTGAATATTAGGAGGTATCGGCCCGCCGAAATTTGGATACCCGGATACCCCCTTTTTAGTAATAATCTCACAGATGGATATCGTTAAATCGACATAGAATTTTGATTACCCTCCACCATTTGCAACGAATTTCGCAATTCTCAAAAACAATAAAATCCGTTAAAAATTATCTTAAAATCTTAAAATTAGGGTCTATATATTACGGTCTATATGGCGACATAGGCCTGCATAGGTAACTTTAGTCATAAGCATAAGACCTGTACAGACAATTTTCTGTCTTAGATTGTAGTATTCATTACGAACTTCAAATACCAAATTTCAAACGATTCCGGTGAATAATGTCGCTAAAATCAACAAAATACCAAATCAAATACGCTAAAATCAACAAAATAATATATGGGGGCTATACGAAGACGTGGACCATACCAAAAGTCCTGCAGACATAATACATACTTGAGTAAAATTTTATCAGCTTACTTCATTTCGTTTGGAAGCTAGAGAGATTTCCATAGACGGACGGACATCGCTAAATCGACATAGAATTTTGTGCTAACCAAGAATATATCCACTTTGTGGGGCCTTAAATGTATATTTCGTGGAATGACAAACTTAATATACCCTCCATACTATGGTGGAGGGTATAAAAACTGCGAACACAATCTGCTTATTTTTGAAATAATCTCAAAATGTCAATGAATTTCCTGCAGATCAATAAAAAAAACAGTCTTAAAAATTCTTAAGTGTGATCCTACGGATCCTTAAAGTTATTGTCTCTGAAGATCGATTTTTTCCCTTAAAACTTATGTTTTAAAGTCCACTACTATAGGCCAGTCTACCCCTAAAACAATCTGAAAATATCTGCAAATGTGATCCTCCTTTTAAAATATTTTCTAAAAATTTAGGTTTGTCCATTTCTAGCCCTTAAGAAAATATTCACGAACATAGTCGGGCTGACCCTTTAAAATCTACAAAAACAACCCTGTTGATTCTTAAAATATATTCTTTAAAAATCTCTGTTTGTCCGTCTCTTAGTCCTTGAATAATAACCTTTAAAAATCTAAGTTTATTCCTCTTATGGTTTTATAAAAATCCAAGAAAATGTCATACGGATCCTTGAAAAAAATCCATGTGGATGTCATTTGGATCTATTCAGAAATTCAAGAACCGGATCCTGCAGATAACTTATATAGTTCCATAATTCAACTCCATTGATCCTTGAAAACAAATTCCTAAAAAACCCCATTTATTTGTTGTTAAAAAATCTTTCAATGATCCACAATTTTCCCACAGCATTATCCCCAAAAATTATTCTTTTTAAAATCTTTGTCCTTCTCGTGGTCCTGGAAGAAATATTCTTCAAAACTCCAGGATAGTACTAATCTTGAAAATAAACTATATTAATAAAGATTCTTTCAAAGGTCCATGTTTTCCAAAAATCCATATTTGTAGGTCCTTGGATATTTTTTTTCTAAAGTCTACGTTTTTTCGTCATCAAAAAATATTCCTTAAAAATCCAGACTTGTTTATTGCCCTTATTTACTTGTTTACTTACTTGTTTGCCCTTAAAAATATTCTTGCAAAGATCCACATTTGTCGGTCCTTGAAAAATACCCTTCCAAAAATCCTTATTTTTGGTCCTTGTAAAATATCCTTTACATATCCACGTTTCTTGATCCTTGAAAAAAATACTAATTGAAAATAGAGGAACTTGCACATAGATCATTCCTGACCTATTGACCTTCTAATGCCGCCACATTATTTTGTCCTTGTTGTCAAGCGATTTTGTCGTCCTTCCATTGCCTACATTTTATTTCGAACGTTTCCTCTCAACGACAATAATAATTGCAAAATTTTGTTGAATTAGAACGAAAAAAAGAAAACTTCAATAACATAAATTGTCATTGCGCCTTGGCGCCCAAACAGGAGAAAGGGGGGGAAACGTGAATACAGCATCGGAAATATTCTTTGTCAACTGCTTTTGAACAGAAATGAGATGAAAAGTAGAAAAATCATTTGGCAAACGAAAAGGTCATTACCGCCAACTCCCTACGATTTTTATACGGCAATCAATGAATGAAAAAAATAACGCCTAATGCAGAGAATATTCTGCGGAAGGTCAACCAACCTCTGGGTTGCCGCCAACAAAAACAACAACAAATGAAAGCGGAACCAAAGAAAACAACGACAACAACAAAACGCAGTTGTACTTAGTTTCGATTTATGGTATCTAAAAAAATGGTGACCTTTATATTTTGTAGCATTTTACTTTTTTTTATTTATTTATTTCAAGTGGTTGTATTTGTGTCAGTTGATTATTTCCTTTTTTGTGGCAGGGGTGGGGAGGGTGTCAGGACATCACTGGCAACAGTTAGACTGCTAAATATGTACAAAGAGATGTGGGGACAATGTATTTAAATGACAATATTACCCTTGGTGGCATTGTTTAATTGCATAGACAAACAGGTCACCAAAGCAGAAGGTTGCGAAACTTAAGAATCTCTTCGATTCAAAGAGGAAGGAGTAACTGGAGATGGACGATAATTGTCATATGGAAATAGTCTAAAACAAGTTCAGAAGTATAAGTCGTTTTTACCGACTGATGTATACCCTCAGCCATTGTTCGATTATTTAAATATATTCTGACTTCTGTTATGAATATTCAAATTGTTGACCATCTATGGAGTAGGATCCGAAGGAATGAGCTAATATTGCCCATATCGTATTAGACCTAAATAAATATGATACAAATATTGCGTCGCGCCAGGTTCGGTCTATATCGACTACTTCTTTCACTTTATACGAGATTTGATATAATTTTTAGAAAATGTTATAATGTGCGTGAGCTACCAGATATAGTCGATCGAAGTATTTCATTTCCACACTTCATCTAATACAGATAAAAATATTGGTATAGGCAAGAAAAATGAAGAGAACTGGATGCTTATTTCGTATTTCGTGGATATTCAAAATTTTGACTCTTTGTGGGAGAGGTACCAGAAGAAGTGGACCGATATATTCCACCTTCACCCCAAATCTTGTTCTAGTGGAAATATTGGGATGTGTGAAATACAAAGAGAACCTGATGCTTATTTCGGATTTTATAAACGTTTTGGTTATTTAAAACATTTATCCTTTGTGTGGCAGGTACTACAAGGAATTATCCGATCTCTACCACATTTTTAACAGATCTTGTGCTAAAAGAAATATTGAGATGTGTAAAGTCTGAATGCAATCGGATGTTATTTTCGCGTTTTATGAGCTTCATGGATATTCCAAAATTTGATCCTCTGTGGGGGAGGTAGCAGTAGGAGTCGACCGAAATATTCCATCTTCACACCAGACCTTGGGTTAATAAAAATATTGAAATGTGTGAAAATTGAAGACAATCGGACTCTTAAATCAAATTTTATAAGAGTTGGAACTATTCAAAATCTTTACCCTTTGTGGAGTAGGCACTTAATGGAGTGGACCGATATTATTCATTTTTACACCTGACGTAGCACTGATAGAAATATTGGGATTTGCAAAGTCGGAGCAAAATCGGATTATTGTTTCTCTTTCTGTGCAAAAAAATAATTTTTTTTTTGAAGTTTCGACCATTTGTGGGGAAGGTACCAGAAGGAGTGGACCGATATATTCCATCTTAACACCAAACCTTGGGTTAATATAAATATTTGGATGTGTGAAATTTCAAGACAATTGGACTCTTACATCACATTTTATGAGAGTTGTAATTACTTAAAGTTTTGACTCCTTGTGGGGGAGGTACTAGAAGGAGTGGACCGATATTGTCCATTTTCGCACCAGACCTAGCACTGATAGAAATATTAGGATTTGCAAAGTCGGAGCAAAATCGGATTATTGTTTCTCTTTCTGTGCAAAAAATTATTTCTTGAAAATTTCGACCTTATGTGGGGGAGGTACCAGAAGGAACGGACCAATATATTCATCATAACACCATACCTTAGGTTAATATAAATACTTGGATATGTGAAATTTCAAAACAATCGGACGGTTACATCACATTTTATAACAGTAGTAGTTATTCAAAGTTTTGACCCTTTGTGGGGGAGGTACTTGATCGATCCCATATTGTTCATTTTCGCACCAGACCTAGCACTGATGCAAATATTAGGATTTGCACAGTTGGAGAAAAATCGGATTATCGTTTCTCTTTCTGTGCAAAAAATAGATATTTTTTTCAAAACTTTGACCATTTGTGGGGGGAGGAACCAAAAGGAGTGGACCGATATATTCCATCTTAACACCAGACCTTGGGTTAATATAAACATTGGGATGTGTGAAATTTGAAGACCATCGGACTCTTACATCACATTTTATGAGAGTTGTAATTATTCAAAATGTTGACCCTTTGTGGGGGAGGTACTTGATAGAGTGGACCGGTATTGTCCATTTTCGCACTTGACTTAGCACTGAGAAAAATATTAGGATTCGCAAAGTTGGAACAAAATCGGATCATCATTTATCTTTCTGTGCAGAAAATATATATTTTTGCCCATCTCCGAACTCGATCTAAGTTTGACAAAAATAAATCGAGTATTTCCTTCGAGAGTTATCGTGCGCACCAGCCAGACAGACGGACGGACGCACATCGCTAGATCGACTCCAAATGTCCTGAAACGGATTTGGTCCAAAGAGACCTAGGGTCTAAAACTGTTATTTCGACTAGGCACGTTTTGACCGTATCAAATGATATATACCCTCTGTAGCCATATGGCTGAGGGTATAATAAGTCGTTTTTGCCGACAAATATACAGGGTGAGATGAAGAAAATGCAATGTCATTCTGTCATTTCTAAGCCACTCGTCCGACAGCTGTTAACATTATTCCAGTGACAGCTCTTTCAATTGTTTACAAGCGTACAAATTATATACATAATTTTCAAGAAAAAAAGTTATACGTGATGGAATTGAAGCGTGATAGTGTGATTTCTTTATATTAGGCTGGAAAATCACAAGTGGCTATCCTTAGAGCACTCCAGCATTTAAATGTGAATAAATATTTTGCGTCTCGTACCATCGCTCGTTGCCTTGATACTGGTAGCGTAACCCGACGTCAAGAAAGTGGACGGAAGAAAATATCAACATCAGCAGAAATGGTTCGAAAAGTAAAGAAGCGACTTGATCGAAACCCGCGTCGCAGTGGCCGAAAAATGGCTTGTGAGCTGAACATATCGCAATATTCCATTTGCCAAATATTGAAAAATGAGCTCGGGGTAAAGCCATTGAAATTCCAAAAAGAGCAAGAACTTACACCGCAACAGAAGGAAAATAGACTCAAAAGAGCTAAAGAGTTGCTTCGCTTGGCCGAAAGTGGTGAAGTGCCGAGTTTGGTTTTCTCCGATGAGAAAACATTCGTTGTCCAGCAGAGCAGTTTGTAAACAAACAAAATTATCGTGTTTACTTGCCAAGGAGGTCAGCTGAATATGTGCACCTCCGGTTGGTCACCAGAACTCAAGCGCCGGCCATGGTGATGGTGTGGGCCGCCATAACAGCCGATGGTCGCTCTCCGTTTCGTATTAATTTAACGTGGCATCAGAATAAATTGCGAATATTATCGCGAAAATATTCTGGGGGGGGGATGTATTAAAGCTTAGGGCACGAAAATATTTTGGTCGCAGACCTTGGACATTCCAACAGGACTTAGCACGCGCCACCCAAGAATGGTTACAACATGAGGTTCCTCGCTTCATTTCCAGCGCACAATGGCCACCAAAATCTCCGGATACCAATCCGTTGGACTATTGTGTCTGGAGTATTTTGGAACGCAAGGTTGGCACTAAAAAATACCAAAGTGTCGATCACCTCAAGCAAGCGCTTCGCCGGGAATGGGCCAAAATACCACAGAGCAACATTCGGGCAGCGTGTGACAGTTTCATTGGCCGTTTGTAGGCCACGATTCGTGCCAAAGGTGACCAATTCGAACAAATCTAAACTTATTCTAAAATTTGATGCCATTTCCGACATTTTTCGCTTTCATTCAATAAAATGTAAAAAAAAAAATGTAAAAATTATGGCGTTTGACTTTGTTGCAGTTTTTATCTAACCCTGTAGTACTATATATCAGTATAATTGTACGAAAAGTATTGAATTTTACTATATTTAATATTGGATGAAGGTATTGAAATGAAATTTCATATTAAAGTCTCTGTTGGTATGGTATGGTATGGTACCAATTTTGGTAATGAGTGAATGTGCTGGGATGGAATCCGGAAATATTAAAGTGATTTCTGATTTTGAGATCTGGTGGTGGTTTTGCAAATGCGTACTGTAATTGTACAAAAAGTACTAAATGGTACTAATTTTGAATGGCGAAGTACCAAATTATACAATTTTAGAATGAAGTGATGTAGATTGTTTTGGATATTCGTACTGAACGAAATGAAGTAGGTTGATCAAATTTTACTCAGATGTATTTATATCTTCAAGACTTTAAGTATTGAAAATGGTCCAAGTAGCTACCCATATAACTGTACAACCAGATTTAAGATGTTTTGGTAGTTTTGGTCCCAATTTTAATTCGAATTTGTTGTTAACTCCCAGTTTGTGTTCCTAGCATGTAGGCAACGTGCTTGCATAGAGCTGTCCAATGTCCATGTTTTTCTGTAGACTTCATATAACTATACCTCTAGATATTCGGTATTTTCAGGAAAAAATATAATTTTTCAACAGAATTATCCCAAACGTGGTATTTGAAGTTCGTAGCAGGTACCGGCTTCTCTGGCAGGTAATTGGCTATAGAGGTCCGCGTTTTTGTATAGCCTCCACATAACATTACCTCCAGATATTCAGTATTTTGATGATTTGTGTCACACTTTTCACCGCAATTGTTGTAAATTTCGTATTTGAAGTTCGTAATTGGTTCTATGACAGAAATTGTATAATGCAGGTTCTCGTTTTCGTATAGCCCTGTATGACGGTTTTTATTTAAACGGTCTTTTTCGGAATTTATTGAAAATTTTTATGTGGAAGACATTAAAATTTCGAAGATATTAAAAAATTATAGAAGATATTAAAATTTCGGCCCGGTCGGCCCAATATACTCGTAACAGTACCTCCCAATATTCAGTATTTTAAGGAGTTTGGTTGCATTTTTCAACAGAATTATCTCAAACTTGGTATTTGGAGTTATTAATAAGCGCCACCTCATCTTGCAGATAATTGGTTTTCGTATAGCCTTTATATAAGCCTACCTTCAGATATTCGGATATTTATACCCTCCACCTTGGAAAGGAAACTTTGTCATTCCGTTTGTAACATCCTTCAATATTTTGATGATTTATGCCACATTTTTTCACCGATTTGTCTGAAAATTGTTATTTGAAGGTCATGACGGGTCCCAGTTCGTGTGGCGAGACATTGCATATATAGGTCACGCTTTGGTATAGCCCCCATATAAAGGTACCTCCCGATATTCGGTATTTTGATGATTTTTGACACATTTTTTCATGGCTTTGTCTAAAAATTGGTATTTGTTGGTTATAATGGGTTTCCATCTCCGGTGGCGAAACATTGCATGTATGGGTCCACGATTTGGTATAACCCCAATACAACGGTACCTCCCGATATTCGGTATTTTGATGATTTTTGACACATTTTTTCACGATTTTCTCTGAAAATTGGTAGTTGTAGGTCATAATGGGTCCCAGTTCGTGTAGGGAAATCATTGTAATTATAGGTCCACGTTTTAGTATAGTCTCCATATAACGGTACCTCCCGATATTCGGTATTTTGATGATTTTTGACACATTTTTTCACGGATTTGGCAAATTGGCATTTGTAGGTTATAATGGGTTCTAGCTCCTTTGGCGAAACATGGTATGTAAAGGTCCACAATTTTGTTATAGCCCCCATATAACGGTACCTCCCGATATTCGGCATTTTAATGGATTTTGAATTGGTATTTGTTGGTCTTAATGGGTTCTAGCTCTTTTGGCGAAACACTGTATGTATAGGTCCACGTTTTTTATAGCCGTATATCCCGATATTCGGAATTTTGATGATTTTTGGCACATTTTCCCATGAATATGTCTAAAAATTGGTATATGTGGGTCATAATGGGCTCTAATGTTTCCTTTACCCTAAGTTGGAGGGTATTCAAAGTTTGGCCCGGTCAAACTTAATGTTTTTTTACTTGTTTAAAATTATAGAGGAATTTTTAAATTTTAAATTTTTGTTTGATTTCCAAATGGTGGAGGGTCCGAGCCGCCCAGTCCGAACATTTATGTTTTAATTATATTTACTTCTTCTAATTATCAGATCTGTAAAATTTGCTAATTTTTGTGCCATTTTCTCTATCGCTTTCAGGAATGTACACTGGATAAAATGAAATCGATAAATACTTGGCTTTTTGAAATAAATAGTTTTGCCTATTTCGATACGGGAGCGAATCGAAGTCCGCTGATGAACTGTCAGAAGGTGGTGGCCAGACAACGTAAGTTCAAATGGAAATCGATTTTTTAATTAAAAATAAATATTTCTTCTTCTCTCTCTCTTCCTTTCTCTCTCTCTCTCTCTCTCTCTCTCTCTCTCTCTCTCTCTTCTGGGACAGCTGTCACAAATAAAATGGTAACGGCTCGATTTTGTCAATTAAATACCGGCGAATCGGATGCCTGTGCCATTCTGAAATCCAAGCTGCGTATACCCAATGACGATGCGAACGGCTATAACAACAATTATCGGAATGGACGGCAGGATGGCAGTGGCGATCCCAGTCAGGAGTTTTTCTGTTCCATCTGTACTACAGATAATTGCAATGCTGCTGGAAGTATAAATAGCCTATGGAGTCTGGTGGTTGGATCCGCAATTGTGGCTATGCTAAGGTTCCCATCACAGCAATTGTTATTCTATAAAATGTGGTGAAAATCTATGTGAAGCAGAGGGTGAAGAAAATATTGTTAAGTTTTTTTTTTAATTATTCATAAACAATTTTTATAAGAATTTCAGTTTAGTTTTAATTGCAATTTACTATAATTTAACCAAAAACCAAAACAAAAAAAAAACAAGTGCAATATTTTTTTAAAAAAATAATAAAAAAATCGAACAATAATTTATTACTAATCAAAAAATATTTAACTAATGTAAATAACCAAATTTATTATATATAATAATAATAAAAAAATATAATTATAATTATTAATTATTTTTAACAATGAAATGTAATGTTTCAAAACAAAATACTTATGTATGTAAATAGGCCTTATTAGATGTATGAAATGCTACAGCTATAAAATGAAAAAATATTAGAATTGAAATAGCGGCGACACACCCAATGCAAAACAGATGTTAAATAAATATTCAATTAAAAAATAATAATGAGAAATTAAATGAA
The DNA here is from genome assembly GCF_030504385.1 of Musca domestica. Classification (NCBI taxonomy): domain Eukaryota; kingdom Metazoa; phylum Arthropoda; class Insecta; order Diptera; family Muscidae; genus Musca; species Musca domestica. The sequence continues at coordinate 8,724,770 of NW_026712299.1, forward strand.
AATTAATTAAAGTAGTTATTATAGCCTACACCACTTGCAGAAAATTGTAATTGAATTTAGTAACTCTCATTTCGATGGATTAGAGAAATTTGGAGTTATATAACATTATGGTCGGAACAAAGTTTGAAATATGTTTGTGAGTTTTTTCTTTTTTGAAGTTTCAAAATGTCAAATAACCGTAATTAGGGACAAAAATGTGATAAGTACCTAATATGAATCTTATGTGAAACGTGGACCAAAGGTAAAAGTAAGAGACTCTAGTCCTATTTTGGAAACTCTGGCTGAAACTTTTCACAGAAGGTAATGTTCATATCAGACTATTTGGGTGTGTCCTCCATACCCCATGAAGGACCATAAAGGAAAGGTTGACTATGTCGGTGGTTTATATGATAGGTAATAAATTAATCTATGACGTATTAAAAGCCAATATACCCGCTCAAACGAGAAAATGTGGTTCATATTTTTTAAAAGCTCGTATTTAATGAAGTGATGTCCGAATTTAAAAGATAAAGTCATGTTTTACAACGAGAATGGCTGAAATTTAAAATTTCATATTCTCAAGGCTGCTACTACTTCCAAGGCATAGAAGTTCGTTCCTATACATGTAGTGTTTTGCCACCGAAGCTAAAACCCATTAGGACACAAAAATTCCAATTTTTAGACAAATCCGTGAAAAAATGTGGCAAAAATTGTAAAAAGATCGAATATCTGGAGGTACCGTTATAAGGGAGCTATACCAAAACGCGGACCTATGTGTACAATGTTTCGCCACCGCAGTCAGAATCCATTATGACCAACAAATACCAATTTTTAGAAAAATCCATGAAAAATGTATATTTCAACAGACAGACGGACATCGTTAAATCGACTTAGAATTTTATGCTGATTATGAATATATATACTTTATGGGGTCTACGACGAATATTTAGGCATGTTGCATACGGAATGACAAAGTTAATATACCCTCCTTACCAAGGTGGAGGGTATAAAATGACTGTAACTTGGCATTATCAATAGCCAGAAGATATACTTGGATACCATTCACCTTATGGGTCCTTCTTTAGACTTCGATACCATTTTCAATGAATGCCCTTCTTTACAGATTCTAGCAGCATTTTTCAAGCGAAGTTACGGTTAAAACAGTTTTGAAACTCATTTGTATAAAATAATTCCTGGCAAAAATATACCCAATTGGGTCCAGCCTAAGCTGAAAAACAGAAGGTATTCTCGAAAAAAACTGCTTTTCAGGATCATACCATTGATAGCACCGCAGTGTCGAAATAAAAAATATAAATCTAAACTGAACAAGTGAAGGTCCCTGCACCACCAGGTTTATCAAAGAAAATTTAAATAATGAAAAAACTATAATATATTAACAAAGAATATCGATCAGTTTTAATAAAAACAAGAAAAAAGCAGTTTATTTCGGTAGGGACGAACTTTTAATACGCTCTACCATTTTTTAGAAGATCGAATTTTTTTCAAAAAATTCCGCTCAAAGGAAAACCTATATATAGGGATTTTACGAAGTCGTGGTACTGCATACGTAATTTTTTTATAGGCCACAGGACCCTACAGGAGTCGAAATTTGGAATAATTATAAATCTTATAAAATGTGACATAATAGTCCGATTGCCTTCCAATTTTACGGATTCTATTATTTTTATTAACACAAGATCTGGTGTGAAGATGGGATATACCGGTTCATTCCTTCTGGTACCTCCCCCACAAAGGGTCAAAATTCTGAATAGCCATGAAGTTCGTAAAACGCGAAATGAACACCAGATTCCTTTCAAACTCGGCACATCTCAATATTTCTATCAACATTAGATCTGTCGAGAAAACGGTAGGGGATCGGCCCACTCCAGCAAGAACCTCCCTCAACTAGGGTAAACATTTTGAAAAATTATAGCTCTTCTATCGGGTGTGAAGATGGGATATGTTGGTCTATTCCTTCCTGTGCCTCCCCCGCAAAGTGTCAACATTTTGAAAAGCCAAAACGATTAAAAAACACGCATTGACCATCTAATTGTCTTAAAATCTTACACATCCCAATATTTCGAATAAAAAAAGATCTTGTGTGAAGTTGAAATATATGGGACCTCTCCTTCTAGTACTTCCCCCACAGAGGTTCAATGTTTTGAATAACCAACACTCATAAAACCCGAATAAGCATTCAATTCTCTTCAAATTTCACACATCCAAACACATTTCTTCTAACACAAGATATGTTGTGAAGATGATAGATATCGGCTCGCCCCTTCTGGTTCCTCACCCACAAAGGCTCACAATTTTCAATTCTTTTATCTGCCAACTTATTTACAAATTGCTATATCTAAATTCTTCTCTCAACCAGAACCCTGGGATGAATATGGAATTTATCAGAATTCACGATTTAGCATATCTGGATTAGATGAAATATGACTACATGTGCCACCTCACGCAAATTTTAACATTTACTAAAAAATTACTACATTTACTTAGAGACTGACAATGGAATTTGACCTAGAATATGTCATACTTTAACAATATCTTTAAAGAATGAGAAAAAAAAATTTCCCAAAAAAAAAAAAAAAAAAAAAATATATATATATATATATATATATATATATATTATAATGGAAATTAAAACTTAAGAAGATACTTTGTAGGAGCATTTTGCAAAAATTAACATTAATTACTGCTGTAAACCTAAAATGTGTTTCCTAATAAAAACAAACACCTGTCGTTTGGGTAAGATTCAGTCCAATTATATATTCTGAGATCTTTATTAGAAATTTTTGACGATTGACTTTTTTAATATTTTCACTTGTTAAGAGGAAAAAACATTTTAAGAGGAAAAAACTCCCTTTAGAAAATAAGGATCAAAAAGACCAAGTTGTTTGACAGACAAAAATTTCGTGAAAATAATTCTCGTTTTATTAAATTCATTCCGATTATATTTCTGCAGAAGAGTTTTGAAAACGATCTTTTTCCATTGAGTGGTGTAGGTTATATACTTAAAGGCAATAAAAATACAGTTATTAGATCTAATTGTATTGTAAACTCAAAATCAACTCTAACACTATTAAAAATAAACTCTCAATTGGTTTCCTATGATTATCTACCATATAAGTTCATTATATACGTGCTAAAAGATCCGTAATTAATTTTCATCATATATCTTATTAATAAATGCAATAATGGATAAATTTTAAAAATGTATCATCTAAAAATGCCCAATTAAGGCCAAATTGGTTTGGATTTTTATACCATACACCAGTTACGAGTTACTTTTGAGGATCTTCATAAAATCACTTTCTGAGTCGATTTTGTGATTTGCGAACAAAATGCAGGTCGCATTTATTATCCAATTTAGATGAAAATTTTCAAACAATATTTGTTTGACCAAAAGACCAACCTCATTGAAATTGGGGGTTCAAATTTAGATATTGCTCCAAATATATATCTTCAACCGATTTCGGGTTAATAGTGCATCAAATGGCTAATATCAGCCCAAATGGACTGGTTTTTGGTACATCCGACCTACTCAGTCTAGAAGCAAGTACATCAAATTTGGAGAAAATCAGTTCAGATATACCTATAGCTCCAATATATATATATATATATTTCATCCGAATTGGGGTTTTAAGTCCCTCACATTCGTAATATGCTCTCTACAAGAATGATATTTGGTACCAGATATCAGATAGAGCTCAGAAATTAATGTTTAAGATTTTGTCAAGATCGGTTCAGATTAAACTTACTTAGAATCAAGTAAATCAAATTTAGTGAATATTGGTTTGAAATATAGCTATGGTCTCATATATAAATGTTTTATACGATTTGTTGTTAAAGTCCCTCACATGCGTAATATGCACTCCACAACAAGGATATTTGATACCGCACATCAAATACAGCTCGAAAATACATCTGCCAAATTTTATCGAGATCGGTTGAGATTATTATTTACCTTCAATATCCATCTTCATCCGATTTTATGGTTATTGCTCACTATATATATGTAATGTCAGCCCAAATTGGATAGATTTTTTTCATATTCAGCCGAATTTTACCATTTGGTGAAACTCGGTCAATTTTTCATATAAATATTTTTATACCCTACACCACAAGGTGGTCAGGGTATTATGTCTTTGTGCATTTGTTTGTAACAGGCATAAGGGGGCGAGATAGGCCCATAGTTCCTTTTGATGATCTGCATAGAATCACATTCTGAATCGATTTATGCATGTCCGTCCGTCCGTCTGTCCATGTATTTTTGTAAACAAAGTACAGGTCGAATTTATTGCCCGATTCCGATGAAATTTGGTACAATTAATTTGTTTGACCCAAGGACGAACCGTATTGCTAATCGGTCAAAATTTAGGTATAGCTTCCATAGATATTTTCGTACAATTTGCCTACCAAATTTGTAACATCAGTCCAAATGGTATGGAATTTTGCACGTACAACCAAATTAGGCCTGAAAATAAGTATGCCAAATTTGATCGAAATCGGTTCAGATATAGCCATAGCTGCAATATATATTTTTCATCCTATTTGTTATTTTAGTCCTCCGCAGCCGTAATATGCACTCTGTAACAACAATATTTGGAGAAATATAGCAAATACAGCTCAGAAATACATTTGCTAAATTTTATCGAGATCGGTTCAGATTTGGATTTAGCTCTCATATATAACTTCGTCCGATTTACCTTTTATTGTGCACCAAACGTCTAATATTAGTCTGAATGGGATAGAATTTGGTACATACGACCGAATTGAGTCTAGAAGCTAATATGCCAAATTTGGTGAAGATCGGTTCAGATATAGCTATAGCTCCCATATAAATTGTTCATCCGATTTGTTGTATTTGTTACTCACAGCCGTAATATGCACTCCGTAACAACGATATTCATGCAAATATTTCAAATATCTTTGCCAAATTTTGTCGAGATCGGTTCAGATTTGGATATAGCTCCCATATATATCTTTATATGATTTCAAATTAATTTTGCACCAAATAGGGAATAAAAGTCCGAATTTAAAAGACACAAATGATTCGTCATATTTAGTCCTTTGAACTTTAAATTATAATTATAATCATAGTGTGTATGATTGAATTTTCCAATAAAAACTTTTAATTGTTATGCGGAGCTCTACTAAATTGGCAAAGTGGTGTAGGGTATCATAAAGTCGGTCCCGCCCGACTTTAAGACTTTCTGTACTGGTTTTAACTTACATTTACTTTAAAGAAAATTCAACACACATTATGGATAAATTCTCGAGGTTCTCATATTCTAACATCCCCACATACACTCTCATTATTAGTGCTTTGAAACACTGTACTTTAAACTTAAAAAAAATATTTTTTTAATTAAAAAATTAAATTTTTATTAAGATGCCGGGCAAATAAATAATAAAAAAGTAGCTAAAATTTTTAAAATAAATGTTAGAAAATGTATGGAATTTTTTTTTGGAGAAGAATGAAATGAGCAGCAGAAACTATACAAACGATAGGCAATTGTTAGAGCAATAAAATTGTTAGAAATTCATATGAAATACAAAATCATAAATGTAACAGCAACAACTACAATAATAATCATAAACAAATAAAAACAAGAAAAAAAATAACAACAAACATTTTAATTGACAAATTATGTAATTTACGCACATTCTGTCGTAGCAACAACAACAGCAGCAGCATAATTCGCATTTCATTGTAGCAGGTGTGTCAGACACTCTCACGTTCTTCGTTCGGAAGGAAGAAAGAAAATTACGGAAATACAAAAACAAACAAAATAGAGAAAAACACACACACAACCAGATAAACAACAATTAAGTAAATATGTAATCATTAAAAAAAAAACAAATAAATAAATTGAACAAACATTCAACACGAGAACAATAAAAAAAAAAAAATAAAATCAAATAAAAAAAAATAATAAAAATGTATTTGCCAATGAAATTGTTACACAATGTAGTTTATTATTTATTATTTTCTTGGCGCAACAGAAATTTAGATATGGGAAAATAATTGTTTTATTTTAGAAGAAGAAAGATCGAATATATGTATATGAAATAGGTGAGTAATAAAGGTGGTTGGCGGTGTGGTAGCTATGGTACAGGAAGTCAAACCGCTGTCAAGAAATATGTTGCTAGGTTCCATATGACTCTATGGCAAAATGATAATAGATCTTTAAAATTTGTAGGAAAAGAGAATTTCATATTGTTTTTTTTTTCCAAATAATTAATAAATTGAAAATCACACCGAGAGATTTTCATATACATATGTGATAATTTTTAGAAAATGTTAAAATGTGCGTGAGGTATAGTAGACCGAAATAAAATATTGGTTTGAACAAAATTACAAAAAACAAGTAAGCAAAGGCTATGGTCGTGCGGGGCAGACCATGTGATACCCTACAACACTACTGGGTTGCCCATATTCGACGGACCCATGACTCTTTGGGCCCATTCCAATCGACGAGGCTTATCCGCAGGCAACATTCTTTGCGTCAATTGAATTTTGTCCGGGAACAAATGCAAATCAATGCGATCCTTTGTAAAGTGGACCGAGCCATGCCCAACTGCTGAGAACGGCGTTTTTGGGATGTTCTTGGGGACCTCTCAACACTGGCTCGTACGGCAGCGATATTCTCGCCTTTGTCGACTTTTATATGGCCTCTTCGGATTAGAAAGAGCCTTACCAGTCGAAAATTTTTCGTATAAACGCTTAATGGTGTTTTTAGAAAGCGCACTTCTCACATTTTTTAATGTTTTAAAAACACGTTAAGTTTTCATTGGTTCATGGTAAAAATCTGCTTGGACTGACGCTTCAAACGCGGTATGTAATTAAGCGATGTGACATCTCTGTCAAAAGTTATGGCGTTGCGAGATGGGTCCGTCGAATATGGACAACCCTGTACAATATGTTCGAAGTCCCCTTATATCCAAATCCATTTTGGAAGATTTGGTTTTTTAAATAATGTCAAAGCGCCCAGAGGTTACCCTTAGTTTTTTTGGCCCGGAGAATTTGGCAAAAGTTGTGAAAGTTGTGGTCCATTTTACAGCTAAATGTAATCCAATGGTCATCCAAAATGCTAGACTTCTTCCCTGTCCTTAACTCTCTTCTGATGCGAAATTCCGTGTCGATTAGTTTTCAATTGTGGCCTATAGAGCGACTACAAAATTAGGAAAAATTTATTTGTTTAGTCCATTTGCACCTCTAAATGTACATCTTAATAACAACAGGCTTTAATTCTGACCCTAACCCTACCCTCATGCAAAATTTCGTGAGGATCGGACGATAATTGCGATATGCATATAATACCCTCAAAACGGTGTAATAATTTAGAAAATTAAAAATTCAAAATTGTAAGTTAAATTGAAAAAATCCCATGCGATAAAAAATATTGAAAAAATTAAAAAAAAAATCGACAAAAGATATTCACTTTTTTATTGGTATATTTTTCCACGATTTTCTTAGATTTTATCGTTTCCTGCAAGAGACCATATCGAATTGATGGGAATTGTGAAAATCGGCCCAGCGGTTCTTGATTTACAAGCAGAATAAATAAGATCAATTCTTTTACATATGTAATGTACCTATTTTGCTATATATCCGATTTCTTGGCTATTAGCATCACTGTAATGGTCAGAAGTGATCTTTTTGGCTGGGGTTGAAAATATTCGCGGTTTAGTGGATATTTTCCTATTTTCTTACATAAAAGTAAGGGTATATTTTACCCGCTAATTATTGTCCGATGGCCGCCCAAATTGGTAGGTTTCTGCCCACTCCTAAACTCTAACTCCATGTAAATTCGATTGATTCATTATTGTGGCCTATAGAGCAACTGCAAAATCAGGAACATTTGTTTTTGGCCCATTTTAACCCCTAAATATCGTGCGATCATCTCCAAAAAACAATAGGGTTCTATTCTGACCATAACCCCACCGCCATTTTCAATATCGTGGGGATCGGTTGAAGCTTGATTACAAATTAACATGGACGGACGGACGGAGGGACATACATAGCTAGATCGACTCATCTCGGCGAGATAAGAAGATCCATATATACTTTCCTATGTGGGAAACCAATATTTCCAGGTGTTACATAATTTTTGGCCCAATCAAACTTATAATACCCCCAACACATAGTGTTGTAGGGTATAAAAATCGAACATTTATATCTAATTTTATGTGAAATCATAAAAAATTGGAAACATTCCACATTCCTCTATTTACATATAGCAAGTTGTAAAGAATCTTGTGTTGATAAAAATATTGAGATGTGCCAAGTCTGAATAGAATCGGAAGTTAATTTCACGTTTTATGAGCTTATGAGTTATTTTGACGTTTTGTGAGGGAGGTACCAGAAGGAGTGGACCGATATTTCCCATCTTCACAGTGTGAGAAATATGAAGAGAACCGAATGCCTATTTCGGATTTTCTAACCGTTACCAGAACCGATCTCTACCATCTTTATAACAGATATTGTGTTAATAGAAATATTGACATGTGTCAAGTCTGAATGGAATCGGCTGTGCGTTTCGCGTTTTATGAGCTTCATGGTTATTCAAAATTTTGACCCCTTGTGGGAGAGGTATCAGAGGGAAAGGACTAATGTATCCCATCTTCACAGCAGATTTTATGTTAGAAGATATTTATTTCGGATTTTATGATCATTTTGGTTAAAATTTTGACAATTTGTGGGGGAGGTACTTGATGGAGTGAACCGATATTGTCCATTTTAGCATCTGACCTAGCACTGATCGAAATATTAGGATTTGCAGAGTTTGAGCAAATAATCCTTTCTTTTTTAGTGCAGTACAATATTTTTTTTTTTTTTTTTTTTTTTTTTTTTGAAAATTTCGACCTTTTGTGGGGAGTTACTGGAAGGAGAGGACCGCCCATCAATGCCCATCTCCGAACTCGATCTAAGTTTGATAATAATATTACGATAAACCTAGTTTGGATCAAATCGGACACTCCTATCGAGTTTTATCGTGCCAGACAAACGGACGGACATCGCTAGATGGACTCCAAATGTCCTGAAACAGATTTGGTTCAAAGTGACGTAGGGTCTAAAATCGTTATTTCGATGAAATATACTTTCTCTAGTCATAGGTATTATGTCATCGTGCATTTGTTTGTAAAATGCGGAAGGAAACGAAATAGACCCATAGTTTCTTTGTAGCTATCGTTAGAGTACCATTGCTCGTTACCGTAATACTGGTAGCGTAGCCAGACGTCAAGGAAGTGGACGGAAGAAAACAGCAACATCAGCAGGAATGATTCGAAAAGTTAAGAAGCGACTTCAATGAAAACCCGCGTCGCAGTGGCCGAAAAATGAACTGAACATATCGCAATATTCCACTCGGAAAATATTGAAAAACGAGCTCGGGGTAAAGCCATTAAAAGTGCATGAACTTACACCGCAACAGAAAGAAAATAGACTCAAAAGAGCTAAAGAGTTGCTTCGCTTGGTCGATAGTGGTTCTCTCTCTCTCTCTTTCTGATGAGAAAACATTCGTTGTCCAGTAAACAAAATGATCGTGTTTACTTGCAAAGAGGTCAGCTGAAAATGTGCACCTTCGGTTGGCCACCAGAACTCAAGCACCGGTCATGTTGATGGTGTGGGCTATCATAACAGCCGATGGTCGCTCTCCGCTCGTATTAATCGGTATCAGAATAAATGCTGAATATTATAGCGAAAATATTCTGGAGGGTGTATTAAAGGCTTGGGCACGCAAACATTTTGGCGGCAGACCTTGGACATTCCAATAGGACTCAGCACCCTCGCACTCAGCACGCGCCACCCGAAATGAGGTTCCTCGCTTCATTTCCAGCCCACAATGGCCACCAAAATCTCCGGATACCAATCCGTTGGACTATTGTGTCTGGAGTATTTTGAAAGGAAGGTTGGCACTAAAAAGTACCAAAGTGTCGATCACCTCAAACAAGCAGTTCGCCTGGAATGGCCAAAATACCGCAGAGCGACATTCGGGCAACGTGTGACGTTTTCATTGGCCATTTGAAGGCCATAATTTGTGCCAAAGTTGACCAATTCGAACAAATCTAAACTTATTCAAAAATTTGATGCTATTTCCGACATTTTTTTGCTTTTTTTTCAATAAAATTAAAAAAAAAAAGAAAAATTATGCCGTTTGACTTTGTTCCATTTTTTTATCTCAACCTGTATATCATCTTCACAACAGATTTTGTGTTAGGGAAAATGTTTGTATGTGTGCAATTTAAAGAGAGTTGGATGCTTATTTCGCTTTCTTTGAGCTTTTGGTTATTCAAAATGTTGACCATTTGTGGGGGAGATACCAGAAGTAATGGACCGATATATCCCATCTTTGCATCATATCTTATGTTTGTGGAAATAATGGAATGTGTGAAAAAGAACCTGATGCTTATTTCGGATTTTATAAACGGTTTGGTTATTCAAAAATTTTACCCTTTGTGGAGGAGGTACTTGATAGAGTGGACCGATACTGTATATTTACGCACCTGACCTAGCACTGATGCAAATATTCGCATTTGCAAAATTGGAGCAAAATCGGATTATCATTTCCCAGAAGAGTTCTCACATGGACGTATTTTTATTAAAATTAGATCTGCTGTAAAGACGTCCTTAAAGAAAGGGTATATAGAGATAAATGATCTTCAAATAAAACGGGGTTCGAAGACTTTCTGGCAAAAACATATAGATACGTTGCCAACATATTGTTTAAAACTTTTATCCTGCCATGTCTGGAATCAACTAGTTTTGCATTTATGGCAACAAAATCTTATTATACTCTGCAAAAAACAAAGCGAGTAAAGTTGCTCTTCCCATCATTCCAATGTAGTCCAAGTCCAGTTTTTTAAAATTATTAACATTGGCGCCCAATTATTGATATTATACCGTCGTCTCCCAAAAAATTCAATATTAATATAGATTTTGACATATCGCCCAAATGATTGATTTTTCCACTTTAAGTAACATTTTCCCACCCGACTTCTATACAAGTGGCGCAAATAAATGATAAATATATGAAAGTATCTGTGGCATTTGTGTTTCTAACTGCATTCAACTAGCTACTCATGCTGTGACTAAGTTTTGCAGATTTTTTTTGTTTTTATAGGTAAAATGTTTCAATGTTTTCTTTTGACATTGTCGGTTATCAAAATCTGTTAATTGTTTTCTTATAAAAAATAAGGACAGTATTTCAATTCAGGGCAAAAGTGTCTCAAAATAATTTGATATTTAGGATGATGTTGTTCCCGATGGGGAAATAACCTAAATTTGTAAAAAAATTGAATTATTGGCGTAGATTTGATACATTTTTGACATTCTGTAAGATTTCTAGCAGAATTCAGTGCATTTATAGAATAGATTTTTATATATCCACTATGAAAGGGCCAACTTTTAAAATCCTATTTTGAACTGGTGCTCTAGAAAATTACATTAAATGGCATTTCTGGGGATGGTTTCTTGTTATATTGGGAATCTGTGTAAGTATATCATACCATCTATAATTCAAATAACATTGCTCTATAGTGTATGATATGACTTCGATAAGGATTATATTAAAAAACTATTTATTGGAGCAATAGATGTACCGCACCGGTTTTCACCAAATGCATAATTTCGGCTAATAATACATATGTGGTCACCAATAAATGTAAAATCGGATGAAGATGTATATCGAAGGTATATAAAAATCTGAACCAATCACGATAAAATTTGGCAGAGATATTTTCAAGCTGTATCCGCTGTTCGGTATGAAATATCCTTGTTATGGAGTGCATATTGCTCATTTGAGGCACTTTTATCGGATGAAATATATATGAGGGAGCTATAACTATATCTGAACCTATTGTCTACAAATAAAATCGGATAAAGATATATATGGGAGCTATATCGAAATCTGAACCGATCTTGATTTTAGGCACTTATTTTTCAGCTATAGCAGATATCTTGAACCAAAGATCATTGTTGTGGACTGCATATTACGCATGTGAGGGACTTACAACCCCAAGCATATATAATGAAACGTATATATGGGAGCTATATCTGAACCGATTTTCACCAAAATTTGGAGCACTTTATCCTAGAAGGAATTCAGTCGGAATTGCCAAGACTCAGGGCATTTCGACTGATATTAGCCATTTGGTGCACAATTAACCTGAAATCGGTTGAAGATATATATGGGAACTATATCCAAATCTGAGTCGATCTTGACACAATTTGGCGGAGGTATTTCCGGGCCGTATCTGATGTCTGATATCAAATATCATTCTTGTGGGGTGCATATTATGAATGTGGGGGACTTAAAAATCAAATTGGATGAAACATATATATGGGAACTATAGCTATATCTGAACCGATTTTCGTCAAGGGAATTGCTTCAGGGCTGAATTTCATCGGTACTGCTAAAATTCATTCCCTTTTGGATACACAATAAACCTGATATCGGATAAAGTAATATATGGGAGATACATAAAAAAACTGAACCGATCTTGACAACATTTTAGGCACTTATTTCTGAGTGGGGTGCATATTACGCGTGTAAGGGACTTAATACCCCAAATCGGATGAAACATATATATGGGAGGTATAGCTATATCTGAACAGATTTTCACCAAAATTTTGAAGCACTTATTCCAAGGATGAATTCAGTCGGAATTGCCGAAATTCACTCCATTTGGGTGCACAATAAATCTGAAACCGGATAAATATATTTATGGGAGCTTTATTAAAAAATCTGATCCGATCTCGATGAAATTTTAAAGAGGTATTTCTGGGATATATCTGATATCTGGTACCAAATATCATTCTTGTGGAGTGGATATTACGCGTGTGAGTTACTTTAAGCTCCAAATCGGATAAAAAATGTATATGGGAGCTATAGCTATATTTGAACCGATTTACACCAAAATTTGAAGTACTTGCTTTTAGGCTGAATTCCGTCGGAAGTGCCAAGATTCAGTTCATTTGGGCTGATATTAGTCATTTTATGTCCAATAAACTTGAAATCGAGGAAAGATATATATGGGAGCTATATCCAAATCTGATCCGATCTCGACAAAATCTGACAGAAGTATTTCTGGGCTGTATCTGATATCTTGTACCAAAAACCATTCTTGTGGAGTGCATTTTACGCATGGGAGGGACTTTAACACCAAATCGGATGAAACATTTATATGGGAGGTCCGGGAGGTATCCGAACCGATTTTCACCAAAATTTCAAGTACTTACTTTTAGGCTGAATTCCGTCGGAAGTGCCAAGATTAAGTTCATTTGGGCTGATATTAGCCATTTGGAGCACAATAAACCTGATATCAGATAAAGATATACATGGAAGCTATATCCAAATTTTCTCCGATCTCGATAAAATTTAAAGGAGGTATTTCTCGACTATATCTGATATCTGGTATCAAATATCATTCTTGTGAAGTGCATATTACGCATGTGAGGGACTTAAAATCCCAAATCGGATGAAACATATATTCGGGAGCAATATCTGTATCTGAATCGATTTTCGAAAATTTTGATATATTTGGTTCATTGTGTGCACAATTAACACGAAATCGGTTGAAGATATCTATGGGAGATGTACCTAAATTTGAACCGATTCTCACAAATTTTAATAGGGAATCAATCCTATAATAAATGCGACTTAAATTTCGCATTTTATGACCGTTTAGTTATTTAAAATTCTGACCCCTTTGTGGGCAGTTACTAGAAGGTGTAGTCCGATATCTACCATCTTCAAACCAGATCTTGTCTTGGTAGAAATATTGAGATGTGCGAAATTATATCGAATTCTTATTTCATATTTTATGAGCGTTTCGGTTATTCAAAATGTTAACCCTTTGTGGGGGAGGTACTAGAAGGAGTTGGCCGATAGGCATCGTCTTAACCCCAGATCTTGTATTAGTTGAAATATTGCAATGTATGAACCTAAGAATGAACCGGATGCTTATTTCGCATTTTATTGGAGATATAATTATTAAAAAAATAATAATAAAATAAATAAATAAAATAAAATAAAATAAATAAATAATAATAATTAAAAATTTACCCATTTTAGGGGAGGTACCAGAAGTAGTGGACCGATACATTCCATCTTCTCACCAGATCTTGTGTTGATAGAAATATTGAGATGTGTGAAGAAAACAGGACATATATTTCATATTTTATAAGCGTTGAAATAATTCCAAATTTTGATCCTTTGTTTGGCAGGTAGTTGGTGAAGTGGGCATATATTGTCCATTTTCGAACAAATATATTAGGATTTTCCAATTTCGAGCGAAATCGGTTGAGCCTTCTCTTTTAGGAGGTACATTATTTTCTCTAAAAATGTTTACTTTTTGTGTGGGAATTACCAGAAGAAGTGGTCAGATATATTCCATCTTCACGCCAGATCCCATCCATTTTGTGAGCTACATGGTTATTCAAAATTTTTACCCGTTGTGGAGAGGTACCAGAAAGAGTGGACCGATGCATGCCATTTTTAAATCAGATCTTGATTTGATTGAAGTATTGACATGTGCGAAGCTTGCACACAGTCGGACTTCTATTTCACATTTTATAAGTGTTATAATTATTCCAAATTTCAGCCCATTGTGAGGTAGGTACTTGATAGAGTGAACAAACATTGTTTATTTTCGCACCAGACCTAGCAGTAACAAAAATATTGGGATTTGCAGTTTGAGCAAAATTGGTTGAATCTTCTCGTTTTGGGAGGTAAATAATTTTTTTTTTTTTTGAAAATTTTAATTTTTTGAATGGGAGGTGCAAGAAGGAGTGAACCAATGTTACCCATCTCCGAACTCGATCTAAGTTTGACAATAATATTACGATGTACCAAGTTTGAATCAAATCGTATGCTAACTTCTGACAGACGAATGGACTGACTCCTTTAGATCGACTCCAATTATCTTGAAACGGATTTGGTCCAAAGAGACATAGGATCTTAAACTGTTACTTCGATCAAGTACGTTTTAGCCTTATCAAATGTTATATACACTCTGTGGCCATATGACTGAGGGTATAAAAAATATCAAATGAAAAATGTTATAAAGGAAATATATACCAATTCCTATCAAAGAACAAGAATCCAGTCCTGAATTGATTTTCAACACAGTGGATCGCACTTGGAGTAACCCTATCATCAAAATTCCAGCAATACCTTACCTCTCATGGATTCTCACTGTGCTTCGTTTTGAGTTCAAAATGTCTTTGGACTTCATTTGCAATGACTAAGTGTTATTGAATCATCCTTTCCACTCCTTCACCTCACAAATTCTTCCACCCACTGTGCCATATTTTTTTCTTCTTTGAGAATAATTTTTATTATCATGTCTGCATGCCAATCTTTTTTAATGGAACTTTTTAATTTTCTCTATCTTTTTGACGTTTCACATGATTTGTTGTTTTGTTTGTGACACCTTACCACAATTGTCGTTGTTGTTGTTATTGAAACACACTCGAACTCGAGATTTTTATCATCAAATTGCACTGTTCTCCATCAAACCAACGATTGATTCTTTTAGTTTTTTTTTTTTTTTTTGAGCTGGCGCAGATGAAATTCTTCTGGGAATTTGATTTTGAAAATGTATCGAATTTTTTAGTTTTACTTTAACGTTTTCGGGGTTTAAATGTGATCGGGCCTTTTTGGCGAAATTTTACTTTTTTACATAATTACATAATTGCAAGTAAAATATTAAAAACACAATAAAAGTAATATATAAAATAATTGACAATAATAACAATGACAACAAATGAATGGAAATTATTACTATTTATTACAATTGGAATTTTAATACCAACAGTGAAAGGTGAGATGAGAAGAGTTGTTAATTTGTGTGCAGATTGCTGAACTGATATGGACCCTAAGTGCGAATAGAGTTATACGATGAACAACTTTGAAATTATCTTCCAAAAAAGTATCGGCTACAAATGTTGCTATGCGGACCCTGTCAAAATTCGAAGAAAAACAAGTAAAAAAGCTGTAAGTTCGGCTGGGGCGAAATTTGAACACCCTCCACCATTTGCAACAAAATTTTAAATTTTCAAAAAAAAAAATAATAATAATAAATAAAAATAGAAATCCGTTAACAATTCTGTTAAAATCTTAAGAATGCAGAATTTAGGAAGTTACCCTTATATTGGCGACATCAAAATACCGAATATAGGAAGGTAGCTATAGGTAGGGGGTCGTCAAAAACATCAAAATACTGGGGAGGTATGTTATATGGGGGAGGTACTGTTACCGATTTTACGGTTATTTCCGACATATATGCAATTTGAATAGATTTTTTGTTTTTGTTGGTTGAAATAAAGAGAGGTGTGAAATGTGAAGGGAGTCGGATGCTTATTTCGGATGTTACAATCCTTTTGGTTATTCATAACTTTGACGATTTGTGGGGGAGATACCAGAAGAAATGGTCCGATCTCTACCACGTTTGAAACATATCTTGTGTTAATGGAAATATTGAGATGTGCCAAAGATTATTGGAATCGGATGTTAACTTCGCATTTTATGAGTTTCATGGATATTTAAAATTTTGAACTTTTATGGGGGAGGTACAAGAAGGAGTGGACCGATATATTACATCTTTACATCAGACCTTGGGTTAATAAAAATATTATGATGTGTAAAATATGCAGAGAACTAGATGCTTACTTCGGATTTAATAACCGTTTTGTTTTTCAAAACTTTGACCATTTGCGGGGAGAGGTACCAAAAGGTATGGACCAATCTCTATTATATTTATAACAGATCTTGTGTTGATAGAAATATTGAGATATGCCAATCTAAATGGAATCGGATGTTAATTTTGTGTTTTTTAAGCTTCATGGATATTCAAAATTTTGACCCTTTATGGGGGAGTGACCAAAGGAGTGGTCCGATACATTCCATCTTCACACGGTAAATAAAAATATTGTGATGTGTGTAATTTGAAGATAATCGAACTCTTATATCACAATTTATAAGAGTTTTAATTATTCACAATGTTGACCCTTTGTGGTGGAAGTACTTGATGGAGTGGACCAATACTGTCCATTTTCGCATCTGACCTAGCACTAATGCAAATATTAGGATTTGCAAAGTTGGAGTAAAATCGGTTTATCTTTTCTCTTTCGAACTTTTGTGGAGGAGGTACCAGAAGGAGTAAATCGATGTATTCCATCTTAACACCAGACCTTGGGTTGCTAAAAATATTGGAAAGTGTGAATTTTGAATATAATAGGACACTTGCATCACATTTTATAAGAGTTGTAATTATTCAAAATTTTGACCTTTTGTGAGGAGGTAATTGATGGGGTAGACCGATATTGTCCATTTTCGCACCTGACCTAGAACTCACGCAAATATTAGGATTTGCAATATTGTCGATTTTCACACCTGACCTAGAACTCACGTAAATATTAGGATTTGCAAAGTTGGAGCAAAATAGGATTATCGGTTCTCTTTCTGTGCAGAATATATATTTCTTTTAAAATTTCGTTCTTTTGTGGAGGATGTACCAGAAGGAAGTGGATCGATATTGCCCATCTCTAAACTGGATCTAAGTTTGTCAAAATTATTACGATGTACTAAGTTTGGACCAAATCTGATACTCCCTTCGAGAGTTATCATGCTCACTAGCCAGTCAGACGAATGGACATCGCTAGATCGACTCCAAATGTCCTGAAACGGATTTGGTCCAAAGAGACCTAGGGTCTAAAACCGTTTTTTCGATGAAGCACATTTTGGCCGTATTAAATGCAATATACCCTCTATAGCCTCTCTCTATATGAAGACCCCTTCTGATGACTCGCTTGAAAGTTAAAAACAAATTGTGTCTGGTATTTACTCGACAATATTTCCCAAGATACTAAATGAACGGATTCCGAGGAATCTAAATCTAAAAATTTCCAAAAATGCTGAAGAGGGTAGAACTTTCCCCCTATATTTCCAATATGTATGTCTTACAGAATTGTCTTTCATAACCTACTGAATGTTATCATTTACCTTCATTTAATTTGGAATTATTCTCCACTTCTCTTCAAACTTGGCACAGTGCAGTAGTGGGATACATATAGACCCAAAAAGAGCTTACAAAAATTAATAGTCATATTCTAAGCTTATAAATATGATTTCAAAGAATTGTCATTAAGTGTTGACATTTTAGTTAGTCTCCCGTTCTGTTAGCTTCTGGGGAGACTTGCTCTCTCAGTGTGATTTTGAAATTTTTCATTTTTTCTAGACGTAGGCTATTCTGGGGAGCGGTAACAAATCTAAATAAGTACAAAAAGAAATAAATATCAGACACATATATTTATTTCCCAATTAGATCAGTTAATATTCGAAATAAATTTTAGTGAAGACAGGTCAGTAACATTGACGTCAATAGCATTTTAGCCCTTGTCACAGCTAAATATTTGAACGCCAGTGACAGCAGATATTTATTTAACGGAAGTCGAAAATAATCGTTTATTAAGTTTTTGTTGAATAGACATGGAGACGTATCAACAGCATGGTGAGAGAGGAGAAAAAGTGAAAACTCCACTTTTTTGTCTCGAAAAAAATTTTGAATGGGATGTGCTTAGTCTCATGGCTTGTCAATGGGAAACCATTCTAAGTGGATAAAATTAGCGCATTTTCAAATAAATCTCTTTTTTTTCTCAATAATGGAGTTAGTACTTTTGTACTCTCCGGTACATTAAATGCTTTCCGGGAAGTTCAAAAGGTTCGTAGATAAAAGTGTAACATGTGTAGATTCATATGAGTAGTGATAAGATAACCACGACTATCGATACGGTATTTGTTCATCGAATCATGGGGAATATCTGTCTGCACACCGAGGGCTGGGTTGGTGATATATTGTTGACCTTGTCACAGAGAAGAAAAGATAATTATACCCTACAACACTATGTGTTGGGGGTATTATAAGTTTGATTGGGCCAAAAATTATGTAACACCACGAAATATTGATTTCCCACATAGGAAAGTATATATGGATCTTCCTAGCTCGCCGAGCTGAGTCGATCTAGCTATGTATGTCCGTCCGTCCGTCTGTCCGTCTGTCCATGTTAATTTGTAATCACTCTACAGGTCGCAATTATGGTCCGATCTTCACGAAATTTAGAATGGAGGTGGGGCTAGGGTCAGAATAGAACCCTATTTCTTTTGGAGATGATCGCCAAATGTTTAGGGGTTGAAATGGACCAAATACTGAAAAAATGTCGGATTTTGCAGTAGCTATACAGGTCGCAATTATAGACCAATCGACGCGGAATTTCGCATGTAGCTAGAGTTTAGGGCGGGGAAGAAGCCTACCAATTTGGGTGGTCATCGAATAATATTTAGCGGGTAAAATAGGCCATATCTTTTTTGTTGAAAAAATTCAAAATATTTCATAAAACCGCGAATATTTTAAATCCCGGCGAAATCACAAAGCCATGACAAGGTTACTTCTGATCTTTACATTCATGTTAACATCCAACAAATCGGATATATAGCAAAATATGTGCGATATATATGTCTATCAAAGAAGATATGCTTGAAAGATCTCTTATATGTCGAGAACGGCTGAACTGATTTCGACAGTTCTCATTAATTCAGAATGGCCTCTTGGCAGGAAAGAAAAAACGTCCAAAAAATCGCATAAAAATATCTCTCTAAAGATGAAAATATTGATTTAGTAAAATTTTCTCATATTTTTTCAATTTTGTCATTGAATTTGAATTAAACATTTGGTAATATTTCTACAGCTAACAAAACTAAGTAGTTAGGATATCAGGATATCATATACAGATCGCATTTATGGTCCGATCCTTACGAAATTTTGCATGGGTATAAGATGAGGGTCAGAATTGAAGCCTACTCTTTTTGGAGATGATCGCCATATATTTAGGGGTTGAAATGGACCAAAAAACTGCAAAATTGTCAGCAGGTCGTAATTATCGCCCGATCTTCACGCACATTTGAATGGGGGTTACCGCACATTGCAAAAGCCAAGCAGTTTCTAATGGCCATCCAAAAATATTCAATGTGTGAAATAGTTTGCCAACTTTTGTAGACAAAATACGAAAATGACCATTCCAGTGACTTTTTGGAGAATTCACAAATTTCACGAGAATTCTTCACGTTGAAGAATATAGTCAAATGTCTGTATCTCATATAGATGCGTTTCAGTCAAAACCCAATAATAAATGTTAATATTTTGCCACTTCTGAGAGATTATAGGTCTTTGGGCAATATTGGTTCCATATCTAGGAAGACCATTTACGTGCAACATCTACCAATAAATTGGAAATGAGCAAATTAGTTTAAGTTGTTATTTTTCGAAAATTAGAGAACGAAACCTGATTGTTTTCTTTAATTTTTTGTCACAATATCTTGTGGAATTCTGTCGAGCATTTCGCCTATGTAAACTGTATGGTTTATTATAGTGTTGTAGGGTATTCAATGGTCGGCCCCGCTCGACTGTAGCCTTTGCTTACTTGTTTTTGTTTTTTTTTATACTCTGAGGGTATATATCATTTGATAGGGGCAAAATGTACCTCATCGAAATAACCCCAGGCCTCTTTGGGCCAAATCCGTTTCAGAACATTTGGAGTCCGGTTGGTGTGCACGATAATTTTCGAGGGTATATCCGATTTGGTACAAATCTGTTACATCGTAAAGTTATTCTATATATCTATATTGATGAAAGAGTAAAGTACAGGGTGACATAAAAAAGTAAACTGCAACGAAGTCAAACGCCATAATTTTTACATTTTTTTTGTTAAATTTTATTGAATGAAAGCAACAAATGTCGGAAATAACATCATATTTTAGATTAAGATAAGATTTTTTTCGAATTGGTCACCTTTGGCAGAAATTATGGCCTTCAAATGGCCAATGAAACCTTTACACGCTGCCCGAATGTTGCTCTGCGGTATTTTGACCCATTCCCGGTAAAACGCATGCTTGAGGTGATCGACACTTTGGTATTTTTTAGTGCCAACATTGCTTTCCAAAATACTCCAGACACAATAGTCCAACGGATTGGTATCCGGAAATTTTGTTGGCCATTGTGCGCTGGAAATGAAGCGAGGAACGTCATTTTGTAACCATTCTTGGGTGGCGCGTGCTGAGTGGAATTGGACATTCCTGCATGGACATGGTCTGCGGCCAAAATGTTTGCGTACCCAAGGCTTTAATACAACCTCCAGAATATTTTCGCGATAATATTCGACATTTATTATGATGCCACGGTCGATTAATACGAGCGGAGATCGACCATCGACTGTTATGGCGGCCCACACCATCACCATGGCCGGCGATTGAGTTCTGGTGGCCAACCGAAGGTGCACATTTTCAGCTGACCTCTTTGGCAAGTAAACACGATAATTTTGTTTGTTTACAAACTGCTCCGCTGGACAACGAATGTTTTCTCATCGGAGAAACCCAAATTCGGCAGTTCACCACTTTCGGCCAAGCGAAGCAACTCTTTATCTCTTTTGAGTCTATTTTATTTCTGTTGCGTTGTAAGTTCTTGCACTTTTTGGAATTTCAATGGCCTTACCCCGAGCTCGTTTTTCAATATTTGCCGAATGGAATATTGCGATATGTTCAGCTCACGGGCCTTTTTTCGGCCACTGCAACGCGGGCTTGATCAAGTCGCTTTTTTACTTTTCGAACCATTTCTGCTGATGTTGCTGTTTTCTTCCATCCACTTCCTTGACGTCGGGCTACGCTACCGGTATTTATTCCCATTTAAATGCTGGAGTGCTCTAACAATACCCACTTGTGGTGTTCCAGCCAAATATAAGGAAATCACACTATTACGCTTGTATTCCTCACGAATAACTTTTTTTTGGGAAAAGTCTCACCAAAATGCTTTTGTACGCTTGTAACCAATATAATGAGCTGTCAGTGGTATAATTTTAACAGCTGTTGGACTAGTGGTTTAGAAATGACAGCAGTCTGAAGTTGGTTACATTTTTTTTATCTCTCCCTGTAATTGACTCAATGACTGACTTAACAATTTATCAATGCCCTGAAATGAAACTGGCGAAACTAGAATTTTGAAATTTTGGGTGAGGATCGCTCTTGGTCCGAAGGGGTCAGATAAGGCTGGGTTTTCGAAAACTCTTAACGATAAGAAAATCTCCAAGGGGTACAAAATATGGCACCTCTTGTATTTTATGAAGCAGTGGAGTTAGAACTCTTAAATTTGGTATATGGGTCACTGATGGAGTGTATAATCGATGTACTAGAGAATTTTTGGAAATTCTCACTATAAGTGTACGAAAAGTGCTAAAAAGTATCATGTGAACGGTTAGAGCTAAAAACTTGAAATTTGGAATAGGAATCAAGGTTGAGCAGTAGAGTCGATGTAAGGAGGTAGTTTCGGAAGTGTGTATACATGTACACGAAAAGTACTAAACGGTACTAAATTTAGTGCATTTTGAATTTGGAGGAACGAATGGAGGTGGAATTCTGAAATTTGAAATAAGATTACTTATGGATTCCAGGACGGAGAAATGTAGGCAGTTTTAGAAATTCACACTTACGTGTACTAAATGGTCCTAAATTTGGTACAATTTTGATTTGGGAGGACCAATAGAACTAGTACCCTAAAAATTGGAATTAAGATTACTGTCGGAGTGTAGGATTGGAGTATGTAGGAATTTTTGGACATTTGTAGCTATATGTACTAAATAAAGTCCAATTTGTAATTGGGCGAACCAACAGGGATGGAATCCTAACATTTGAAATTGGGGTTACTGTGGGAGTGTAGGATTGGGGTATATAGGATGCTTTGGAAATTTGTACTTATGTGTACTAAATGGTACTAAATTTGGTACAATTCCAATTTCGGGTGAACCGGTGGAGTTGAAAACCTAACATTTTAAAATAAGATTCCTATTGGGCTGTATGACATAGGTAGTTATGAAAATTTGTAGTTATGTGTACTAAATGGTACTAAATTTGGTACAATTTGAATTTGGGTGAACCAATAGGGCTGGTATCCTGAAAATTGGATTTAAGATTACTGTTGGAGTGTATGATTGGGATATGCGGGTAGTTTTGGAAATTTGTACTTACATGTACTAAAACAATTTGTATTTGGGCGAACCAACAGGGATGGAATTGGGATTACTGTGGGATTGTAGGATTGGGTATGTAGGAAGCTATGGGAATTTGTACTTATGTGTCGCAAATGGTTCTAAATTTGGTACAATTACAAATTTGGGTGAACCGGTAGAGTGGAAACCTGCAATTTTAAAATAAGATATGTATTGGGCTGTCGGATGCAGGTTGTTATAAAACTTTGTACTTAAGTGTACTAAATGGTACTTAATTTGGTACAATTTGGATATATATGTAGTTTTAGAAATTTGTACTATAATGCACTAAATAAAGTACAATTTGTATTCGGACGAACCAACAGGAATGGAATCCTAAAATTTGGAACTGTGGGTGTGTAAGATTGGGGTATGTGGGAAGCTTGGGAAATTCATACTCATGTGTACTAAATGGTGTGTACTAAATTTAAAAAATGTTTCTAAACTTCTAAAATTGATACCATTTTGTTATTATGTGAACGGATAACGCTAAAGACTTGAAATTTTGTATGAGAATTAAGATTGGAAAGTTAGTTTCATATGAAGGTGGTTCTGGAAATGTGTACTAAGTGAGAAAACTGTACAAAACGCTACTAAATTTGCCCCAGTTTTGTTTGATGAAGCCAAATTTTGAAATGTTGTATTGGGATCCCTTTTGGTAGTCACTACAGGTACTACTACAGGTGCACGAAAAGTACTATTTATTAATATATTTAGTACAATTCGGTATTCTACCAACATATACTGCTTGAAACCCGAAATTTGGTATTACGATCTCTCTTCATGTGTAGCCGGGGCATATGGAGTTGATTTCGGAAATGTGTACTACAATTGTACGACAGTACTAAATGGTGCTAAATTTGGTGCTGGTTGAAGGGATGGAGATAAAATCCTAAAATTTGATAATTAGACAAGTGTTGATATCTGAGGCTTAGACTTAGAGGTGGGTTTGAAAATGTGTACTATAATTGGAATTGGAAATTGTACGAAAGGTACTAAATTTGGTATTGGGTGAAGGGATAAGGCTAGAACCCTCAACATTGATATTGAGGTCTCTGGTGGTATATGGAATTGAGATTTGGAGGTAGTTTTTGAATTGTGTACTATAATTATTCGAAAATTACTAAGTGGTACTAAATTGGATATTGGATGATGGAATATAGTTCAAGTCCTGAAATTTTACATATATGTCACTCTTGGCGTCTGTAGTTAATAGAAGGAGGTGCTTTTGGGATTGCGTCCCATAATTGTGCGAAAAGTACTAAGTGTTAATAAATTTGGTATTGTGTAAAAGGATAAAGCCGGAATCTCGAAATTTGATATAGATGTTACTGCTGATATCTGAAATTGAGATCTGGTGGTGGTTTTGCAAACTATAACTGTACCAAAAGTACTAAAATGTTCTACATTTGGTACTGAGAGATGAGGTCCTGTTGGAATCTTCAAATTTGTTATTGAGATCACTGTTGGTATCTGGAATTGAGATATGGAGGTGGTTAAGGAATAATGTGCACTACAATTGTTCGAAAATTACTAAGTGGTACAATTTAGTATAATTTTTTCATTTTTATAATTTTTCAACGATTATAGTATTGGGTGTTCGGTGAAAGAATATAGTTGAAGTCCTCAAATTTGACATAGACCCACTGTTGGTGTCTGTGGTTATGATATGGAGTTGGATTTGGGATTGCGTCCTATATTCGTACGGAATGTACTAAGTAGTACTAAATTTGGTATTGGGTGAAGGGATAGAGATAGAATCCACAAATTTGGCACTGAGGTCTCTCTTGGTATCTGGAATTGAAATATGGAGGTGGTTTTGGAAATGTGTACTAAAATTTTTCGAAAAGTAATAAATTATACTAAATTTGGTTCTGGGTGAAGAGATAGAGCTGAGATGCTCAAGTTGATATTAAAGTCACTTTGGGTCTCTAGGGTTTACTCTGGAGACGTTGAAATATTTTTGGACCGAAAAATTGGATACGAAACCATTGTGCAATGGTACTACTAATATCCTCCTCGGTCAATTTCAAAATGAAAGATTTTGAAGACTTTTTGGTGTAAAAGGTAAATCGTCTCCTAGAATTTCTTCTGAAAAAGAAAAAAACTTAAATAATATATAACACCTTAATAATCTGACAATTTAGTCCGATGTATGAAGTATTGATAAAAATTGTATTAAAGTAAAGAAATGTTGCATTTGAGTACTGAAAAAGCCTAACACGAACTCTTGGAACGAATCTAAAATTTTAAGTTGGACTTTTTGCTGCCGAAGTGGCGGGCACTTGCTAGTCTCATATAAAAGGAAGGAAGTAGACGCATAGTCCAATTCTGACACGTTGCAATATTTATATCAGAATTAGGTCAGACACAAAATGGACAATATATTGAAAAAAAAAAACGGACATTGGCTGAGGGTACACATCTGTCGGAAATACAGGCTGATTGTTTTATATTTTTTTTAAAAAACATGGACAAATACATGTCCAAAATTTTGAAAAAAAAAAATTAATAAAATTTTTAACGCCGTGGGACGTCGATAAACTTTCTTTAAAAAATCCACATTTATAACTCGGTTGGACTCTGAAAAATGGTCAGGGCCCAAAAAATTATGTAGGCGGATTTTCAAAGAACAGTTTTTAGAAGCCACAGAAAATTCTGTTGAACATCGACAAATTTATTTTTAACAAGTAAGCAAATGCTATAGACGTGCGGGGCCGACCATGTGATACCCCACAACACCACAATATGTTCAAAGTCCCTTTATATGCAAATCTATTTTGGAAGATTTCGTTTTTGAAATTATGCCA
The DNA here is from genome assembly GCF_030504385.1 of Musca domestica. NCBI lineage: Eukaryota > Metazoa > Arthropoda > Insecta > Diptera > Muscidae > Musca > Musca domestica. Next base: position 8,750,663 of record NW_026712299.1, read on the forward strand.
AAGAGCACTGCCCAGAGGTTACCTTAAGGTTTTTGACCCGGAGAATTTGGCCAATATTTACGCACTCCGTAGTATTGTGAAGTATAAATAAATAATAAATATAATCTAATGGTCATCCTCAACTCTCTTCCGATGTGAAATTCCGTGTCGATTAGTTTTCTATTGTGGCCTATAGAAAGACTACAAAATTAGAAAAATTTTAATTTTTTTAGCCATTCAAACCTCTAAATGCACATCCTAAGAACAATAGGCTTCAATTCCGACCCACCCTCATGCAAAATTTCATGAGGATCGGACGATAATTACGACATACATATAATACCCTCAAAACGTAGTGTTGGGGAAATTTAAAATTCAAATTTGTAAGTCAAATTTAAAAAATCGCATGCGATAAAAAATATGACACAAATGGAAAAAAATGAAATAAAAGATATAACTTTTTTATTTGCATATTATCCCGCGATTTTCTTAGATTTTATCCCTTTCTGGCAAGAGACCATTCCGAATTGATGTGAATTGTGAAAATCGGCCCAGCGGTTCTTGATTTATAAGCAGAATAAATAAGATCAATTCTTTTACATATATATTGTACCTATTTTGCTATATATCCGATTTCTTGGATATTAGCATCACTGTAATGGTCAGAAGTGATCTTTTAATGTATTTTCCTATTTTCTAACATAAAAGTTAAGGTCTATTTTACCCTCTAATTATTGTCCGATGGCCGCTCAAATTGGTGGGTTTCTACCCAGTCCCAAGCTCTAACTCCATGTAAATTTTCGCGTCGATTAGTTCATAATTGTGACCTATAGAGCAACTGCAAAATCAGGAAATTTTTCTGTTTTTGGTCCATTTCAACCCCTAAATATCGCGCGATCATCTCTAAAAACAATAGGGTTCTATTCTAACCCAAACCCAACCTACATTTTCGATTTCGTGAGGATCGGTTCATAATTGCGACCTGTAGCTGTCCGTCTGTCGATTAACATGGACAGACGGACGGACGGACATACATAGCTAGATCGACTCAGCTCGGCGAGCTAGGAAGACCCATATATACTTTCCTATGTGGGAAACCAATATTTCGAGGTGTTACATAATTTTTGGCCCAATCAAACTTATAATACTCCCAACACATAGTGTTGTAGGGTATAAAAATCCATACTTATAGTAGTTCTATTATATCTTGATTTTTTTTTTCTACAAAAAATCCACATTTACAACTCTTGAAAAATTGACGTCATTTATTGTATTATTCCCCTTTAATAAAAAAAAAACACACCTAATATCAAAAATTCAAATTTCTATTTGTTTTTATCCGCTCTGGCGATAAAAAAATGTTCTTATCAGAATATGAAATGGTATACCAGTCAATTAAATGTTGTTTCACTCTTTTTGTGTTTTTTCGTGTATTTTTCTTCAAAATATTACGCCACAAAAAATGTTCGATAAAAATAATTGCAAAGGAAAGATAAATACGATATTTGTTGTGCCGAAGAACAAAAATAAAGTCAACTAAAAATATTGGCAATCAGTAATGGGACCAAAGTTTATATAATAAAAAAAATTAAAGAAATTTAATTTTTTAGCAATTTTTGTTCGAAAAGTTTCGATAGCAAACCAAAAAAAATGTTTGCAATAAATTAGCTATTTCGCAATTAAGGGGACGAGGTAATAAATCAAAAATTTTTGTTTTCGACGCCATGTGAATGTGGTGAAAGTGAAAAACACCTGTTGGATAATGGGAAAGACCAGAGGTGTGATTCCCCACGGGCTATGTTTAATGAAATTTTACATAGGTGCAATATTGGAGAATAACGTAGAGAATCCCCGTCATTTGTCTTTCATAGAAGACAGGTCGAAAAATCTCTTAACTACGGAACAATTGATGAAGCTCATTTATTTAAAGAAGAGTTTTCAAATCGTCTTCATGTGGATTGATCCTTTGCATCTGACAGACCTTCTACAATTTGAAAGGAAACCTCCACAAAGGTTACCTCTCTATTAAAGACCCAATATTTATAGAGCTCCTAGAAAGTACCTTCCATAGAAATATGTTTGGAAAATACATTTAAATGCATTGTAAACAAAATGTAGTACAACATTGTTATGTTCGAAACAAGCAAAATAAAGTTTTCGAACATGTTGTGATACACATGTACTTTTGAGAAAGAAATGTGTTAACATTGCAATGGAACAAGAACATATAGCCATGACAACATTTGAAAGCAGTAAGTTCGGCCGGGCCGAACTTTGAATACCCTCCACCATTTGGAACGAATTTGGAAATTAAATCCTTAAAAACCGAATATAGCCGTTATATTGGGGTCTATACGACGTGGACCTATATAGGCATTGTTTGTAATAAGCCATTACCATATATAAATTCGAAACTTGAAATATACGCTGAATAATGTAGCTAAAATCATCAAAATATCGTATAGGGGGAGGTACCGTTATATCGAAGTTGTGCGAAGACCTGGAACAGCATCGACAATATTCTGTCATAGGCTGTAGCTTCCATTACGAAGTTTAAATATGACATATCAAACTATATCGGTGGGTATTGTACCTAAACTCGTCAAAATATCGAATATAGGCAGGTACTGATATATGGGGCCTATGCGAAGACCTAGACCTGCATAGACAATTTTTTGTCACAGACTGTAGCAGCCATTAAGAAACTTCAAATACCAAATTTGAAACAATTCCGGTGAATAATTTTGCTAAAATCATCAAAATACCGAATATCGGGGGTACCGTTATATGGGGCCTATATGAAGACCTGGACTTCCACAGACAATTTTCTGTCTTAGACTGTAGTATAGCTTTCGAACTTCAAATACCAAATTTGAAACAATTCCGGTAAATAATATCGCTAAAATCATCAAAATACCGCATATCGGGAAGTACCGTTAGATGAGGACTATACGAAGTCGTGGACCTACATGGCCCATTTTCAATACCAAAAGTCCTGCACACATAATACATATTTAAGTAAATTTTTATCAACTTACTTCATTTCGTTCGGAAGCTAGAGTGATTTCCACAGACGGACAGGCGGATAGACGAACGGACATTGCTAAGTCTTATGCTCATCAAGGATATATATACTTTGTGGGGTCTACAATTTATATTTCGTATAAAATGTATATTTCTCCATACTGTGGTTGAGAGTATAAAAATCGGTGAATAATGTAGCTTAAGTCATCAAAATACCGAATATAGGGAGGTAACAGCATGTGGGGTTATATGAAGACGTGGACCTGCACGGACAGTTTTCTGTCACAGGCTGTAGCATCCATTACGAACTTCAAATACCAAATTTGATTTGGAATAATTCCGGTGAATAATATCTCTAAAATCATTAAAATACCGAATATCGGGAGGTACCGATGTGTGGGGGCTATACGAGGACTCAGACCTGCAGAGACAATTTTCTCTCACTGGCTGTAGTATCCATTTCGAACTTCAAATACCAAATTTTAAGCAATTCCGAGGAAAACTGTCGCTAAAAACATCAAAATACCGAATGTCAGGAGGTACTGTTATATGGGGGCTATACCAAAACGTGGACCCACATGACCCATTTTCAATACCAAAAGTCCTGCGTGCATAATATACATTTGAGTAAAATTTAATTTTTTTTTTAAATCGACAAAGAATTTTATGCTGATCACGAATATATATATATATATACTTTGTGGGGTCTAACATGTATATTTCGAGGTGTTACAAACGGAATGACTAACTTAACATACATGGAGGGTTGGTGGAGGGTATAAAAATACATCTGAATATGAAAGTATAGCTAAACAGGTTAAAAGGGTATCTGTCGGTTGTCCGACAGATGTATATAATCAGTCAATGTTCGATTTTAATATACTTTGACTTCTTTTATGCTTATTTGAATAGTTAAACCTCTATTAAGTATGTTTCGAAGAAATGGGTCAATATTGTCCATTTCGTATCGGACCTAAATATACAGGATGAGATGAAAAAACTGCAACCAACTTCAGACTGCTGTCGTTTTTAAGCCACTCGGACGACAGCTGTTAAAATTATTCCAGTGACAGCTCATTATATTGTTTACAAGCGTACAAAAGCAGTTTGGTGAAAATTTTCCAGAAAAAAAGTTATTCGTGATTGAATTCAAGCGTGATAGTGTGATTCCTTTATATTTGGCTGGAAAAACACAATGGGCTATCGTTAGGTCACTCCACCATTTAAATGTGAATAAATCATTTGTGTTTCGTACCATCGCGTAGCCCGACGTCAAGGAAGTGAACGAACGAAAACAGCAACATCTTCAGAAATGCTTCGATAAGTAAAGATGCGACTTGATCGAAACCCACCTCGCAGTTGCCGAAAAATAGCCCGTGAGCTGAAAATATCGCCATATTCCAATTGGCAAAGATTGAAAAATGAGCTCGGGGTAAAGCCATTGACATTCCAAAAAACGCAAGAACTTACACCGCAACAGAAAGAAAATAGACTCAAAAGAGCTAAAGAGTTGCTTCGCTTGGCCGAAAGTGGTGAACTGCCGAATTTAGTTTTCTCCGATGAGAAAACATTCGTTGTCCAGCATAGCAGTTTGTAAAAAAACAAAATGTCCTTATTTACTTGCCAGATATGTCAGCTAAAAATGTGCACCCTCGGTTGGCCACCAGAACTCAGGCGCTGGCCATGGTGATGGTGTGGGCCGCCATAACAGCCGATGGTCGCTCTCCGCTAGTATTAATCGACCGTGGCATCAGAATAATGCCGACTATTATCGCGAAAATTTTCTGGAGGATGTATTAAAGCCTTGGGGACACAAAAATGTTGGCCGCGGACCTTGGACATTCCAACACGACTCAACACCATCGCACTCAGCACGCGCCACCCAAGTAATGGTTACAAAATGAGGTTCCTCGCCTCATTTCCAGCGCACAATGGCCACCAAAATCTCTGGATACCAATCCGTTGGACTATTGTGTCTGAAGTATTTTGGAAAGCAAGGTTGGCACAAAAAGTACAAAAGTGTCGATCCCCTCAAGCAAGCGCTTTGACGGAAATGGGCCAAAATACAGCAGAACAACATTCGGGCAGCATAAAATTTGATGCTATTTCCGATATTTTTTGCTTTCATTCAATAAAATTTAACAAGTAAAAAAACATTAAGTTCGGCCTTGCCAAACTTTTAATACCCTCCACCTTAGGGTAAAGTAAACATTAGTAGAAATGTGGCAAAAACCATTAAAATGCCGAATATCGGCAGGTACCGTTATATTGGGGCTATACCAAATCGTTGACCTACACATACAATGTTTCGCCAAAGGAGCTAGAACCCATTATCACCTACAAATACCAATTTTTAAACAAATCCGTGAAAAAATGTGGCCAAAATTATCAAATTACCGAATATCGGGAGACACCGTTATATGGGGGCTATACCAAAACGTGGACCTATAATTACAATGACTCGGCTTTCTGGGCTTTATCTGATATCTGGTGTAAGGTACTTAAAACCCCAAATCGAAAGAAACGTATATATGGGAGCTATGGTTATATCTGAACCGCTTTTCGCCAAATTTTAGGGGGTAGGATATATCAAATTCAGGTCATATGTACTGACATTGGCCATTTGGTGCACAATTAACCCGGTTAAAAATATATATGGGAGCTATATCTAAATTTGAACCGATTCTCACCAACCTCTATAGGTTTTGTCTGTGGGCCAAACAAATATTGTTTGCAAAATTTCAGCTCAATCGGATAATAAATGTGACCTGCATTTTGTTCCCAAAAATACATGGACAGATAAACGGATGGACGGACTGACATGCATAAATCGACTCAGAAAGTTATTGTACGAAGATCCTCAAAAATAACTATTGGTCTATCTCGCTTCCTTCTCCATGTTACAAACAAATGCAACCTACCTACACCACTATATGGTGTAGGTTATAAAAACAATGATCCATAATTTTATTAAAAACCAGTATCCATAGGATACATTCCAACTGAGGCTGGATTCTTGTTCTATGAAAATTTGAAATGAAAAATATTTCCTTTAAAACACTTTTCATTTGACATTTCTTTATTTTATAAAAGTTTTCATTTCAAATTTTCATAGAACAAGAATTGAGGACCTGCGAAATTTTATAAAAAAATAGTTTTCATTTCATATTTTCATAGAACAAGAATCCAGCCTCTGGTGTACTTTGCCTAAACTTACCGACTATGCTATGATGAATTTGGATGGGGGTGGGGTTTCTTAACAATGTCAACGGTTAGTTGATTGATGATAATTTATCATATTTTTGTGGATAACATACCTTTGCCCCACAATGAATGGTATTGTTTTTATTTTGTGATTCACCATAGAACGGCTAATCGATCAGAAAATTCCATATTTGTATCTAACATGGCGTGATATATATTTTTACTGGAGATATATAAATATTTCGTCATTTGACATGGGCATCGATTCCTTTCACTTAGTAAACCTGCTCTACATCACATGTTTGCTCCAATCGCCATCACCCACCTTTGTTTGTGCCGAAATCCCCAATTTTTTTGAAAATCTCTGTTGACAATGCTTACCCCAAAATTTTGAACTAACAAATATTTATTTAACTTTTCTAATTTAATTGCACCTTCAAACGGGCTGCTATCTTTATTTATTTTGATAATTTTTTTCATATTTCCCCACCTATTTTTTTCAAGGTCTTCAATGCTATGTCTGTGAAGATTGCAATGAATATCAAGATTTTAAAGAGCTGAGCATATGTGGAGAACTGAATACGGTGGTGACTCAGAAGCCAAGTCCATTGCCGGATGTTGGTACAACAAACACTACTGGTGATAACAGTGCACCAGCTCAGCTTCCGGCTGATAACAGCTCACCGGCGGCTACAGGTGGGGAGCCATCCGATTCGGGTGCTGCGCCAGCACTCGCACCGGCACCAGCTGAAGTACCAGCACCTGTTCCAGCTCCTGCTCCAGGGCAAGCAACAGCTCCAGGATCCGGAGCAGGTCCAGGTCAAGCACCTGCTCCAGGACAAGCACCTGCTCCAGGGCAAGCACCAGCCCCATCTCCGGCTGCTGCTCCAGCACCCGCTCCAGCCCCTGCCCCAGCACCAGCAGAAAATGAAGATTATAATTACGATTACAATGATGAACCAAAACGTAATCCAAATTTGACAGGAGGCTCCAATAGAAAGACAACAATGGCAACAACAATGAAACCGGTAGTAACTGAAGAAAAGACACTGGCAGCCACCATGAAACCAGGTGGCAGTGGTGTTTCATCCTCCACAGTAATGGTGTCAAATGCAGCATCAGCATCGACCTCAGCACCCGCTGTACCATCATCCTCATCCTCGCCGGCACCTTTGCCCTCATTCTCCCCTGAGGCTCCTGTCAATCCTGCCCCTCAGCCACAGGACTATGATTACATGGAATATGAAGATCCCAAATCGTTTGACCCCTCGCGAACGAAATTATCGACGGGAGCTTTACTGAAACTAGAGGAGCCTGTATGTTTTATGTACCGATATTATGGTAAGTAGATACCCATAGCATAGTGTAGTATAGTATAGAATAGTATAGTATAGTATAGTATAGTATAGTATAGTATAGTATAGTATAGTATAGTATAGTATAGTATAGTATAGTATAGTATAGTATAGTATAGTATAGTATAGTATAGTATAGTATAGTATAGTATAGTATAGTATAGTAGTAGACAAAGACAGATCTGTGCAAAATTTTAGCTTCCTATCTTAATTTGTTTTGACTGCAGCGTGCTTAAAACAGACGGACGGACGGACGGAATTTGTTGCGTCGAAAATTATTATTTCGATGAGTTACAAACGAAATGAAGAAATTAATATACCTTCCATACTATGTATGTTAGAGGGTATAAAAATGTCGGAAATAGCATCAAATTTTAGAATAAGTTTAGATTTGTTTGAATCGGCCACCTTTGGCACAAATTATGGCCTTCAAACGGCCAATGAAACTGTCACACGCTGCCCGAATGTTGCTCTGCGGTATTTTGGTCCATTTCTGATGCTACGGTCGATTAATACGAGCGGAGAGCTACCATCGGCTGTTATTGCGGCCCGAACCATCACCATGGCCGCTGCTTGGGTTCTGGTGGCCTGGTGACCGAAGGTGCACATTTTCAGCTGACCTCTTTGGCAAGTAAACACGATCATTCTGTTTGTTTACAAACTGCTCTGCTGGACAAGGAATGTTTTCTCATCGGAGAAATCTAAAATCGGCACTTCACCACATTCGACCAAGCGAAGCAACTCTTTAGCTCTTTTGAGTCTATTAACTTTCTGCTGCGGTGTAAGTCCTTGTACTTTTTTGGAATTTCAATGGCTACATCCCGAGCTCATTTTTATAACCTACATCTCAAGGTGGTCAGGGTATTATGTCTTTGTGCATTTGTTTGTAACAGGCAAAAGGAAACGAGATAGACCCATAGTTCCTTTTGATGATCTGCATAGAATCACATTCTGAGTCGATTTATGCATGTCCGTCCGTCCGTCTGTCCGTCTGTCCATGTATTTTTGTGAACAAAGTACAGTTCGAATTTATTACCCGTCCCAGATGAAATTTTGCACAAATCATTTGTTTGGCCCTAGGACGAACCCTATTGAAATTGGAGATAATCGGTAAAAAATTTAGATATAGCTCCCATATATATCTTCGTCTGATTTGCCTTTTATTGTGCACCAAACGTGTAATATCAGCCCGAATAGTATGGAATTTTGCACATACAACCAAATTAGGCCTGAAAATAAGTATGCCAAATTTTGATCGAAATCGGTTCAGATATAGCTATAGCTCCCATATATATTGTTCATCCGAATTGTTATTTTAGTCCTTCGCAGCCGTAATATGTACTCTGCAACTACAATATTTGGGGAAATATATCAAATACAGCTCAGAAATACTAAATTTTATCAAGATCGGTTCAGTTTTGGATATATCTCCCATACATAAAACTTCGTCCGATTCACCTTTTATTGTGCACCAAACGTCTAATATTTGCCCAAATGGGATGAAATTTGGCACTTACGACCGAAATGAGTCTAGAAGCTAGTCAAAATGTCAAATTTGGTAAAGATCGGTTCAGATATAGTTATAGCTCCCATATATATTGTTCATCCGATTTGTTATTTTAGTCCTCCGCAGCCGTAATATGCACTCTGCAACAACAATATTTGGGGAAATATATCAAATACAGCTCAGAAATATCTTTGCCAAATTTTATCAGGATCGGTTCAGATTTGGATATGGCTCCCATATACATCAAATGGACAATACATGTCCAAATTTAAAAGATACAAATGCTTCGGCATATTTAGTCTTTTGAACTTTAAATTATAATTATAATCATAGCATGTAGAATTGAATTCTCCCGTAAAAACTTTTAATTGTTATGCGGAGCTCTACTAAATTAGCAAAGTATTGTAGGGTATCATAAAGTCGGCTGGTGTTACTGGTTCAATATTTGCCGAATGGAATATTGCGGTATGTTCAGCTCACGAGCCATTTTTCGTCCACTGCGACGATGGTTTCGATCAAGTCGCTCCTTTATTTTTCGAAACATTTCTGCTGATGTTGCCGTTTTCTTCCGTTCACTTCCCTGATGTCGGGCTACGCTACTAGTATCACGGTAACGAGCGATTTATGCACATTTAAATTCTGGTTTTCTCTAACGATAACCACTTGTGGTTTTCCAGCTGAATATAAAGAATTCCATCACGAATAACTTTTTTTCTGGAATATTCTCTCCAAAATGCTTTTGTACGCTTGTAAGCAATGAGCTGTCGGGCGGGTGGAATAGAAATGACAGCAGTCTGAAGTTGGTTGCAGTTTTTTCATCTCACCCTGTATAATATAGTACATACATTCATTGTTTATTTACTACCCGAAAAGACCTTAACTAATATATTCTCCAATATTTTCAGCAAACAACACCATCTTCACAAATCGTGGCTGCACCACCCTCTTGAATGCCAATAAATTCCTCACCTGTCAGAGTCTATCGAACGGTTACCCCATGGTGGGCTGTCGCATCTGTGAAACCGATGGCTGTAACAAATACGATTTGGATGAGGTCAATGATGATCATCTCAACGGAGCTGGGAAGGTGAATGCCGTGACGGCAATCTTAGTCGCGGTGACCAGTTTGATTTTTCAAAATATTTACTAATGCTAATTTAAAGTTAATAAAAATTGAATTTTTATTTAATAATTTTGCAAATAAGTATAAGAAGAAGAAGAATATAATAAAGGCCAAAGGCCCCTTTCCGGAAATAAGGTTCAGGAAAATGTGAAATTAATCATGAAGTGGTTCAATGTTTGTTTTTTCGAAACCTAAGGAAAAGGGAGGTTAGTATAAATATTATTGAGAGAAGGTTTTTCATCAAAAGAAAAACTTAAGGTAGTTTTTAAAAACTATTGAATTTTTTTTTCCGTAGAACGCAAGAAATTCAGAAGATAGTATGGTCCATAAAATTTAATATTCGAAGATTTTTTCATGTACATTTCGACAACGATTGAGCCTCAAAAGGCAATAGATACAAATCAATCTTTATTTAAAGATTATTCCTATGTCGAAGTTCGTTCAAAGGGTCTTCCACAGACCAAAGACCTCTTAGAGACCTTTTGTAGGCAGAATAACTTCAAGGGGCTTCTTTGTTGAGAAAACTATTTCTGAGCTTCTATCAAGGACTAGAGATCAATTTCTCTCTTTCGTAAACAAAACAGCTTTCGCAGAACTGAAGACTTTTTCATGGTCTAACAGATACTGTTCACCTTGACTAGTTTCCCCGGAGACCGAAAATCTTTCAGAATTCATACATAGACTTAACGATTTTTTCGAAGTCGTCTATAGTCCTAAGATCATTTTTGGATCTTCCATTAACCAAAAATGTTCTCTATAAAAATAAGTCTTTTTGGAAGTCTTTTATAAACCCAAGACCTTTAACAGGTATTCCATGGACCGAAGACATTTTACAGTCCTTCTACTGACAGGTTTTCTTTGAACCGCAAGGCTTTAAAGGTCTTCTGGTGGATTTTTAAGGGTCCTCTATGAACCGAAGATTTTTGATGATTAACAATGGAGGGAACATTTTTTCCGAAGATCCGAAGACCTTCAAAAGATATTTTATGAACCGATGACCTCCAACAGATCTTCTAGGGATCGAAGATCTTCCATCAGTTTTCTAAGACCCAAAGACCTTAAACAGATTTTCTATGGACTAAACATGTTTTGCAGGCCATCAAAAGACCGAAGACCATTTTAGGACCGCAGACTCTTGAAAAGTTATCTGTGGACCAATGCCCCTTTTTAGGTTTTGTATGACCCGAAGATAAATTAACGGTCTCCTATAAATCAAAGATTTGTTAAAAGTTTTTTATGGACCCAGAATCTCTTTCAGATATTCTATAGATCCAAAAAAGTATTGTCTGGACCAAAGACGTTTTTCAGGTATTCTGCGGAGCGAAGGTCTACTAACGCTTTTCCACGACCCGGAGACGTCAGATCGGTCGTCTATGGATCGAAAATTAATAAAGGAATTTTATGGATCAGAAACCTTCTACGGGTATTATATGGATGCAAGATCTTTTATGGGTCTTCTATGGACCATAAACCTTTTTCAGATCTTCTATGGATCGAAGATCTGCTAACGGTCTTGTCTGGATGGTAGACCCGTCAAAAGGGTTTCATGAGTCTAATATATTTTTAAAGTCTTTTATGGACCGAAGATCTGTTTCATATCGCCTATATATCAAAGATCTATGAATCAGATCCATTATTGACTGAATACCATCTAAATGTCGTTTATGTGCCAAAGGCCTTTGACAGGTCTTATATGAACCGAAAACCTGTTACAGGTCCTCTGTGAACCGAAAACCTGTTAAAAGATCATCTATGCATCAAAGACCTGAATCGATAACCTGTTTAAGGCCGTTTATGTGCCAAAGATTTGTTAAAGTTCTTCTGGGCACCGAAAACCTCTTAAATGTCTTCTGTGAACCAAAGACTTGTAACAGATTTTTTTATGAACCCAAAACCTGCTAAAGTTCATCTAAGGACCGAAGACCTGTCCCTGGACCGAAGACATGTTAAAGGCCTTATCTGGACCAAATAATTGTTAAAAGTCTTCTATGGAGCGAAGACCTGCTAAAGTTCCTTTGTGGACCGACGTGCGAACCGAAAACCTGTTAAAAGTCTTATATGGACCAAAGTTTAAGGACAGAAGACCTTCCAAAGTTCGTCTTAAGACCGAAGACCTTTTAAAAGACTTCCTATACCCTTCCCAGAACGAAAACCTATTAAAGGCCTTCTATGGACCAAAAAATTTATAAAAGCTCTTCTAAGGATCGAAGAGCTGTAAAAGGTTTTCTATGAACCAAAGATCCCTTCACAAATCTTCTATGGACTGAAGACCTGTTGAGGGTCTTCTATGGACTGAAGACTTTTAAAGATCTTCTGTGGACTGAAAACTTGTTAAAGGTATCTTAAGGACCGAAACCCGGTTGTAAGCCTTCTGGAGATTCAAGACCTGTTAAAGATCTCCTGTGGGCCGAAGATCCCTTCACAGGTCTCCCTATGGATGTCTTCCATGGACAGAAAACCTGCTGATGGTCTTGTGTGGACCGAAGAGCTGTTATATATATTTTGAATCTTTATTGGTCTTTTTTGGACCAAAGGCCTCCAAAAGGTATTTTGTAGGCTGATGAACGTTAAAAAAAGGTTTTGTTGACACAGGGCATTATATACATCTTCTATAAACCGTTGGCCTTTAAAAATTTTCCTATCTACCAAAACTCTGTTTCAAAGTCTTCTGTGGACTGCATATCCAAATATTTTTTAGACCCTTAAACCAGGTTGGTTCCATATGCCTGTGACCACTATAATACTCTCATCAAAAATTGGTACTTGGTAGTAAAATTTTTACCAAGTTTAGATTGAGTTCGAAGATGGGAAATAAAAAAAAGTTGAAAAATTTTCCGGATTTTGAAAAATTTCAAAAAAAAAGTCGTCAAAAAATACCACTTAAATGAAAACCGTTATATGGGGTCTATATGAAGACGTGGGCCTGCATAAGTGTTTTTTTTGTCATAGGCTGTAGTACCGTTTCCAACCTTCAAATTTTAAATTTGAAACAATTTTGGTGAATAATGTTGCTAATGTCATCAAAATACCGAATAAAGGGAGGTACCGTAACATGTGGAATGTACGATGACGTGGACCTGCATAGACAATTTTCTGGCATAGATTGTAGTACTCATTACGAGCTTCAAACTTTAAATAACAAATTTGGAACAATTCCGGTTAAAAATATAGCTAAAATAATCAAAGTACAGAATATCGGGGGCGCCTTTACAAGCCGGCTATACGATATCGTGAACCGTGAACCCATTTTCAATCAGGTCAAAATTTTAGCTTCCTATCTTTATTCGTTTTGACTCTAGCTTGATTACAACAGGCGGACGGAAGGACAGGGCTTAGAATTCAAGCTGATCAAAAATAGGTTAGGTTTAAATTATTATCTTGGTGAGTTACAAACGGAGTGGCGATTCTTATATACCTTCCGTGCTATGTGTGGTGGGGGGTATGAAAATGTTCCAAAAATATGAAATTTTCTTCAAATTTTCCAAATATTTGTCTAGTACTGTGAAAATCGATCTAATGTATAAGCCTACTCACAAAAGTTAAAAAATTCGAAAAAAAAAACATAGAAGTGTCTCATATAAAGCGAATAGTCCAAACTTGGTTCGATGGAACGATTATGGAAAACATTGGTCCACTGCTTTTCGAGTAAAGGGTATACATAAACAAATGGCAAAATGCTGACGATAAATATCTGTCTCGGGAAGCCGACTGAGACTTTCAACCCTGTTTATCACACACTTACATAAAACAAGTAAAACAACATTAAGTTCGGCCGGGCCGAACCATTTCCATTACCCTCCACTTTAGGGTAATGGAAACATTAGAACCAATTATGACCCACTCATACCAAATTTTAGACATATTCTTAGGAAAATGTGGCAAAAATCATCAAAATACCGAATATCGGGAGGTACCGCTATATAAACCAGGACCTATACATACGGGGCTAGAACTCATTATGATCAACAAATACCAATTTTTAGACAAATCTACGAAAAAATGTGGCAAAAATCATTAAAATACCGAAGATCGTGAGATGCCGTTATATGGGGGAAATACCAAAGCGTGGACCTATAGATGCAATGTTTCCCCACACGAACTAGGACCCACTATGACCTACAAATACCAAATTTCAGACAAATATGTGAAAAAAATGTGCAAAAAAAATCGAAATACCGAATATCAGGAGGTACCGTCATATGGGGATTATACCAAAACGTGGACCGATATATCTCATTTTCAATACCAACCATTATTCTGCTAAATTTTGACGCTCTACGTCAAATAATGTGGCCTGTATCGTGATATCAACAGACGATAAATCGGCTTAGAATTTTATGCTGATTATGAATATATATACATTATGGGGTCTACGACGAATATTTTGGAATGTTACAAACGGAATAACAAAGGAATAACAAACAAGTAGCCTGCCCTTAAATACCCTTTCTAGTCCCCTATGACCATCTAAACGATTCACTTCATTGAAGAGCTTAATTAATAACTTTAATTGCCAACTACTTTAGCGCAAATAGTTTATTATTTTCCGCCACTATTTACAAATCTCACACTAGACTTAAGTGGTTGCGGAGATAAACCACTACCTCCCCCCTCAACTCAACGATGGGTATCAAATTACAAATTCAATAGTGATGTTTTTTTTGGTATCAAATTACAATTTTAATGAAGGCCTCTTCGACATTGTTAGGCGATAACGTAGTGGCGATAAGATTTATTTGCTTTTTCATTTGCCAATGGATAATTCGAAATTCTCTTCAGGCTGGAGGTAGTTTATCAGCGGAATGTGATATCTTATTTTTGGTGTCCAAATTGTCGTCTAAATGGGGGTGGGGAGTAGGTCTCAATTTGTATTTTCGTCAAATGACGCAAATAATTATTTTTTGTTTCTCTTTTTCGGATAATTTAAATAATAATAAAAGAAAACCATCAGGTTTCGTTCTCTAATTTTCGAATAATAGCAACTTAAACTAATTTTCTCATTTCCAATTTATTGGAAGATGTTGCACGTAAATGGTCTTCCTAGATCTGGAACCAATATTTCCCAAAGACCTATAATCTCTCAGAATTGGCAAAAGATTAACATTTATTATTGGTTTCTGACTGAAACGCATCTATATGAGATACAGACATTTGACTATATTCTTCAACGAAATCAGCGTTAAAGAAATAGTCGGAAGTGCGTCTTTCCTGTATTTGTGAATTCTACAAAGAGTCACTGGAATGGACATTTTCGTATTTTGTCTACAAAAGTTGGCAAACTCATTCACACATTGAATATTTTTGGATGGCCATCCGAAATTGTTTGGCTTTTGCAATGTGAGGTAACCCCCATTCAAATGTGCGTGAGGATCGGGTGATAATTACGACCTGCTGACAATTTTGCAGTTTTTGGTCCATTTGATTCTGACCCTCATCTTATCCCCATGCAAAATTTCGTAAGGATCGGGCCATAAATGAGATCTGTATATGATATCCTGATATCCTAACTACTTAGTTTTGATAGCTGTAGAAATTTTACCAAATGTTTAATTCAAAATGAAAATATGCCAAAAATATGACAAAATTGAAAAAATATGAGAAAATTTTACAAAATCAATATTTTCATCTTTAGAGAGATATTTTTATGCGATTTTTTAGATGTTTTTTCTTTCCTGCCAAGAGGCCATTCTGAATTAATGTGAACTGTCGAAATCAGTTCAGCCGTTCTCGACATATAAGAGATCTTTCAAGCATATCTTCTTTGTATATTCTTTATATATCGCACATATTTTGCTATATATCCGATTTGTTGGATGTTAACATCAATGTAAAGGTCAAAAGTAACCTTGTGATGGCTTTGTGATGTCGCCGGGATTTAAAATATTCACGGTTTAATGAAAAATTTTGATTTTTTTCAACATAAAAGATATGGTCTATTTTACCCGCTATATATTATCCGATGACCTCCCAAATTGGTAGGCTTCTTCCCCCGCCCTAAACTCTATCTACATGCGAAATTTCGCGTCGATTGGTCTATAATTGCGACCTGTATAGCTGCTGCAAAATCCGACATTTTTTCAGTATTTGGTCCATTTCAACCCCTAAACATATGGCGATCATCTCCAAAAGCAATAGGGTTCTATTCTGGTCCTAAATTTCGTGAAGATTGGGCCATAATTGCGACCTGTAGAGTGATTACAAATTAACATGGACAGACGGACAGACGGACGGACGGACATACATAGCTAGATCGACTCAGCTCGGCGAGCTAGGAAGATCCATATATACTTTCCTATATGGGAAACCAATATTTCGAGGTGTTACATAAATTCTGGTCCAATCAAACTTATAATACCCCCAACCCATAGTGTTGTAGGGTATAAATATAGAATTTTCCTTATTTTAAATTGCAGAAAAATTTCGAAACTATAATATTTGTAAGACTGGGGGTCTTGACGTACTGGGCAATTTCAATTTTGGATTTAATTTACATTAAAACAAGATAAAAAGTATTAGCCGATTATTTTAATATATTTTGACTTCTGTTATGATTATTCAAATAGTTGACCCCCTATGAAGTAGGTTCCGCAAGAAATGGGTCAATATTGTCAATTTCGTATCGGACCTTCAGGGTTGTCCATATTCGACGGACCCATCTGGCAACGCCATAACTTTTGACAGAGATGTCACATCGCTTAATGACATACAGCGTTTGAAGCGTCAGTCCAAGCAGATTTTTACCATGAACCAATACACGCCACGCGAGCGCTCTGAAATAGTTGAAATTTACATTCAACAGAAGAAGTCAATTGTGAAAACTCAACGTGCTTTTAAAACGAAAAATTTTCGACTGGTAAGGCTTTTTCTAATCTGAAGAGGCCATATAAAAGTCGACCAAGGCGATCGGCATAGAATATCGCTGACGTACGAGCCAGTGTTGAGAGGTCCCCAAGAACATCCCAAAAACGCCGTTCTCAGCAGTTGGGCATGGCTCGGTCCACTTTACATCGGATTATTCGCATTGATTTGCATTTGTTCCCGTACAAAATTCAATTGACGCAAAGAATGTTGCCTGCGGACAAGCCTCGTCGATTGGAATGGGCCCAAAGAGTCATGGGTCCGTCGAATATGGGCAACCCTGTAAATAAATATGATATGAATATTGCAGCCTGCCAGGTTTGGATTATATCGAATATTTGCTTCACTTTACAGGGTGAGATAAAAACCTGCAACAAAGTCAAACGGCATAATTTTTACATTTTTTTATACCTTCCACCATGGTATGGAGGGTATATTAAGTTTGCCATTCCCTTTGTAACACTTCGAAATATATATTTTGGACCCCACAAAGTATATATATTCTTAATCAGACTAAAATTCTATGTCGATTTAGAGATGTCCATCCGTCTGTGGAAATCACTCCAGCTTCCGAACGAAATGAGGTAGATTGATAAAATTTTACTCAAATGTATATTATGCCTGCAGGACTTATGGTATTGAAAATGGGCCAGGCAGGTCCACGTTTTGTCTGTGTAGGTCCACGTCTTCGAATAACCCCCATATAACGGTACCTCCCGATATTCGGTGTTTTTATGGTTTTAGCGACATTATTCATTGGAATTGTTTCAAATTTGGTATTTGAAGTTGGTATTGAATACTACAGCCTATGACAGAAAATTGTCTGTGCAGAACAACATCTTCGTGTAGCCCCCATATATCGGTATTTTGATGACTTTAGCGACATTATTCATCGGAATTGTTTGAAATTTGGTATTTGAAGGCAGACAATTTGATACAGACCCCTAATAATAGTACCTCCCTATATAGATGATTTGAGCTACATTATTCACCGATTTTTTTTTTTCAAGTTCCGCATTTGAATATTTTAATGGCTTCTGACAAAAATTGCCTATGCATGTCAACGTCGTCGTATAGACCCCAATATGATGGCTACATTTCATATTTTTAAGATTTTAACAGAATTTTTAACTGATTTAAGTTTTTTGAAAATTGCCAAATTCGTTCCATATGGTGGAGGGTGTTCAAAGTTCGGCCCGGCCGAACTTACAGTTTTTTTTTTACTTCTTTTTTATTTTATTTAATGAAAGGAAAAAATGTCGACCTTTAAACGGCCAATGTAACCATCACACGCTGCCCGAACGTTGCTCTGCGGTATTTTGGCCAATTCCCGACAAAGCGCTTGCTTGAGGTGATCGACACTTTGGTATTCTTAGTGCCAACCTTGGTTTCCAAAATACTCCATACACAATAGTCCAACGGATTGGTATCCGGAGATTTTGGTGGCCATTGTGTGCTGGAAATGAAGCGACGAACCTCATTTTGTAATCATTCTTGGGTGGCGCGTGCTGAGTGCGATGGTGCTGAGTCCTGTTGGAATGTCCAAGGTCTGCGGGCAAAATGATTGCGTGCCCACGGCTTTAATACACCCTCCAGAATATTTTCGC